>NC_133505.1:80282500-80907500 GCF_049354715.1 Callithrix jacchus | reverse complement strand
GATGTGCAATGGTGTCATCTTGGTTCACCACAACCTCTGCCTCCTGGGTTCAAGTGATTCTCCTGCCTCAGCCTCCCACATAACTGGGATTATAGGAATGCACCATCATATCTTGCTAATTTTGGATTTTTTTTCTTTTTTAGCAGAGATGGAGTTTCTCCACTTTGTTTAGGCTGGTCTCGAACTCCTGACCTGAGGTTATCCACCCACCTAGGCCTCCCAAAGTGCTGGTATTACAGGCGTAAGCTACCCACCCGGCCTATTTATATTCATCTCTGTCCATTAAAAATGCAAATAAATTACCAAAGTGGAAAATATACCAAATTTGCTTTGGCTCTCCTCCAGATCTAAGAATAATAAAAATGAATGAAGATACAATGAACTTTGATGAAAATTTAAATCTGAAGAAAGTCCTAAGACATGGCATCTTTTAAAAAATATTATACAAATATAAAATTTGATTCTACAGTCCATCACCACTCACCCCAACAGCAGTATCAGCAAGTTACAAGAAGAATTACATATTTATCAGTGGGTCTATTTCAGAGTCCCAAAAAGTTTAACATGTAAAAAATAATTTGCATATAACTTGTTTGCAAAATAGTATGCATTGTAAATATGTGTGAAACTCCACGTAGTCAAATAATTTTTCTTTTTTTGAGACGGAGTCTCATTCTGTCACCCAGGCCGCAGTACAGTGGCACAATCTCAGCTCACTGCAATCTCCGCCTCCTGGGTTCAAGTGATTTTCCTGCCTCAGCCTCCCGAGTAGCTGGGATTACAGGTATATGCCACCATGCCCAGCTACTTTTTGTATTTTTAGTAGAGATGGGGTTCCCGCCATGTTGGTCAGGCTGGTCTCAGCCTCAGGAGATCTGTTTGTCTTGGTCTCCTAACGTGCTGGGATTACAGGAGTAAGCCACTGCACCTGGCCACTGCCAAGTAATTTTATCTCACACAGGAAGTTATTAAAATTGTAACTGGTCTCTGGAAGAATGTGGACCAGTACCTAATGCTCAGTAAGTCTTGTTGAGTAAATGGACATGGGCAAAAGACAATATGATGGTAATTTGCTCTTATACCTTGTACTCGTTACTGAATCACAGGCAAATCTCTCTTATATCTTAATTTGACTCAAATACAAACTTCTTGCTATGGTTTATAAATGTACATAATCTGGCCCCTATTTGTCCAATTTTCTTATAATATTCTGCTTTTCTCTCTTTATCCTCCAGGCATATTAGCCAGTATTTCTGTCCCTCAAACACCTCAAGTTTGCTCCTGCCTGAATTGTACTTCCCTCAATATTATGCATTTTGGCCACAGGTATAAGTTTAAATATCACTTTGATTGATGACCCAATCTAAAGTAAGCACAGGTACAGTCAGATTAACTGATTTAAATTTTCTGTTGTTTTTTGTTGTAGATGTTCACTTGCTTTTATGTTTCTCCCTGCTACACACAGACTGTAAGAGAACAGGAACATTGTCTTGTCCACTGCTATATTCCCAGGCTTAAAACAGCCTGTCACAGAAAAAGCATTTAAAAGTCTCGTTAAAGAATGCATGAACTTGTAAGGAGCAATTTTTTTAATGAGTATTTCACACATAAACGCTTCGTTAATATTTACTGAGTAATGTACACGTCCCAGAGAAGCATCATCTCAGTACTTCTTTACCTGTGTTTTTTATTTTACTGTCCAGTCTGAGGAACAAATACCGAGCATGGTTTCTCTTTTATCACTGGTCTTTTATTAGCAGAAAACCTAACAGGCCAGATTAGATGATCTAAACAGATTTGCATATATAGCATTTGAGAGGCGGGGTTTTGCCACTTACTAGTTAACTGGCTCAATTTCTCTTCTCCATAGAATTAGGGACAATAAGGGCATCTTGAATTGTTGCAAGGAACAAATGGTATGTAAAATGCTTAGTGCAGTACCTGACATATACAGATAAATGTATACATACAAATGTGTGTGTATACACATGGATTTAGCTTTTTTTTTTTTTTTTTTTTTAAAGACAGGGTTTCACCATGTTGGCCAGGCTGGTCTCAAACTCCTGACCTCAGGTGATCTGCAAGCCTCGGCCTCCCAAAGTGCTGGGATTACAGGTGTGAGCCACTGTGCCCGGCCTGGATTTAGCTTTTTTAAAAAGGCCCATGAACTATATTTCTAATGAAAAACTATAAAAGTATATATTAAAAGGGAAGCCTAGTGTTCTATTTACAATTATTATTTTTTAGCAACAGGGTCTTGCTATACTGCTCTGGCTGCACTTCAACTCCTGGACCCAAGCAATGCTCTCATCTCAGTCTCCTAATTTTTTTTTTTTTTTTTGAGAAGGAGTCTCTGTTGCCCAGGCTGGAGTGCAGGGGTGTGATCTTAGCTCACTGCAACCTCTGCCTGCTAAGTTAAAACTATTCTTCTGCTTCAGCCTCCCGAGTAGCTGGGACTACAGGCCTGTGCCACTGTACCTGGCTCATTTTTCGTATTTTTAGTAGAGACAGGGTTTCACTGTGTTAGCAAGGATGGTCTTGATCTCCTGACCTTGTAATCCGCCCATCTCAGCCTCCCAGTTTCTATTTTTTAAAAGAAATTACATTCATTCTCCACCATATACACTCTTATCTGTAGCCTGCATTATTCACTTAAAGATCCTGGAAATCATTCTACACAGTATATGAGATATTTCACTCCTTTACTACTACTGTATACTCTAGTCAACCAGTCCCCAATAGTTTCTAATCTTTTGCTATTTATTATAAACAAGAATTGCATGGCACAAACATATACACTAGAGTAAAAAGACAGGATATAGATTTAGAAACAAATTTGGCAAGGAAATTATATATCAAATATTTTATTGGGCTATGCATATTACGTTATTTTATTCGCGTCTCCCCCCGCTCCCCCGCAAAAAAACCCACTATCAGCAGGAAATGTACCCATATACTGATCAGAAAGACTAAATTAATCTGGCCGAAGTCAGAATGCTGGGTATAACTGGCATTTCATCTAACACTAGGGTCAAGGTCTGCGTTTTTTAAAACTATTTGAGATGAACAGGATGAGAACAAGATTAGTTTTAGGCTCACACTCATATTAAAAATATATATGGGTGGGAGATAGTGTTTGTAAAAAATATATCTGAAAAATATTGGATTGATATGAGCAATACTGAAGGGAGTAAAATACTTACTTGGATCATTTAGGTCTGACAAACATGTTTTCCTTTCTTTCAAGTTTGTGATTTTGGGTATTTTTGCCCCAGGTAAAATGACTTTTCCATTAGTCTGTAAATAACTGTGTTTACTTTCATCACAATTCACAATAATATCAATTGGAACCTTTTCTACACTGTTGCCATAAAACTTCTTGGTTGTTAATCCTGTGTTTTGTGACTTCTGTCCTCCAGAATTCTGATGAATTGATGTTCTTAATAATGGTCCAGTAGACTCATTCAAAGTAATAGCTTGTCTGCAATTTCTTTGCAAATCCTTAGAAAAAAGAACACCACAACTTTGGTATTTGGTCTGATTTTCTCTTTTTTCCCACATTTTGAACAACATTCACAGTTCTCCGAAACTTAAAGTTCCAAAATAACAAAAGAAATAAAAGATTTTGGCATTTATTACATCATTAAGAAATCCCCTCAAAAGTCTCAAAATTAAGTCCCTCTTTCCCCATCATTACCATCATGGCTACCATGAGACCCTAAATAAGTGATGTTAGTTGGAATTTAACATGAACATGCTGAAAGAAATTTTCAAGACAATCTAGTCTAGCAGTCAGCTATATATAAAATAATTCTGTCTCCAAGAATCTAAGGATAGATCAAGCTGAGTACTATAATAAAGGTAAAGACGGCATATCTAAATGAAAAGAAGTCCAGAGAAAGGGCTATTTCCTCTTATAAAACTGATACTAAAACAGAAAAAGCACATTCCTACTATTAAAATCCCCAATATTAAAATATGGAAAGAAATATGTTCTGAGCTATTACCATATGCCTTCCATCAGATAAGAAACATGTATCTTGGAATTCTATTGAGAATGAGGAACAAAATGTACATACACTAAACTGAACAAGATAAAATTTTCATGATGAAATCGAGAGATTAGGGCTGGGCTGGCTGTGGCTGCCCTGGTCTGGGCCCACCAGATGTCAGGATGGCTAAAGGTGACCCCAAGAAACCAAAGGGCAAGATGTCTGCCTTGGCCTTCTTTGTGCAGGCGCGCAGAGAAGAACATAAGAAGAAAAACCCAGCGGTCTCTGTCAATTTTGCAGAATTTTCCAAGAAATGCTCTGAGAGGTGGAAGACAATGTCCAGGAAAGAGAAATCTAAATTTGATGAAATGGCAAAGGCGGATAAAGTGCACCGTGATCGGGAAATGAAGGATTATGGACCAGCTAAGGCAAGAAGAAGGAGGATCCTAATGCCTCCAAAAGACCACCGTATGGCTTACTCCTGTTCTGCTCAGAATTCCGCCCCAAGATCAAATCCACAAACCCTGGCATCTCTATTGGAGACGTGGCAAAAAAGCTGGGTGAGATGTGGAATAACCTAAATGACAGTGAAAAGCAGCCTTACATCACTAAGGCGGCAAAGCTGAAGGAGAAGTATGAGAAGGATGTTGCTGACTATAAGTCGAAAGGAAAGTTTGATGGTGCAAAGGGTCCCGCTAAAGTTGCCCGGAAAAAGTGGAAGAGGAAGAAGATGAAGAAGACGAGGAGGAAGAGGAGGATGAATAAAAAAACGGTTTATCTGTTTAAAAAAAAAACACCTAGAGATTAACATTTGATCAACCTAATTCTCTAAAAACTAGAATCTTAATACTGCTCCATTAGTTTTAGTAGAGAATACTGTAAAGTAATGCATTGTCATAAAAATTTTATGTTAAGTATAATTTTTTTTGTAAAACAAAAATTGGCTAAACCTGGACATGGTGGCTCAGGCATGTAATCCCAACACTTTGGGAGGCTGAGGAAGCTGGACTGTTTACGGCCAAAAGTTCGAGACCAGCCGGGGCAACACAGTGACACTCCATCTCTCCAAACAAAAAAAAATTGAAGAAAAAAAACTGATTAAAATCTCATTTTCTGCTTTGGTCAGTAGAAGTGGAAGACTTTTTACAAAATTGAATTAATTCTAAATTACATATCATGTACTGTTTCTAAGACACTACCCATAAACAACCAACAGCACTCAATAAGTCTGTCTTTGTGACTATGTCATTTGTATTAAATATCCTAAAGATGTTAATCCCACTAAATTATCTTGTTTTCTTTCTCTTTTTTTTGGACACGGAGTTTTACCCTTGTTGCCCAGGCTGGAGTGAAATGGCGCTATCTCGGCTCACAGCAACCTCCGCCTCCAGGGTTCAAGAGATTCTCCCACCTCAGCCTCCCAAGTAGCTGGGACTACAGGCGCCTGCCACCATGCCTGGCTAATTTCTGTATTTTTAGTAGAGATGAGGTTTCACCACATTGGCCAGGCTGGTTTCAAACTCCTGATCTCAGGTGATCCACCTGACTTGGCTTCCCAAAATGCTGGGATTACAGGTGTGAGCCACTGCACCCAGTCCACAGATATTTTTTCTTACAAGTGGTAAACAGTGTAGAATTTCAGACTATACATGGGAAGAACAACCACTAACCTTGTCCAGGAATTAAAGATTACATAGAGGCTGGCTACAATTCTTTATTTCCACTAAGAAGAAATAAAGAACAATTGGCACAGGAGTAGAGTAAAAGAAGGAAGACTTATTATAATCATCAAAAAAAAGTATTGTGGTGTTTAATACCTAGGTGATGCAATGATCTGTACAGCAACCACCATGGCACACATTTACCTATGTAACAAACCTGCACATCCTGTGGGTGTACCCCCCCCCAACTTAAAAAAATAAAAACTGAAAAAAGAAAGATACAACATTTAGATACAGTATCTTTTGCATGACCACTGGGCGAAAGATGTTGTATCTGGGTAGGAGCTTTCCTCTTCCTTTATCTAGGTTAAGCAGTAGGTGATGTCAGTATGGCCTGAGTCAAACTTAGGCTGGCATGCCAGGACATTATCACATAAAGAAAAACTAAGCTAACAGGTAAATACACTGGTGGTAATGGGAGTCAAGTTAATCACTTCTGGGGAAGGAAGTTGCAAACATGCAACACAGAAAAAAAATTAAACATGGTGGTGTTGGACTAGAATTAGTTATCAATGTGAACTCATGATTCTAGTATGCATTAAATATTAATACATATATATGTATATCTTAGCTTTGTCCACTGAGAAGGCCTAGAAACAATATCCAGTATGAATGAATGTAACTAGTGCCCAAATATGTTCCCTCCACTTAAAGGAGGGATTCCTTCTCTTTGGATGCATGGCTCCTTGGAGAGATGCATGACTCTAGGGCTGAGACAGAAATACAAGATAACTGCCAGTCACAGTCGCTCACACCTGTAATCCCAGCACTTTGGGAGGACAAGGTGGGTGGATCACCTGAGGTCAGTAGTTCAAGACCAGCTTGGCCAACATGGTGAAACTGCATCTCTACTAAAAATACAAAAATTAGCCAGGTGTGGTGGCATGCACCTGTAGTCCCAGCTACTCTGGAGGCTAAGACAGGAGAATTGCTTGAACCCAGGAGGTGGAGGCTGCAGTGAGCCGAGATTGTGTCCCTGTACTCCAGCCTGCCTGAGTGACAGAGCGAGACTCCATCTAAAAAAAATAAATAAATACAAGATAAGTAAGATCATCATGTTATACTAAAAAGCAATAAAGTAAATGTCATGAATGTCATCAAAGAATGATAAAGACATGTCAAAACAATAACAACAATAAAAAAAAAAACAGAGGCCAGCTTGAAGGGATTCATATGGACCCAATCTGGAACAATTTGAGAATCAAGGTAAGTCTTGAAACATCATGAAAGTTATAGACCATAACCCAGACTATAACACTTTTGAGTAAAATAACAATTCATATGTACATGCTGATTTAAATGAATATGTAAATTTGGGATAAGGAATATCTTTAGCTGATGTTAGACATCTTATTAATAAATTAGTAAAAATACCTATTAGCTGATGTTGCAGTGAAGAAATCTAGAATATCTTAACTAAGGTAAAATAACATTAATATGAAAATTAACATCAAGTGTCTCCTGATACAATGCAGTAAGATTATAGGATCAATTCTGAGGCATTCTTGAAAACCACATTTATCATTAGGAAACACCAGACAAATCCAATTTGAGGCACAAAGTGTCCTGTACTCCTCAACAAATACCAAGATTATGAAAAATAAGGGAAGACTATGAAATTATTCCTATTGAAAAAGACTAAAAATTCATGTCAAATCAATGCAGCACATGACTCTGAACTGAATTCTATACTCATAATGGACATTATATGGGGTTTGTGGATTAGATGGTAATTTTGCATCAATGTTAATTTTGAGATTTTGACAGTTGTACTCTGATTATAAAAATCACACACACAAGTATTAAAGTTTACCATTTAATACTGAAGTGTGTGATTTTTATAAATGGGTATCATGCTTGTAACTTCAACTCAAAGAGTATAAAAAATACACATACACATATTTATGGACAGGTGGGAGGAAGAAAGAAAAAAGGCATAGAGAGAAAGAACAATAAAGCAAACGTGAAAAACCAGAAATCTGGGAGATAAATATATAAATGTTCTTTCTTCTATTTTTTTAAGTTTTCAACTTAAAATTATTTGAAAAAATTTCTGGTAGACAGCAATCATTTGAAGTATGTTGCAGGAAAGCACTGATAAATTATTTACAGAAAAATAAATTCTTATTTTGCACAAGTATAAAAATGGTTTATTAAAGGCAGAACAGTTCACATAAATAACTTTTCAGGTCTCTTCTGGTCCTATGATAAAAGATCACCTAGAATTTAATAAGTACTAAAACTAATATTAATAAAAACACAATCTGATTAGCAACAAAGAATAATTTCTCTATTTACCTCCAAATGGGTTAAACATTTTTTTGAAGCAGGAGATAAAGGAGTAGGCTGATAGGTACTACAGTGCCGCTTCTGTTGTACTTTCCTCTTAATTTCAGGCTCCACTTGTGATTCAGACTCAGATTCTGTTTTCTTCATTATACGTTCTAAAGGAAGGATAGAAAATAAACCTTAAGTTTTAGTTAAAATAAACTAGTGTTTCAACAAAAAAAAGAACCAGAACATAAGACTAAACCAATAGTTATATCCTGGCTTATTCTTATTTTTCACTCCTCAGCAGGATCTCCACACTGTGGACCACTGCCTCAAGTGTACCAACATTCTCTTCACCTTATTTTGTTCTACTAAGGTAAGAGAAGCCCGTCTTGTGCCTAACCTCTCACATAATCACAAATCCTTGTTTTTTTCTTTTCTTTTTTTTTTTTTTTGGCGACAACGACTCATTCTGTTGCCCAGACTGGAATGCAGTGGCATAATCATAGCTCACCCTAATAGCGAACACCTTAGCTCAAGTGACTCTCCCACCTTAGACTCCAGACTAGCTGTGACTACAGTTGTGTGCCACCACACTCAGCTAATTTTTTTATTATTTGTAGCGACAGGGTCTCCCTATGTTGTCCAGGCTGGTCTCCTCCTTTTTTTCCAAGTTAGTTACTATAAGGGTAGTGAGAAAAATCTGTATTCAAATAGTACAATTATTTGGGTAAAGAAAACTAAACTAAGCCTGCCTCAAGCTAATCTTTTTTTTAACTTCAAAACATACAAGATAATTTTTCTTGATACTTTTCTATGTAAATGTAATTTTTTCATTAAAAATATAATTAAAATTTTTTAATGATTTAATGAACTCCAAAACAGGCCAATTTAAAATTTACCATAATCTGACTTTATCAGCAAAGGATTAAGTATGCAAAAGGCTAAACATACTTCTAAAACATAAGTTAAGAATCCATAAACCAAAATAACTAACCTGCACAATCCTAGCTTTGCTAAATACTTCTACTTCTAGTTTCCTATATTTAATATTCTTTTACCATTTCGTTTTTAAAAATAAGATTATGGAGGTATAAAAATCAACAGTATCTAATAGTTTGATATACAACACTGTCTTAAGAAACCTATATAATTCTTCTTGCTTAGTGCAATCACAAAAAGTTTCACTAAGTGATTATCACCCTCTTATTGTACCTGTTTCCCTAGACACCAAAGCCAGAAATTTAAGTAATTGATAACTACTTGTTGTCCCTCCATCTTCACTTCTAAATAACTCTTAAATTCACTGTCCTCTCCAGACTCACTGCCACTACATTTCTGATGCTTAACTCTTGCCTAAACCGATCTCCTGTATCCCAATTTTGCTCCCTTCAAATCCTTCCCCACTATTGCCAAAGTGATCCAGTTAAAAATTGTGACTGTCATTCTAATACTCTAATTAAATTCCATCTTTTGGCAAGCAAAAGTTCCTGTTGATATTTCAATCTTACTTCCACTCCAACTTTACCTCAAAAGGTTCATTTCTTCATGTGTTCTCTCTTTCACCCTCTCACATATGCTATTCTTTTCACAAGCGAAGTCCTGCCTATCTATGTGGTGATTCCAAACCCTTCATTGTTAAGAAGCTGCCTCTGCCCCACTCTAGGCACAAGTAAGCAATCTTTAGAGTTTCCATAGCTCTCATTTTATTGTTATTTGTACTTCTGTTTCCTCACTGTATTGCCAGCTCTGGGAAGGGCAGAAATTATGTTTTAGTCATGTGCTTTCCCAGCATCTAGAAACTGCACAAGGGCTTTACAAAAGTTTCCTGGATTAATGAATTAAATGAGAAACATTAAACTATATGACACATTTAAAAAGATGAAATTACAGGGGTTGGAGGAATAGACATTGTCACTATGTAAACTCTGAAAATGGCATAATCTTTGCACACAGAAATGATTATTCATGCATGGATCTAGAACCATAATGACTTAGCCTCTGGCCACAGAGTAACTAAAAAGTGCTTTTTTTTCTCCCAAGACCTAAAATCTGAGGTTACAGAACTGTTGCTCCAGTCCAGAGCATCCAGGTGTTAGTTATTATTTTCATGAGGGCTAAGTTACTTTGTTGAAGAGCTATGATGAGGCACTATAATAAGAGGGCAGACATTTTGGAATTCAGAAAATTAACACTGTTGCCTGGAACACAACCAATTTTTGAAAAATTTAATTTATACTAAAGCAGTCTTAAAACATAAGCTCCTGCAACCTCTTTTGGCCTTACTAAATTTGATAATGTACCCAAAGGAAACCTTTTTCCTTATAAATATACTTTGTAATCTTTTTAAGCCACACAGTATCTTTGTACATGGTTTTGCTTAAACATGTATCTAGTTTTCTGCCACATCCTGAAGACTGACATTTAAAAAAAACAGTATAATTTCACTTTGATTATGTAATCACACTCTTTTCTTCACCATATCTATGTCATCGTGTCTATGTCACATTTTCTTTACCATCATAACCAACAAAGAGGGAGACAAATGTCCCAAGCTTTGATATAATTCAAAATTTTAATTGAAAATAGATGGACAAAAATAACATAAAAATTAAAATCTGATCCCTATCTAAATCAAGGTTATTTACAAGGTTCTGAAGTAAAGAGATAAAGGAAGGAATGACATAATTAAGAAGGTAAAGCTGAGACTTTTGAAACCAACATCATGAGGAGAAATGATAAATGATTGATAGTGTTATCAGAAACTAGAATTGATCTATAGAGAGTTAAGTAAAAAACACAAAAATGTTAGCTCAAGGTTAAGAAATTCCATCAGGATTCCATTTTCTAGGGAAAGAAGAGAAAAACATTTGAGAAGATTTGGTAACTCAAGTAAAAATGAACTAGTCTCAAATTGCAGCAGAATCATAAAACAGCAAAAAGCTTAAGACTGGACTGGTCCAAGAATGGCAAATACCTAATAAGTGCTCCATGGAAATTTTACTAGTTAACTCATCACAGAAGTGATTTTTGCTAGGCCTGATATAGCTTCTAATCCTCAAGAGATTACTCCAGAGAGGTACTTAAGATGAAACTGATATGACATTATACTGAATCCCTCTTACAGGAATGAAAAAGAGAATAAAGAGTATTTACCAAAGACCCTATAGTAGGAATACGAAGATTAGGATACTCCCTGCTAGATTTTCTAGCTCAATGTCTTTTTGTTTTGTTTTGTTTTGAGATAGAGTCTCACTGTGTCACCCAGGCTAGACTGCAGTGGCGCAACCTGGCTCACAGCAACCTCAGCCTCTTGGGTTCAAGTGATTCTCCTGCCTCAGACTCCTGAGTAGCTGGTATTACAGGTATGCATGACTATGCCTGGCGAATTTTTGTACTTTTAGTAGAGACAGGGTTTCGCCATATTAGCCAGCTGGTCTCAAACTTCAGGTGATCCACCCACATTGGCCTCCCAAAGTGTTAGGATTATAGCCGTGATGAACCACCACGCCCAGACTAGCTCGATGTCTTTTTAAATACACTATGATATTTCCAGCTATACACAAAAGGGGAGACTATGGAAGATACTGCTGGGTAACAGTGATCTATATACAAGTTGGATATAAATAGAACACATTTTAAAAAATCAAGTTGAAAAAAAAAAGATACTCCGAAAAAAGAATATTCATAGCAGCTTTATTATTCATAAACAAAAACTAGAAACAACCCAGGTGTCCATCATCAGGAAAACCGACAAATAACTCGGTATTCCCACACAATGCAATGTTAAACAGAAACAAACTACTGATGCAAGAAATAGTATGAATGAATCTCAAAAAAATGATCCTCAATGAAAGAAGCCTCACGTAAGAGTACATAGTGTATCACTCCATTTACATGAAGTCCCAGAACAGGTAAAATTAATCTACGTTAGGAAAAATCACAACAGTGGTTACATACGGGAAGGAAGGGGTAGAGACTAACTGAAAAAACATGAGGGAACTTTCTAAGGTGACAATACTATTTGTACTATGTCTTCATGGGGGCTTTGGTTAGAAACGGATATGTGCTTTTCAAATGTTATTGGACTAAATACTTAGGATGTATGTATTTCATTACAGTAAATTTTATTTCAAAAGAAAGGATATGGTTGGGCACAGTAGCTCACACCTATAATCCCAGTACTTTGGGAGGCCGAGGCGGGTGGATCATGAGGTCAGGCTTTTGAGACCAGCCTGGCCAATATGGTGAAACCCCGTCTCCACTAAAAATACAAAAATTAGCTGGGAGTGGTGGCACATGCCTGTAGTCCCAGTTACTCCAGAGGCTGATGCAGGACAATCACTTGAACCAGGGAGCAGAGGTTGCGGTGAGCCGAGATCGCAGCACTGCACTCCAGCTAGGGCGACAAAGCGAGACTCCATCTCAAACAAACAAACAAACAACAACAAAAAAAAAGGATGTGAGAGGGTGATCTGGTTGTGACGTCTGTCACCCTATTGATTGCCAGGGTTGACTCGGCTGATCTGGCTGGCCAGGTGTTGTCCACTTCCTCCCTCACTGCTCCATGTGTATCCCTCCCAAAGCTGCGTGCTAGGTTGAAGAGAACAACCATCCTGGATAGAGGAGGACTGGTCTTGGGTCAAGAGTAAATGAGTAGCTGTGCTTCTCTGCTAGAACCTCCAAACAAGCTCTCAAAAGAAAAAAACACTGTAAACAAATATTGAACTCTAGTTAATAATATGCCCACTCAACTGTTTAGAAGTATAACAGGTGTCAGCAATCCACCTGAAAATGCATCAAAAAAAAAAAAAAAGATGAATTAATGTCTAAAGGGAAGACTAGATGAACATGTGATAAAACAAGAATAGAAAAGTGTTAATTGTAGAATCTATGTGCTAGATATATGCATGTTCACTGTAGAAGTTTCAACTTTTCTGCTTATTTAAACATTTTCATAATAGAAGTTGTGGAAGAAGCAGGTAAAGAAAGAGGCTTAACTTTCTTGTTTAAGACTTTAACTGTGATACTACTAATATGCTGAAAAATAAGTACCCAGAGGACAGTGATAGAATACAAACTGTGGCCGGGAATCGTGGCTCAAGCATGTAATCCCAGCACTTTGGGAGACTAAGGTGGGTGGATCATGAGATCAGTAGAGATGGGATTTTGCCATGTTAGCCAGGCTGGTCTTGAACTCCTAATCTCAGGTGATTGCCTGCCTCTGCATCTTAAAATGCTGGGATTACAGGTATGAGCCACTGCGCCTAGCCAGAAATGCATTTGTTAAAATAAAAATGGTAATACATCTTACATAGTTCTGAGGATTAGAAGTAACATTCTTTGTGACAGAGCAAGAATATAGTAAACTACAGTATTTAGGAACATGGGGATTTGGCATCAAACAAGCATGAGTTCCAATACAGCTCTGTCATTTACTAGCTCTACGTTTCTGAGGATGTTATATAATCCTTCTGTGTCTCTGTTTCCTCCACTATACAAAATGCAGGTAATTGTTGAATTTAGCTTATAGAGATCCTGAACACAATGCTAGGATAAAAGTAAATAATGAATGTAAAGCACTGGACTCAGCATACGGTCGACTAAGAACTCAATAAAGATTTAAGGTATAACAGAATGAATGCTAAAGAGGGTAGTCACTATTATTAAACTTCATAAACTTAGTAAGTGTAAAAATGCTTAGTATGTAAAGTAAATAATTCATATCTATAATGACTGCACATTATTAAGAAAGGATGAAGTTTAGAATATTCTCTTTATAAAACAAGAGGAATGTTCAAAACATGCACAAAAGATTTTCACCCAAAGTAGAAAAAAAAACTGTGGATGGTTTTTAAAAGCACACTCTTAGCTAACAGAAAAACCAAGCTTTTTAAAATTATTCTATTTTGAAACTAAGAGCCACCAGGGTTATTTAAACAACCTCAGAAAAACAAGATGGACACACATTAAAAATCATTATTCTAGATAATGAAAACCGATTTTATGATAATATATATTTTATAAATGTTATTTCCCCTTATTTTTTTTGGATTAATACCAGTATATTGAAAAATACCACAATATAAATATAAATTTCTAGTCACAATGATTTTGCAGTATCTACTATTAACACAGTTTAGCAGGTGTGGTTTCTTTTTAATTGAGTGGTTCCCTAATGTATTCTAAATTTTAGGAGCAAAACCAATAAAACACAATTATATAATACAACATTATAACATAGTTCAATAAAACTCAATTTCAAAGCTATAGCTCAACTACAGTTACTATTTGCATTTGTAACGTAACAAAAATACTAAAATAATCAAAAGATTTCAAACTGTAATCACCTAACTATGCAACCATTCCAGCTATCAGGTTACAATTGAAGAAATTCTCAAATCAGTTACAAAAATGGTTTTCTCTCTCTATATATATCTATTATATCTGGGAATATTCTAAAGCCAGCATCATATCTCTACTGTACTTTTCACACAGTAATTCAAAATCCTTCACACTTACCAACACCTTGGGGCCGACTTAACCTTACAGGATTAATTTCAACTTTTTGGACATGAGGTGGATATTCTTTCCTAAAAAAGAAATTTATATAATTTTATTCTAATAGGAAATACAGTTTTCAAAATGAAAAAGTTAACGGCATACTGACAATAAGCTTATTAAAAGCAAATCATAGCTTCTTTGCAATATAAAAAGTGATACTATAAAATAATAACATTATAACAATAAATAAAACTCAATTTGCAAAATTTTACTATAAATGTATTTTAGTTAAAAACTAATTAATAAATAAAGGAATAAAAGTTGAATGAGATTGTCTTGAGAACAATTCCAACATCAGAACAAAAAAACATAACATACAAGACCAGCAATCATGGAACAGTATTTTAGTTTTGTAGTATGACTACATTATGTAGGGGCTATAAGAACATTTGTTTTAAAGTATTAAATTCCTCTGTTAAACTTCAAATACATACAATTTCAAGAATTTTAAACATAATCCTAATTAAGCAAGTACTGTATCTAAATACTACATCCAAACAGTGTATCTATTTAAAACCAAACGAACACTAATTATGGGGGGGAAAAGCGAAAAACCTTATAGTTAATAGTAGGATAAAAGCATTATAAAAGGGGAACTGCAAAAAGTGCAATAGACCAGGGAGCTACAATAGCTACTTTCCTACTCTAATAAACCACATAAAAATAAGAGGCTATTTATTTTTAATTCTATATATACTAGTATCTAGTAAATGTAAATCATAGCTTTCATTTCATTAAAATCATTTTACTTAAAGAAAAATTCCAAAGACATATTCTTGCAAGAATTTCATAGTCTTATACTACAAAAGTCAAAGTACTTGAAATGAAAACAAAATATGAAAATAACAAAATAAAAAATAGTATGGGTAGAGATAGCAGTGTACTTATAATAGCAGTTAGAAAATAGCATCATGTGCCATGTACTGTTCTGTGTTTTGTATCTATGAATTCCTTTAATCCTCACAATAACCTTATGATGCATATATTATTATTAATGCTTTATAAATGAAAAAACTGAAGTGCAGTGAGGTTAATTAACTTGTCCATGGTCACACAATTATTAAATAACAATGCCAGAATCTGAATCCCAGCAAATTGCACCAATACTGAACAGAGCAGTATCTGGTACAACTGGGCAATTTCCACCCCGAAAATTTTTAAATGTGTGAAGATATGCATTATGAAAATGAGAATCTGCCTGAGATGAAGTAGTAACAGTCTTATAGAAAGAAGGCAGGTTGTCAGTTCCTAACTTGCAATTAAAGTAAAATGCATATTTTCAAGTTCCATATACTTTCACACTAAAGAGAATATAATATAGTCTTATTTCCAAATCCGGGTTTATCTAGATTCAGTAAAAAAACAACTGACATAAATCATCTGAGACTGTAATCATACATGCATGTATAGAGATTGATGAAACTGTTATATTAATGCAGTGTTCTTGCAATTTGAACCTGTGTATTAAACCGTGCATTGCTACTGAGGAACGACACATTGAATACATCATATAATAGCCACAATCTTATCATGTATTGTAATGTAATATTAAACTATTGTGTATACTTCCCTATATTTCTAGAATTTATGGCCACTCTGTTGGCCAAAAATTCGCTATATTTTTTCCTATAAAAGTAGGGCAAATTAAAGCTTTGTTTAAAAAAATAATAATAAATAAACTGAAGAAATAGAATATTTTAAATATAAACCTTTCAAGATAAAAATGTGTTTGATAAAATTAACTACCTAGCCATATATTTATTTTCTCCAAAATTCAGTTTTAAAAACTTTTTGCTAGATGATCTAAAATCAAAATTTACATTGGTTTTTCTTTCTTTTTTTTTTGAGACAGTCTTGCTCTGTTGCCCAGGCTGGAGTACAGTGGTGCAATTTCAGCTGACTGAAACCTCTGTCTCCCAGGTTCAAGCAATTCTCGTGCCTCAGCCTCCCAAGTAAGTAGGATTACCTGTGTATACCACTACACAGGGCTAACTTTTGTATTTTTAGTAGAGATGGTGTTTCACCATGTTAGCCAGGCCGGCCTTGAAATCCTGGCCTCAACCGATCTGCCTGCCTAAGCCTCCCAAAGTGCCGGGATTACAAGCATAAGCCACCGCACCCAGCCATCATTTACATTAATTCTTAATTTGAGGATTCCATCACTCTTGCAGGTATAAATTTCAAAATCTAAATTCATATGAAGATCAAGCCTAGGATTTAATGTCTGGCTATTTCTTTTCTACACCTAACCAACTAGAGGTAGAGAAGCTCTACTGTCATCTGATACCTTCCTGTGTAGGTGGGTAGAACTTTTGTTTCTAGAGTTTGTGTTTGTGTAGTTTTAGAGGTCCCATTTTATAAACAAAGATTTTTACAAGCTGTTTAAAATGAACTAGCGAGTGTTTATTTCTCTATTCTGAATTGTTTAAATGACATCAGAAAGCTCTGTTCATCAAAAGTTAGATAAGCCTCAGCTGTGAAAGTCTGTTTTTTAGTAAACTAAGTTTGAAATAATTTTAGATTTGCAGAAAAGTTGCGAACACAATTCAGAATGCCCTTATATCTCTCACCCTAACATTAACACCTTAATACTGTCATCACAGGTGTCCAAAAAGAAACCAACAGTGGTACACTTACGAACTAACGTCCAGCCTTAGAAATTTACTGCTTGGGCAAGGTGGCTCATGCCTATAATTCCAGCATTTTGGGAAGGCAAGGCCAGCAAATCACTTGAGGCCAGGCGTTTATGAGGCCAGACTGGCCAGCATGGCAAGACACCATCTCTACTAAAAATACAAAAATCAGCAGGGCATGGTGGTGTGTGCCTGTAATCCCAGCTGCTCGAGAGGCTGAGGCACAAGAATCGCTTGAATCTGGGAGGCAGAGGTTGCAGTGAGCCAAGACTGCACCACTGCCCTCTAGCCTGGGTGACAGAGTCAGATTCTGTCTCAAAGAAAAAGAAAAAAATTTACCGGCTGTTTACTAATACCCCATTTTTGTTCCAGGATCCAATCTGGAATAAAATGCATTAAGTCATCATGTCTCCTTAGTCTCCTGTCTGTGTCTTTCAGTATTTAGAAGAGAACTCAACAGGTACTTTATAGAATGTCCCTCGGTCTAAGTTATCCAATTGTTAACACTTTGGGCATTTGAGAGGTCTTTTAGTTGGCTTGTTTCTCTTTGATGTAACTATATCTTTTTGGTTTTTGTTGTTGTTGGGATAAAATATACACACACAATTTACAAAAATATGAAATGCTTTACTAATTTGTGTGTCATCCATACTAATCATCTATTGTTCCAATTTTAATACAGGAGAATTTGAAGTGGGCACTCCTAATTTTTTGAGCATTTTCTAGGTATCTTGAACCACACTTATTCTGTGTTTTACCTATCACAACTCCAGAATCAGCCATTTCTCTATTCCTTTTATTGGAGAGTGGTATTTAAAAACCAGGATCTGGCCATCATTTGTCTTTCTGCTATTGTTTGACTTGCTTTAATAGTAACTCTTTTTATTAATCTTTCCATTATTAAAGATGGTAAAATATTTAAATTTCTATGAAAATGAATCATCTTATTTATTTTACAGTTAAAATCTATTATTACTATTTAACTGATAAACCAGTTTAATTTTCAAGATGTATTAAAATCTCTCACTTTTTTGTTTTTTTTTTTTTTTGAGACAGAGCTTTGCTCTGTCACCAAGGCTAGAGTGCAGTGGCACAATCTTGGCTCACCGCAACCTCCACCTCCCAAGTTGAAGCAATTCTTGTGCCTCAACCTCCCATGTAGCTGGGATTGCAGGCGCACGCCACCACAGCTGGCTAACTTTTGTATTTTTAGTAGAGGTGGGGTTTCACCATGTTGAATTTCTTGAATTTTAACTATTTTAGCGGAGGCTTTTATTTACTTGTTATGTTCCTATAAACTGTGCCTATTACAGAATGTGCTCCTTTATCCTGTCTAGTACTTTTAATCCTTAACTCCATCTACCTTGTTATTAAAATTCCACTCATGATTTCTGTTTCTATCTCTTGTACCTCTAAACTTACTTTCGCTTTGGTTATTTTAGTATGATGCAAGTATAGCTGGGTTTAATCGAATCAGTATGCCTTTTATTAAATATATTGAATATAGTTATTATACCTGCTGACAGACTTCATGTTCTGTTTTCATCTTACTCTATTACTTTTTATATTTTTATTATTTCAATTTCTTTTCTCTTTTCTCCTATTTTCATACAATATTGTTTGCACAACATACTCTTTCTCTTCCTTACTGAATTTAACAAATGAATACAGATGCCTTCCCTCTCAACACTTATTACACTTACTGAGATTCAAATTATTTCCTCAAGCAAACTCTATTATATCCCGAATGGGATGAGACTTTCAAAATCCTTTTATTTTTCCACCTTAACCCTCCTAATTCCCTTCCCTGCCAAAAAGATTGCTTTTCCTTCTGCCTTTCTACCTCCCCAACTCCTAGACCTTGCTGAGATAGTTTTAAGTACTTATAGACTATTATTGACTTTCCTTTGTAATATACCTCTATTTAGAGAGGAACCTGCTCAGCCTTAATTGAATTGCCACTGATTTAAACTTCTGTTTGTGCCAAATTATAAATTATATGAAAAAGACTGTTTAAAAATCTCAAATACTCATCAGGTAACAATGCTTCCCTATCTTAAATGCTCTGAAAGCTTCTATTGCACTAATATAAAATCCAAATGATTCAGATCACCTTATAAAGCTTTTTAAGACCTAGGGTCCCAGGCAATCTCTCCACACCCATCTCATATAACATTGTCTCCTATGCTCTCTAAGCTCCAGCCTCAGTGGCCCCTTTCTTCTGTTCTTCGATATGCCAAACTCATTCCTGCATTAGTAACTTAACACAACCTCTTCCCTGTCTGGAAAAGCTATTCTTAAGATCGTGGCACTACCAATTCCCCTTTTAGTCTTTGGTTAAATGTTACCTTGATAGTAAGAGTTTCCCTGAATATGCAATCTAAAGAAATCATACTGTCAGTCTATCACATCACCCAACTGTATACTTTTCTATATAGAAATTATTTCATGTTTTACTTGTTCAGTATTAGTCTTTGTCCCATAGGAATGTAAACTACAGGACTGCAGGGATCTTGTCTGTTTGGTTCATCACTCTATCCTTATGCCTGTAATAGTAAGTTCAATAAATACTTGGAAGGAATAAAAGTATATGCCTAAAAGGCAATGTGTGTGTGTGTGTGTGTGTGTGTGTGTGTGTATACCATTACAAACAATTATAGAAACATTGCTGTCCATGTCATCACCAAGGATGGTAATGCTGTCAAAATTGAAGCACCAACCACCATGCCCATGCAGAGCCATCACACGGCAATTGAAGACATCAATCCATCAGTTGATGAACAAATGTCAAAATTCAGGCATTTGAAAGGTACTATAGACTTGTTTTTTTTTTAATTGATTCAACACATTGGTTGAAAATTAAAAACAGCTGGATTTTCCAGTTTGTTTACTGTCTTACTACTTATACCAGACCAATTATTTTATTTTATTTATTTATTTTTTGAGACAGAGTCTCACTCCGTCGCCAGGCGCCAGGCTGGAGTGTAATGTAGTGACGCAATCTCGGCTCAGTACAACCTCCGCCTCCCCGGTTCAAGCAATTCTCCTGCCTCAGCCTCCTGAGTAGCTGGGACTACAGACGTGTGCCACCACGCCCAGCTAATTTTATATTTTAGTAGAGACAGGGTTTCACTATGTTGGCCAGGATGGTCTCAATCTCTTGACCTCGTGATCTGCCCGCCTCGGCCTCCCAAAGTGCTGGGATTATAGGCTTGAGCCACCATGCCTGGCCCAGAGAAGCTACTCTTATGGATACCCACTTTAGAACAATTATGATCATTTCACTCTGAAATGTTTGAAGAAATGTTTTTCTTAAATGCTTTTCCATGCCATTTATACCATTCAAATATCTTCTACAAGAACACGTGTCAAGAACACGTGTCTGCCAGTGTTCTTACAAAGACAACAAGTAATGATACAAGAAGACTAATCATAAAATTCTGTTACGAACTTTTCAGTCAGAAATTAATACACCTGATGTTTAAAGATTTAACTCTAAGCTTAAGATGTTCTAATCCATTTCCCTTCCCTCCAGTCTATTAAAGCATAAAAACAAGTATTATCACTAAAATACAATGACAAAGATTTTGATGATGTAACTGAAAGCAATTTTACTACTAAGGCATTGAAATATTCTATTTTTAAAAGTAGTCACATATTAGCATAAACAATAACCATTCATGGAAAAATGTACATTGAGAATGAGCCTCAAATACCAGCTATATAAGCCAAATATAATGTTGTACTGTCAACAAGTTTCCTTTTATTACAAAGAGTAGAACTGTGGATACTATCAGCTGGGAAGGGTGGGAGAGGAGAGGATGGAGAGAGGTGGGTTAACAAATACAAAATTACAGCTAGACAGAAGAATGAGTTCTCATGTTCTGTGGCACTATAGGGTGAATATGGTTAGCTATAATTTATTTTATGTTTTCAAAAAGCCAGAAGGGATTTTGAATGCTGACAACACAAAGAAACAATAAATGTTTGAAGGAATAGATATACTAATCACCCTGATCTGATTATTATATATCATAAACCTGTATTGATATATTACTCTATATCCCATAAATACATACAATTGTTACATGCCAACTAAAAATCTAAAAATTTAAAATTAAAAAAGCTTTAATTATGGACTGTAATTCAACAAATGTTTTTTAAAATACATAAATAATTTTATATTTTACCACTATATCCATGCTCTAATTTCTTCAATATTAAGCTTACCTTTCTTTTCGGTCCAGACTGCTTAAAACATGAAAAAGAAAAAAAACGTAAGAGGCAAGACCTCATTGTTGATATATCACTGTAGTTGTAGTAAATATAGTCATTAAGGCAAAACTATAATGTGACCAATTTGCTTTAAATACATTATATATATAATATACTATGTTTTGAATCATGTCTAAATTGTTTTTCAATTTCTGTCAATACACAAAATTAACAATTTTTTAAGATATTTAACAGGAAGAAAGATGAATACACAAAAATATAAGAAGTTATTGAAAGGGCTTTATCAAATATTTGAAGATACGTTATTTTAGACTACAATATTCCCCGCTATTCTCTAAGGATCCGTTCCAAGACCACCAATGGGTGCCTGAAACTGAGGAGAGTACCAAATCCAATATAGCAAAAATGAAGCATTGGTGGAAACTTTTTAAACAAAACGGCTGTCAACCACACTTTCTGATTATGCTGCCAGAAGATGAGCATATGTTTTTGTGAGCACATGACTTTTTTGTTTTGTTTTGTTTTGAGATGGAGTCTTGCCCTGTTACCCAGGCTGGAGTGCAATGGTGCGATCTCAGCTCACTGCAACCTCCACCTCCTGGGTTCAAACAGTTCTCTTGCCTCAGCCTCCCAAGCAGCTCGGATTACAGGCACACACCAGCACATCTGGCATGGGTTTTTTTTTATATACTACACCTAGTTTTATCATATGCTCAACAGTGTTGCTACATAGTGCCAGAGTTAACCTGTCCTTTCATGTTTAATGCCATGGTACCTTCCTTTGTACTCTTATGAATAATATGTACTTCCCTCACCTGAACATAATTCTCAATATCTGAAAAATTCAATAATGATATCACAGCAAATTTAGAAACAATCTCAGTATTTACCAATAAGGGAATAATGGTTAAATCAAAACCCCAAATAAGGAGACTACTGTAGTTACAGAAATAGTCTTCAAGAAACAACAGCATTTCCTAGAAGTTATAAAAATTTTATTGGGTCTGGACTGATCCTAATATTGGGTATGATTATCAGCTTTTGAGTAAGAAAAAAAATTTTTTAAGGCTGAAACTTTTGGACAAATGTCTTAGATTAAATACAGTATATGATTTGGGACACAAGAAAAGGCCTATAATTTAAAATCATGTCTTCTTATCACAAGTCCAATGTATAAAAAGTTCTATACTTTTTCATAGTTCATAAAAACTCCAAAAAGCTATTAACATCATTTACTCAAGAATGAAATTATATAAACCTTCAATTTAGAATAAAACAGGATTCACATCCTGATATTATTTCTCCTTATTATAAAAGGAATGAAATATTTGGAACTATAAGTCAAGCATAATTTACAAAATCCTCAAATTCCCATATTAATCTTATACTCCTCTCATGTGGAGTATGCAAATAAAATATCAATTTTATTGTAGCAAATTAAGAAAAAGGAGAGAATATAATCGCATCCCCATAAAAGTTTAACTATTCTATCCTATTCTATGTTTTTATTTCTTATACAGCTGCATTTCCAGAAAAAGTAAAATAAAAACCAAAAGTTAGGCATTAGTAACTAATGGAGCCATTTCCAATTCTATACTGCTGTGCCCAAGAAGTAAGAATAGTATAGTACTCTCCTCTTTTTGTTTTTTAGATGACAGGGTCTGCCTCTGTCACACGGGTTGGAGTACAGTGACACAATCACAGCTCACTGAAGTCTTGATCTCCCCAGGCTCAAGTGATTCTCCCAACTTGAGCAACTGGGACTACAGGTGTGAACCACCATGCCTGGCTAATTAGTGTTTGTATTTTTTGTAGAGACAAAGTTTCACCATCAGGCTGGTCTCAAACTCCTGGGCTCAGGCTATCCTTCTAACTTGTCCTCCCAAAGTGCTGATATTACAGGTGTTAGTTACCACACCCAGCCTCTGTTGCTTTTTATACTCACCTGTACAGACGAAAGGAAGTACGTAGTAAAACAGAGGTAGAAGAAACGGGTTAGGTACAATACTTCTCAATAAGCCAAGGGAGTTATTACAAAACAGTAAAGATAAAAATATATTTATATAGAAAGACACACATCAATGTTCATTTTCCTTATCCTTGAGAAAAAAAGTGCATTCATTATGATATATCTGATTTATAAGTCATGGAATTCTTACAAGTATCTTCAATATGTGTTTTCATCAAGTTTTGCCCTAGAGTAGCTTACATGTTAAAATAAAACATAAAAATCAGGGAAAAGTCATTACTAGTAATGTAGCACTTTGCAAAAATGTCAACTTACATTCTTGTTAAATTATTTCATGTAAAATAGAAAAGAAAAATTTACCTTCAATTAGTTCTGTAACTGTGGTCTTAAAATTTAAAAAAAAAAAAGGGGGGGGGCTGAGTATGTTGGCTCATGCCTGTAATCCCAGCACTTTGGGAGGCCAAGGCAGGCGGATCATGAGGTCAGGAGTTCAAGACCAGCCTGGCCAACATGGCAAAGCTCCATCTCTACTGAAAACATAAAAATTAGCCAGGTGTGATGGTGGGCATCTGTAATACCAGCTACTCGGGAGGCTGAGGCGGAGAATTGCTTGGACCTGGGAGGTGGAGGCTGCCGTGAGCTGAGATCAGGACACTGCACTCCAACCTGAGCCAGACTCTGTCTCAAAAAAGAAAAAACAGAAAGAAAGAAAGGAAAAAAGACTAATAGATAAAATTTTCTATCAATGACCTCATTTACAACTTCAAAAATTCTCTCAAAATGGGCTGGGTGTGGTGGCTCACACCTGTAATCTCAGCAGTTTGGGAGGCCAAGACAGGCAGATTATTTGAGGTAAAGAGTTTGAGACCAGCCTGACCAACACAGTGAAACCAGGTCTCTACTAAAAAGGCCAAAAAAAAAAAAAATTAGCTAGGCATGGTGACACAAGCCTGTAATCTTAGCCACTCAGGAGGCTGAGGCAGAATTGCCTGAACCTGTAAGGTGGAAGTTGCAGTGAATGGAGATCATGCCACTACACTCCAGCATGGCCAACAGAGCAAGACTCTTATATCAAAAAAAAAAAAAAAAAAAAAAAAAAAAAAAAAGCCAACTTTCAAAATCATGCTTTTCACTAATAATTAAATATTACGTATTCCAGGATCCCATATTCCTATTTATGGATTTTATATGCTCTCATAGACATCCATTTCCCACTAAGTGGGGGAAAAGACTTAAAAGATAAAGATCATAAAAAGACTTACTAGAACCTTATAAGAAATCAGGAAACAAGGTTATTGATTTCTTATAAGGTTCTAATAAGTCTTTTTATCTATACTTTAAAAAATAAAAAGTGGAAGTATAGGTAAAACATAAATCCATAAAATGTGTTGTTTCAGTAAGTCTGATTAAATTTAGGGGAAGGGATGGTATAAATTACAGACTTTTAAATTTTTGCATTTTGTTTTTTTCCATACTTCCCTGTCACTATTAGTATATAAACAATCTATCTTTTAAATATGAATTAAATTAACATTGGGAATAGCAGTAAGAAAACAGATTGTAACCTTAATTATGTCCTAAAGACTAGCTAATCCAATGTGATATTTTAACAAACTTCACTCACTGTTTAGATAAAAAAGGACTAAAGCACTCGTTTCCATATATTACTAAAGAACAAATTACTCAGATTTTAGCAGGTCTGATTTATTTAAAAGACAAGATATACCACTCACCCCAAGAATACACTGTGTATGAATTACCAAATGGATGGCATTTGTTTTCATTTCAAATTATCATAAGACTTGAGGCAGGGGCAGTGACTCAGGCCTGTAATCCCAGAACTTTAGGGGGCTGAGGCAGGAGGACTGCTTGAAGTTGGAGACCAGCCTAAGCAATAAAGCTAGCGCCCTTCTCTACAAAAAGAATTTTTTTTAAGTTAACCAGGTAAGGTGGTACATGCTTGTAGTCCTAGCTACTCAGGTGGCTGAGGTGGGAGGACTGCCTGAGCCCAGGAGTTTGAGGCTGCAGTGAGCTATGATTGTGCCACCATACTCTAGCCTGGGCAATAGAGCAAATTCTTCTCTATAATTAAAAAAAAAATAAAATAAAGACTTGAGAAAACAAGAAAATTTAGCAGAAGCTGTAAAGGTCAAGGTGTTTATTACCCTCACCCGAGATCTAACAATTGTGCTAAATCCTTGGAAGCAACAATCTTAGGTAAAGCTTTCGTGCCTACTGCCTGCAGTATCCTCTTCTACGTGGTATACTCAGAAGCTCCTTTAATGTTATAAATTCTTTCCTGTTCCCTTCTCTCTAGTTTTATTACACATAATTTGTACATCTCTACTGCTGCCCTAACCATGCACGTAATCATTTGTTTACTTGTCTTTCTGCACCCTAATCAATCTCTAGGGCAATCAAATTTGCGCTTTACTGGTAGGGATTTTATCATATTCATCCCTGTGCACCTCATCTATGCCTGGTATGTAGCATAAAATCATTCAATGTTTTTGAAGGAAGAAAACTGAAAGCTCTCAATGACTTGTCTTTGAACATCAAAATCTTTTTAGTGACAGTCATACTGCAGTTGGAATAAGAAATGTTTATTCTTACACAGTATCATTTAATAAAAGACAAACGTAAATAGAATCTATCCTGCTGACTGGATTCTACAGTTTTCTTTACTGCCCTTAATCATTCTTAAGATTTTTTCAATCAGGATTACTTCTTAAAAACAAATTAATTCAGGTGGTTTTTAAAGAAACATTTTACTAGTATATACTAGTTCATATTAACTGAATCTAATCTTTTATGTAAATGAGCAATGATACACATGCTAAATATTATAGGTGTTGAGACCTAGAATAAAACAAATCGCTCCTAAATGAAGACTGCTGTTTCTATGTGAAAATAAAAAATAAAAAATCACAACCCAATTTCCAGATTATTAACAGTTTTTTTAAACTTTACCAATGAGGTTAAAAAACAAAACAAAAAAAAAAACCAATGAGGAAATGAGGAATGGAGAATAGGTCACCAGTAATTCCAAACTAACAGATAACTTCAAAAGTAAAAATAAGTTAATAATTTTGGTTGTGAATGAATCGCTTAAATTGATTATAAGGTTTAAATTAGTATTTCAAACTTAGACTACATTATCAGAATATTAAGACACCTTTATCAGCAATGTTTTCTATTGGTATGATCAGTGCATAAGAAAGTGTCTACTCTTTTTCTCTCCCCTAATTACTCTCCTTTTATTATTTATTCTCATGTTTTTGCCACATGTAGGCCAGAGAGCTTGATTTGTGTACTTGGCAGTAGAGTAAGCCAATTTTTGGTATGCACAGTAATTTCTCTGTCCTTTTAAATTTCTCAAGTACCTTATGTGAACACTATGATACAATAATATATTTAAGGCCAAGGAAAGGCTGGTTTATCATAAAGTGTGAGGTTACTTAATGTTTTTAAGTAAAAGAGTTATGTGAGAGCACATCTACATAAACAGAAAAATATAGCAAGAGGAGCAGTCCAGATTTGACATTGAAAAAAAATGAAGAAAAGCATCTAAAATATATGCTAAATCTTTACATTTTACTAGTTATAAGAAACTGTTTATAATGCAATAAACACATTATTCAACTCTTTGAGCCTAAGAATTTCAGTCAACTGAAAGTGGATGTAACATTCCAAAAATGGTTCCCCAAATGTTACTTTCATTATTTCAAGTCAAGCAGTACTTTCAAGATCAATGAGAACTCCTAAATCTAACTAAAACTACAAAAATAACACTTTCTCCAACATTTAAAACTAATGTGACTTGTTTTGATGCTATGAACTGTTATAAGCCTTATAAAGTATAGTATTAACTGTAATTTTACTCTTCAGAGCTAAACTACCAACTGATGTTTAAATTAAACTGATTTACAATATTGATGTTATAGTCAAACACTATATGTTTGACTATAACATCAATATTGTAAATCAGTTTAATTTAAACATCACCTTAGATTCTCTGGATTATAATGCAACAGAATGGGTCTTATTAAAAAATTCTCTATTTATAGAATGTGATTATTCAAAAGCAGACATAAAATTGTATAATTTCAAGTCATCAATTATTTCAGAGATATATCTGTTTATAGACAGTGAAAATAGGTTTCACAAAGAAAAAAAGGTTAAAAAAGTAAAAAACTATTGAAGAGGATGCCATGTATATATGAATAAAAGACAATGAGAATTCCTACCTTTGGGCTGCTGTTTTTACTACTGGTGTCTGTGCATGAGCATGATGAAAACGTCTACCATGAACTACAGTTCCAGAACATAATGATGTATTTTGCGCATTCTCACTGCAGATTCAAGAAACAAAAAATAGTTAGAACATGGAAAAATTACACACATTTATAAAATAAATCCTTTAAAATCTGAACACATACACAAAAACCTTTACCAATTAAAAACATTATTTATGGATAAACCCAATTGTCTACTGGGGTTTCCCATTTCCTGAATTTGTCTTTCAAATGTTTCCAATCCAATTAAAGAAAATTTTAAGAACAGCAGATCACCTCAGGTCAGGAGTTCAAGACTAGCCTGGCCAACAAGGTAAAACCTGTCTCTATTAAAAAATACAAAAATTAGCTGAGTGTGATGGCTGGCACCTGCAATCCCAGCTACTCGGGAGGCGAGGCAGAAGAATCACTTGAACCCCAGAGGCAGAGGCTGAGGTGAGTGAGACTGTGCCACTGCATTCCAGCCTGGGTGACGGAGCAAGACTCCGTCCCCCAAAAACTTTAAAAATAAAGCAGAACACTAAAATACAAATCAGGGGTACTAAATACTATTTCTGATTTTGCCACTGACTTGAAAGTTACTGAGCCCTTTATGTACTTCACTTGTTTATGTATAAATTCAGACAGCAGAAATTAAACAATGACTTATAACCCTATTTCTGAGTTGCTACTGATACCCAATCCTGCCAGTAACAGTGGTTCACTATGATAACCAATAGGAAAGGTGCGTTATATCTGAAAAAAAAAGGAGGAATAAGAAATGTTAAGTCCCTTATTGAGATAATCCTGATTAGTATTTCCTAAAGGAGACATGACCACACCACTCTACTGTGCTTTTTCAAATGTTATGACTGAGATTCTACTAAATGTATGAAAGAAAGCAAAATCATGAGATCCCACCCTAACAAAGTATTTCTTGCAATGTTTTATTTAGAAACAAAAGACACTGCAATCAACCCTACTCCTAAGATTCAAAGCAAAGAATCCATATACTGGGACCACACCACCTCTTGGACCTATTGACAAATTCAGAAGAAAAGGTACAGGTTGGGCCTATTAGCTTCGAAGTTTTTGGTGTCAAACTCTTATCTTTTCTGTAGGAATGTGTGGTGAAGTGCCTATACCTCAGTTTCTTATTGTTGCTCAACATGTTAAGTCCAATTGGGTTGCCTTTCAAAGTTTTAAAACTTTCAGACTTGGTTCGTCTTACATATGTCTTCAAGATGAATTCACCAGAACTTGTAGCAACAATTTCAGATCGACGATTTAACTGTAAAAAAAGATCCAGAAATATGAGTCCATAAATGCTATAATGTGATCATCTATCAGCAACTATTTGAAAACCATTTACAAGTAATAAAAATATACAGCTATTGGGGATGAGGGTGGATAGTATTGGTGTGGATCTAAGAATAATTCGAGTGCAATACTTTTTTTCCTAAAGACAATGCAAATTTGTAGAAACATGGAGGTTTATTGTATTACTTTCTTTTTACATAAATCCTCCAAAGATGTTTGAGAAAATTAGGGTAGAGGATCTTAGGATAGCTTTCTCCAGAGAGTAAAAAGTAAGCATTCCCCCTGCTTAACAGGCCTTGCTGCTATCTGGAGAACACTACTGCCAAATATGGCAATCGGCTGTCATTTCAACTTGTGCTTTTATGTGAGAAATTTTGTCTTAGTATCAAAGTTTCTGCACAGACAGAAATTGATACTTTATACTTTAATAGATGCAAATGATAATATAAACATACCTGTAACAATCACTTTGGTGAGATTACAGTATAACAGGGGCAAAATAAATTTGTAAAGATTCTTTTATCATATAATTAAAAAATAATAGGACACAATTTCAGTTCCCAGAAAATTCTGGGACAACTGTTGAATTAAAATACAACATATAAATTATTTTAGAATCCTGGCACATCTACTTAGCTCCTAATTGTTTTGATTTTCCATCATTTTATTTATGCTCCTAATTTGGTAATCTACATCAAATTACTGGGAGGAAGTAATGTGTAAATAAGCTTTAAAAATTTATGGCTGACTATCTCACAGATTAGAGCACTCCCATTAATAAAATCATGATAACATTATTAATTCTGGAAGTCCCTAAAACTTTAATTCCACTGCCCTACCCCAGCTTAAGACAGTTTTCCAGGTAATACAAGCACAGCATCAAGGGAACTACTGTGAATAGATGAATCCATTTGTTCAAAAAGAGATCAAACGACTAGAAAACCAACTACAAACATGGACCTTACTGATGTCAGATCTGCAACTATAAACATTATTTGCAAACAAACAACAGTTTACAAAGGTTCAGTAACACTACATTTAATCATAACAAAATGTATCTATTTCCAGAAGACTGCTAGTGTCATGTACTATATGAATTACATCATCTCATATGTATCTCATGACAATGCTATAAAGTGGACAGTTACTGGCAAGCCTAGAGTCTGCTATTCTATCTGATTACTATAACATACCACTTATTCAAAAATACTACATAGTAGTCCCCCTTTATCCATGGTTTTGCTTTCTGTAGTATGAGTTAACAACAGTCAATTGTGTTCCAAAAAATACTTTAATTTAACCATTCCTTTATTTGTAGATATTAAGATTGTTTCTAAAGTTCTGCTATAGTATCATTGTTAAATTTTTCAGAGACTACCTAATAATGCTCAGGTAAGGAAAGTACATATTAATTCATAAAAATGCACAAGGGCATAAAATGTGAAAGGACAGCTTAACTCCGGTACTGAGGCAATGTTGTAGGGCATATGATAAAGTCAGGTATATTGTACAGAGTGCTGAAGAACCCAGAGGCTCCCAAAAACAAAAACAAAAAATATCTGCCTATGTTCTGGCAACATAATCACAGTGCGAGTGACAATAATTCTGCACCAATGCTTCATCGTAGGATATATGGTTCAGTATTCTCTGGGGTTTCAGGTATTCACTGGGAGTCTTCAAGGGGGTACTACTATACGTTTCTCTCAACTGGTTGTCAATCTATGAAATACATTTATACAAAATAAACACCGATACAGGGACCAGTGAACTTTCCTGCAAAGGGCTAAAGTATTTTAGGCTTTCTTGATCATATAGTCTCTGTTGTGTCTATTCAGCTCTGTCCAAATATTCAAATCTGTTGTTGCAGCACAAAAGTGGCCATAGCCAATTTATAAGTATGGCTATTTTCTGAGAACACTTTACTTGGACACATATCTGAGTTTTATATTATGTTCACATGTCATGAAATAGAATTCATCTGATTTTTCCTTCCAAACATTAAAAAATGTAAAAACCATAAAAAAGGATGAGTTCGTGTCCTTTGTAGGGACATGGATGAATCTGGAAGCCATCATTCTCAGCAAACTGACACAAGAATAGAAAATCAAACACTGCATGTTCTCACTCATAGGCGGGTGTTGAACAGTAAAAACACATGGACACAGGGAGGGGAGCATCACACACTGGGGTCTGCTGCGGGGGAATAGGAGAGGGACAGCAGGGAGTAGGGAGGTTGGAGAGGGATAGCATGGGGAAAATTCCAGATATAGGTGACAGGGGGATGGAGGCAGCAAACCATATTGCCATGTATGTACCTATGCAACAATCCTGCATGTTCTGCACATGTACCCCAGAACCTAAAGTGCAATAAAATATCTATATATAAAAAAAAATTTTTTTTAAATCAGGCTGGGGGCAGTGGCTCACACCTGTAATTCCAGCACTTTAGGAGGCCGAGGCAGGGTTCAGGAGTTCAAGAGCAGCCCGACCAAGATGGTGAAACCCTGTCTCTACTAAAAATACAAAAATTAGCTGGGCATGGTGACCGGCACCTGTAATGCCAGGTATTCTGGAGGCTAAGGCAGAGAACTACTTGAACCCAGGAGGCAGAGGTTGCAGTGAGCCAAGATCATGCCACTGCACTCCAGCCTGGGCAACAGAGCAAGACTCCGTCTCAGAAAAAAAAAAAACGAAAAAAGGAAAAATCATTGCAGCTTACTGACCACACATTTCAGGCTAGAACCTTAATGTGACAACACCTGTATTATAGCAGTGTTATAACATTAATCATTAAGTAACTAGTAAGCATAGCAAGTTACTAGAATTTAAGTTCCACAAGACCAAAAAAGTCTATTTTGCTCCCAACACTTAGAACACTGTGCTCAATATGTATTTGCTGCATCAATAAATATTTCACTGAGAATACTAAATGTGCAAAAAGTATCAATGCTATCATCGACCCAAAATTATCACACATCATGTAATTTAAGTAAAGTACTAATATTCAGGAAGTTTTGCACTAACAGATATCAGATAAGCGAACCTAAAAGAAACCAGTAAGTTAGAGACATATGTATGTTAAAAGCACTTAAATTCTGAAAAAGAAAGAATTGAAACAGTAAAAAATTAAGCACACTATAGAAAAAAAAATACACTTTTGAAAGAGAACAAAAGTTTTATAAATGATATCATTGAATTTTTTTTTTTTTTTTTTTTTTTAAAGACAGGGTTTCACCATGTTGGCCAGGCTGGTCTTGAACTCCTGACCTCAGGTGATCCGCCCGCCTTGGCCTCCCAAAGAGCTGAGATTACAGGCATGAGCCACCAGGCCTGGCACCATTGAAATTAAAAAAAAAAAAAAAAAAATCCAACATATGGATTAAATAGATTACATAAAGATAAAAGTAAACTGGAAAATAGAGCTACAAAAATTATTCAGAATATGGTACAGAGATATAGTTCTTCATTCCATTAGCCATTTTTTTTTCCATTTTTGCTTTTAAACATAAAATATAGTTTAAGGGATTTTTTTTTAAATGATGGTTTTATGCCTATTAGGAGATCTAGAAATAATAATGCAGAAAGGTTAAAATCCACAGAGATAATGACTAAAATGTTTTCTTAACTAACAAAAGATATGAATCCCTTAAAAGAAGCACAGTGAAGGCCGGGTGCAGTGGCTCATGCCTATAATTCCAGCACTTCCGGAGGCTAAGGCAAGGCGATGACAAGGTCAAGAATTAAGACCATCCTGGGCAAGATGGTGAAACCCCAACTCTACTATAAATACAGAAATTAGCTGGTGTGGTGGTGTGTGCCTTGTAGTCCCAGCTACTTGGGAGGCTGAGGCAGGAGAATGACTTGAACCCAGGAAGTAGAGGTTGCAGTGAGTCGAGATCGTGCCACTGCACTCCAGCCTGGCAACAAAGCAAGACTCTGTCTCAAGGAGAAAAAAAAAAAAAGTAGCAGCAGCACAGTGAAACTGCAGAAGCTATGAATCAGCAGGGGAAAGATATGAAGACATTGCAAACTAAAATAAAGGTTTTCTCCTAATGCCACACTCATTTTCAAATAGAAAACCAGTCTAGTTGAAACCAATGATTTATATAAACCTGAGGAAAAAAAAAAAAGCTCAGAACAGTCTGAGCTGTATTAGGTATGCAAAATTTATCGGGTCCAGAGGCATAAGTAAGGTACTTCAGTTACAGCCCCCAACCCATGCCCAAAGGCAATTATTTAAAGGTGTTTTGTGCTTTTTCTTGCCTGAAGTTTCCTAACTAGCAGATAAATTATCTAAAATGTTGGCCAGGCCTGGTGATTCATATAATCCCAGCACTGTGAGAGGTTGAGGCAGGTGGATCACCTGAGGTCAGGAGTTCGAGACCAGCCTCACCAACATGGCAAAACCTCGTCTCCACTAAAAATGTAAAAATGTGCTGGGCATGGTGATGCATGCCTGTAATCCCAGCTACTGGAAAGGTCAAGGTGGGTGGATCACCTAAGGTCAGGAGTTCTAAACCAGAACGGCCAACATGGTGTGAAATTTTGTCTACTAAAATACAAAAATTAGCCAAACACTCTGGTGCACGCTTGTAGTCCCAGCAACTGGGGAGGCTTCACCTGGTAAGGTGAAGGTTGCAGTGAGCTGAGATAGTGCCACTGCACTTGCCTGGGAGACAGGAGACTCTGTCTCAAAAAAAAAAAGTACTGTATTGGCAAAAGCATATAGAAATTAACAAGATTTCAGTTTTTCCAATTATTTCTGAGAGTATTTGGTTAAAACAAACAAATGAATAAAAGGAACCTAAAACTAACAAGTATACTAGCTATTTACTAGCTATTCACATTTTGATAAAGTTTTAAAAATATATTTCTCCAAAATCTGGAAGGCCAGTACCTAATGACTGGATTACAAATTATTTCTAATTCTTAGATGTTTGATTACTATGGAGTTTTTGGCATTTAACTCAAAAGGAAAGTATTGTGGTGAGGTGCAGTGGCTCACACCTGTAATTACAGCACTTTAGGAGGCCAAGGTGGGTGGATCACTTGAGGTCAGGAGTTCGAGACCAGCCTGGTCAACAAGGCAAAACCCCATCACTACTAAAAATACAAAAATTATCTGGGCATGGTGGTGGGAGCCTGTAGTTCCAGTTACTAGGGAGGCTGAGGGAAGATCGTTTGAGCCTAGGAGAAGGAGTTTGCAGTGAGTCCAGATTGCCTCACTGCACTCCAGCCTGGGAAACAGGGTGAGATTCTGTCTCAAAAAGAATTGTATGATAATACTATAGGAAAACTATTTCCATATTCATATATTTAGTATGTAATCAGGATTTCTCAGCACTTGTATCTAAAAAAAAATTTTAAAAAGAAATTTCCCTCCATAGATACAATTGTTATGTGTCAATTTTTAAAAAAGAGTAGAATTGCTCTGCAAGTTTCCTTCAGGTAATACAGATTTATGAACAGGATGAACTAAATGAATAAAAAGGGATACCATCAGCTCACCCATTTTAAAAGATAAATTTCCAGTATTATTTTGCACAATAAATTTAATAATTATAAATATCTGTAATATTTGTAGATCAAATGTTCAATAATTATAATTGTTTTTTTAAATAAACTGTTCAGTATCAGTTTTATTTAACGTTAAGTGAAGTTTATTTTCAGTGAAGAATATCTCTTTATTACAGTATAATAGGATAATAGGATTTTCAATTACATAAAAGTATATCACATTAAGTTAAAATTTTATGGGAAACTGAACAAAAGAAATATGAATTTAAGCGGGAAAAGGCACAATATAAAATTTCTGCTTAAGAAGAGATGGTTCATGTATATTTAAAATAGATGATACTATCAAATCAGAATGATCTTTAGAGTTCACTAAATAAATAAATGTGTCCTGTAGGTTTTACTTTAAAACATAAATATTTACATTTAAAAAAATATAATAGGTGCGGTGGCACCTGCCTGTAATCTCAGCTACTCAGGAGTAATAAAGCATATGCTTTTACCAAAAATCGTAAGAAATATGAAAGCTATCTATATGTGCATGAAGACCAATGCCCTGCATAAGTTAGTGATAGAAAACATCTTTTATTTTTTTTTTGGTAGAGTCTCATTTTGTTGCCCAGGCCAATCTCAAACTCCTGGCATCAAGCAATTTCCCCACTTCATCCTACCAAGGTGCTGGGATTATAAGCGAAAGACAACATATGCCTGGACACATCGTTTATTTTCATTTACCAAGTTAACTCCTTTTTTTCTTTTTTTTCTTGTCTATCTAAAGAACACCTAAAAAGCAGCACTTTAGAAAATCCAGATGTTAAAATAAAAGCTAGGGAAACCTGCAGGGGGGAAAAACCTTAAGAATTTTTCCGTGTGAGTAACTTCATAAAGAAAAGCTTAATAGTATTAAGAAAAAAACATCAAATTCAATTAATTTCCTCATGGAAGTTCACGCCTGTAATCCCAGCATTTGGGAGGCCAGGGTGGGCAGATCGTTTAATGTCAAGAGTTCAAGACCAGCCTGACTAACATGGTGAAATTCCATCTCTACCAAAATACAGAAATTAGCCAGGTGTAGTGGTACCCGCCTGTAATCCCCGCTACTCAGGAGACTGAGGCAGGAGAATTGTTTGAACCTAGGAGAAGGAAGTTGGAGTGAGCCTATGTCATGCCACTGCACTCCAGCCTGGGCAAAAGAGTGAGACTCCATCTCAATCAATCAATCAATAAAACTTCCTTAAATTATGACAAAATACAGCTGTTGCAAAGAGAAAAAAAAACAGAAAGACAGGGTGAAAAAGTAAATGTAAAAGTTCTTTTAATTCTTACACTGTAAGTACAGGAAATACGTGAAGAAGGTGCTATTTTCAGATCAGCAAAAATTCAAGTTTGACCACATATTTTGCAAGATTATTGGGAAACAGAATCATACATTGCTAGCGGGGATGGCTAATGTTAATACCTACAGATAGGGAATTTGTCATTATATAACAAAATTACACGTGAATTTCAGCTCTGAAATAGCAACTGCAATTCTAGGAATCTATCCCACAAATAGACTACACAGATATAAAAAAATGTATATGCACAAGCTTTTATTAAAGTCTATGTGTAATAGCAAAAGGCTGGGGGAAAATCTCTATTTATCCATAGGGACAAACTAAATATCTACAGTATATCCATCCAATGGAGTACTATGTAACAATAAAAAGGATGATAAAGATCTGTAAACATTTTACTGTACAGTGAACTATATAACATCTTAAGTAAGAAAATCAAGGTGTCAGCAAAGTGTGGATAGTTCTTCCAAGAAAGGTGGTATATGCTTGTTTAAAAAAAAAAAAAAAAAAAAAAACCTAAGTCACATAATTTTGAAAACAAGTTGCTTCTAAGGAAAAGAAAAGAATAAAGGCAATCAAGACAAAAATTAGATTTCTCTGAAAATTACTTATTTTGAGATGTGATGCTGAAACCAAGCAAAAAAATTACATAATCAAAATTAAATTAAAATAAAAATAAAATGCAATTCCTCCTATTTAAAAAAAAAACCTAACTCTCTATTCGGTTGGCAGAATACCAGACAGAAATAAACAATTTCAAATGACTTAAAAATATAGTAATTTAAACACACATTCCTAGTGGGACACATATACCTGGTAGCGTCATTAAAAACAAACAAGGAAACAAAATAATTTAAAAATCTATTGTGAAACTATTTTATATATCTAATAAGACAAAACAAATACGTGGGGTTTTTTTTTTTTTTTTGAGACGGAATCTTGCTCTATCACCCAGGCTGAAGTGCAATGGTAAAACCTCAGCTCACTGCAAACTCTGCCTCCCGGGCTCAAGCAATTCTCCTTCCTCATCCTCCCAAGTACCTGGTACTTCAGGCACCTGCCATCACGCCTGGCTAATTTTTCTATTTTTAGTAGAGATAAGGTTTCCCATGTTGACCAGGCTGGTCTCAAACTCCTGACCTCAAGTGAACTGCTTGCCTTGGCCTCCCAAAGTGTGGAAATTACTGGCATGAGCCACTGTGCCCAACTCCAACTAAGTTATAAAATTAACGTCATTAGGAACAAAGACAGTAGACTCAAAAGAAAAATGACTGATACATTTTGATCACATAAGGAAATATACTTTCCTCATGGCAATAACCACCATAAGCAAAAAGAAAAGACTAGTGAAAAAACTGAGTTAAAATTTTAGCAATGGCCAGGTGCGGTGGCTCCTATCTGTAATATCAACACTTTGGGAGGCAGAGATGGGAGGATCACTTGAGGCCAGGAGTTCAAGACCAGAATAGCCAAAGTAGTGACACCCAGTTTCTATTAAAAATACAAGCTGGCCATGGTGCTGCATGCCTGTAATCCCAATTACTCATGTGGCTGAGGCGTAAGAATTTGCTGAATCCAGGAGATGGAGGTTGGAGTGAGCTGAGACTGTGCCACAGCACTCTATTCAAGGCAACAGAGCCAGACTCTTGTCTCAAACACACACACACGCACATGCACACACACGTGTATATATAGTAGCAACTAGAATCATAGCAAAAGGATAGTTTCTCCAAAATACCTTATTTCATCAAACCTATAAAAAAATTATTATATGACACACCATTATTGTATGTACTACTGTGCAAAACTTTTTATTTTTTAGAGATGGAGTCTCACTATGTTGTACAGGTAGCCTCAAACGCCTGTCCTAAAGCAATTCTCCCACCTTGATTTCCCAAAGTGCTAAGATTATAGGCGTTAGCCACTACACCCAGCCAAAAACATATTTTAGAATAATTAAAGCATGCCATGCTATCTTTTAAGATGCATCTAGATTTCAAAGATGTGCAAAATGTGAAAAAAAAGTGTGTCTTAGACTAAATATAAAAAGAATTCCTATGAATAATATTCTAAAGACCAGATAGAAAAACAGGCAAGGGATATTAAATGACAATTACTTAAAAAAAAAATTAGACTATACATATGAAATGTTCAACCTCACAAAAAATGAAATGGAAATTAAAACTACACTGAGATACTATTTTTCATTGGCAAAGATCAAAAGGCTGATGACAGATGTGTGGGGAAATAGATACTTTCAGATGTTGCTGGAACAAGTGTAAATCTGGTATACCAAAATTAGAAATGGACCAGTCCTAATAAAGCAGTGCTACTTTTAGGAATTCATTCCACAGATATGCTTGTATGTGTGCAAAATACCCCATATAGAAGACAAGTTTACACATTATTTTAGAAAAACATTAAAAAGTTAACAACACTGTAAATATCCATCAATAGGTGGTATTGGTTAATGGTATATATACATAATGCAATGGAATACTATGCACTCACTGAAAAGAATTAGGGTGCTTTTCTTTAGTGAAAGGAAGATAAACCTGGATGTTACTCCAAAACTTAGTTTAATGAATGTTTAAAGAATTAAAATTTTATCTGCCTTTCTTGTAATTTGTATCTCTTCTTAATGTACACAGTGCTAACATGAAGACCTTTTCCTGCACTATATGCAAACAGGGTAACTAAAATAATGCCACTTTGAATCCTTGAAGGTGTATCCAGCTTTATGACAGTAATTGTGTTTATATTTTATGGTGCCTAGTATTGATAAAATGTTATTTCCCTATATTAAACAGAGGAATACATTAAAAAAAAAAAAAGAATTAGGGTGCTTTTTATGAACCCTTACAGATGGTCTCCAAGATATATTAAGTTAAAGTAAGATCAGAAAAACCATGCACAGTATATTATCAATTGTGTAACATGGCAGGTGGAAATATTTTTCTTCTTTATAATGCATAAAACATCCCCAAAGAGATAAATAAGAAACTAGGAACACCATTTGCCTGTAGGGTAGGGAAAGTGGGTAACTTGGGTTCATAATTTTAAAATATTAAGTCTTCTTTTGAGGTAACAATTTTTTTTGTATATAATATTAAAAAAATATTTTGAACAACACTTGCCTTTTTCCCTTTTGAGGTTTCAGAATCCTCATCTTCATCCACACTGAGCAGATTTGTCCTACTACACAGAAGAGAAAAAAAATAAGGGGAAAAAAATCTTAAGTAGTAATTACAAGCCTTACATTAAATTCTGAGGTTTTATCTTCTATGTTCACCTAATTCAGGGAATCAGCAAACTTGTTCTATAAAGGGCCAGAATGTAGACTTTGCAGGCCATATGGTCTCTGTTGTGTCAAAAAAGCCATAAACAATATATGTGGCTATTTTCCAAATAATTATTAACTGAATTAGGTGGCAGACAAGATTAGCCTATAGGTCATAGTTTGCTGAACCCTACCATAAATAAATACATAATTTTGTTTATTTAGTTATGGATTTTATTTTTCCTTTCTGTCTTAGACTGACAATTAAGGGTAGAAAGAGAAACATAATAATGGAGAAGAGACAAACTGAAAGAAAAGAAAGCCTTAGCTAATGAAAAGGAAGTAATTCCAGTGATATTACCACGGTAAAATAGTTAAAACTTCTACCACTCATGGAAATACCAACCATTCAATGAGAAATCACTGGTTTGAAATTCTACAAGATTAAGCCGGGCACGGTGGCTCAAGCCTTTAATCCCAGCACTCTGGGAGGCCGAGGCAGGTGGATCACGAGGTCAAGAGATTGAGACCATCCTGGTCAACATGGTGAAACCCCGTCTCTACTAAAAATACAAAAAAAAAAAAAAGCTGGGCATGGTGGCGCGTGCCTGTAATCTCAGCTACTCAGGAGGCTGAGGCAGGAGAATTGCCTGAACCAGGAGGCGGGGGTTGAGGTAAGCCGAGATCGCGCTATTGCACTCCAGCCTGGGTAACAAGAGTGAAACTCTGTCTCAAAAAAAAAAAAAAAGAAATTCTACAAGATTAAACTAATGTATCTATTAACAGATTCATGTTAATAGATACATGTTCAAAAAGCTGACGGCCCTGAGAGTGATATGAACCAAAAAGTACAATTCATAAATGAAATGTACAGGACAGCTAGAATCTTGAAAGTTTTAAAAAAATGTATAACTACAGTAAACCTGCTACCAAAGAAAGTCAAATACAATCTTTTCGAAGACAAATCGGCTAAGGCATTTATTGTAAAGTCCTAGATATTTCCATAAAAATGTAAAATGTTTTCTTTCACTACTGTTTGTATACACCCCAAATTTTTTAATGCTAAAAATTCTCTTTGTAAACATTTTACAAACATGTGTAAAAGGTGGTATACTTCCTATGCAGCTTAATTTCAGATTTAATTCTAATTTTTCAAAACTATATACATACTGAATATAACAAAAATTATTTTAAAGTAATCAGAAAAAATATAAAAGAAATGAAAGAAAGAAAACCAGAAAATACTGACTTTAAATGAAAGACTTACCAGTTCAAAGCTCTCCTTCAAATAAAACTTCAAATCAACATCTCATAGGTGAAGGCACATAAAGTGGTAATGATGAACGGAGCTGTTGCCCAGACAGAAGTGAAGCACCTACAATATTTAGCCAATATATTCTGAATGACTTCTTGTATAAAAATTTCTTTAACATATTTATAGTTTTGGTAGAACTTTGTGTGTATATTTGGGTATCTCTGAATTTGTTGTCTCTTTTGGCCAGAAGAAAACCAGATCAGTAACTCAAAAACCTAAAGGAATGTTGACTTTTTTTTTCTTTTTAGACAGAGTCTCACTCTGTTGCCCAGGCTGGAATGCAATGGCATAATCTCAGCTCATTACAACCTCTGCCTCCAGGGTTCAAGCGATTCTCTTGCCTCAGCCTCCCAAGTAGCTGGGATTACAGGTGTGCACCACCACACCCAGCTAATTAACTTTTAGTAGAGATGGGGTCTCATCATGTTGGCCAGGCTGGTCTTGAACTCCTGACCTCAAAGGATCCACCTGCCTCAGCCTCCTAAAGTGCTGGGATTACAGGCGTGAGCCACCACAGCTGGCCAAAAAGCTAAATGTTGAATTTTTAAAACAAATCTCATGACATACAAAAAGTTCTATTAAAACTATCATTTAAAATTTTTACACGGCAGTCATTCCAAGTAGATTAACAAAGTGTAATGCACACTGCTTAACTTCGGTCTGGGTAAACACCTGTGTTTATCATTTATAATGGTTCTGTTTTCTCTGGTGACAATCTGACCTAAGATGGATGTGGTAGGGTTGGTGGTCACAACTGGGGAAGAAAGATAACTGTAGTATTTAAACTTTCATACAAAATACAAAGGTCTTAATCTGGGTTCACTTACTCCTGATAAATGGTGGCTTTTCAAATTGCTGCCTGAACAGAATGAGTCCCTTTTTAAAAAACAAAAAACAAATTTCCTTATTTTAAAGTGATCCATTGTACGATTTTAAATTATAAGGTTACATATATTACATGAATATATACATTTCAAAAGATGGAGAAAAATAACAGTAAAATTATTTAGCAATAAAGAATAATTTTTCTTTCCTTCAAGTGACTGGAAAAGAGTTAAATATTTTCTTAAGAATACCATACTACTAAAAATATTTCCATGGAATAGAAATTTTCTAATGAGAAGTTTTATTCTTATAAAATATCTGAGGGAAAAAAAAAATCCTTACTCTTTATCTGTATCTCCTTCACTTTCTTCTTCATGATCAAAGCTCCAATTATTTTTAAAACCTCCATCTCTCTTAGACTCTGATCTAGCCAAAGCTGAAATAAAAACAAACTGTAATAAGTATTCATTAATAGAGCTATTCAATATAAAACAAATATGAGCATTTCCCAAGCTCTCTTTTTCTAGGTTTTGTTTTAATTTCCTTGCCTTTGTCTATTTTTTGTAAACATCTGATTTCTTCCAAAGAGAAAAAGAAGAAATTAAAATCTGTTTTTACTGATTAATAGTAAGCAAACATGTGTTTGCTACCCAAAGCTCAGATTAGAAAGCTGCAATAAAAATGGAGGGTACATGAATATGTATGAATGTATAAAATCAGCCCTAAACCTCATCTTTGATCGCTGATTCTAGAAATAAGTACCTATAAACAGTTTGCTTGCCTGATTCATGAGAACTATATGCAGACTACTGGACTCTCCCTTAAACTCAATGAACTCAATGATACCTGTCTTTTAACAGAAGAAAAACAAAACAAGGTTTTCTGTTCTGGCAATGTGATTAAAACTTGACAATTTGAAAAACTCTAGATCAGAACCACCAAATGTGCTCATTATGAATTTTTTTTGAAACAGAGTCTTGCTCTGTCACCAGGCTAGAGTGCCAGTGGCGTGATCTTGGCTCACTGCAACCTCCGCTTCCCAGGTTCAAGCAATTCTCCTGCCTCAGCCTCCTGAGCAGCTGGTACTACAGGTGTGCACCACCACACCCTGTTAATTTTTGTATTTTTAGTAGAGACAGGGTTTCACCATGTTGGCCAGGATGGTCTCCATCTCTTGACTTCGTGATATGCTCACCTCATCCTCCCAAAGTGCTGGGATTACAGGCATAAGCCACCATGCCCGGCCCTCTTTATGAATTTTTAAAAATTTTATAAGTGCATGGATGAAAACCCTTGAAGCCATTAACAACTAGAAAGTGGGAACTTGGAAAGGTAAATGAAATTCCAAAGATGGCATTTCTCTCTTGGTACCATATGACCAAAAACCCGATGTCCTAGAACGAGGGCTTTATTAGGTTAACCTCAGGGCCCCAGAAAAATGAGAAGTCAGACCAAAAACCAGATAACCTAAAGGGCAATACTCTGACTGGGTAAACTAGAGAAAAACAAAACTAAACACTCACTGAAGAGGTAGTGGGGATAATTCTGATGTCTTAGGGTTGGCTCTGGCTTTTTGAGTCAAACTAAATTCAAAGTACATCCACCCAATGGTCAGTGCTATGGTCTGAATGCTTCCATCCCCCTAAAACTTATATATGAAATCCGAACACCAAGGTATAGATGGTATTAAGAAGTGGGGCCAGCTGGCGTGGTAGCTCATGCCTGTAATCCCAACACTTTGGGAGGCTGAGGTGGGCGGATCACAAGTTCATGAGATGGAGACCATCCTGGCTAACATAGTAAAACCCCATCTCTACTAAAAATACAAAAAATTAGCCCAGCATTCCCAGCTACTCGCGAGGCTAAGGCAGGAGAATCCTTGAACCCAGGAAGTGGAGGCTGCAGTGAGCCAAGATCGCCCCTTCCATTGCGTGAGGAGACAGCCAGAAGGCACCATCTGTGAAAAGTGCAACACTGAATCTGGACATCTTGATCTAACTTCCCAGCTTCCAGAATTCTGAGAAATGTCTGAAGTTTAAAACCTACTCAGTCTATGGACTTCAATATGCAGCCCAAATGAACTAAGGTAGTTAGGAAATCCCTAATCATAAGACCACAATTAACTAAAGTTTGTAGCCATAATTTTCACAACCTACAAGGCCATGAAAAACCCATAATTAAAATACCTCCCCATGAAAAGATGCTCAGCATCACTAACCATTAGAAAACACAAATCAAAACCACAATGAGATACTACTTCTTACCTATTAGGATAGCTTCTCTCTCTCTCTCTCTCTCTGTCTCTGTCTCTCTCTCTCTCTCTCTCGTTCTCATTCTCTCATTCTGTGTGTGTGTGTGTGTGTGTCTCTCTCTCTCTCTCTCTCTCTGTCTCAAGGTCTTGCTCTGTAGCCCAAGCTGGAGTACAGTGGCACCATGATGGTTCACTGCAGGCTTTGACCTCTTGGGCCCAAGTGATCTTCCTGTCTCACCCTATGGAGTAGATGGGATCACAGGTGCATGCCACCATGCTCAGGTAATTTTTAAATTTTTTTGTAGAGGTGAGGTCTTGCCAGTTTGCCCAGGCTGGTCTCAAACTCCTGGCCTCAAGCCATTCTCCATGCCTCAGCCACTTAAAGTGCTGGGAATACAGGTGTGAGCCACCCTGCCTGGCTGGTATTATTTACTTTGAAAAATGGAAAATAACAAGTATTGCCTAGGATGTGGGAGAAATTGGAACTCTTGTGCATTCCTAGTGGGAATGCAAAACAGTTCAGCCACTGTAGAAAAGAATTTGACAATTCCTCAAAAAGGTAAACATAGAATTACCATACGATCTAGCAATTTCACTTCTAGGTAGACATATACAATAACAAAAGCATGTACTCAATCAGACACTTGTATGCCAACGTTCATAGTAGCATTATTCACACAGTAAGCTAAATGGTGGAAGCAACCCAAATGTCTATCAACAGATTAATAAACAAAATGCAGTATTTGTGTACGTGTACACACATACACACAATGGAATGTTATTCAGCCTTAAAAGGATACAAACTGGATACAGGATACAAGATGGATGAATCTTGAAAACAGTATACTAAGTGGAATAAGCCAGATGCAAAAGGACAAATATTTTATGATTCCACTTTTATGAGGTACCCAGAAGAGGCAAAAAGTAGAATCAAGGTTACCAGAGGCTACAGGAAGTAGAGAAATGAAGAATTACTGTTTAATAGGTACACAGGTACTTCTTTACAATGATTTAAAAGATGCAAAAATAAATAACGGTGGCTGCACAACATTGTAAATGTCCTTAATACCGATGAATTGTATAAATGTGCACTTAAAAATGGTTAAATGGTAACTTTTATGTTATGTATGCTATACCATAATAAAAAAATTATTTTTAAAGGAAAAAAAAAAGCCTCAAAGTGACTAACATGAGCAAACAAAAATCTTCTCTAAAAAATATAAAACTTCAATGCAAGCCCCCAAAAAAAGTTTCAGAAGGCCGGGAGCAGTGACTCACACCTGTAATCCTAGCAGTTTGGGAGGCCAAGGTGGGTGGATCACCTGAGGTCAGGAGTTAAAGACCAGCCTGGCCATCATGGTGAAACACCATCGTTAAAAAAAAAAAAAAAGTTTCAGAAATATCATGAAGAGAAGGAAATAATTCTTAATGAGCAAACTATCAGTATACATAAAACTTCTTTACATATATTCTGGGATTAAAAACATACTAAATAAACAGTAGATAATGGAAACAAGGTTTCTCCCTGTAAGAAAAAGAAGTTACAAATAAGCAAAAGAGGAAAGATACAATGAACTCTGTGGTGCTAGGTTAGAGTAAGATATACCAGTGTAAACTCACTTTTATTTAATGCATATACAGATGGACAGGTATGTGTTGTAACATGGGTTATTATAGAGAGCGGCTGCTTTCTTAGAGGGTCTAGAAGCAATGACATCCCACTAGCAACAAGCACACCTACAACTAGATCTTGGTTTCTAAATACCGTTCTCTCTAATAAAAGGAGCCAGGACTCCTAGAAGAAATGACTGTTTCTAAGGTAGATACAGAAAAAACACCCTGAACCTGGTGTAACATATAGGGTCAGAATGCAAGAAAATTATTACTACTTTTTTAAAGATGGGGGCATGTCAAAAGGTAATAGAAGCCAACTTGAAAAAATTCCCAATGGCCAAAGTTAGAACAATTTTAGCAAAAATAAAAACATTAGCATTAGGTTCTAACTCCTAAATAAAATAAACAATCCTAAATCCATACTGATAAAAACAAATGATTGAATAAATAAATAAATGGAAAGAAGAGACACATGGTCCTGATAGATGAATTCCAAATAATGCATATACTCCCTTCTCCAAAGATAAAAATGAATCTTCCTTCCCTTGAGTATGAGCTCACCTTGGTAACTTACGTGAAAAGAACAGACCATAAAAGGGATGGGGAACAAACTGACAATGGAGAAACCTGACAAACACTACCTCAGCCAAGTGATCATGGTTAACATCCATAGTGATATGTCTCATTCATGGCATGCACTCTTTAATATGGTATGATGAAAACAGAACTTCTGCTTGGTGATCTTTTCCCTAAAACTCATAATGCCAGTTTAATCACAAGAAAACATCAGACAAACCCAAACAGAGGGATACTGTATAAAAGAACTGTATACAGTACTTTTTATAACTGTCAAGGTTATGAAAAACAAGGAAAGATTAAGAAATTGTAAAAGAATACAGCAGACTAAGGACACAAGACAACTAAATCCAAAGTCCTGGACTGGACTCTCAAATACAAAAAGGACATTAATGGAATAACTGGTGAAATCCAAAATAAAGTTTGTAGTTCAAATAATGGTAATAATACTGTAATACAAATGTTAAATCTCATAGTTATGACAAACATACGCTGGCTATATTTGGTGGCAACATTAGTGGAGGCTGATTAAAAGTTATACAGAAATTCTCTAAACCATCTTTGAAACTTCTACATAAATTTAAAAGTATTCCAAAAGAAAAAGTTTTAAAACACAAAAGGCTGGGCGTGGTGGCTCACACCTGTAATCTAAGCATTTTGCAAGGCCAAAGCGGGCAGATTACTTGAGCCTAGGCATTTGAGACCAGCCTGGGCAACATGACAAAATTCTGTCCCTATCAAAAAAAAAAAAAGAAAAAAAAAAATTAGCTTGGCAAGGTAGTGCATGCCTGTAGTACCAGCTACTGGGGAGACTGGGATAGGAGGACTGAATGGAGGATCAATTGAGCCTGGGAGGTTGAGGCTGCAGTGAGCCATGATCACACCACTGCAGTCCAGCCTGGGTTACACAGCCTGACTGTCCCAAAAAGAAATAAAAACAAATAAAAATTTAAAAACACCATGTAAAATGAAGCTATGCTTCAAAAGTCAAAAGAGATGTTACAATATATATGCACTAAAGAAACTGGGATTTTTTACACATAATTCTTTTTTTTCTTTGAGACAGAGTCTCACTCTGTTGACCATGCCTGGAGTACAGTGGTGTGATCTTGGCTCACTGCAACCTCCACCTCCCTGGTTCAAGCAATTCTGCCTCAGCCTCCTGAGTAGCTGGGATTACAGGCACAGGCCACCACAACCAGCTAATTTTTATATTGTTAGTAGAGATGGGGTTTCACCATGTTGGTCAGGCTGGTCTCTAACTTCTGACCTCATGATCTGCCCTCCTTGGCATCCCAAAGTGCTGGGATTACACGCATGAGCCACCACACCTGGACACTTACACACAATTCTAACAAATTCAATCATACCCTAATTACCTCCATGGAAGTAATAATTTCCAATGAGAGAAAAAATAAATTATAAAAAGAAATTTTTAAAGTTTGGGGGCAACTTGGAGTGGGGACAAAAACTTAGTATCTTCATTGCTACAGTGGGAGATGATGACTAGAAACAGAAAACAGGAAAATCTAAAAAAGGGTACTGAAACCACTTTGGAGGTCAAATTGGCAATACCTATTGAACTTGAAGTTGCACATCCCCAAGGACCCAATCATTCCATTGCTAAGTGACACCCTAGGTCAGATGTCAGAAAACTATGGCTCAGGCTGGGTGCAGCAGGTCACATCTGTAATTCTAGCACTTTGGGAGGCCAAGGCAGGCAGATCACTTGAGGCCAGAAGTTCAACAACAGCCTGGCCAACGTGTTGAGACCATGTCACTACTAAAAACACAAAAATCAGCTGGGCGTGGTGGTGCACATCTGTAATCCTAGCTACTTGGGAGGCTGAGGCACAAAAATCACTTGACCAAGGAGGTGTAGGTTGCAGTGAGCCAAGATCATGCCACTGTACTCTGGCCTGAGTGACACAGCAAGACTGTCTGAAAAGAGAAAAAGAAAAGAAAACTATGGCCCAGACACATTTGGCCTGCTGCCTGTTTTTAAGAGGCTCATAAGCCTAAAATGGCTTTCATATTTTTAATGACTGGAGGGAAAAAGTCAAAAGAATGTTTCATGACACATGAAAATTACATGAAATTCAAACGTCACTGCTCTTAAAAGTTTTATTGCAACATAGCAATACTTACTTATATTACCTCAGCCTTCTCATTGAAACGGCAGTGTTGAGTAACTGACAGAGACTGTATGAACTGCATATGTAAGATATTTACTATCTGGACCTTTACAGAAAAAGGCTGGTGACTTCTGCCCTAGAGAAACACTCACATGTACCAGGAAACAAACTTTTAAAAAAATGTTTTAATAGCAATATGAGACAGTAAAATGTTCGTAGCAGCAATGTATGCAATAGTAAAAAAGTGCATATAACCTAAATTTCCACAAATAGGGGATGTATACATAAGCAATTATATTTATACTATGGAACACTAAATTATAATGAAAATGAAAGTACTAGAGGTTTTTTGTTATTGCTGCTGTTTTGAGACAGAGTCTCATTCTGTTGCCCAGGGTGGACTGCAGTGGTGCAATCTTGGCTCACTGTAACTTCTGTCTCAGTGGTTCAAGTGATTCTACTGCCTCAGCCTCCCAAGTAGCACGCATGGCTAATTTATGTATATTTAGTGCAGACGGGGTTTCGCCATGTTAGCCAGGCTGGTCTCAAACTCCTGACCTCAAGCAATCCACCTGCCTCAACCTCCCAAAATGCTGGGATTACAGGCGTGATCTGACGCTCACAGCCTAGAGCTATTTTTTATCAACATGTTGAATCTCTCAAACCACGCTGTAATAATAAAAAGGAAGTAGGCCGGGTGCAGTGGCTCACGCCTATAATCCCAGCACTTTGGGAGGTGGGTGGATCACAAGGTCAAGAGATCGAGACCATCTTGGTCAACAAGGTGAAACCCCGTCTCTACTAAAAATACAAAAATTAGCTGGGCATGGTGGTGCACACCTGCAGTCCCAGCTACTCGGGAGGCTGAGGCAGGAGAATTGCTTGAACACAGGAGGCAGAGGTTGCGGTGAGCCGAGATCATGCCATTGCATTCCAGTGTGGGTAACAACAGCGAAACGCCATCTCAATAAATAAATAAATAAATAGTAAGTTACAAAAGAATATACTATAATATAATCTATAAATTTTAAAACATGCAAAATGATACATATATTTACACACACACACACGGTCAGAGATACATACATAAGGAGTAAAGTATAAAGGAATGCATGAGAATGACAACTATCAAATTAAGGGTAGTGATTATACCAGGAAAGGAGAATACAGAAAGAGTTGGGGTTGGTTTCATCCTAGCTTCAACTATATTGGTAATGTCTTCTTTAGGCTAGGAAAAAGAATATATATGTGTGTGATATTCTTCTTCATATTTCACATAAATGTGAAATACTTCCTAATAATTTTTAAACTGTCATCTATAAGATTTTTCAACAATGAAGAATATGAGAAAAACTTATAAGAAAAAATGTAACTCAGAAATATAAATGCAGCAACAGAAAATATAAAGAGAATTAAATGTGAACATTAGGAAAGCAATTTTAGGTGGCTGTGTAGGGAACTATCAAGATTTTCCAAAGCCTTGAGTCACCATGTTACAAGTCTGAGTACCCTGCTGCAGAGGCCATCTGAAGAAATCTTTAGACCACAGACATGGAACTTCTCTTCTCGACCAAACTGCACAAGCCACCACTAAATCATCCCTGGAGATGCTATATGAAGAAGAAAAATCACCTAGCAAAGCCTTCCTCAAATCCCTGATCCTCAAAATCTGTATCTTTTGGTATAGAAGACAAACAAATAGATTAATACTACTTCAAAATAAAGTCTTTAAATATTATATTTTAGATGTGATATTAAATTAGACCCCTCTGTGAGCTACCAAAACCACAATATTCTTTCCCTTAGGACCCCAGTTTCACTAGGTTATCTACTTCTAAGTACCTTTCATAGTCAGTTCAGTTCATTAGTCAGGCAGCAGTTTGGTGTTGCTGGAAACTGCTTGACTTTCTAACGAACAGAAAAGTAAATCAATATCTATTCCAAAGTGGTGCAGTTGGTGCTACCTTTACACAGAGTACACAATCTCTTAAAAAATGTTACCTCGAGCTGAAGCATACAAGCTTCTAAAACCAGAAATTAAACCAAGAAATGACTGTATGAGACAAGTAGTTCCACCAAGGTGCCAGTATTCTGTGAGACAAACCAATGAAATTTGAGAAACACTTTAAAAGTGCAAACATATAATTCAAGGAGAAGATGAATAGGTTCATAAAAAAATTAAGTTAACACAGACTCAAACAACAAGTGAAGGCAAAGGAGACTGAGGAGCTGATACCCAAACTTGTGAAGGAGAAACTGATGAAGAGCCTCAGACTTAATTGCTATTATGACTTACTAAATCATTCTTTGATTATCTCCTGTGGTTAAAAATGAAAACCAACCTGGACTGAAGAAAGCATATTGAATGCCAAAATGTTTGAAATCCCACTTCATTCAAATAGTGACCACCAGGGTTATGGAGAAAGAAAAGTTATTGGTTTCCACAGAAGCAGAGTCATCAGAGGTCATGGTAGTTAAGAAGTAATACCTTCATCTTGTCTCCAGGATTTAGTGCCATTTTCATAAGTAGGAGGCTGTGAGGGTAGGAAGTTTGAAGATTTTTGCATATGCTAGATAAGATTATTAAACAGTTTAAATTCTCCAAGCCTAAGAGAATTTCTGCTTCCTTATTGTCCGCTCTTTATCAAAAATAAAAAGTGAATTTATCATCTGTTGGATGCCAGCACTGTTCTTTTTTTCTCCTGTTCTGTTTCAGAGACAGTAATGCAGTCAATTTGGGAAGGGAAAAAACCTATCTTCAAAAAGTACAAAATGTATTTGAAATAGCAAGTCCTCCTTTACCCCACCCCCAAACAAAACAATTAGTCTATAGCTGTTGTCATACTACTCTGGGATAGTTTCAGATGGCTTCAAGGTAGCTGTTGTTAAACTAGGACAAGGCAGAGTGTCCAGACATCCCAGTGTGCCTGGGACTATTCCAATTTTAGCCTTGAAAGCCACATATACTCTGAATCTTCAGAGCATATGGGGTCCTAATTTTTGCCAATGAACGCATAAGATTCTGGGAAGTACAAAACTCTAAGCTAGACAAAAATTTAGGGGCCAAAACCAACACTGTTTTTAGTGTCAAATGGATATGGCACAGATTGTTTATCACTTTCCATAACTGTAGTCATTGTTTTTTTGTTTTTTTTTTGAGATGGAGTTTCACTGTTGTCACCCAGACTGGAGTGCAATGACACGATCTCAGCTCACCACAACCTCCGCCTCCTGGGTTCAAGCGATTCTCCTGCCTCAGCTTCCCGATTACCTGGGACTACAGGCAGGAACCACCATGCCCAGCTAATTTTTTTGTATTTTTAATAGAGACAGGGTTTCACCTTGTTGACCAGGATGGTCTCAATCTCTTGACCTTGTGATCCACCTGCCTCGACCTCTCAAGGTGCTGGAATTATAGGCATGAGCCACCGCACCCGGCCCATTGTTTTTTTCATCTGATGACAGCAACCAACATTTGCAGTTCACAAAAATGGAGATCCATTGTTGCATCATTCTAAGTAATATGACTTAAATATACAACTTAAAGTTTGTTGTAACTGTGAGCATTAACAGTTTGTGACCTAATGGATTAATTGGTACTTTGTATCAAGATACTGTTTCATTTTTAATACTGTGAATAGTATGACCATATTTTCTAAGAGTTTAAGTAATGAAAATGAGAGTATGACCCAGACATCATTAAATGAAAGAAAAAACAAAAGAAAAGTTTCTAACATTCTTCCTTTTTCCATACTTATGCTTGCCAGATTTTAGAAATTCCTGAATCCATTCCCGATCAACTAAAAGCTAATTAAGGCCAGGCGCAGTCACTCACACCTGTAAACCCAGAACTTTGGGAGGCTGAAGTGAGTGGATCACTTGAGGTCAGGAGTTCAAGAACAGCCTAGCCAACATGGGGAAACCCCATCTCTACTAAAAATACAAAAAAAATAGGTCAGGTGTGGTGATGTGCACCTGTAATTCCAGCTATTAGGAAGGTAAATTGCTTAAACCCGGAAGGCGGAGGTTACAGTGAGCCCATGAGCCAAGATGGTGCTACTGCACTCCAAGTCTGGGTGACAGAGCTCAGATTCCATCTCAAAAAACAAAAAGAGAAACAAAAAATTAAACTGTTTAATTAATGACTGTTTCTGTTGCTATTTATATCTTTGAACGAAATTACCAATTAAGTTGCCCATTTCATTTGTCTTTCTTTAGCTTCTCAAATTGTCCAAAACTTCGAAAATTTGTAAGAATTGTCATTTAAAATACTATATGATTGTTGAGAAATACTATCAATTGAAAGAATGAAAAAAAAAATACCAGGTAGGTATGGGAGAGAAAATATGGCTGTATAGATTAAAGATAGCTGCAAATTCTTTTCTATTCTTCCCTATTGAAGGGTGGAATCTACTTCCTCTCCCCTTAGTCAGGGCTGGCTCTGTGTTCTTTTGGCCAATACAACACAGAAGAGGTAACACTGTAAATTTCTGAAGTTGGGCCTCAAGAGATTTGTGGCTTTCTGTTTTTGCCTTCTTAAAAGTGCTGTTTCATCAATGCATGACACTTCTCCGTAATAACTTACTATTTTTCCTTCTCTTGTTCAGTGACCCCTTCCTTTGGGGAGAGGTACAGGAAAAAAGAGATAAGAGTAAGAATAGGGAAGCAAATTGATGAGGAAGAGGGGAGAAGGAAAGAGGAAGGAAATGCTGAAGAAAGCTATTAAATCGGGTCCCAGGCTACAGTTTGACTTCCCCACTAACTCAACAACCCTTCCATACCTCAAGTTCCTCAAATATTCAACATACTTTTTAAATAGCAACAGGAATAATCAACTTATTAAAATCTAGACATACGAAGTATGTTATTTCATTCTCTTTCCTCTCTCATTACAACACTGGTCAAAATCAGCTAATGTCTAGAAAAAAAGTAGTGAAGGAAAAACAATGCAAACTAAAATTCAAATAAAAGAGAAGACAAGCAAGGAAAGGAAGTTCTTTTTCTTTTCTCTATCTGCTAAGAAAAGAAATATCGACTAACATGGAATGCTTATTATATGCCTGGAATTGCTTTAAGTAATATATATTTCCTCAATCCTCATGGCAATCTTATAAGGTAACTACAATTATTATTTCTTAGCTACAATTACTATCTTTGTTTTACAGCTGAGAAAACAGAGAGGTTAAGTTATCTATCTAAGATCCTACAGCTAACAAGTAGTAGAGCCAGATGTAGAACCTCAGCATTCTGACTTTTGAGTTCATATTCTCAAAGCATTTCTAGTGAAAAAAATCACTTTCTTTTTCCCTTCCTTTCTTTCCTTCCTCTTTTCCTATCTTTTTTCTTCTTCCCTCCCTCCTTCCCTCCCCCTCTCTCTTTCTTTCTTTCCAGCTCTGTCACCCAGGCTGAAGTGCAATGTCATGAACTGTAGCCTCAACCTCCTGGGCTACAACAACAAGCAATCCTCCTACCTCGGCCTCCTGAGTTGCTGGGACTACAGGTACATGCTGTGACATCTGGCTAATTTTTGTATTTTTCTGTAGAGATGGGGCCTCGCTATGTTGCCAAGACTGGTTTTGAACTCCTAGGCTCAAGTGATCCTACTGCCCTGGCCTCCCAAACTGTTATCTCAGCATAACAGGCATGACCCACTCACTGCACTTTGCTTGAAAATCACTTTCATTCCAAGTGAAGTTCTACTTTACTATTTCCAGTTAGTACATGAAATCATACGATAAACAGAATTTATTTATCACTTTAACTGGGATAAAATCAGAAATTAAAGATACTTAAGTAAGGGGTAAATAAAGAATTAACATCATGATGTAGTTTCCAAAAGTAATGGAATCAAAAGAAAAACAGGTGGATTCCCCTAAGCAGGCAGAAACTAAAATCCCTGTTCATTTTTCATGGAATGCCAATCATTTGGGAGAAACTGTGCTTTAGTTCAACACACAGTGTGAGGTATTTATCGCCAGTAAAACTGGCAAATGATTTGGTTCTGCATTGAGTTTACATATAACATAAAAGACTGGCTAAGGGGAAAGGGAAAACACTTTTCATCTGGAGATAGAAGCATGTTTGCAGATATCTGTAGAGAACACTGCAAGCAACAGTTTAGCATCACTCTTTTCAACCTAATAGATAATGGTCCATAAAGGAAGACAGACTATGAAAAGAAAAACAAACTAAAGTACTAATATATGTATATTAGAAAGACAGAAAAAAGTTATTTCAGGAAAAATGGGAGAAAACATGGGTGAAGGAATTCACTTGGTGAAAACTAGGTATGAACAAGTGTAGTACAAAAATGAAGAAATGTATGAGAGAGTAAGTAACTTGTTAGAGCCGCCAGAGAGAAAAGAGAAGGTAGAACATTAAAAGTAAGTTTATAAGAACAAGCTAGCTACCATTAATCACCTTTGTCCTATAGTCCACTCGTCTCCTAACTGGATAATCTTTTGCCCCTCTGAAGCTCTCTCCATGTAGCAGTTAATGATCTTTTTTTAGGGGGTAGTGGGGTAGGCAACAGGGTCTCATTCTGTCTCCCAGGTGGGAATGCAGTGGCAGGATCAGGGCTCACTGCAGCCTTGCCCTTCTGGGCTCAAGCAATCTTCCCATATCATTTTTTATTTTTTTTGTACAGACAAGGTCTCACTACACTGCCCAAGCTGGTCTCAAACTCCTGGGCTCAAGCAATTCTCTCACCTAGGCCTCCCAAAGTGCTGGGATTACAGGCGTGAGCCACCATGCCTGGCTGCTGACCTTTTCTGAAATAAATTTGATGTCACCGGCAGTATTATCTTGCAGTGCTCTCCTTGCTGACAGTATATTGTCCTCCCTTAAGTTCCCCAAACATGCCGTGCTTCCCTATTTTATTCTCTCTGCTTGGAAAGCACTGCCTCTCCACCTTCTGTTTTCTAATACACCCTTCAAACCACCCTGATTCATATCTCATGATTTCAGGTTAAGTGTCCTTTATCCAAAATGCTTAAAACTAGAAGAAATGTTTTAGGTTTCAGATTTCTTTTTTATTTTGGAATATCTGAAAATTAAATTATCCCACTGAGCATCCCAAATCCAACAATTTGAAGTGAGGCAATGAGCACTTCTTAGGTGGGTCATGTTGGCACTCAAAAAGTTTCAAATTTTAGAGCATTTCAGATTTCTGTATTTGGGATGTTCAACTTTTATCAACAATTCACCACTGTTGTACTTGCCAATTGTAATTTTACATTTAAGAGTATGATTATTTTATTTATTTATTTATTTATTTTACTTTCCTCACTAGACTGGACAGTCTATGAAAAAAACTGGTTTCTTCTCCCTCACCATTGCGCGCTTCAGTGCAGTGCCATGGCTACAACATAGTAGGTGCTCGATAAGTATCTGTTGACTGAATACATGAATACGAGGAGCAACCTGCCAAAACTGACTATCATAAGTGGACAGAGCAACCAATAATGCATAGAAGTGAAAGAAACAAGTCAGAGGGAAGAGGAGAGTAAAAAAACTGAACACAAGTTGTGGCCTAATGAAATCCATACAATTTTAATGTGCTTTGTACAAATAAAATAAGGCAGCCAGTAGGTCTCCTTTTCCCTAGAGAAGCTACAAAAAGATATGGAATTAGAATCCCAGTAGTTATAAAGACGTAAAACATACTTCAGAGCAAAAATGTCAAACAGGCATCTCAAATTTAGTATGACCAGTGTCATTAAGTTCCTTCTCATTCTTGTCAGTCTACTCTATCTCAGTAAATGGCAGTACCACCAACACCTCAAGCTAAACAAAACCTTTTGATTTCTCTTATTCTAATACTCAGTCTACAATTCATCAAGTCCTGTAAGCTCTACATCCAAACGTATCCTCACCTATCAACTTCTCTTCCCCAGTCTCCACTAACATCATCCATTTGAAGCCCCTATCACTTCTACCTTGACTACTACAATATTATCCTAATTTATTGTCTTGCTTTTAATTTTGTCCCTTTTCAATTCATTCCACAGAGAGTAGCCAAAGTGATTTTTTAAAAAAAAGATAAACCATATAATTACACCCTCTTGCCCCAAACTCTTCAATGGCTTCCCACTGCTGAGAATGACATAAAAATTATTCATGATCCTGACTGGAAGATCTCTTGCCTCTCATATCACTCTCTTCCTTGCTTTCTGAGTTTTTCTGGTTCATTTCGTATTAATAGGTACCTGTCAAGAGGCTGAGAGGGTGCAGCTGTGTTACAGGTAGTGCTATGTGTGAAAAAAAATTTCAGCCATTTTTTTCATTTTAGCCTTTCTGTTGATCAAATGGAACCATATATTACCTCTGAATCTTTACCCGTAACCCCTCTGCCATTTTACATTAAATAAAGGCAGAGTCCTTGACTATCTTATGCACTGTACCGTGGTACACTGCCTAGTAGAGTAGAATGCTATAAATGTGATGAGCGAATGAAAACCTAGTTTAGTTTTTCAAGGAGTCAATTGGAAAGTAAAGAAAGTATAATATGTAGGTGTTTTTGTTTTTTGAGATGGAGTTCCACTCGTTACCCAGGCTGGAGTGCAATGGCACGATCTCGGCTCACCGCAACCTCTGCCTCCCGGTTCAGACAATTCTCCTGCCTCAGCCTCCTGAGTAGCTGGGATTACACGCGCCTATGTAGGTGTTTTAATACTAAATCCTAGGAGCCTGTTATGGGGAAATATTTTGAACAGTTACAAATCTGATAATACAAAATGTACGGCAAATAATGGTGCAATATTTTATTATTATTATTATTACCTACGTAGTTTCGCTCACCGTCCAGGCTGGAGTGTAATCGCGTGATCTCGGCTCACTGCAATCTCTGCCTCCCCCTCCCGGGTTCAAGCGATTCTCAGCCTCCCGAGTAGCTGGGACTACAGGCGCGAGCCGACACACCTGGCTAATTACCGTATTTTTAGTAGAGACTGGGTTTCACCACGTTGGCCAGGCTGGTCTCAAACCCTGACCTCAAGTTATCCGTCCATCTCAATCTCCCAAAGTGTTGGGATTTCAGGCATGAGTCAATACGCCTGGCCAGAATATTTTATTATTATTGTTAAAAGTGTAAGAAACCAAAAGAATCATGGAAAATTAAGCAGAAAGCATAAGTTGTACTAAACATTAGTTTATTTGCAAATATTCAATATAGTATATGAAAATTGGTTATGAAGTTATGAGGAACTGAAGTTGTTGTTCCTTTGCCTTATGCTTTTTTGGGGAGAGAATCTCATTCTGTCGCCCAGGCTGTAGTGCAGTGGCGCCATCACTGCAACCTCTGCCTCCCCGTACCTCCCGGGTTCAAGCGAGTCTCCTGCTTCAGCCTAGGCAGTAGCTGGGACTAGAAGAGCACGTCAACTATACTTGGCTTATTTTTGTATTTTTAGTAGAGAGGGGTTTCGCCATGTTGGCCAGCCTGGTCTCAAACTCCTCAAGTGATCCGCCTGCCTGCCTCAGCCTCCCAAAGTGCTGGGATTACAGGCGTGCGCCAGCGCACCCAGACCATTTAATGGTTATGCTCTAAACAAGTTACCATTTGCTTGCTGTATGAAAAAGCTGACGACATGGTGAAACTCGCACCTGTACATTCAAAGATCCTTGGATTAGGATAAATTAAAAGCAGTAGTTTGAAACTCACATTAACTCTACATCTCTGGCTTTACTTGTGCTTTTTTATCCTCCCTATGTTCATCCAATTAGAATTTTAACTCCATCAGAAGCCTACAGAAGCTGGAAATCTAGGAGAGCACAAAAGTATAATCATCTGCATACTGAATATAGTAAGCACGAGGAAGCCATCTTTTGTTTCCAATTTCAAAACAAAAACAAAACACATAGCACTACCTGTAACACAGCTGCACCCTCTCAGCCTCTTGACAGGTACCTATTAATACGAAATGAACCCAGAAAAACTCAGAAGCTTTTCTTACTAGGAAATCTCCTGTAAAGCTCTCATCACTTTTAGATAAAGGCTGGCTGGTACGGTAAAGATTTTTTTTCACTTCGCTATACTCAAGTAAGAAGAAATTAAGAAAAATTACCTCTATTATCCATTACTCTTTCACTAGACTAATATTGAGTACCTATTGTATTCCAGGCACTGTTAAAGAGGCTGTAACAAAAGCAGTACCAAGGCATTCCCATTCCTCAACACCCTCCTATAGTACCTGTTACCCTAGGGGTTTTCTTAATTTTAAGTTAAATTGTTCTTTGTTAATTCAGTAATGTTTCTGAAACATACTAAAAAAGGTGATATTTTAAGGCTTAGGACATATTGCAATGAAAACCATCTTTGCAAAATTATCCAAAGAGCAGTTAATTCTTTTTAACAAAAAGAATCAATCTCTGAGCAGCAGAGACTCATTTTGCTAAACATAAAGTCAGTCACCAATGTAAACACTGAACCCGTTGTCAAATGAAGTAATATAAACACTTCTTGGTCCACGTTACAATAACATTTAGCTCTATTTTGGGGGTCCTTAAATATAGGCCGAAAAATCAATATTGCGCCCCATTACCACCATCCCCAACAAAAACATATTTTTGTTTTTCTTGAGACTGGCTTAGTCTACTCAAAGCAAACGTTTAACTTTCCTCACGAGTGAATAAACACTAAAATTCTGTCAATAAGCTTTTGTTACAGCCCCCAAATTGACACTGTAAACCTTACTCTTTTCCCAGATAAATTATTTTTATAGATTATTTTTATAAAAACACATTCTGAAAGATTATCAGACAAGGCCAGGCCTAATCTGGAGGTCGGTTGCAAAAGGAAGCCTGAAACTGAGAAAGAAACCAGAGGATATGAAACACACCTCAATGAAACTGTCTGTCCCCTCCCTATTTAGACTGGTCCCCAGTTGCACCCAGCCTTAGCAATTTGAAACTTCATGAACACCAAACAAGATGTGAACACAGGCTACCGTCATCCTTAGGCCACCACCCCAAAATTTTTTCAAACGTCAAAGACTTAAGCGCTCACTCTTAAAGGACGCCCACCAACTGTGGCTCGCAGCTCAATCCACCCCCGCCCCCTGAGCCGAACCGGCTCGCAGAGGAGCCACTCGCCTGGGCCGACTCGAACCTGGCGCGCTCGCGGCACATCCCTCTCCGTCATCGCTCATCCCTCGTACTTCACCGCCCCCCACCCCCCGAACCCACCCAGCGCAGATAACGGAATATCCGGGGTTCTGGGGGCTACGTTTTCCTATATACCCTCACTCCTCCCCGCAAGGGCAGAAATAGACGTACCTTCCAGAAAAGTAATCTCCCCGGCGCTGACGCCGCTCTTGCCGGCCGCCATCTTCCTCCTCCCACGCCGCCTCCTTCTTAATCCATGGCCCACACCGCCGCCGTGCTCGCCGGGATGAGGGGCCGCGCCGGAGGAGGGTAGCCGCCGCAGGGTTGCGGGCCTCGGGCTCAGCCGTCAGGCGGGCGGCGCTCCCACGTTCAGACGGGCCTACACAAAAGCAGGCCAGGCGCGCCCCGGCCTGTCCGCGGGCTGGCGGGCGGCGAGGCCCGCGGCCCGAGCTTCTCCTCAGGCCCCTCCGGGGGAACGCGAGCGGCGACGTCGACGGCGGCGCTTCCCGGGCCCGGTTCCTCTCGGCCCGCGACTCCCCATCCACCGCCCACCCAGACTGCCTAAGAAACCTCCCCTAGCAGTGGGTTCCCAAGAAATTAGGATGAAGGCGAGCACACAAACACGTCTCCCTTCGTCCCAGGCCGTAAAATGGCCGCACTCGCCGCGCCGGAGCGGCGAGGTCGCTGCGACCGTCAGGCGCCTCCAGGCCCCTCGCTCCTTCTGCAGCCGCCGCCGCTACGGCCGTCCGCCCACCCCGCCCAGGCGTGAATGCATCAGCGGAGGCCTTTACGGCTGTCCATGTGGACAGGGGTGGGTCTCCTCTGCCACTGCCTCGCGTCGGTCGCCACAGCAGCTTTAGCTGCCGCCGCTGCCGCTCCTCCCCCACGGGCGCTGGAGCTGCCGCCCGGCTCCCGCCCCCGCCCCGACGCTGCCGCCCCCAGCGCGGCTCCCCCTCAGCATCCCGGGCTCGGCTTGCGGGCAGAGCTGGCTGCGGCGCCGTACCGAGCCCTGACTTGTGGGCGCCCGCTGCTGGGGCTCTAGGCAGGGTCGGCCTTTCACAGCACTGGCTCGGCCTAGGCAAGTCAGGTCCAGAATCCCCACCGCCCAGGGCCCCATGGCAAACCTGGAGTGTGCGCTTCTGCGGGCGGTGATGGGTTTGCTCCTCGGGTACCGCAGATGCTTAAGAAATGTGAAAATGTCATTGCTCGAGAAGGCCTTAGAATTTAAAGCACAGCCAACTGAAGAGAAAAGATAGTGAGGTACTGGAATCACATGTGTAGTAAATGATTTGTAGTCTACATTTATTTTTAAAGACGTTTCCAAAATAATTTATCAGGGAATATCCTACCAGTCAGCTTTAAATGGCAGTGTGAAAAAAAAAAATAATAATCCCTTGTCATTTATGTGTCTAAGACTTCAAAAACCATAACTTCCAAGTCAGGTCTTTTTTTTTTTTAACTTCTTTTAAAAAAAATTTTTTTTTCATGTTATAAAAATAACGTTCTCATTCAAGGAAATAAGCACAGAAAATGATTGTTTCACCACTGAAACTCAACTCCTTTAGGTTTGTAGTCCTCTCATAGCATTTTTTTTTTGTCTTTCAGTATCTTTCTTTTAAAAACAAAAACGAACAAAAATCTATGCTAAATATCAGTGAAAACTCAACAGCAATTAAAATGATGCAAAAAATCGATAAGATGAAGTGCAGTCTTTGGGGAATGGACTGTTCTAATTCAGTTGTCCTATTAACGAAGGCCTAAGCAGAAAACCTTGTTTTTTTAAAACGTCTTTTAAAATCTTTTCCTAATGTGAACCAATAATCTTTCCTGATTAGCAAGAGTAGTGTAATGAATATAAATTTGTTATAATTTATTTTTGCTGCCTAAGGTTATTGTGTGATCCTGTTATGCTGTTCTATGACATCGTCTGTGCCAATGACGGTATAATACTGAGATGTGTAGGTAATAGGTAGATGTGGGTAAGTGGCCATTTGTGCAGACTTCAAAATGTAGTTTTGAAAAATGTGGCCTGGCATAGTGGCTCATGCCTGTAATCCAAACACTTTGGAGGCCAAGGCGGGCGGATCACCTGAGGGCGGGAGTTCAAGACCTGCCTGACCAACATAGTGAAACCCCGTCTCAAAATACATAAAAATAAAAAATCTTTCAGGCCAGGCACATGGCTCATGCCTGTAATCTTAGCACTTTGGGAGGCCTAGGTGGGCAGTTCACAAGGTCAGGAGTTCTAGACCAGCCTGGCCAATGTGGTGAAACCCCATCTAAAAACCTTGCACTAAAAATAAAAAATTAACCTTGCATGATGGCAGCTGCCTGTAGTCCCAGCTACTTGGGAGGCTGAGGCAGGAGAATCTCTTGAATCCAGGAGGTGGAGTTTGCATTGAGACGAGCTGGCGCCACTGCACTCTGGCCTGTGCAACAGAGCAAGACTCTGTCTCAAAAAAAAAAAAAAAAGAAAAGAAAAGAAAATGGTGGAAGGTTCCAGGAGTCAAGGAATGTGTGTGGCCTCTGGAAGCTGGAACGGCAAGGAAATCAATTCTCAGGAGTCTCCAAAAAGGAAAACTGACACCTTGACTTTAGCCCAATCAGAAAGATATTGGACTTTGGACTATACAGAACTATGAGAATAAATGTGTATTAAATTGCTAAACTAGTGGTAATTACCCTGTGCTAGAGCAGTATATGGAATGGGAAACAAGATAGCGTGTATAGAAGATGTCTTTTAAGCAAGCTGAGTTAGATCTTTCAAATGAAGTCTATTTAATTATTAAAATAGAGATGAGGATCTTGATATGTTGCCCAGGCTGGTCCCAAACCCCGGCCTCAAGGAGTCCTCTTTTCCTGACTTTCCACACTGTTGGGATTACAGCCAAGAGCCACGACCACACATGGCTCATTGTTATTTATTTATTCATTCTAGAAAGATAGGGTGTCACTCTGTTGCCCAGGCTGCAGTGCAGGGGTGCAAACACGGCTCACTGCAGCCTCTACCTCCTAGACTCAAGCAATCATCCCATCTCAGCCTCTCAAGTCGCTGGGACTACGGGCAATCACCACCAATCCTGGCTAATTTTTTTGGTTTTTTTGGTATTTTTTTGTAGGAATGGGGTCTTACCATATTGCTCAGACTGACCTTGAACTCCTGGGCTCAAGGGATTCTGCCTCCTGGCTTCTCAAAATGCAGGGGTTACGGGTGCAAGCCAACCACCTGGCCAGTTGTTGTTGTTTTGAGGCAGACTCACTCTGTGAGGCTAGATGCAGTGGTGTGATCTCAGCTCACTGCAACCTCTGTCTCCCAGGTTCAAGTGAATCATTTGCCTTGGTAGCTGGGATTACAGCATGTGTTGATTTTTGTTTTTTTTTGTTTGTTTGTTTTTGAGATGGAGTCTCGCTCCATTGCCCAGGCTAGAGTGCCTCCTGGGTTCAAGCAGTTCTCCTGTCTCAGCCTCCCAAGTAGCTGGGACTACAGGCACCTGCCACCAGGCCTGGCTAATTTTTGTATTTTTAGTAGAGATGGGGTTTCACCCTGTAGGTCAGGCTGGTCTCGAACTCCTGACCTCAGGTGATCCACACTCCTCCCTCGGCCTCCCAAAGTGCTGGGATTATAGGCATGAGCCACTGCTCCTGGCCTGATTTTCGTATTTTTAGTAGAGATGGGGTTATGCCATATGGGCCAGGCTGGTCTCAAACTCCTGACCTCAGGTGATCTGCCCACCTTGGCCTCCCAAAGTGCTGGAATTACAGGCATGAGCCACCACGTCTGGCCTCATTGTTGTATTTTTAAGTGTTATTAATTTCACGCCGCTACTTTCAACAACAGATTTTCAATATAGACAAAACAGCCTTCTATTGGAAGAAGATGCTGTCTAGGACTTTGATGACTAGAGAGAAGTCAATGCCTGGCTTCCATGTTTGAAAGGACAGTGGCCCCTCACTCTCTTGTTAGGGGCTAATGCAGCTGGTGACTCTCAGTTGAAGCCAGTGCTCATTTGCCATTCTGAAAATCTTAGTGCACTTAAGAATTGTGCTAAATCTGCTCTACCTGTACTCTAACAATGGAATAACAAAGCCTGGATGATAGCTTATCTGTTTATAGCATGGCTTATTGAATATTTTAAACACACTGTTGAGACCTACTGCTCAGAGAAAACGATTTCTTTCAAAATATTACTGCTCATTGACAATGCGCCTGGTCATCTGAGAGCTCTCATGGAGATGCACAAGGAGATTAATGTTTTCATGCCTTTAAGTCTTATTATTTTAGAAATACATTTCTTTTAAGTCTTATTATTTAATAAATACATTTCTAAGACTGTAGCTGCTGTCAATAGTGATTCCTCTAATGGATCTGAGCAAAGTAAATTCAAAACCTTCTGGAAAGGTTTCACCATTCTAGACGCTATTAAGAATATTGTGACTCATGGGAGGAAGCTGAAACATCAACATTAACAGGAGTTTGGAAGAAGTTGATTCTAACCTTCATGGATAATTTTGAAGGGTTTAATACTTCAGTGGAGAAAGTAACTGGAGATGTTGTGGAAATAGCAAGAGAACTACAAATAGAAGTGGAGCCTTAAGGTATGACTAAATTGCAGCAATCTCATGATCGAACTCAAATGCATGAGGAGTTGCTTCTTCTAGGTGAGCAAAGAAAATGGTTTCTTAAGATGGAGTCTATTCCGGTAGGGATGCTGTGAACATTGTTGAATGTCAATGAAAGATTTAGACTATTACATCAATTTAGTAAACAAAGAAGTGCAGAGCTTGAGAGAACTGACTCCAATTTTGAAGTTGTACTGTGGGTAAAATATTATCAAACAATGTCATCTGCTACAGAGAAATAGTTCATGAAAGGAAGAGTCAATCTATGCAACAATCTTCATTGTTGTTTTATTTTAAGAAATTACAACAGCCACTCCAACCTTTAGCAACCACTACCCTGATCATTAATCAGCCATTGACATCAAGGAAGACCCTCTGCCAACAAAAGGCTCAAATGATTATTAACATATTTTAGCAAAAAAATATTTTTAAAAATCAATTGTCTATTTTTTTTTCTTTGAGACAGAGTCTTGCTCTGTCACCCAGGCTGGAGTGCAGTGGCGTAATCTTGACTCACTGCAATCTCCATCTCCTGAGTTCAAGCGATTCTCCTGCCTCAGCCTCCTGAATAGCTGGGACTAGAGGCATGTGCCACCATGCTGGCTGATTTCTGTAATTTTAATAGAGATGAGGTTTCTCCATGTTGGCCAGGCTGGTCTCAAACTCCTGACCTCAGGTGATCCGCCCATCTCAGCCTCCCAGTGTGCTGGGATTACAGGTGTGAGCCACTGCGCTTGGCCATTACACATTTAATCAACCATAATATGCTGTAAATATAACTTTTCTATGATCTGGGAAACCAAAAAATGTATGAGTTGCTATATTGTAGTAATCTCTGTATTGCAATGGTATGGAACTGAACCTGCATTATCTCGAGTTATATCTATAATTCAAACATCCCATCTAAACTACTACCACTATGACCATTCTCCCTACCTAATGTAGACTCTGTGCTACATCGTTTCATTTACTCTTTCTTGATTATATGCCCAACTCTCTTGCTTCTTTGCTATTTCCTGGTTTTCCTCTCTTAAAATACTCACCCTGAGTAAGTTCAAATGCCCCATCTTCCCTGTTAGAACATAGAGGGGTAATGAGGGCTGAAGAAAAGTCATCCAATAGATTGGTCCCACTAAGACATCATAGCTGCCATCTTCCTACAAGTTTGTCAAATTGACCTATTTCCAACTGTCCACCACAACGATTTCAAACTTCAGCTGTTTACTCATCACTCAGCAGAATTCCTTGCTTCATGCTTCAGAGAGAAATACATGTCATGAGTATTTCTTTAGTTTACCTAAACTATTTGCATCTCCACTACCCATTTTATTTTTTATATTCTACTGTTACAATAGAGATGGAGTTTGTTCTTCTTTAGCTGAGTCCCCTAACATATTCCTTACCCTAGTGCCTTCTCAAGATCCCCACTCTCCTCCCTGCACTACAATTTATCTCATTTGTAGCAAAAACAATTGGTCCTATTCTTTATAACCTTAAAGATGTTCCACCATTCCATACATTTGGGAGCTTTGCAGGGAATTCACCAGCATAGCTGTAATCTAATTAAACTGGTTCAAACACATAAATTTATGAGGCCCCATATGAAGAATCCTCTCAGTGTTTTGTGTAGTCTATGTCCTGAGAGAAAGAATAACCAATGATGATTACCAAAGGGCTAACGTATTTAAGCATTCTATGCAAACAAAATTCAGAGGAAAACAGAACTGAGACAATCTGTAGAATCCTGTGGGGATACCCAAGAGCATAAGACACTCCTTAAAACTGTTTCTTTCCTGGTTTTCTTTTCTTTTCTTTTCTTTTCTTTTTTTTTTTTTTTTTTGAGTTGGAGTTTCGCTCTTATTACCCAGGCTGGAGTGCAATGGCGGGATCTCGGCTCACCGCAACCTCCACCTCCTGGGTTCAGGCAATTCTCCTGCCTCAGCCTCCTGAGTAGCTGGGATTACAGGCACGCGCCACCATGCCCAGCTATTTTTTGTATATTTAGTAGAGACAGGGTTTCACCATGTTGACCAGGACGGTCTCGATCTCTTGACCTCGTGATCCACCCGCCTCAGCCTCCCAAAGTGCTGAGATTACAGGCTTGAGCCACCGCGCCCGGCCCCTTTCCTGGTTTTCTTAGCCTCGTGAATAGCATTATCATTCACTCGTGTCATTCCCACATTTCCGATTTCAGAAACTGGAAAGCTAGGAATCACTTGTTTCTCTTTCGCTATGTCTCTCTCCTCTTTCCTTTCTGTTTTTAATCAAATCTTCTTCCTAATTATCTCTTGAATCTATTCATATTTTTTCCAGTTCTGGTGTCTCCCCTGCAATCTAAACCACCATAATCTTTCAGCTGTACTACAGTAATAGCGTCAAACAGGTTATTCCTTATTCTCTCTATTCCTCTAATCCATTTGTCACACAAAAGCCACAATAATCTTTTAAAAAATTAATTATTATTATTTTTGAGTCAAGGTCTGGCTGTCTGGCTCAAGCTTGAGTGCAGTGGTGCAGTCTCAGCTGTCTGTAACCTCTGTCTTCCAGGGTCAAGTAACCCTCCTACCTCAGCCTCCCAAGGCTGGGACTGCAGGTGTGCACCACCATGCCTAGCTAATTTTTTGTGTGTGTTTTGTAGAGACAGGGTTTTACCATGTTGCCCAGGCTGGTCTTGAACTCATAAACTCAAGTGATCCACCCACCTCAACCTTCCAAGTGCTGGGATTACAGGTGTGAGCTGCCGTGCCTGGTCCCCTCCTTCCTTCCTTCATTCCTTCATTCCTTCCATTTTTTTATGTGTTTCGCAGAGACAGGGTTTTACCATGTTGCCCAGGCTGATCTTGAACTCATAAACTCAAGTGATCCATCCACCTAAACCTTTCAAGTTGCTGCAGGCATGAGCCATCACACCTGGCCCCTCCCTCCCTCTCTTCCTTCCTTCCTTTTCTATGTAAATCAGATAACAGCACTTTCCTGTTTACAACCACTCAAAAGATTTTCCATTGCTTTTAGGATTAAGTCTTAAATCCCAGACCCTCCCTACCTACGTCACTAGTCTCCTCTTGCAGCATTCTCACCTTCTTCATGAAGCTACAGCCATTTTCAATTTTTTCAGTTTTTCTTTCTTTTTTTTTTTTTCAGATTAGCTTCTTTATTTAGTAATATGCACTTAAGATTCCTTCATGTCTTTTCTTTTCTTGTCTTTTTTTTTTTTTTTCCAGTTTTTCTTTCTTACATCAGAGCCTTTGGACATGTTTTCCCCTCCATCTGCAATGCACTTTCTGTCTGAAAAGAATCTTGCACCAATAGATATTAATACATATCTGCTTAATTAGTAAATAAATGCAACATATCAAAAATAATTTTTCCCAAGGAAAATTTAGAATCAGAATTCTAGAACCTGGACTCCTTAAAAACTATGTAATACAGTCTTCTCAGGTTCAGAAAATGTCTATGGCCCAAATAACATTGTGATAGAAATCAAGGAAAGATACTCTAAAAGGGATCAGCAATCCAGGTGTGAACCTAGGGTTTGGATTTGAAGATTATAATGCTGAAATAACTTGAGTTGCTCTGAGGGGGCTGGGAATTGACAAAAAGATTTGAGTTGGTTATAGACACAGAACAAAGTTTCCTCTCTGTGTATGTTATCCCTAAGGCTGCAAATTCTCTTGTATCATAGCTGATGTTTCCTCTGTTTTAGCCAAATTTAAAATGCAGTGTATAAAACTACTTGGATAAACTGAACCATATTCTATGCTGGTAGAGCTTAATAGTGATTAACAAAATAATAACTGTTTTAGTATGTATATTTTTTTGAAAACATAAGTATCAAATCAAGTTCTTCTAAACATTATACTGAGATATTCAGTATATAGTTAATCCATAACTAAATACAAGTTTCAGGAGACAGTAGCAAGTTCTGCAATTAGTGACTGGTTGATCATTTTTCACAGGCTAAGTGTATTTGTGCCAGATGAAATGATGAACATCATATGAAAGTAGTATATTAATTTCTGTTATAAGGATATAAGTTTCTGTCCTAACATAATTTCTACATTATCCCATTTTACTTGCTGATTCTCATTATTGTTTTTTGATCCTACCATATTTCATGCTTCTTTTTAATTTCCAGTTCTTCTCTTTGGTAATGGTTTCCTAGAGTTTTTGTAGGTGATTTATCAGTCATTTTAATGCTTACAATTTTAAATTTTTGATTAAATGAAGCTCAAAACTAATCTTTAAAAAATTGTAAGTGAATAGATCCTCAAAATAACACACATTTCTTATAGTCAGTTTCTACCAGGCACCTTCAGTGTCAGCATTTATAAATGAACAGGGAAGTTTTCAGTTGACTGGGGCTGCATTATGACTTTCCTGGGCCCTAAGCACTATGACTTCATGGGGCCCTTCCTCCATAGGAAGTATATCAAAGGTTTTTAGCCAGAGTTTAAATACTATATATAAAACTACATTTGAAATTTAAAAATTAGTTAATTTTACTACTTTGGTATAAATATAAAATATAATCCAGACTGGATTTGTTGTTATATTTTATTATTATCATTATGTTCATTTTTTCTTTTGATTAAAAAAATTAAAACATTTTCATAAGACCTTAAAAGTGTCATGGGCCCTCAGCACTGTGCCACTTGTGCCTAGCAGATAAATTGGTCCTGCAGATGACTAGTAGATCCTTTCATGTTCATTAATGGAATTGATCCCAGAGAAATCATTTCTAGCTGATCTCTGAGGCAGTAGTTCTCAAACTTTAACATGCATAAGACTCAGCTAAAGAGCATATAAAGCAGTTTCCTGGGCCCTATTCCAGACCATCTGATTACATAGGTCTGGATAGGATTCATCAATTTGTATTTTTTTTTTTTTTTTGAGATGGAGTTTTGCTTTTGTTACCCAGGCTGGAGTGCAATGGCGCGATCTCGGCTCACCGCAAACTCCGCCTCCCGGGTTCAGGCAATTCTCCTGCCTCAGCCTCCCGAGTAGCTGGGATTACAGGCACACTCCACCATGCCCAGCTAATTTTTTGTATTTTTAGTAGAGACAGGGTTTCACCATGTTGACCAGGATGGTCTCAATCTCTTGACCTCGTGATCCACCCACCTCGGCCTCCCAAAGTGCTGGGATTATAGGTGTGAGCCAGGGCGCCCGGCCCCGATCAATTTGCATTTCTAATAAGCTCAAAGGTGACACTGATGCTACTGATCTGAGAACCACACTTTCAGGATAGTATACTATTTTATTTATGTAAAGGTAGTGCTCTCAATATGATTTGATAGGTATACTATCCAGATCTCCTAACCAACATTTACTGATCATCTACTGTCATTCTTATTTTATAAGTGAAAACAGACTCAAAGGTTAAATGACATTGCTAAAGTGACTAAGCTAGAAAATTGTAGACCTAGGATTTGAGCTCAAGTCTATCTAGACTCCAAAGTTCATGTTCTCTTATTATCATTATAATGTGATAATGATAGGTGGAATATAATCCGTGGACCTAGAAGCAAACTTTTAAACATGAAATAATGCATAAAAGTAGTACTTTCCTAGATCATTGTTGTATTTTCCCTGTTTGAGTCTGTTGATGGCCGCCTTCTTTCTTGCTGTTTGTTTTTCACTTTTTATCTTCATTTAATAACAGCAGAAGGAATGTAGTAATGGCATGTAACAGTTTTCTGAAAATACTATTCTGTTTGTTTGTTTGTTTGTTTTTTACTGAGTCTCACGCTGTGGCCCAGGCTGTAGTTCAGTGGCATGATCTTGGCTTACTGCAACCTCCACCTCCTGGGTTCAAGAAATTCTTTTGCCTCAGCCTCCCGAGTAGCTGGGACTACAGGCATGCACCACCATGCGTAGCTAATTGTTGTGTTTTTAGTAGTGATGGGGTTTCACCATATTGGACAGGCTGGTCTGGAACTCCTGACCTCAGATGATCCATCCATCTAGGCTTCCCAAAATGCTAGGATTATAGGTCTGAGCCACGCGCCTGGCCTGAAAGTGGTATTCTTTTTTTTTTTTTTGAGCGCCATTATACTCTGTTGCCCAAGCTGGAGTGCAATGGTGCTATCTCAACTCACTGCAACCTCCACCTCCTGGGCTCAAGCAGTTCTCCTGCCTCAGCCTCCCAAGCGCACACCAACACACCCAGCTAATGTTTGTATTTTTGGTAGAGACGGGTTTCACCACGTTGGCCAGGATGGTCTCATTCTCTTAACCTCGTGATCCACCCGCCTCAGCCTCCCTAAGTGCTGGGATTATAGGCGTGAGCCACTACGCGCAGCCAAAAGTGCTATTCTCTAAAGCTGACTCCAAACTAAATCTAATTAGGATTTTTTATTTTTCATTAACTTGAATTCGCAAACTGAACTGCTTCATTACTTCTGCAGATTGACAAACTTAAGCCTTCAGAACACACGCAAAAATGTAAGGATTAAGTAACATTCTGAGCTTTGGACTTTAAATGCCTTTGCCTTATGAAGTTAAAACTCATTTTATGGCCGGGCGCGGTGGCTCAAGCCTGTAATCCCAGCACTTTGGGAGGCTGAGGCGGGTGGATCACGAGGTCAAGAGATCGAGACCATCCTGGTCAACATGGTGAAACCCAGTCTGTACTAAAAATACAAAAAATTAGCTGGGCATGGTGGCGCGTGCCTGTAATCCCAGCTATTCAGGAGGCTGAGGCAGGAGAATTGCCTGAACCCAGGAGGCGTAGGTTGCGGTGAGCCAAGATCGCGCGATTGCACTCCAGCCTGGGTAACAAGAGCGAAACTCCATCTCAAAAAAAAAAAAAAAAAGACATTTTATAACTAGCTTCCTTATCTATTCTTCTAAATATAATTTTATTATAAATATATACATGTGAGATAATTCATCTTTCTCCCTATTTGTGTGTGTACGTATTTGTAAATTTCTTACTGCTTTTCTTTCTATAATTCTTTTATTTCTGAAGAATATAGTCTAATACAAATGTTGGCTATTTTCTAAAGTCCTATTTTTCAAGAAGATGCTTTGATGACTTCAGAGTTTCCCAAACCATTGTTCACCACCCCAGTGTAAAGGGGCCACAGTGTTTTCAGCAATCACACAAACATTAAGTATAGAATTTTTTTTTTTTTTTTGAGATAGGGTCTCAGTTGCCCAGGCTGGAGGGCAGTGGCATGATCTCAGCTCACTGCAACTTCCCGCCTCCTGGACTCAAGCGATTCTCTCACTTCAGTCTCCTGAGTAGCTGGGATTACAGGTGCACGCCATTAGCTTAATTTTTGTGTTTTTAGTAGAGATGGGGTTTTGCCATGTTGGCCAGGCTGGTCTCCAATTCTAGACCTCAAGTGAGCCACCCACCTCAGCCTTCCAAAATGCTGGGATTACAGGCCTTAGCCACCATGCCCAGCCAAGTATAGAAAGATATATTGCATGGATAGAGAAATTATCAAATCTGTCTTGGAACATCTTTTTGGCAGAAGGCTTTGCAGGTATTTAAGCCAGTGAAGTAGATCCATTAGTACTGAAAAAATGTATGGACGTGAGGATATATTTTTGGTAAAGAAGGTTAAAAAGAAAAGAGAGTAATTTTGTATAACAAAGAATCTTCTGTGGTAAATTTTTGTCCTAAGATAAAATGACTGGTTAAGAAAGAGAAGTATGAGACAAAATTCAAGCATGTCATCAGTGGTCTGAATAGTTGTGATAAGGTTTGTGAAACTAGAATTTATGAGAGAAATTTTGTTTATGATCAAGTTGGCTATAATAAGAAGGCAATTATTTATGAGTCTTTCTAAAAATTGAACTTTAATATTAAAAATATTCTGCCACATTTCTTCTTAAGATCTATCTCAAGTTTTAGGTTGGAGATACTGTCTTTGCTGTGTGTGTGTGTGTGTGTGTGTGTGTGTGTGTGACAGAGTATTGCTCTGTTGCCCAGGCTGGAGTGCTGGAATGCAATGACACAATCTTGGATCACTGCATCCTCCTGCCTCAGCCTCCAGAGTAGCTGGAATCATACGTGTCCGCCACCATGCCCAGCTAATTTTTTAGTTTTTTGGTAGAGCCACCCACCTTGGCCTCCCAGGTATACTGCACCTGGCCTAATGCTATTTTTTTTCATTGAGATTAATAATTTTATTTCTCAAGGTAAAATTTTTCTTTTTTGTAACTTCTCAGATTTATACTTTAGAAGTTCAATTTTTTTTTTTTTTAGAAAGGGAGTTTCACTCTGTCACCAGGCTGGAGTACAATGGCACAATCTTGGCTTACTCCAACCTCTGTCTCATAGGTTCAAGTGATTCTCCTCTTCTCCTGCCTCACCCTCCTGAGTAGCTGGGACTACTGTTGGCGCGTGCCACCACTCCTGGCTAATTTTTTGTATTTTTAGTAGAGACGGGGTTTCGACATGTTGGCCAGGCTGGTCTCAAACGCCTGGCCTCATGTGATCCTCCCACCTTGGCCTCCCAAATTGCTGGGATTATAGGTGTGAGCCACCATGCCTGGCATTTTTTTTTTGGAAACAGGTTCTCATTCTATCACCCAGGCTGGAGTACAGTGACTCCATCTCAGCTCACTGCAGCCTTGACCTTGCATGCTCAAACAGTCCTCCGGCCATAGCCTCCCGAGTAGCTAGGACTACAGGTGCGTGCCACAATATCCAGCTACTTTTTGTTTTATATTTTGTAAAGACCAGGTCTCCCTATGTTCTCCATGCTGGTTTTGAACTCCTGGGCTCAAGTGATCCATCTGCCTTGGCCCCTCAAAGTGCTGGGATTTCAGGTATGAGCCAACATGTCCAGCCTAGAAGTTCAACATTAACTCAAAAAATAAAAAAACAAAAACCTTCAACTTTTGCTGTACCTTACTGCATGTGATTTGCAGTCTTATATTATTGCCCTTTGTTCTTTCTTCCTTTGAAAAGGTACATCTTTTTTCTTGGCTGGGGTGATAAATTTCTTCTTCAATCTTTTCATCAATTTCTGTAACTTTTTTTTTCTGTTCTGACTCTATTGTTACAATCTGATGCTGAAATTTAAAAAAATATATTATGTTTTAACAGCTTGTGGCCGTGTAAATTTTCTCTGTGTCATTCCAACTTTAGTATATGTGCTGCCAAAGCAACCACCGAAATGTTTACCTTAAAGTCCTAGAAATGCAATGTATTCCTCCAGTATAACACAATTCTGTACTCTTGGCTTTTACTGATGTGTCTAAACTGTTCCATATAATCAGGAAACTTTCTGTTTGTTACTGAGAGCCATGTATTCCCTAACTCAAGGTATTAGTTTTCTTGTTTACATTCATGTTTAATGTAACGTATATTTTTAGCCCCAGACACATTCTTGCTGTGTCTGATTTACAAGCACCCTTTTGATCAGGATTGATTTCCAAATTATCTAAATGGGTTCCCCATAAGAAGAAGCAATCATACTGCAAGAGGTTTTTCTTCTGGCCTGAAAAAAACAAGTATTTATCATTTATGAAGAGAGTTTCCTGTCTTGTCTTAGGTTTTGGATTACATAGAAAAACTAAGCTTTAAACGGATTAAAATTTTTACATCTATGTAACTTTCTGTATTGCTTTTGAAGTCTTTTGTCACTCTGATTAAATAAATGGCTATTATTTTACAGTATCCTGTAAAATTTTGTCTTCAAACTTTTTAACATCTTTGGCAGGTCCTCCCTCTACCCACATCATCAAAATCAGAAACTAAGTCTTTTTGACTTAAAATTAACATTGGAATTTTCCAGTTGGTCCCTGGAGAGCCTCAAAGTTGTGTCTCTCATCTTGTAGACATATTAAATAATTAGGCTTATTTGGTAAATTTTAAGGGAAGCATTCACAAGTGATAAGTGATACTAGGTATTTCTTCAGTTACATTTATGTGTATGCTATTGATATAAATGTTCTAAAACATTGGGGTTTCACCATGTTGCCCAGGCTGGTCTCAAACTCCTGGGCTCAAACAATCTGCCCAACTCAACCTCCCAAAGTGCTGGGATTACAGGTGTGAGCCACTGCACCTGGCCAGGAACTTTCATCAGATTTTTAACCATGATTATTCTAAGTTTATGTCATCCAGTTATTGCTTTAAAGTCTTCTCTAAAAGCATTTGCAATCAACTATAGTCCAAAAGCAAGAGTGGAAAAGAATCTAACAAGTAGTCTTGAACCCTGATTTCAGATAACTTTAAGATCAATGAATGAAATAAAAATCTTCAGAACTCTAATAAAGAAACGTGTAGGTTCAGTAGGGTGTGGTGGCTCACGCCTGTAATTGCAGCACTGTGGGAGGCCAAGGTGGGTGAATCACCTGATGTTGGGAGTTCGAGACCAGCCTGACCAACATGGAGAAGCCCCATCTCTACTAAAAATACAAAATTAGCTGAATGTAGTGGTGCATGTCTGTAATCCAAGCTACTTGGGAGGCTGAGGCAGGAGAATTGTTTGAACATAGGAGACAGAGTTTGCAGTAAGCTGAGATCGTGCCATTGCACTTTAGCCTGGGTAACAAGAGAAAAATTCTGTCTCAAAAATAAATAAATAAAAATAAAAGGAAAAAACAAACAGAAAACCTAAAAAAACAACACTGGAAAGCTTGGTTTACTAAGAGTATTGAACTTACATGGCAACCATTAAACCTATAATAAAGGGATGTACTATAACACTGGTTTCAATTTACTAGAAAAGCAGACAGTATATACCAGTTCCATGCTATTTTGGTAACTATAGCTTTGTAATATAATTTGAAGTTGGGTAATGTGATCTCTCCAGATTTATTCTTTTTGTTTAGTCTTGCTTTGGCTATGTGGGGTCTTTTTTGGTTTCATATGAATTTTAGGATTTTTTTCTAGTTTTGTGAAGAATGATTGTGGTACTTTGATGGGAACTTCATTGAATCTGTAGGTTGGTTTTGGTAGTATGTTCATTTTCAAAATATTGTTTCTGCCCATCTTTGACCATGGGATGTGTTTCCATTTGTTTGTGTTGCTGATGATTTCTTTCAGCAGTGTTTTATAGTTTTCCTTGTAGAGATATTTCACTTCCTTGGTTAGGTATGTTCCTAAGTATCGTTTTTTTGTTTTTTTTTTTGTAGCTGTTGTAAAAGGGATTGAGTTCTTGATTTGTTTTTCAGCCTTGTCTTTGTTGGTGTATAACAATGCTACTGATTTGTGTACATTTATTTTGTATCCTGAAATTTTACTGAATTCATTTATCAGATCGAGGAGCTTTTTGAATGAGTCTTTAGGATTTTCTGGGTATATGATCATATCATTGGTGAACAGCAACAGTTTGACTTCCTCTTTACCAGTTTGGATGCCCTTTAGTTTCCTCTTGTCTGATTGCTCTGGGTAGGACTTCTAGTACAATGTTGAATAAAAGTGATGAAAGTGAGCATCCTTGTCTTGTTCTAATTCTCAGAGGAAATGCTTTCAATTTTTCCCCATTCAGTATAATGTTGGCTGTGGGTTTGTCATAGATGGCTTTTACTACCTTGAGATATGTCCCTTCTGTGCCAATTTTGCCAAGGGTTTTAATCATAAAATGATGCTGGATTTTGCCAAATGGTTTTTCTGTATCTGTCGAGATGATCATATGGTTTTGTTTTAACTCTGTTTATGTGATGTATCACATTTATTGATTTGCATATGCTAAATTATCCCTGCATTCCTGGTATGAAACTTACTTGATCATGGTGTACTATCTTTTTGATATGCTGTTGGATTTGTTTAGTTAGTATTTTGTTGAAGATTTTTGCATCTTTTTTCATCAGGGATATTGACATAGACCAATGAAACAGAGTAGAAAACCCAGAAATAAGGCCAAATACTTGTAGCCAACTGATCTCCAACAGGGCAAAGAAAAGCAGAAAATGAGGAAAGGGCATCCTCTTTGACAAATAGTGATGGGATAATTAGCAAGCCACATGTAGAAGAATGAAACTGGATCCTTGTCTCTCACCTTATACAAAAATCAATCCAAGGTGGATCAAATACTTAAATCTAAGACCTGAAACCATAAACACTCTAGAAGATAAAATTGGTAAAACTCTTTTAGATGTTAGCTTAGACAAAGAATTAGTAACCAAGAACCTAAAAGCAAGTGTAACAAACAGGTGAATAGATGGGACCTAATTAAAATAAAAAGCTGCACAGCAAAAGAAATAACCAGCCTAGTAAACAGGCAACCCACAGAATGAGAGAAAATATTCACAGACTATGCATCTGACAAAGAACTAATATCCAGAATCTACAAGGAATTTAAACATATCAAGAAAAAAACAACCCCATAAAAAAGTGGGCAAAGGACATGAGTAGACAATTCTCAAAAGAAGATATACAGGTGGGGCATAGTAGCGCAAGCTTGTAATCTCAGCACTTTGGGAGGCCAAGGCAGATGGATTTCCTGAGGTCAGGAGTTCGAGACCAGCCTGGCCAACATGGTGAACCCCCGTGCCCTACTAAAAAATACAAAAATTAGCTGGGTGTGGTGGCAAGTGCCTGTAATCCCAGCTACTCGGAAGACTGAGGCAGGAGTATGGCGTGAACCCAGGAGGCAGAAGTTGCAGTGAGCCAAGATCACACCACTGCACTCCAGCCTGGGGGGCAGAGTGAGACTTATCAAAACTAAGAAGATACACAAATGGCCAATAAATATATGAAAAATGCTCAACATCACCAATTATCAGGGAAATGCAAATTAAAACCACAATGAGATACCATCTTACTTCTGCAAGAATGGCCATAACTTAAAAATAAAAAATAATAGATGTTGGTGTGGATGTGGTGAAGAGTGAACACTTTTACACTGCTAATGGGGATGTAAACTAGTACAATCACTATGGAAAACAGTTCCTTAAAGAACTAAAAGTAGAACTACCATTTGATTCAGCACTCCCACTACTGGGTATCTACACAGAGGAAAAGAAGTCGTTATATGAAAAAGACACTTGCACATGCATGTTTATAGCAGCAAAAGTTGCGACTGAAAAAAATACAGGACCAGTATAAATGCCCATTGACCAAAAAGTGGATAAAGAAAATATGGTATATATACACCATGGAATAATATTCAGTCATAAAAATGAATGAAATAATGGCATTTGCAGCAACCTGGATGGAGTTGGAGAACAGTTTTCTAAATAAAATAACTCAGCAATGGAAAACCAAATGTGTTCTCACTTATAAATGGAAGCTAAGTTATGAGGACACAAAGGCATAAGAATGATATAATGAACTTTGAGGACTTGAGAGGAATGGGACAAAGTGGGTGAAGGATAAAAGACTACACATTGGGTAGAATGTACACTGCTTGGGTGACAGATGCACCAAAATCTCAGAAGTTGGCACTAATGAACTTATCCATGTAGCAGAATACCATCTGTTCCCCAAAACTATTGAAAGTAAATGCATTTTAAAGGATTGATTATACTCTGTATCAATGAAACATAAATCATTTTCTTTTAAATCTCTGCTAAAAAGATACAGGAAATATATAAGCACTATGTAATAAAATTTGTAACTGGAAAAAGAAAAGCAGATAGTATAATATTAAGAATAGAGCTGGGTGGGGTGGCATGTGCCTGTAGTCCCAGCTACTTGGGAGGCTGAGGTGGAAGGATCGCTTGAGCCCAGGAGTTCTGGGCTGTAGTGCGCTATGCCAGTCGGGCATCCGCACTAAGTTCGGCATCAGTATGGTGACTGCTCAGGAGTGGAGGACCACCAGGTTGCCTAAGGAGGGGTAAACTGGCCCAGGTTGGAAACGGAGCAGTTCAAAACTCCTGTGCTGATCAGTAGTGGGAACGTGCCTGTGAATAGCCACGGCACTCCAGCCTGGGCAACACAGTAAGACCCCCATCTCTTAAAAAAAAAATTAAGAATAGATACCAACAATTATTTGTAATTTGTAAATTGAAGATGTAGGTTTCTGTGAGATCATCTCATTTGGAGAGAGATGTGTCAGGAAGATGTGTCAGGTCTTTAATGGGCATTCCTTAGGCCATATTGTTTATGATTATCTCCTCTTGAGAAAAGGACAAGCAAAAGTCACAATTTAGTTTGAAATGTTTGGATGAGAATACATTATATAGTGACCTAGAAGAACATTTTGTACCGATCAGGACTTTATGCTCATGAAAGTAATTTATTTTCTAAATATTGCTGGACTTTGTCATCCTAAGCAAGATAAAACAGTTAGGTATTTGGTTCCATGACTGGATCTTTATTATGCCAAGGCTGCTGCTTCTTAAGTAGGAAACTTGGACGAGTAGGACAAGTATCTATTTTGGACAGAGAGCAGCAGACTAGGGTGCATAATGTAAAATTTGAATTGTAGTTACAGACCCTACTTTATTTCTCCAGTTCCCTTTCCAGAAAAGGCTTTATGGACAGCTTGTAGACAAGCTGTCGTCCAGAGGAGCCATTAACACTGTGTCAGTAGCCAGTCATATGTGGCTTGAAGAGGAGAGACTACTTGGATTGGGAGAATAGTACACTTTGAGGCCAGGCACGAAAGAATAGGGGAATAGGAATTTGGTGCTATTTACTTATCTACTGTTATCAGTAAATTGGTCTATTTGAAAAAAATTTTAGAGGGCTGGGTGCGGTGGCTCACACCTGTAATCCCAGCACTTTGAGAGGCCAAGGTGGATGGATCACCTGAGGTCAGGAGTTCAAGACCAGCCTGGCCAACATGGTGAAACCTCGTCTCTACTAAAAATAAGAAATTTAGCCAGGCTTGGTGGCAGGCACCTGTAATTCCAGCTACTCGGGAGGCTGAGGCAGGAGAATTGCTTGGACCTGAGAAGCGGAGGTTCCAGTGAGCAAGATTGCACTACTGCACTCCAGCTTGGGTGACAAGAGTGAAACTCTATCTCAAAAAAAAAAAAAAGCATTAAGTACCTGATTTGTTTTTTGTCAAATCACGTAAATAAATTAGGCTGCCTTTGGTGTCTTTAATAATTTTAGGCAATAGATTGTAATACGGAATACAGAGTTCCCCCCTTTATGAGAGATTTTACTTTCCATGGTTTCAGTTACCTGTGCTCAACTGTGGTCCAAAAATGTAAAATGGAACATTCAGAAATAAGCAATTCCTAAGTTTTAACTATGGAACACTCTGAATATCATGATGAAATCTCATGACTTTCCATTTGGTACATGAATCATCTCTTTGTCCAGCATTTTCACACTGCGTGTGGTATCCGCTCATTAGTCATGTAATAAATAGTCTTCTCGGTTATGAGATTGACTGTTGCAGTATTGCAATGCATATGTTCAGGTAACCCTTTTACTTAATGATGTTCTCAATGTGTAAAAGTAATGATGTTGGTAATTCAGATATGCCGAAGAGAAACCATAAAGTGCTTCCTTTGAGCAAAAAGGTGAAAGTTCTCAATAAGGAAAGAAAATATTGTATGTCAAGGTTGCTAAGATCTATGGTAAGGACAAATTTATCTGTGAAACTGTGAGGAAGGAAAAAGAGGCCGGGCGTGGTGGCTCACGCCTGTAATCCTAGCACTTTAGGAGGCCGAGGTGGGTGGATCTCCTGAGGTCAGGAGTTCAAGACCAGCCTGGCCATCATGGTGAAACCCCATCTTAAAAATAAAAAAAAAAGAAGGAAAAAGAAATTCAGGCTAGTTTTGCTGTTGTATCTCAAACTGCAAAAGTTATAGGTACAGAGGGTGATAAGGGTTTGGTTAAAAGGAAAAGGCCTTAAGTTTGTGGGTAGTAGATAAAAATAGAAATGTTCCAATTGATGGTGTTAACCAAAATTAAAACTTTTGAGGCAGAAATAGTTCAATAAAGGTTTATTGGAAGTCAAATATGAGGACTGACCTGGGAAAACACACAACAAAGTTGGGAGTGTTTTGGTGTCTCAGAAGTTAAGGGGCTTCTGCAGGAAAGTTTAGGAGAAAGGAGGGGGACTCCTCATACCATAGTTGTGCTTTTTTATTGGAGGATACAATACAGAGGTTGCAATTTTTGATACTGATTGCAACATATGGGCTAAAATATTAATATCTACATGCATGATGGTCAGTAAAACTTTATGATTCTAAAATAAATTACTGTCCTTTTCAGTGTCAGTAGGTTACGCATTAATCAGCACATCCACAATTTGAGGAACTTATGATAAGATTCTTTACTCAGGGACAGGGTGTTACCATGAATTATAAAACCTTCCCTAGGCTGTTAATCTGGAAGCCTGTTTACTTATTTATTTATTAATTATATTTGAGACAGAGTCTTGCTCTGTTGCCCAGGCTAGAGCACAGTGTCATGATCTCGCCTCACTGCAACCTCGGCCTCCCAGGTTCAAGCAATTCTCCTGCCTTAGTCTCCCAAGTATCTGAGATTACAGCCATCTGCTACTGAATTATGGCCATCTGCCAGGCTAATTTTTGTATTTTTAGTAGAGATTGGGTTTCACCATGTTGGCCAGGCTGGTCTCAAACTCCTGACCTCAAGGGATCTGCCTGTCTCTGCCTCCCAAAGTGCTGGCCTTACAGGCATGAGCTACCATGCCTGGCTGCCTATTTACTTTCAAAGAAAACTGTCAAATATGATCTGTAGGTTATTAATGGCAATCAGGTTTAGTACTATCCTCGTTTCAGGCATCCACTGGGGATCTTGGACTGTAACTCCCACAGATAAGGGGAGACTACTGAAATTTTATAACAATTAAGTAATTTGCTATTACATTCATAGAAGAACTTTGTCTAACCCTGTATAGGTAAATATACTTATTTTCTCCACACAGTGTGAGGCAGGTTGTGTACTTTGATTGTTTTCCTAAATTAAGAATCAAATACTTGTGACTTCTTCATGTTTGTGTCAATGTCACAGACAGATTTTTGGTGTATTGGACACTGAGTCTGACCAAATAAGGTCAATTTCCACCTTGTTCCATATACAGTCATTATGGCTTGGGGCTGACCCCAGCTCTAAGGGGCATGCCTGAATTGCCTAACTCAGGCTAACTGCACTCTCCTTGATATGGTGATTGGTTCAAATAAACCAATCTAATCCTAAAAAACACCTTAATAAAAGTGAGTTCTCTTTCATAATGAAGAATAGTATCCAAGGCCCATTAATGTCATCTTGACAGTTGGCTGGCTTTATCAGTTTCCTACTCATTATATTAGCCTGTTTCAGAGGGTTAAATTTGTAGTCTAGTACAGTCCTGTTTATGACTACACTATGTAGAGTATGTGTGTGGATTAAGGTTGTAGAAACTGAAATGGAAATACAAACAAGTTTTGGGGAAGAAAAGTTACATAAGATAGTTTTAGCTCTGAGAAACTGGTAGCAGTTCTTTCTTTTGAGTGGGGAACTAAGGCGGAAGGGAAATTTACTTTTCACTGCACATCTGTCTCTACTTTTAAATTTTGTACCTCATATATACATATTACCTAATAAAGAATATCTTTATATATTAATTTTTTTAATTTTAGAGATGGGGATTTCACTATGTTGCCCAGGCTGGACTCTAAGGATCAAGAGATCCTCCTGTCTCAGTCTCCCAAATAGCTGAGACTACAGGCTCACATCACCACAACTGGCAAGAATAATTTTAAATTGGTGCTGTCACAGCCTTCTAAAAATCTCTCTGAACATGTCTGTAGTTCTCACTTTTTTTTTTTTTTGAGATGGAGTCTCACTCTGTTGCCCAGGCTGGAGTGCAGTGCAACCTCTGCCTCCTGGGTTCAAGTGATTCTCCTGCCTCAGCCTTCTGAGTACCTGGGATTACAGGCAGTTTTCACTTTTTTTAAACTGATGCACTGCATCTATAACAACAGTGTTACTGAGCCAATGCCCTTGGCCGTTTATTTCACTTGTCAGTTTGCAGTAATGGATTTATTTTATTTTATTTTTTGAGAGGGAGTCTTACTCTATTGCCCAGGCTGGAGTGCAGTGGCCTGATCTCCATTCACTGCAGCCTCCGCCTACCAGGTTCAAGTGATTCTCCTGCCTCAGCCTCCTGAGTAGCTGGGATTACAGCCACCCACTACCACGCTTGGCTCATTTTTGTATTAGAGGAAATGGAGTTTCACCATGTTGGCCAGTCTGGTCTCAAACTTCTGACCTGGCCTTCCCAAAGTTCTGGAATTACAGGTGTAAAATTATAATCATGCTTCTTTTCTTTCTCTCTCTGGCAGAGTCTCTCTCTGCCTCCAGGCTGGAGTACAGGGACGTGATTTCAGCTTGCTGCAGCTTCCACCTTCTTGGTTCAAGCGGTTCTCCTGTCTCACCCTCCCAAGTATCTGGGATTACAATCACATGCCACCATGTCTGGCTAATTTTTGTATTTTTTGTAGAGATGGGGTTTCACCACATTGGCCAGGCCGGTCTCGAACTCCTGACCTCAAGTGATCTGCTTGCCTCAGCCTCCAATAGTGCTAGAATTACAGGCCTGAGCTACTGCGCCTGGCCATTTTCTAACATTTTATTGGCTACTTTTATTTCTTCATTAGAGAACTGCTCCCTGATATAATTTGCTCATTCGCGGTTTTCTTATTGATTTGTATGAACTTTCTGTATCATAAAAAAAATCTCATTTTTTGGTTATTCTTGCTGCTAATCTTCTTTCTCCAGTTTGTTATTTTCTTTTGCATTTCAGTTTTTTTTAAGGTACGTACATATAACATTATTATATTTATGTTACTTCTATGTTTAGCATGTTTCACCAGATATTTGACAAATGTTCACTTTTCTTTTTCTCCTTTGGTTTTAATTTCTTATGATTCTAATATTCAATTGGTTTAGATTTTATTTAGAACTACAGGGTGAAGTGAACATTTAAATTAATTTTTTTTTCAAAATTTCTAAATTGTCACTATTAAAAAAATTTTCTTCTTATGGATTTGTGATTTCTCCTTTATCTAATTTTAAACCCTAAAATAAGGCATATTTCTATGCTCTATATTTTATTTCATTGTCTTTTATTCCTATGTTGCTACTGTACTTTAAAAATTCTTGTCATTTTATAATATATTTGAATTATTGATAGGGCTTTTCCCTGCCCATAGCTTTCTGTTCTCACCTAATCACACTATATAATTTTTAGTATCATATTTTTTCAAGTTCTAAAATAAAAATCTCCTTGAAATATCTACTGAAGTTATTAAACCTATAAGGCAAACAGAGAGCATGAGGTTTTCAGTTAGCAAAAAATTATTTTTAAGAAACTGGAGAGTTGTTTTTTTGGAGCCTTCTAAAAAAATCAGCAGGCTTTTTTTACTCCCCAAATGGCACCAGCTGTGTAATTTACTGCCAGCTAGAATGTTGTTTTCAGCTTCCACTGGGTGTTTTTTTCTTGTACTCAATCTGCAAGCTCTTTTCCTCTCTTGCATTTGCCATAACATGACATATATATTGAAGTATGTTTTATCATATATTGCATATATATAAATTGTTATATATGCATTACACAAACACTGAAATACATTTTATTTTTATTGATTTTTATATTTTTGGATAATTTTAATGTAATAAACTTTTAGCATTTTGGGTTTTTTTAATTTTTAATTTTTATTTATTTTCATTTTTCAACTTTCAGTTCTGGAATACATGTGTAGGATGTGCAGGTTTGTTCCATAGGTATTTGTATGCCATGGTGGTTTGCTGCACCTATCACCCACCACCTAGGTTTTAAGCCCCACATGCATTAGCTATTTATTCTGATGCTCTCTCTCCCCTGGACCTGCCCCCCCACCACAGATAGGCCCCAGTGTGTGTTGTTCCCCTCCTTGTGTCCATGTGTTCTCATTGATCAACTCCCACTTATAAGTGAGAACATGCCATATTTGGTTTTCTGTTCCTGTGTTAGTTTGCTAAGAATGATGGCATCTAGCTTCGTTCATGTCCCTGCAAAAGACATGATCTCATTCCCTTTTGTGGCTGCATAGTATTCCATGGTATATGTGTACACCATTTTCTTTATCCAGTCTATCATTGATGGGTATTTGGGTTGGTTTCATGTCTTTGCTATTGTGAAAAGTGCTGCAATAAACATACCTGTGCATGTATCTTTATCATTTATATTCCTTTGGTATATACCCAGGTATGGGATTGCTGGGTCAAATCATATTTCTGGTTCTGGATCCTTGAGGAATTGCTACACTGTCTTCCACAAAGGTTAAACTAATCTACATTCCCACCAACAATGTAAAGGCATTCCTATTTCTCCACAGCCTCACCAGCATTTATTGTTTCTTGACTTTCTAATAATCTCCATTCTGATTGGCATGAGACAGGAGTGGTTTTAATTTGCATTGTGGTTTTAATTTGCATTTCTCTAATGATCAGTGATGTTGAGTTTGTTTTTGTATGTTTGTTGGCTGCATAAATGTCTTCTTTTGAGAAGCGTCTGTTCATATCCTTTGCTTACTTTTTTTTTTTTGAGACAGTCTCACTCTGTCACCCAGGCTGTAGTGCACTGGCATGATCTTGGCTTACTGGAACCTCTACATCCTGGGTTCAAGCAGTTCTCATGCCTCAGCCTCCCGAGTAGCTGGAATTACAAGCATATGCCACCACACCAGGCTAATTTTTGGATTTTCAGTAGAGACAGGGTTTCATTTTGTTGGTCCTGAACTCCTGACCTCATGTGATCTGCCCAACTCCTTTGCCTTCCAAAGTGTTGGCATTGCAGGTGTGAGCCACTGAACCCAGCCTCCTTTGCCTACTTATGATGGGGTTGTTTTTTTCTTGTAAATTTGTTTAAATTCCTTGTAAATTCTGGATATTAGACCTTTGTCAGATGGGTAGATTACAAAAATTTTCTCCCATTTTGTAGGTTGCCTGTTTGCTCTGATGATAATTTCTTTTGCTGTGAAGAAGCTCTTTAGTTTAATCAGATCCCATTTGTCAATTTTAGCTTTTATTGTAATTGCTTTTGGTGATTTCATCATAAAACCTTTGCCCATGCTTATGTCCTAAATGGTATTGCCTAGGTTTTCTTCTAGGGTTTTTATGGTTTTGAGTTTTACATTTAAGTCCTTAATCCATCTTGACTTAATTTTTGTATAAGGTGTAAGGAAGGGATCCAGTTTCAGTTTTCTGCATATGGCTAGCCAGTTTTCTCAGCACCAGTTATTAAATAGGGAATCCTTTTTCTGTTACTTGTTTTTGTCAGATTTGTTGAAGATCAGCTGGTTTTAGATGTGTGATCTTATTTCTGAGGTCTTTATTGTATTCCATTGGTCTATATGTCTGTTTTGGTACCAGTACCATGCTGTTTTCGTTACTGTAGCCTTGTAGCATAGTTTGAAGTCAGGTAGCTTGATGCCTCCAGCTTTGTTCTTTTTGCTTAAGATGTCTTGGCTATGCAGGCTCTTTTTTGGTTCCATATGAATTTTAAAGTAGTTTTTTCTAAATCTGTGAAGAATGTCAGTGGTAGTTTGATGGGAATAGCATTGAATCTATAAATTACTTAGAGCAGTATGGCCCATTTTCACGTCATCTATTCTTCCTATCCATAAGGATGGAATGTTTTTCCATCTGTGTCCTCTCTTATTTCCTTGATCAGTGGTTTGTAATTCTCCTTAAAGAGGTCCTGTATGTCCTTTGTTAGCTGTATTCCTAGGTATTTTATTCTCTTTTAGCACTTGTGAATAGGAGTTCATTTATGACTTTGCTCTCTGCTTGTTTATTGTTGGTGTATAGAAATGCTTGCAATTTTTGCACATTAATTTTGTATCCTGAGAGTTTGCTGAAGTTGGTTATCAGCCTAAGGGATTTTGGGGCCGAGTTGATGGGGTTTTCAAAATATAGGATCATGTCATCAGCAAACAGACACAATTTTACTTCCTCTGTTCCTATTTGAATACGCTTTTTTATCCTTGCCTAACTGCCCTGGCCAGAACTTCCAGTACTATGTCGAGTAGGAGTGGTGTGAGAGGGCATCCTTGTCTTTGCCAGTTTTCAAAGGGAATGCTTCCAGCTTTTGTCTATTCAGTATCATATTGGTTGTGGGGTTGTCATAAATAGCTCTTATTATTTTGAGATATTGGGAGTTTTTAGCATGAAGGGATGTTGAATTTTATCAAAGGCCTTTCTGCATCTATTAAGATAATCGTGGTTTTTGTCATTAGTTTGGTTTATGTGATGAATTGCATTTATTGATTTGCAGCTGTTGAACCAGCCTGGCATCCCAGGGATGAAGCCAACTTGATAATGGTGGATAAGCTTTTTGATGTGCTGCTGGATTCAATTTGTGAGTATTTTATTTATTTACTAATTTATTTTTATTTTTTGAGATGGATTCTTGTTCTGTCACTCTGGCTGGAGTGCAATGACATGATCTTGGCTCACTGCAAACTCTGCCTCCCAGGTTCAAGCGATTTTCCTGCCTCAGCCTCCTAAGTAGCTGGGACTACAGGCCCATGCCACCATGCCTGGCTTTTTTTTTTTTTTTTTTTAAGTAGAGACAGACTTTTGCATGTTGGCCAGACTGGTCTCGAACTCCTGGCCTCAAGTGATCCACCTGCCTTGGGCTCCCAAAGTGCTGGGATTACAGGCATGAGCCACTGTGCCCAGCCTGCTAGTATTTTATTGAGAATTTTTGCATCAATGTTCATCTGGGATATTGGCCTGAAGTTTTCTTTTTTTGTTGTTGTATTTTTGCCACTTTTCAATATCAAGATGATGCTGGTTTCATAAAATGATTTAGAGAAGAGGGCCAGGCTTGGTGGCTCATGCCTGTAATCCCAGCATTTTAGGAGGCTTGAGGTCAGGAGGTTGAGACCAGCCTGGCCAACATGGTGAAAACCTGTCTCTAGTAAAAATACAGAAATTAGTTGGGTGTGGGGGTGTGCGCCTGTAATCCCAACTACTTGGGAGGCTGAGGCAGGAGAATTGCTTGAACTCGGAAGTTAGAGGTTGCCATGAGCCAAGATTGTACCACTGCACTCCAGCTTGGGTGACAGTGAGACACTGTCGCAAAAAAAAAAAAAAAAAAAAAAAAAAAATTTAGTGGGGAGTCCATTATTTTCAATTGTTTGGAATAGTTTCTGAAGGAATAGTACCAAGTCCTCTTTGTACTTCTGTTAGAATTCGGCTGTGAATCAGTCTGGTCCTGGGCGTTTTTTGTTGGTATGGTATTTACTACTGCCTCAATTTCAGAACTTCTTATTGGTCTATTCAGGGATTCAAATTCTTCCTGGTTTAGTCTGGGAATTTATTCATTTCTTCTAGAGTTTCTAGTTTATTTGCATAGATGTATTTATAGTGGTATTATATTTATCGAGGTATTATATTTTTAGTATTCTCTGATGGTAGTTTTTATTTCTGTGGGGTCAGTGGTGATATCCCTTTTATTGTTTCTTATTGTGTCTATTTGATTCTTCTCTCTTTTCTTTTTCTTTTTTTTTAAGAGATGGAGTCTGTCACCCAGGCTGGAGTGCAGTGGCATGATCTTGGCTCACTGCAACCTCCACCTCCCCGGTTCCAGCCATTCTCTTGCCTTAACCTCCTGAGTACCTGGTACTACAGCTCAGCTAATTTTTTGTATTTTAATAGAGATGGGGTTTCACTGTGTTGCCCAAGCTGGTTTCTAACTCCTGTGCTCAGGCAATCCACCTGCTTTGGCCTCCCAGAGTGCCAGCATTACAGGTGTGAGCCCCAGCCCTCTCTTTTCTTCTTTATATGTCTAGCTAGTAGTCTATTTTATTAATTTTTTCAAAAAACCATGTCCTGGATTCTTTGATTTTTTGAAGGGTTTTTTAAATGTCTCTATCTCCTTCACTTCCACTCTGATCTCAATTATTTCTTGATTTCTGCTAGCTTTTGGATTTGTTTGTTCTTGCTTTTCTAGTTTTTTTAACTGTGATGATAGGGTGTCAAACTGAGATCTTTCTAGCTTTCTGATGTGAGCATTTAGTGCTGTAAATTTCGCTCTTAACACTGCTTTAGCTGTGTGCTAGAGATCCTGATATGTAGTCTCTTTGTTCTCAAAGAACTTCTTGATTTTTGCCTTAATTTTATTATTTACCCAGGAATCATTGAGGAGCAGGTTGTTCAATTTCCATGTTGTTGTGTGGTCTTGAGTGAGTTTCTTGATCTTGAGTTCTAATTTGTTTTCACTGTAGTCTGAGAGATGGTTTTTTATGATTTCAGTTCTTTTGCATTTGCTGAGGAGTGTTTTACTTCCAATTATGTGGTCAATTTTAGAGAAATTGCCATGTGGCACTGAGAAGAATATATATCCTGTTGTTTGGGGTAGGGAGTTCTGTAGATATCTATTAGGTCCACTCGATCCAGAGCTGAATTCAAGTCCTGAATATCCTTGTTAATCATCTGTCTCATTGATTCATCTAATATTGACAGTGGAGTGTTAAAGTTTCCCACTAGTATTGTCTGGGAGTCTAAGTCTCTTTGTAGGTCTCTAAGAACTTCTTTTTTTTTTTTGAGACAGAGTTTCGCTCAGCCACCCAGGCTGGAGTGCAATGGTGCATTCCTGACTCACTGCAACCTCTGCCTCTCAGGTTCAAGAGCTTCTCCAGCCTCAGCCTCTCGAGTAGCTGGGATTACAGGCATGCACTACCACTTCTGGCTAATTTTTTTGTATTTTTTAGTAGAGATGGGATTTCACCATGTTGACCAGGCTAGTCTCAAACTCCTGACTTCAGGTGATCTGCCTGCCTCAGCCTCCCAAAGTGCTGGGATTACAGGCATGAGCCACCACACCTGGCCTGAACTTTTCTGGATACTCCTGTATTGGGTGCATATATATTTAGGATAGTTAGCTCTTTGTTGAATCAATCCCTTTACCATTATGTAACACCCTTCTTTGTCCTTTAAAAATCCTTTTTTGGTTTAAAGTCTGTTTTATCAGATACTGGGATTGCAACTTCTGCTCTTTTCTGCTTTCTATTTGCTTGGTAAATTTTCGTCCATCTCTTTATTTTGAGCCTATGTGTGTCTTTGAACGTAAGATGGATAGCTTGAATACAGCACACTGACAGGTCTTGACTCTATCCAACTTGCCAGTCTGTGTTTTTTAATTGGGGTGTTTAGCCCATTTACATTTAAGGTTAGTATTTTCAAATGTGAATTTGATCCTGTCATCATGATGCTAGCTGGTTATTTTGCACACTAGTTGATGCTACCTCTATTCCTAGTGTCATTGGTCTTTTTTTTTTTTTGCAGTGGCCAGTACTGATTTTTCCTTTTCATATTTACTGCTTCCTTTGGGAGGAGCTCTTGCAAGGCAGGCCTGGTGGTGATGAATTCCCTCAGCATTTGCTTGTCTTAAAAGGATTTTACTTCTCCTTCAGGTATGAAGCGTAGTTTGGCTGGATATGAAATTCTGGATTGTAAATTCTTTTCTTTAAGAATGTTGAATATTGGCCCCTCACTCTCTTCTGGATTGTAGAGTTTCTGCAGAGAGATCCGCTGTTAGTCTTATGGGCTTCCCTTTGTAGGTGACCTGGCTTTTCTCTCTGGCTATGCTTAACTTTTTTCCCTTCGTTTCAACCTTGGAGACTCTGATGATTGTATGTCTTGGGGTTGATCTTCTTGTGGAGTATCTTAGTGGGGTTTTCTGTATTTTCCAAAGTTGAATGTTGGCCTGTCTTGCTAGATTGGGGAAGTTCTTTTGGATAACATCCTGAAGTGTGTTTCCCAACTTGGTTCTATTCTCTCTGTCTCTTTCAGGTACTCCAATCAGTTGTAGGTTTGGTCTTTTTACATAGTCCCACATTTCTCAGAGGTTTTGTTCATTACTTTTTATCATTCTCTAATCTCTTCTGTCTTCTTTATTTCTTCAAGATAGTCTTCCATCTCTGTTTTTTTTTTTTTTTTGAGACAGAGTCTTGCTTTCACCTGGGCTAGAGTGCAGTGGTGTGATCTCAGCTCACTACAACCTCCACCTCCCAGGTTCAAGGAATTCTCCTGCCTCAGCCTCCCAAGTAGCTGGGATTACAGGCATGTGCCACCATACCCAGCTAATTTTTTGTATTTTTAGTAGAGCTGGGTTTTGCCATGTTGGCTAGACTGATCTTGAACTCCTAACCTCAGGTGATCCACCTTCCTTGGGCTCCCAAAGTGCTGGGATTACATCTCTGACATTCTTACTTTCACTTGATTAAATCGGTTATTGATTCTTGTGTATGCTTCACAAAGTTCTCATGCTGCATTTTTCAGCTTCATTAGGTCATTTATGTTTCTCTCTAAACTGGTTATCTAGTTAGCAGCTCTTTTAACATTTAATCAACTTTCTTAGTTTCTTTGCATTGAGTTGGAACATGTTCTTTTACCTCAGTGAAGTTTGTTATTACCCACCTTCTGAAGCCTACTTCCGTCAATTCATCCATCTTATCCTCCATTCAGTTCTGTGCCTTTGCTGGAGAGGTGTTGTGATCATTTAGAGAAAAGGCACTGTGGCCTTTCAGGATTACATGCCTTCTGCAAGTGGGAAATCTGGTTCTTATAACTTTCAACTTAACTACTCACTGTCTCAATTGATTTACTTATTTTTCTCATTCTATCTATCTCTCAAACTAATGTCTCCTTCACTCACCATCGCTGTGCAAGCCTCCCCACCTTTCAGAGCCAGTGTACACACCACTGATTAGTCTCCTAATGGCTTCCTTCTCCCTGCCTTGCATTCTCTTCTTGTGCACTGGCAACTGTTGTACCTCTGCACAGCATCCTATTCATTTCTTCCTTACACTACCAAGAAGGAAAAGAAAAGAAGGGGAAGGAAAGGGAAGGGAAGGGAATAGGAATGGAAGTGAATAGGAAGAAAAGGAAATAGGAAGGGAAAGGAGGGGAAGAGAAACAAAAGAGTTTGTCTTCATTTGATTTTTAGGAAAACAATAGAGTGAGTCATTAGATGTATAAAATCAACAGGACTTCTGAAGACTCCAAAGTTTCCAGCAATAATTGAAACTCCACCACTTTGGTTTAACCTGTATAAAATTAGGTGACATATACAACTTAATTTTATTGTTCGAGTGCCACATTTGGGCAAGGAACATATGTATAGTTCATCTTGGCTAGTGGTTTCTTCTTCAGTTCTAATTTATTGAGGCTTGATTATCAAGGTAGACAAGGGGAACAATGTACAGGGGTGAGATGGCAAAGAGGCTTTCTGTTTTAGAATGAATTGTTTTGGGGGACACTGCTTTCTGCATCCCAGAAACTCCAGCTCCAGCTGTGGCTAAAAGGGCCCCAGATATGTCCCAGATTTCTGCTCCAGAGGGCACAAGCTATAAGCCTTGGTGGATTGCATGTGGTGTTAAGCCTACAGGCACACAGAGGGCAAGAATTGATGCTTGGGAGCCTTCACGTGTATTTTAGAGGATGTATGAAAATGCCTGGAAGTCCAGGCAGAAGTTTGCTGCAGGGGTAAGGCCGTCATGGAGAACCACTGTTAGGGATGTGTGGAAGGGAAATGTGGGGTTGGAGCCCCCAAACAGAGTCCCCAATGGGGCACTGCCTAGTGGAGCCTTGAGAAGAGGGCCACTGCCCTCCAGACTCCAGAATGGTAGCTCCACTGATAACTTGCACCATGTGCCTGGAGAGGACACAGGCACTTAGCGCCAGCCCTTGATAACAGCCATGGGAGTCAAGCACTGCAGAGCCACAGGGGCAGAGCTGTCCAAGACCTTAGGAGCCCACCCATTGCATCAGTGTGGCCTGGATATGAGACATGGAGTCAAAATAATTTTGGAGCTTTAAGATCTAGTGACTTCCCTGCTGAGTTTCAGACTTGCATGGAGCCTGTAGCTCCTTTGTTTTGGCTGATGTATCCCTTTTGGAATGGGTGTGTTTACCCAGTGCCTATACCCACACTGTATCTTGGAAGTAACTAGCTTGTTTTTGATTTTACGAGCTCATAGGCAAAAGAACTTGCCTTATCTCAGATGGGACTTTGGATTATGGACTCTTGAGTTAATGCTGAAATGAATTAAGACTTGAGAGATTGTTGAGAAGGGATGATTGTATTTTGCAATGTGAGAAGGTCATGAAATTTGGGAGGGGCCCTCCAACTCAATTTTTTGGAATAGTATTAGTAGAATTGGTACTGGCTCTTTGAATGCATGGTAGTGTTCTGCTGTGAATCCATCAGGTCTGGGTTTTTTTTTTTTTTTTTTAAATTGGTAGGTATTTTATTACTTATTTACTTTGGGAACTTGATATTGGTCTGTTCAATGTTTCAATTTCTTTCTGACTCAATCTTGGGAGGTTGTGTGTTTCCAGGAATTCACCAATTTCCTCTAAATTCTATAGTTTGTATGCATAGAGGTTTTCATAAGAGTCTCTGAGATCTTTTGTATTTCTGAGGGATTTGTTATAATGTCGCTTTTGTCATTTCTGATTGTGTTTGTTTGGATATTCTCTCTTTTTCATTTTTAATCTGGCTAGTGGTATACAGACCTGTTCATACTTTGAAAGAACCAACTATTCGTTTTGTTTATTCTTTGTGTGGGTTTTGGGATCTCAATTTTTTCAGTTCTGGTCTAACTTTAATTATTTCCTTTCTTCTTGTAGCTTGGGGATTTGTTCTTGTTTTTGTAGTTCCTGTAGGTATGTTGTTTGGTCATTGATTTAAGATCTTTATAAGTGTTAGGACTATAAACTTTCCTTAACTGTGCTTTTGCTGTATTCTAGAGATTATGGTATGTTATTTCTCTGTTTTCATTTATTTCAAAGAGTTTTTGAATTTCTGCCTTAATTTTGTTGTTTATTCAAAAGTCATTTAGAAGCCAGATCTTTAATTTCCATGTAGTATGGTTTTGAGAGATCTGCTTGGTATTGATTTCTATTTTTATTCCACTGTGGTCCAAGAGTATGACTGGTATAATGTTGGGTTTTTAAATACATGTCTATTAGGTCCAATTGGTTAAGTGTCAAATTTAAGGCCAGAACTTCTTCATTAGTTTTGTGCCTCAGTGATCTGTCTAAGGCTGTTGATGGGGTGTTGAAGTTTCCACTATTACTGTGTGACTGTCTAAATATTTTCATGTTTCTAGAAACACTTGTTTTATGAATCTGGGTGCTCCAATGCTGAGTGCATATAGGTTTAGGATAGTTAAATCTTCTTACTGAATTGAACCCTTTATCATTATGTACTGGCCTTATTTGTCCTTTTTTTTAACTTTTGTTTGTTAGAAGTCTGTTTTATCTGATATAAGAATAGAGACTCCTACTCATTTTTTTGTGTTCTATTTGTGTGATATATTTTTCTTCAATCCTCTACTTCAAGACTATCGGTGCCCTTCATGTGATATGGTTCTCTTAAGATAGACTGATGGGTCTTTTTTTTTTTTTCTTTTTGTAGAACTTGCCACTCTGTGCCTTTTAAGTGGGCTGTTTAGACCATTTACATTCCAGGTTGATATCAATACATGTAGTTTTGAACCTATTGTGGAATTGTTAGCTGGTTCCTCTGTAGCTTCTATCATGTGGTTGCTTGATAGGATCTGGGGGCTATGTACTTAAGTGTGTTTTTGTGGTGGCAGGTATCATTCTTTTGTTTTCATGTTTAGAACTCCCTTAAGGATCTCTTGTAAGGTTGATCCAGTAGTAACACATTTCTTCAGCACTAACTGATCTGGAAAAAACATTATTTCCCCTTCATTCATGAAGCTTAGTTTGGCAGGATATGAAATTCTTGGTTGGAATTTCTTTTTTTTAAGAATGCTGAAAATTGGCCCCCAATCTCTCCTGGCTTGTAAGGTTTCTGCTCAGAAGTCCACTGTTAGTTTGATAGGATTCCTTTTGTACATTATCTCACATTTTTCTCTAGCTGCCTTTAAGATATTTTCTTTAGTGTTGACCTTGGACAGTCTGGTGACAATGCTGATGTTCATTGTGTATAGCACATTGCAGGTGTTCTCTGGATTTCTTGTATCTGGATATCTACTTTTTTAGCAAGATTAGAGAAATTTTCTCAAACTATATCCTCAAAAAATGTTTTCCAGGTTGTTTTCTTTTTCTCAGGAATGCCAGTATTTATAGGTTTGATTGCTTTACATAATCCCATATTTCTTGAACACTTTGTTCATTTTTTAGAATTCTTTTTGCTTTATTTGTGTCTGACTGGACTAGTTTCAAAGACCAGTCTTTGAGCTCCAAAATTTTTTCTTTTCCTGGTCCAGTCTATTGACAAAGCTTTCAATTGTATTTTGAAATTCCTTAAGGAGTTTTTCAATTCCAGAAGCTCTGACTGATTTGTTTTTAAGATGTTCATCTTTTCCTTCATTTTCTAAATTGCTTTAGGGGTTTCTCTGAGTTTCTTTTCAATCTTATCTTGGATATCATTGAGCTTTCTTGCAATCCACCCATTATATTCCTTATCTGTCATTTCAAGTTTCCATTTTGGTTAGCGACAATTGCTGGAGAGCTAGGGTGATTCTTTGGTGGTGTCATTACATTTAGGTTTTTTGTAGTGCCAGAATTCTTGCCCTGGATTTTTTTTTTATTTAGAGATGCTGGCACCTATAATCATTTTCATGTGAGTATGATAGTTTATTTTTCTTTCTTTCCTTTAATATTCTTTCATCTCTTTCCCACCCCCTCCCCTCACCTCCAACACACACACACACACACACACACACACACACACACACACAGAGTGTGACTATAGAGAATGCTGGGTAACGTCTTTTGGCTTTGCTTCTATAACCCTAAGCACTTCTGTCAGCAGGTGCTTTATTGAGCTGTGCAGTTTGACCTACAAGCCAGTAGATGGGGCACTTATGTGTAACAGCCAGCTGTGGCCAATGCTGCTGAATATATATTTGATCCTTGTTAATTGGGAGAAGCTCTCTGTTGCCTCCAGCAGTGGGCTGACTTGTAGAGTGCACATAGTCTGAGCTCCCTCCTCAGCCCCAGGGAGGTGGACGGGTAAGACAGGCAGGGCTAACCAGGCAGATCTGCCTACAGGTACCCTGATAGCAGACACATGTACCAGCATCGAGGGAGAATCCTGTGTGCAGACATCAGCACCCAGAAGTGTGCCTAGGCACAGAGGTAGGAGACCTCCTTGGTCTTAAGTTCTCTGCATAAGGATGAGGGCGGCGTAAATTCCTAATCCAGGAAAATGCGTGCTCCAGGTGCTGGGAGATCTGCCTGGGTGTGGAATAGAGATGACCCCCCTGCACCAGGATGTCTGCACAGGAGGGGAGGGACAACTCAAACTATTAAACCAGCCAATCAGCTGCTCTAAATGCCTGGAGATCTGCCTAGGTGTGAAGCAGAGAGGAACCCCTGCACCTGGATCTCTGCACAGGAAGGGTGGGATGGCTCAGGCTGCAAATCCTGGCCAACAGGTGCTTTGAATGCTTGGTGATCTGCCTGAGCATGAAGTGGAGAGGACCCTGCTATACCAGGATCTAGGCCCAGGAAAGAGGGTGGCTCAGTCTACTGAACAAGGTAAGTGGTTGCTCAGAATGCCTGGATTTTTGCCTGGGCATGAAGCAGAGAGGTCCCCTCCTGCACAAAATGTCTGCACTAGAAGACTGGGCAGCTTAGGCTGCCAGTCCATGTGAGCAAGTGCTCCAAATGCCTGGAGATCTCCCTATATATATATATATATATAGAGAGAGAGAGAGAGAGAGAGAGTGGAGAGGGCCCAGCTGCACCATGATGTATGTCCATAAAGGGTGAGGTGGCTCAGGCTGCTGATCCAGGGTGCTTTGAATGCTTGGAGATCTGCTTGGGTGTGAACAGAGAAAGCCCTGCTGTACCATGATCAATGTCCATGAAGGGTGGGGTGGCTCAGGCTGCTAGTCCAGTTAAGTGGATGCTCTGAATGCTTGGATTTCTGCCTGGTGGGTAGAGTAGAGAGGGTCCTGCTGTACCACATCATAGGGGAGCAGGTTGTGACACCCAGCTATGGCACATGCAGACCCATTCCAGGTTGCCAAGTTGGCTCTGGCTGCAAGTCTTGTTGTCCAGGAAAAACTGCAGCTATGGCAGTTCTCCTTCCACCAGGTCAATGATGAAAAACAGCACAATTCCAGTGCCTACACTGAGGCACTTTCCTGGCTGAGGGGGCTCCTACCTTGCTCCAGAGCAGGTGCTCCAATCTCTGGCTTGAGACTAAAATGCTTGTGTGGAAATGCTGCCAGGTCAGCCAAGAAATGGCTGACTGTATGTGTCCAGATTAAAAATGGCACTCCACTTTTGGTCCCATGTCTGTGATAATGCCTGCAACTTTTCCCAGTGTCTTTCCATCACAGTGTCTTCAAGCCTCTCCCCAAGTTAGCTCCAGGGCTTGGGAGAAACAAAGTGTTCTCCCTTCGTCTGGGTTGCTCTGCTCCCAGTGGAAAGGAGTCATAAATGGAGGCCCTGTGCCTTGCTCACATACTGCAGCTTCACTCACTTTTATCAGCTGGATATCGTCACAGGGTCTGTTTGCTTGCATTCTCCTTCTCAGGATCTGAGGTGTTCTTCCTGATTCTCGTGAATTCCTATTCTCCTTCTTGTATTAAAGGTTATGAGGTTCATCTTTATGAACTATCTTGCTATTTCCAAGTGTCTGAGGCATGTGAAAAGTTTAATCTACCTTCTTGGGGAAAAAAAGAAAACAAAACTCTTTAATTATTTATTTGACATTTCTCTTTTCTCCTTTTCTCTATTCTTTCTGGAACTCTTATTTGTATGTTGTTGAATTTTCCATGCTGATTCTTTGCTTTTCTTTAAACTTTTCTCTCCTTTTTTTGATCCTTTTTTTCTTCTATGCTCTGAGAGATTTCCTCAACTTTATATTTCAACTCTGCTACTAAACTTTGAAACTTAGTATCCACACCCACCTCAATATTTCAAAAAAAAAAAAAAAAAGGGAATATTACTAGGTGGATCAGAACAGGATAAATTTCCAGGGGAATATTTTTCACTGGTTGCAGGTAAGATGTTTCAGCTATTTAATTCACCTATTCTATAAACATTGCTCAACTTTGGAAATGCCTACCCTCTGGGGGCACACCAAAGATTGAACCTCTGCTATTGAAAGGGTGTATACAGGCCGAGTGCAGTGGTTCATGCCTGTAATCCCAGCACTTTGAGAGGCTGAAGTAGGTGGATCACCTGAGGTCAGGAGTTTGAGATCTGGCCAACATGGTGAAACCCATCTCTACTAAAAATACAAAAAATTAGCCAGGCATGGTGGTGAGCACCTGTAATCCCAGCAACTTGGGAGGCTGAAGCAGGAGAATTGCTTGAACCTGAGAGGCTGAATTTGCAGTGAGCCAAGATTGTGCCATTGTACTCCAGCCTGGGCAACGTGAGCAAAACTCCATCTCAGAAATAAAAGAAAAGAAAAGTGAAGTGAAGAGGAGAGGAGAGGAGAAGAGGAGAGTAAGGGGGGAGGGAGGGGGAGGGGAGGGAAAGAAAAAAAGAAAAGAAAAGAACGGAAGGGAAGGGAAAAGAAAAGATTAAAAGAAGGGTGTATATAGAGTTCAACATTCTATGAAAAGTCAATAACAATTCTTATCTTTCTCTCCTTGTGTATAATGTGCTTTCTCCCCTCCTTGGGCTTCTTTAAAGATTTTCTTTAATAATATTTGGGTTTTGACAATTTGATTATGACTTAATGTGGCTCTCTTTACATTTATGCTGCTCAAAGTATATGGAACTTCTTGGATTTGTGGGTTGATAGTTGTCATCAAATTTAGAAAAAATTTGGCTATTTCTTCAAGTTTTTTTTGCTTCATTGTTTTTCCCCCTCTATCTTCTTTTTTATGTCAATTATAACATTTTAAACCATTTGATTTTGTCCTACAAGCCACTGAAGATTTCATAATTGTATTCAACATTTTTCTTTATGTGTTTCAATTTGAATAATTTCTGCTGCCTCTGCTTTGTCTTCAAGTTCACTGATTTTTTTCTTTTGTAGTGTCTAACCTGCTATTAAATCTCTCCAATAAAATTTTCATGTCAGATGTATTTTTCAGTTCCAGAATTGGTTCTTTTGTAAAGTTTCAGTTTTTCTATTGGTAGAATATATTGCATCTGTTCACTCATTAAGCCTTTAAACCTATATATATATATATTTCTGAGTCTGTAAAGTCTTTTTTTATTTCCTGCTTATAGGTAGTATTTTTCTGCTTCTTTGTATATATATAGGAATTTAAAACTTTTATACTGGGCATTGGCTGGCACATTGTTGTGAGTACAGATTTTGTTTTCTTCCTTTGAAGAGGACTGTGTTTTGTTTCTGCAGGCAATTAATTTGCTTGCCAAATGGGCTTGATAATTTTGAGGCTTAAAAAAATGTGGTTAGGGCAGATCTACTATAGCCTTTACTTTACAGCTTAAGCAGGCCTTCTAAGGTATAGACTTTCCGGGGTCTCAATTGAATGCCTAGGCTAACTGAAATGTCCCTACTCTGGCAGTTTGAACTCCAGCATCTCTCAGGCATGTGGCCACCAGGCCCCGCTGTCTTCACAGTTCTCTAGTAGCTAGTCTCTGCCAGGCCTTATGTTGTCTCATCTTTTATTAGTATTTGGCCAAAATTTTAAAGGGTCTCTAATGCAGATTTCTGGAGCTCATTCTCCACATAACTCTTACTTCTCTAGCACCCTACCCCACAGGGTTCCAGCTTCTGAAATTTGATCTCTGCTTTTTCAGAGGCAACGAGACCTCTGTATTCAACTTGGCCTCCCTCACTTTCTATGTCATAGTCTGGGATATGCTCCCAAGGGAAAGTTCAGTCAATTGTGGGGCTCACTCATCTCATGTATTTTCCTTTTCTTAGGAATCACCATCCTATTCTCTAGTTGTCTAGTACTTGAAAACTATTTCGTATATTTTGCCAAGTTTTTTAGTTTAATTAGTCTGCTTTTTGATGCCTAGAAGGCTAGTCTGAGACTGGTTACTCTGTCATGGGCAGAAGAGCAAGTTGCTTTTATATTTTAATCCCATCTCTACAAGAAATTAAAAAAACATTAGCGAGGTATGGTGGTGTGCACCTGTAGTCCCAGCTACTTAAGAGGCTGAGGTGGGAGGATTGCTTGAGCCCAGGAAATTGTGATTCTGTGAGCCATGATTGCATCACTGCACTCCAGCCTGTGACAGACGGAGTGAGATGCTGCCTCAAAAAAATTTTTTTTCCAAGAATTTTTTCTTTTTTGGAGACACGGTCTCACTCTGTCACCTAGACTGAAGTGCAGTGGCACCATTTCAGCTCACTGCAGCCTCAGCCTCCCAGGTTCAAGTGATCCTCCCACTTCAGCCTCCAAGTAGTGGGGTCACATGTGCATGCCACCACACTGACTAGCTTTTGTATTTTTTGTGGAGACATGGTTTCACCATGTTGCCAAGGCTGGTCTCAAACTCCTGGGCTCAAGTGATCTACCCACCTCAGCCTCCCAAAGTGCTAGGATTACAGACATGAGCCACCATGTCTGGCTAAGAATTTAAAAACATTCTTGAATGTTTTATTCCTTCTGCATTTTTTTTTTTTTTGAGATGGAGTCTCGCTTTGTCACCCAGGCTGGACTGCAGTGACATAATCTTGGCTCACTGAAACCTCCTCCTCCCTTGTTCAAGCAATTCTCTGCCTCAGCCTCCCAAGTAGCAGAGGTTACAGGCATACACTACCATGCCCAGCTAATGGTTGTATTTTTAGTAGAAACAAGGTTGCCAGGCTGGTCTTAAACTCCTAACATCAAGTGATCTGCCTGTCTCAGCCTCCCTAAGTGCTGGGATTATAGCTGTGAACCACCACACCTGCCCCTTTTGCATATTTTTAATCTCAAATTCTTTCTATTTCTTTTTTCATTACTTATTCGCATTAGAGACTTCTTAAGTATCAGGCAATCCTTGGCTACGAGGTCGTATTGGATGGTAAGTCAATGTGAGGTTGATCTGAAGCTCTGGATGTGTATGCAGAGCTAGTCATACATAAACTTCACCATAGTGTCATCTGGCAGGGCCTAATACCAGACTCTTTAAGTAATTTTCCTTGAGCTAGGAGAAATCCTCCATTCTTTTAGGGAATGGGGGTCAGAGATCTTATTTTTTGGTAATCAATAATGATTATTTGATCGTTCCATTTCAGTATCTTGTCCTTGAATTAAAATCTCCATAGTTCCATTTCTTCAGAGAGCAGCAGAACTTTAGTTGTCATCCAGGATTGGGAATGGATAGTAGTTCAGTTTTGGGGCAGGTTTCCGAGAGAGAGGAAGCTGTTGAACTCTACAGCATTAAAAAAAAAATCAATTTTCTATTTTGAAATCCATCTGTACTAACTTTGACTTTTAAGAATAATTGATGCTTCAATTTTCTGAGCATTTCTGGGATTCCGTCATCTGTTTCTGGATTTTCCTTACACTGTTAGGTTTTAGTATTTGCTAGTTTAAGTCAGTTACTGTTCATCCATCTGCTTTCCAGCTGAAATGTTGATTGCTATGATCTTTTTTCAAATTCTCTTTCTCCTTGTGGTTAAAAAAAAAATCTGCTTACTGTCATCTTAATGTGGTTTTAGGAGAGAGACGCAATACATTCTATATTTTTAATCTGCTGTTTTTAACTGGATGCCTGTGTTCAGGATTTTAAGTCTACGATTGTCACATAATTAGGCTAAATATTTCTGTGGTAGCCTCATCTTAATCCTTAGTCTATCTGCATTGTGGTGAAGTCTTTTTATTTTTGTTTTTAAAAAATTGTACAACAGAGCAATGATTTTGTGACTTTCTACTAATCAAATATAATAACGATTTCTTTTTTCTTTCTTTTTTTTTTTTTGAGATGGAATCTTGCTCTGCCACCCAGGCTAGAGTACCATGGCATGATCTCAGCTCACTGCAACCTCCGCTTCCCAGGTTCAAGGAATTCTCCTGCCTCAGCCTCCCAAGAAGCTGAGATTAAAGGTGCTTGTCACTGTGCCCAGCTAATTTTTGTATTTTTAGTAGAGAACGGGGTTTCACCATGTTGGCCTGACCTCAGGTGATCCGCCTGCCTTGGCCTCCCAAAGTGCTGGGATTACAGGTCTGAGCCACCGTGCCCGACCCAATATTGATTTCTTAAATTTGTATTAATGTTTTAAAAACAAGAAAAATATTATTGATACCAAAAAGACAAAGAGAGTTCATGGATCCTCTGAAGTTCATCCACAGAACCAAAGTCACTAAACATTAAGTGCTTTGCATATACAAATATACTTCTTTTTGTCATGCAGCAGTCACTTTCATATATGAAACATTTTAAGAGAGGAAATGTGGGTTTCTGAATTTCTTGCTTTATGTGTTGTTAACTTTAAGATGTCTTTTGCACTGTAAGGTCACCACTTTGATGATAATAAAAACAATTATAGAATTAATACCTTATATATATTTCTTTGAACAGTTCAAAAGTACTTTTATGCAAATAATCTCATTGGTATGCAAGCATATAGAATTATGTTCAGTGTCTTTAAAAATGAAATATTACTAATTTTTGTCTAAGCTTCAAATTACCTTTGGTCCTATGAACTGGATAAACAAGAATGAACAAAATAGTAAGAATTATTTAATACCTCAGACAGTTTGTGCTACTATAACAAAATGCCACAGGCTGGGTAATTATTAAAGAACAGAAATTTATTACAGTTCTGGAGGCTGAGAAGTCCGAGATCAAGGCACCAGAAAGTCTGATTTTCTGGTGAGAGGTGCTCTTTACTCAAAAGGTGGTGCCTTAAAAGCTATGTCCACTGGAGGGAAGAAATACTGGATCCTCACACAGAAGGTTGAAGGGCAAAAGGGGTAAATTGTCTCTGTCAAGCCCTTTTATTTTTTAATTAATTAATTAATTTTGAGACAGAGTATTACTCTGTTACCCAGGCTGGAGTGCAGTGGCACAATATTGGCTCACTACAACCTCTGCCTCCTGGATTCAAGTGATTCTTGTACCTCAGCCTGCAGAGTAGCTGGGATTACGGGCATGCACCACCACGCCCACCTAATTTTTATATTTTTAGTAGAGACAGGATTTTTCTGTGTTGGCCAGGCTGGTCTCCAACTCTTGGCCTCAAGTGATCCGCCTTCCTCGGCTTCCCGAAGTGCTGGGATTATAGGTGTGAGCTACCCTGCCTGGCCTGTCAAATCCTTTTATAACAGGATCAGCTCATTCCTGATGGTGGAGGCCTCGTGACCTAAATGCCACCCTGCAAAAGGCATTGGGGATTAAGTTTCTAACATGTGAATTTTGGAGAACATATTCAGACCATAACACTTAGTATATTATAAGGAAATGTTAAGATAATACTTCGGTTTCACACCAATAAAATCCTCCTTCCTTCTTCCCCTATTTATTTACCTTCCTTCTTTCTATATTTGTTTACTAGTAAATATATATGTTTTTAAGGACTGGATTAGGCACTGTAAGAGATTAAAAACAAGAAATTGAAAATATAGTTCAGTGTTGATACAACATTGATAAAGTCCATTTTAGAATATAATGCTTGTGTTTGTGGTTTAACTTTATCTAGCCTATGTTGGTGTTTCATATTAGCTGAATTCCTTTTAAAGGATGAGTTGCTTTGGCATATTGGATCATTTACTTAGAGATAGTCTAAGAAAACTACATAGAAATAATTGCATTTCAGAAGAAATACAGGGGCAATGTGACTAACATACAATTTGGGGTTTATGATTTTAACCAGATCTAGATCATACCTTTAGTTACCAGACTGTTTATTCTCCTGGAATCCTGAGAAAACTTGTTTTAGCATCTGCTAGTAGTTTCGTAATTTCATATTGTTTATCCTTTGGAAAATAATTAAACTAATTTCTTTGAAACGAAAAAAAAAGCACTGAAAAAATAAAGTGTTAATGGCAAAGAAATCACAGAGGATTACCTGAAACAAACTTGGGGAAGGTAAGTAGTGTGTAGTTTTCTTATTCACTAGTCCAGAGCTCAGAAAGCATTTCACTCTATCATACACACCCAGGAAAGCAAAGTAAATATATCCTTTGGTACCTAATGAAATGAAATGTACTTTGTTAAGGTACACATTTCTTCATTAATGGATGTTGTTGGAAAGGGTAGGGGGTGGCACTGGTGTTACTTTGTTGAGGTTTTGTCAAAGGGCAATAAACTACTTGTGGTCCAGCAAAAACTGAGATTGCACTACAAATCAAGTATAGACCAGATTCTCCGAGTCTTAAGAATAAATGAAAATGCTATATTTTTGTAACATCTGTGTTTTAAATTTTATAATCTATTTAAAAATTTCATATGGCAATAAGCTTATCTTGGGGATTTATATTAGTTATCTATTCCTGCATAATGCACTACCCCAAAATCTAAATTTAAGCTACTAACAGCTTAAACAACAATCATTTATTATCTCACAGCTCTGCAGGTCGGGAGTCCAGGTACAGCTTATCTGGGTGCCTCCATCTCAAGATTTCTCACAGACTGCAAACAAGGTGACAGGTGAGACTACAGTCTCATCTGAAGCCTTGATTGGGGGATGATATGCTTCCAAGTTGCCTGTCATGGCTGTTGGCAGGGCGCAGCTTTTCACCGGTTGTTCGCTGAAGACGATTTGTTGACATGAAGACCTCTCCACAGGATAGCTTACAACATGACAGCTAACTTCTTTAGATTGAGAGAGTAAGAGAGAGAGAGAGAGAGAGAGAGAGAGAAATATAAAATAGAAGCCACAGTCTATTAAATCTAATCTGGAAGTGACATTTCATCACTGTTGGCATTCTGTTTGTTAGATGTTGAGTCAGTAGGTCCAGCTAACACACAAGGGCAGAGGATTATACAAGGCTGTGAACAACAGGAAGTGGGGACCACTAGGGACCATCTTTTTTTTCCCCTATCACCTCCATTTTAAAGGCTGCCTACCATTAGGGACCATCTTAAAAGTTGCCTACTATGATTTTGTGGGACTCAATGTTAAATAAAAATGCAGAGCTTTTTGTTCAAAGAATACTTTCAAGATGATGACAGCAGTGCATTAAACAAAGTCTGGGGCTCTTCTAAGTGTGGTCACTGCACAGGTCATATGACCATGAAGCTGGCTCTGCTGCCTACCACAGGTCTAACTTTCCATCCTGGTTACTCACTTAGTTAAGCAAAGCTGTAAACCACGTGCAGCCAAATATTCTTTTTCTGATTTATGAGGAGGAGATGAAAAAAATCTCTTTCAGCAGCAATCTTCCAAATTTATCTTGAGTGCTGAAAAGATACAGGTGAAAATGAATACAACTAGGATTCTGTATATATTTTAGTCAGTGTTATGAAATGTAAAGAAAGAATATCAGTTTGAGGTTAAATGAATTTTGAATTGCAACTTGGGAAAAAGAGGAGCAAAGAATTAAGATAATAAGTGGAAATAGGCTGGATGCGGTAGCTCACGCCTGTAATCCCAGCACTTTGGGAGGCCAAGGCGGGAGGATCACGAGGTCAAGAGATCGAGACCATCCTGGTCAACATGGTGAAAACCCGTCTCTACTAAAAATATAAAAATTAGCTGGGCATGGTGGTGCGTGCCTGTAATCCCAGCTACTCAGGAGGCTGAAGCAGGAGAATTGCCTGAACCCAGGAGGCGGAGATTGCGGTGAGCCGAGATCGCGCCATTGCACTGCAGCCTGGGTAACAAGAGGGAAACTCCGTCTCAAAAAAAAAAAAAAAGTGGAAATAATAGTTTAAAAACTAACTAATGAAATGATTTATCAGTTATGGCCTGGAATGAAATGGCAGACTCAAAGTGGATAATTTGAGAAGAGATTTATAAAGGAAATATAGTTATCCCCTGGTGTCCTTAAAGGATTCGTTCCAGGAACCTGGCAGATACCAAAATCCACAGATGCTCAAGTCCCTTATATAAAATGGCATAGTATTTGCATACACCCTATGCACATTGTCCTGTATACTTTATTTATTTTTTTACATTATTTTTTGAGAAAGAGTCTTGCTGCGTTGCCCAGGCTGCAGTGCAGTGTCATGATCTCAACTCACTGCAACCTCTGCCTCCTGGGTTCAAACAATTCCCCCACTTCAGCCTCCTGAGTGACTGGGACTACAGATGTGCACCACCATGCCTGGCTAATTTTTGTATTTTTAGTAGAGACAGGGTTTCACCATGTTGACCAGGGTGATCTCGAACTCCTGATCTCAGGTGATCCACCCGCCTCAGCCTCCCAAATTGCTGGGATTATAGGCATAAACCACCATGCCCAGCCTGTCCCATATACTTTAAATCATCTCCAGATTACAATAAGTTTTATAATACCCAATACAATGTAAATACTACATAAAGAGTTGTTATACTGTATTGTCTAGGGAATAACGATGAGAAAAAGGAGTCTGTTCATGTTCAGTACATATGCAACTGTGCATTTTTTGAAATATTTTTGATCTATGTTTTGTTGAATCATGGATGTAGAACACCTGGATGTGGAGGGCTGACTGCATTTACAAAGGTGTGGCCGGGGTACAAGGAACCTATAAAGAATACACCAACAATCTGGTTCTGGTGATAATGGGACTGCTACCATCTCTACAACTGAATGATGTAGTGGGGGTGGGGAGAGGGGCATGAAGAAGCTGGTACTGGAATGTGGACACATGGCAGGCTGTTTGAGGAGGGCTCCGTGACAGGAGCTTTGGTCCATGGTGGACAAAGGCGGCTCTTCCTGGGATGACTTGGAAGAGTAGAATTTAGGAAAATAAATACAGATGGTGCCTAACTTACAATGGCTCAACTTAAGATTTTTTTTGACTTCGTGATGGCACAAAAGCAATATGCATTGAGTAGAAATTATACTTTGATTGTTGAATTTTGGTATTTTCCTAAGCTAGCAATATACTCACTCTATCATGATGTTGGAGGTGGGAGCAAACTGCTGCGTTCAGTCAGCCACTCACCCTCCGCTGTTGACAACTGATATTGTACTCTACTGTGTGCCATATTCTATAATTTATGTGAGGTGTTTCACACTTCTTTACAAAATAGGCTTTGTGTTAGATGATTTTGCCCAACTGTAAGCTAATGAAAGTAAGCATTCTGAGCACTTACAGTAGGCTAGACCAAAGTATGATGTTGGGTAGGTTAGGTGTATTAAGTGCATTTTTGACTTAAAATATGTTCAACTTAATGATGGGTTTATCAAGACATAACCCCATTGTAAGCGAGAGAGCATCTGTATCCAGATCTCTCTGCCTTTTTCTCTTCAAATATCCTGTTGAACACAAAGAAGGGTGGACAATGGGTAAGGACGAACAAAGATTTCCAGCAGTAATAGATACCAAGACAGGACTGCAGTGGAACAGTCTAGTAGACAGGACATAAATATCTCATCTGCCCATTTATAATGTCTTTGTATGGGTTTAGATTTAGGTCTAGGTGGAGGGAGTTGCCTAGCAGTTTCTCTGGCAGCTAATATGTATTTATAAACAAAATAATCTTCTAATAAATACAGATTCTATTCTTTGTATTTAGGTGATATACATTTCTATGGTTAAGAATTTGAAATGAAAGCACTATCTCTTCTTTTTTTTAAATTTTTTATTGCATTTTGGGTTTTGGGGTACATGTGCAGAACATACAAGACAGTTGCATAGGTACACATACGGCAGTGTGTTTTGCTTCCTTTCTCCCCTTCACCCACATTTGGCATTTCTCCCCAGGCTATCCCTCCCCACCTCCCCCCCCCGCTGGCCCTCCCCTTTTCCCCCAATAGACCCCAGTGTTTAGTACTCCCCTTTGTGTGTCCATGTGTTCTCATTTTTCATCACCCACCTATGAGTGAGAATATGCTGTGTTTCATTTTCTGTTCTTGTGTCAGTTTGCTGAGAATGATGTTCTCCAGATTCATCCATGTCCCTACAAACGACACGAACTCATCATTTCTGATTGCTGCATAATATTCCTTGGTGTATATGTGCCACATTTTCCAAATCCAGTCTATCTTCGATGGGCATTTGGGTTGATTCCAGGTCTTTGCTATTGTAAACAGTGCTGCAATGAACATTCGTGTGCATGTGTCCTTATAGTAGAACGATTTATAGTCCTTTGGATATATACCCAGTAACGGGATTGCTGGGTCAAATGGAATTTCTGTTTCTAGGCCTTAAGGAATCGCCACACTGTCTTCCACAATGGTTGAACTAATTTGCACTCCCACCAACAGTGTGAAAGTGTTCCTTTTTATTCACATCCTCTCCAGCATCTGTTGTCTCCAGATTTTTTAATGATCGCCATTCTAACTGGCGTGAGATGGTATCTCAATGTGGTTTTGATTTGCATCTCTCTGATGACCAGTGATGATGAGCATTTTTTCATTTGATTGTTGGCCTCATATATGCCTTCTTTGGTAAAGTGTCTGTTCATATCCTTTGTCCATTTTTGAATGGGCTTGCTTGTTTTTTTCCTGTAAATCTGTTTGAGTTCTTTGTAAATTCTGGATATCAGCCCTTTGTCAGATGGGTAAACTGCAAAAATTTTTTCCCATTCTGTTGGTTGCCGATTCACTCTAGTGACTGTTTCTTTTGCCGTGCAGAAGCTGTGGAGTTTGATTAGGTCCCATTTGTCTATTTTGGCTTTTGTTGCCAATGCTTTTGGTGTTTTGTTCATGAAGTCCTTGCCTACTCCTATGTCCTGGATGGTTTTGCCTAGATTTCCTTCTAGGGTTTTTATGGTGCCAGGTCTTATGTTTAAGTCTTTAATCCATCTGGAGTTAATTTTAGTGTAAGGTGTCAGGAAGGGGTCCAGTTTTTGCTTTCTGCACATGGCTAGCCAGTTTTTTCAACACTATTTATTAAACAGGGAATCCTTTCCCCACTGCTTATTTTTGTCAGGTTTATCAAAGATTGTATGGTTGTAGATATGTTTTGCTGCCTTCGATGCTTCTGTTCTGTTCCATTGGTCTATATCTCTGTTTTGGTACCAGTACCATGCTGTTTTGATTACCGTAGCCTTGTAGTATAGCTTGAAATCCGGTAGTGTGATGTCCCCCGCTGTGTTCTTTTTGCTTAGAATTGACTTGGCTATGCGGGCTCTCTTTTGGTTCCATATGAAGTTCATGGTGGTTTTTTCCAGTTCTGTGAAGAAAGTCAATGGTAGCTTGATGGGGATAGCGTTGATTCTGTAAATTACTTTAGGAAGTATAGCCATTTTTACGATATTAATTCTTCCTAACCATGAACATGGAATGTTTCTCCATCTGTTTGTGTCCTCTCTGATTTCATTGAGCAGTGGTTTGTAGTTTTCCTTGAAGAGGTCACTTACGTTCCTTGTGAGTTGTATTCCTAGGTATTTTATTATTTTTGTAGCAATTGTGAATGGCAGTTCGTTCTTGATTTGGCTCTCTTTAAGTCTGTTGTTGGTGTAGAGGAAGGCTTGTGATTTTTGCACATTGATTTTATATCCTGAGACTTTGCTGAAGTTGCTTATCAGTTTCAGGAGTTTTTGGGCTGAGGTCATGGGGTCTTCTAGGTATACTATCATGTCGTCTGCAAACAGAGACAATTTGGCTTCCACCTTTCCTATTTGAATGTCCTTTATTTCTTTTTCTTGCCTGATTGCTCTGGCTAGAACTTCCAGTATTATATTGAATTGGAGTGGTGAAAGAGGGCATCCTTGTCTAGTGCCGGATTTCAAAGGGAATGCTTCCAGTTTTTGCCCATTCAGTATGATATTGGCTGTTGATTTGTCGTAAATAGCTTTTATTACTTTGAGATACATTCCATCGATACCGAGTTTATTGAGGATTTTTAGCATAAAGGGCTGTTGAATTTTGTCAAATGCCTTCTCTGCATCAATTGAGATAATCATGTGGTTTTTGTTTTTGGTTCTGTTTATGTGGTAAATTACGTTTATAGACTTGCGTATGTTGAACCAGCCTTGCATCCCCGGGATGAATCCTACTTGATCATGATGGATAAGTTTTTTGATTTGCTGTTGCAATCGACTTGCCAATATTTTATTGAAGATTTTTGCATCTATGTTCATCATGGATATTGGCCTGAAGTTTTCTTTGCTTGTTGGGTCTCTGCCGGGTTTTGGTATCAGGATGATGTTGGTCTCATAAAATGATTTGGGAAGGATTCCCTCTTTTTGGATTATTTGGAATAGTTTCAGAAGGAATGGTACTGGCTCCTCTTTGTGCGTCTGGTAGAATTCGGCTGTGAATCCATCTGGACCTGGGCTTTTTTTGTGTGGTAGGCTCTTAATTGCTGCCTTGACTTCTGACCTTGTTATTGGTCTATTCATAGTTTCAGCTTCCTCCTGGTTTAGGTTTGGGAGGACACAGGAGTCCAGGAATTTATCCATTTCTTCCAGGTTTACTAGTTTATGTGCATAGAGTTGTTTGTAATATTTTCTGATGATGGTTTGAATTTCTGTGGAATCTGTGGTGATTGCCCATTTATCATTTTTTATTGCATCTATTTGGTTGTTCTCTCTTTTCCTTTTTATCAATCTGGCTAGTTGTTTGTCTATTTTGTTGATCTTTTAAAAAAACCAGCCTTGGATTTATTGATTTTTTGAAGGGTTTTTTTGTGAAGCAGATCTGCTTCAGTTCAGCTCTGATCTTAGTTATTTCTTGTCTTCTGCTAGGTTTTGAGTTTTTTTATCTTGCTCCTCTAGCTCTTTCAATTTTGATGATAGGGTGTCAACTTTGGATCTCTCCATTCTCCTCATATGGGCACTTATTGCTATATATTTTCCTCTAGAGACTGCTTTAAATGTGTCCCAGAGATTCTGGCATGTTGTGTCTTCATTCTCATTGGTTTTGAAGAACTTCTTTATTTCTGCCTTCATTTTGTTATTTATCCAGTCAACATTCAAGAGCCAGTTGTTCAGTTTCCATAAAGCTGTGCAGTTCTGGGTTGGTTTCTGAATTCTGAGTTCTAACTTGTTTGCACTGTGGTCTGAGAGACTGTTTGTTATGATTTCAGTTGTTTTGCATTTGCTGAGGAGTGCTTTACTTCCAATTATGTGGTCAATTTTAGAGTAGGTGTGATGTGGTGCTGAGAAGAATGTATATTGTGGATTTGGGGTGGAGAGTTCTGTAAATATCTATCAGGTTTGCTTGCTCTAGGTCTGAGTTCAAGCCCTGGATATCCTTGTTGATTTTCTGTCTGGTTGATCTGTCTAATATTGACAGTGGAGTGTTAAAATCTCCCATTATTATTGTGTGGGAGTCTAAGTCTCTTTGAAAGTCATTAAGAACTTGCCTTATGTATCTGGGTGCTCCTGTATTGGGTCCATATATGTTTAGGATCATTAGCTCTTCTTGTTGTATCGATCCTTTTACCATTATGTAATGGCCTTCTTTGTCTCTTTTGATCTTTGTTGCTTTAAAGTCTATTTTATCAGAGATGAGAATTGCAACTCCTGCTTTTTTGGCTCTCCAATTGCTTCGTAAATCTTCCTTCATCCCTTTATTTTGAGCCTTTGTGTATCCTTGCATGTGAGATGGGTTTCTTGAATACAGCACAGTTATGGGTTTTGATTTTTTATCCAATTTGCCAGTCTGTGTCTTTTGATTGGTGCATTTAGTCCATTTACATTTAGGGTTAATATTGTTATGTGTGAATTTGATACTGCCATTTTGATGCTAGCTGGCTGTTTTGCCCGTTAGTTGATGTAGATTCTTCATTATGTTGATGCTCTTTAGCATTTAGTGTGATTTTGGAATGGCTGGTACTGGTTGTTCCTTTCTATGTGTTGTGGCTCTTTCAGGAGCTCTTGTAAAGCAGGCCTAGTGGTGACAAAATCTCTGAGTACTTGCTTGTGCAGAAAGGATTTTATTTTTCCTTCAGTTATGAAGCTCAGTTTGGCTGGATATGAAATTCTGGGTTGAAAGTTCTTTTCTTTAAGCATGTTGAATATTGGCCCCCACTCTCTTCTGGCTTTTAGTGTTTCTACTGAGAGATGTGCTGTGAGTCTGATGGGCTTCCCTTTGTGGGTGACCCGACCTTTCTCTCTGGCTGCCCTTAGTATTTTCTCCTTTATTTCAACCCTCTTAAATCTGACGATTACGTTCCTTGGGGTTGCTCTTCTTGCAGAATATCTTTGTGGTGTTCTCTATATTTTCTGCATTTGAGTGTAGGCCTGTCTTGCTAGGTGGGGGAAATTTTCCTGGATAATGTTCTGAAGAGTATTTTCCAGCTTGGATTCATTCTCTTTGTCACATTCTGGTACACCTTTCAAACGTAGGTTAGGTCTCTTCACATAGTCCCACATATCTTGGAGACTTTGTTCATTCCTTTTTGCACTTTTTTCTTTGATCTTGGTTTGTTATTTTATTTCATTGAGTTAATCTTTGACTTCTGATATTCTTTCTTCTGCGTGGTCAATTCGGCTATTGAAACTTGTGCATGCTTCGCGAAGTTCTCGTATTGTGTTTTTCAGCTCCTTTAATTCATTCATATTCCTCTCTAAGTTATCCATTCTTGTTATCATTTCCTCGAATCTTTTTTCAAATCTTTTTTCAAGGTTCTTAGTTTCTTTACATTGATTTAAAACATGTTCTTTTAGCTCACAAAAGTTTCTCATTATCCACCTTCTGAAGTCTAATTCCGTCATTTCGTCACAGTCATTCTCCATCCAGCTTTGTTCCCTTGCTGGTGAGGAGTTTTGGTCCTTTCTAGGAGGTGAGGTGTTCTGGTTTCAGGTGTTTTTCTTTTTTTTTGTGCTGGTTTCTTCCCATCTTTGTGGATTTATCCACCTGTCATCTGCGTAGTTGCTGACTTTTCGATTGGGTCTCTGAGTGGACGCCCAGATTGTTGATGATGAAGTATTTCTGTTACTTGGTTTTCCTTCTACCAGTCTAGCCCCTCCACTGTACGACTGTTGAGGTCCACTCCAGGCCCTGCTTGTCTGGGGTACACCTATAGTGGCTGCGGAACAGTGAGGGATGCTATCAGTTTCTTTTTCTGCTATCTTTGTCCCAGAATGATGACTGCCAAATGTCAGTCTTTTGGATATAGAGGGGTCAGGGAGCTGCTTGAGGAGACAGTCTGTACTTTATAGGAGCTCAAGTGCAGAGCTGTGAGCTCTGTTGTTCATTCAGGGCGTTAGGCTGCTACGTTTAATTTTGCTGCAGCAGAACTCATTAAAAAAACCCTTTTTTTCTCAGATGCTCTGCCTCGGGGGGTTGGGGCTTTCTTTGTGAGTGTCCGTTGTGCTGACCTGCCCAGCTAGGAGGCAGTCTAGTCACTATTTTCCTGCCGAGGCTCCGCCCTGCTGGTGTGAGGTTCGCCCTGTTGCTGTAGGCTCTGTCCTGCTGCTGCGGTCTCCGCCCTGCTGCCACAGGCTACGCTCTGCGGCGGAGTCTCTCTGTTGTGGCGGGTTGCCTCGGCAATGGCAGGCTGCGTCAGCAATGGGCGTGTACCTCAGTAGGGGCAGATTGCCTTGGTAATGGCGGACGCCCCTCCCCCACGGAGCTGCACCGTCCTGGGTTCAGCTGTGCCCGCACCCGGAGTGTTTGGAATCGCCGTTTTCTTTGTCCCACTGCGCTACCCCAAACGCTGTTTCCCTGGAATCTCCTAGCCTGGCTCACTGTCCAAGTCCCATTCAGTCTCAAGTTCAGCCCTCTCAAGTCTCAGATTGCTGGTTCAACAGGGCATCCGGACCAGTGCGCTTTGTGCAGAGCGCTGTGGAGCACTGCTGTGCTACAGAGCCGGCCGCCAGCTGCACTGACTCCTGGCTGCACCAGCCAAAACCTCTGCCTGGCGTCCCGTGTCTCTTTTATACCTGGGAATTTCCTTGTTCTGTGGGCAACAAAGATCCATCTGGAAATGCAGCCCTGACTCACCCTCCGCGCGTGCACCAAGAGCTTCAATCCTGGGTTGTTCTCACTGTGCCATCTTGAGTCCCTCCAGCACTATCTATTCTATTCCTGTGCCTCAGTCCTTGAGTTTTCCAGTCGATGGTGTTCATTTTGTATGTACCATTCTTGAGATATTATATACCCAGTAAAGCAAATATATTAAGTCATTTTCATCTTTAAATAGCATGCTATGCATATTTTTCTGTACCTTACTTTTTTCACTTAACAATGTATCTTTGAGGTTACTTTCTGTCAGTACACCGAATCCTTCCTCTTCCTTTCTTCCTTCCTCTTAGTAATTTTTTAATTTAGCAGCTATATGCAAGGTATTGTGCTAGGTGATGTGGTGGATCTCATATTTTTTCAGCTGCATAATGTTATATCATATGAATGTGCCATAATATATCTACTAGTCCCTCTTGGTGGCCATTTAGGTTATTTCTAACCTCTTGATATTTACTAACAGTGCTTCCTTGATTAATCTTGGTCATCCATCATTTTGCAAATAAATATTTAGAGGATAAATTCCAAAAGTGAAGTTGCTGGGTTAGAGGGTAAGTATATTTATAATTGTGATACATACTGTTACATTGCCTTTTATAGAGGTTGTGCCAATACAGGTTCCCAGAAGTAATATATCTTGCTTGTCAAAGTATATCAATGTTTTAATCTTTGCCAATTTGGTAGGTGAAAAATTATCTTAGTGTTGTTTTGCTTTTATCTTATCATGAGAGAGGATACTTTTTTCAGCAGCATAAGGACCATTTTTACTTTTTAAAACATTTTATTTATTTTTATTTTATTTTTCATTTTTACTTTTTAAGAAACTAGCTATGTGCATGGTGACTCATGTCTGTAATCTCAGCACTTTGGAAGACTGAGATGGGTGGACTGCTTGAGCCCAGGAGTTTGAGACCAGCCTGGCCAACATGCCAAAACCCTTTCTCTACACACAAAAATCCAAAAATTAGCTGAGTGTGGTGGCATGCACCTGTGGTCTCAGCTACTCGGGAGGCTAAGGTGGGGAAGATCATCTGAGCCCAGAAATGTTGAGGCTGCAGTAAGCCCAAATTGTGCCACTGCACTCCAGCCTGGATGACAGTGATACCCTGTCTCAAAACAAAAAAAAAACCAAAAAAACAAAAACAAAAAAATACCACACCCTCCAAACCCAAAAACAACAACAAAAAAACCCATCTCTTCATAAAATTTTCCTATTTTTCTGAAGGGCTGTTGAACTTTTTCTTATTGATTTGTGAAAGATAGGTATAAATACAGAAATATCAGTCACTTTTCAGTGTCTTGGGTTGCAACAATTTCCCCAAAGTGTTTCTGTTTATGATGGTTTTAGTATGCAGATATTTTAGCTTTTTAAAGTGGTTCAATTTATAAATCTATTTATGGTTTCTGGGTTTGTGCCATGTTTAGAAAGACTTTCTGAAACACCGATTCATCTTTGTGCTCCTGAAATAAATCACTTTTGATTATGGTATGGTTCCTTAATTGTGCTACTAGATTTCCTTTGCTAATATAATGTTTGGCATTGCTTCCTACAAATCGGTATTATTCATCATTTAGGCCTTTCTTCTTTGCTTTTTGGAACAAAAGGGATGTTTTTGTTACTAGTCTCTGCATGCTATGGCTCCTGTTTTTGACAAGTGGTTTCAGTTTCATACCTCAGTGTGTGTCTGTGATGGTTAATTTTATTTGTTTACTTGACTGGGCCATGATGTGTACAGATATTTCATCAAACATGATTTTGGGTATTATTGTGAGTGTGTTTTTGATGAGATTAACGTTGAAATAGATAGACTAAGTATAAAGTGGAATGCCCTCCCTAACATGGACGTGCCTTATCCAATCAGTTGAAGGCCCTAATAAAACAAAAGGGCTGACTGTTCTTGAGTAAGAGAGGTCTTCCTGCCTTACTGTCTTTGGACTTGAACTGAAACATTAGTTCTTCCTAGGCTTAGAGCCTACCGATGTTTGGATGGGAACTACACTATTAGCCCTCCTGGTTCTCAAGTCTTAGGACTCAGACTGGAACTAAACCATTAATTCTCCTGGATCTCCAGCTTGCTTGACTCACTTTGCAGATCTTGGGACTTATCTGTCTCCATAATTGCATGAGCTAATTCCTCTTTATTATATACTTCTTTGTGTGTGTGTAAATGTATGTGTGTTTGTGTGTGTATATATAATCAGAAATATATATATATGTATATATACATGTATTACCTATTGGTTTTCTCTTTATCTGGAGAACCTTGACTAGTACACTGTCTTTTACCTAGGAGAAATGTAGATTGCTGATTATTTCTGAGATTTGTACCAAGAGACATCCTCTGTCTGTTTTCTTTTGACTTTATTTTTTCTTCTCTGGTTTTGGCCTCTCTTCCAAATATATTGGGGCTTGGATATCAGCTATCTCTAGTCTCATCAAAGATGAACCATACATTTTTTTTCTTTCATATTATTTTGGTGGTATTTAAGTGGTTGTTCTCTGCAAGAAGAGGGAATTTCCTATGGTATTCTTTGTTCTGTAAACCACAAGTTTAGATCTTGTTAAACTGACCATGTCATTATTCTGCTTATCCCCTTCTTAGGTTTATTAGTGCTTCACAGAGAGGGAGGAAAATTAGGAACTCTGAGCAATTTGGAAAGAAAAAAATAAGAAATAGGTTGGGGATGAAAGGAGATGGCTCAAAGCCAAAGGAGCAAAACAATCGCTGGAAAATTATCAGTGCAATACTTAGAGGAATTTTAAGTATGACAATATGCACTATGCCATTTGAATCTGTATAAATATCCTTTGTGAGACACATCCCCTCTCTCAACCCTCAGTAAATTCTACTGGAAGTATGATTTTTTTTTTATTATTGAGATGGAGTTTTGCTCTTGTTGCCCAGTCTGGCATACAGTAGCAAGATCTTGGCTCACTGCAATCTTTGCCTTCCCTGTTGAAGAGATTCTCTTGCCTCAGGACTCCCAAGTAACTGGGATTACAGGTGCTTGCCACCATGCCTGGCTAATTTTTATATTTTTAGTAGAGATGGGGTTTCACCATATTGGCCAGGCTGGTCTCGAACTCCTGACTCCAGGTGATCCACACGCCTTGGCTTCCCAAAGTGCTTGGGTTACAGGTGGGAGCCACCATGCCCAGCTGGAAGTATGAAAAACTTAATGAGCAAATTCTCTTTCTCTTTCAATATGCATTTTGAATTGAGGGAAAGGCTGAATATCATACCTGGGATTTCATGGTATAAACAGAAATAGATTATGCAGAAATAAACTTCAAAGGAGAGGTGCCAATGAAAAATCCTCCTTCTAGTAGATATGCAAAAAGATTGAGAAAGATTAGGAGCTCTCAGATTGTGGAACAGCCATTCTAGCTGATCACACATCTAGTTGTAAAGGATTTGAGAGACTTGAAGGTGATACCTTTTTTTCCAAACAGATAATATGTGTTTCTTTTACCATTTACGTATACTTTAGGAGGCATACAATAAAAAATAAATCCCCTATGTTAGAGGAACTCATAGAAGTAACCTAAGCTTAGAAAAGACCAATGGTTTGTTAAGTTCATCTCCTTTTTACTCCTGTTTAATCAGCAGACTACTCACAGAAATCTGTCCCTTCATGTTGTTGCTAGGTGTGCATGATGTAGGGGAATATCTGTATACATGTAAAGGTAACATACCTGGTCCCATGTTTCTCTAAAAGCTTTTATATGGCATGAGAGCATTAAAAAAAAACAGCATTTGGGGTGGCTGAACAGGATTTGAACAACCTTTCTTTTTCTCCTCCTACCTTCCCATCTTTCAGTCATCAAAAAGGATATTTTTGGAGATTGTTTATGATGAAAAAAAGTTAACAAATTATTTGGGAAGAAGAAAGATAAATCCTGTGCATTTGTTGGGATCTGTGTAAAAGCTGTATATGGGTGGAAAAATAGACAAAGGAAATTTCTTTCAGTATTGGGGCACTAGATGATTTCTTTCTTAAAAATGTCTGTGTATTCTTGATTTAAAGGTTACTTCCAAAATTTGATTTATATGTTTTTTCTTAAAAATAGTGACTATGCTGTTTCTTTCTTAAAAAGATGATTTCTTTCTTTAAAATTTCTGTGCATTCTAAATTTAAAGGTTACTAACATATATATATGTGTGTGTGTATGTAAATATATATATACGTGTATATATGTATATATATATTTAGATGGAGTCTTGCTATATCACCCAGGCTGGAGTGCAGTGGGGTGACCTTGGCTCACTGCAGCCTCCACCTCCTGGGTTCAAGTGATTCTCCTGCCTCAGCCTCCTGTGTAGCTGGGATCACAGGTAAGTGCCACCACCCCTAGCTAATCTTTGTATTTTTAGTAGAGACAGGGTTTCACCATGTTGGCCAGGCAGGTCTTGAACTCTTGACCTTAGGTGATCTGCCTGCCTCGGCCTCCCAAAATGCTGAGATTACAGGCATGAGCCACCATGCCTGGCCATATTTTTTTTCTTAAAAACGATGACTATGTCCACATGTATAAACTTTGGAGTGCTGGCTTTCCAGAAACGTGATAGTCTTCTTCATTTAATCTCTACTGTACACCAGATGAGTTTTTATTTTTCTGTCATGGTTTCAACTTAATATATTTATGTGTGTAAGACATACATTTACATAGTCCTATATGTTAATTTAATTAACTAGGAAAAATGTTCTAGTTAAATATTTGTAAAATTTTAAATTCAAATGTACACTTCTCTTTGTGGAGAAATCTATTTTCTTCTTAATCAAAGAATCAAGATCGACAGCCTTTTAAATCTGACAAAATAAACAGCTACTTTATTCGTGAAAAACAGCATTCAATTTATAGAATAAAATTACATTGCATAACTGTAGTACTCAAATATTTAAAATAATAAAATTTTAATTATTCAGGATAAATATTAGGTGGGAAGTTAATGTTTGAGCTTATTCAGTGTCTAAGCCAAGATTACTTTAGTGGAAAATAACATATTTATGAAGGCAAGATTTAGCAAGGAGAGGAAGTTAATTTTAAGGATGCAGGGATATCTCTCAAAACTAAAGGCAAAGATATTGTCCAGAACATTCTCAGGTCTTGAACCAAGTATTGGAAAATCATTAGGACTATAGAGAGCTGGTTCCTGGGAAGAAGATCCTGTGTCTCTGTGGAGACACCTCAACTCTGTATCTCTGCCTCTCCTCTGTATTTCTGTTTTATTTTCTCTGTAGACAGGTCTGTCATAGTTCTTGGTGCACATGACCACCTTAAAGCACATCATTTTACATCCGTGGCTTAAGTGAACATCTCAGATGGATAAATGTATCAACATTTCAAATCTAAATTCCTAGAAGAAAGAATTTGATGGATCCATACTGAGATAAGTTTCCAACCCTGGGTCAATCACACATGAGCAGTGTGTGAGGTCACAGATTACTAATACAGTTGCCAAAGGTCTGTATCTGAGGAAGAAAGCACTCAGAGAAAACTAATCATTCCCCACCCCACCCCTACTCTTTTTTCCAGTCTCCCTCTGTCGCCCAGGCTAGAGTGGAGTGGCACAGTATTGGCTCACTGCAACCTCCACCTCCTGGGTTCAAATGATTCTCCCACCTCAGCATCCCCAGTAGCTGGGACTACAGGCACATACCTGGCTAATTTTTGTATGTTTACCAGAGATGGGATTTCACGATGTTGGCCCGGCTGGTTTGAAACTCCTGACCTCAAGTGAGCCACCTGCTTCAGCCTCCCAAAGTATTGGCATTACAGGCCTGAGTCACTGCGTCCGACCTGATCACTCCCTCTTATGTGCCTTCCCTGTATCTACTAAACATGTATATCATAGCACCTGTTAACATTTTGTTTCATTTGTTTTTTTTCCTTGTTTCCCCTCCATTCCTACATGTGGTGAACAGGGACAGCTTGCTTAGTGTCCCTATCAATAGCAGACATGAAATTAAGCAGCAATAATAATTAACATCTAGTTAGCACTTATTGTGTATAAGGCATTAAACATTTCTTTTTCTTTTACTAATTTATTTAATTTTCTCAGCAACTCTATACAGGGAAAGTGCTAATGTTCTTTCTTTAGAAATGATTAGATGAAAAATAGCATTGACAGCAAGTCTTAGAAGTAAGATATCTGTTATAGTATGAATATTTATCCCCTCCAAAACTCATTTAAAATTTATCTTCAGTGGGGCAGGATTAATCGGTGTCAGGCCTATAAGAGGTGATTGGGTCATGAGGGATTCATGAATAAATGGGTTAATTGATTAATGGACTATTATGGAGGTAGGATTGGTGGCTTTATAAGAAGAGGAAGAGAGGACTGAGCTGGAAGGTCATGTGATGCCTTACACCACCTTGGGATTCTGCAGGGAGTCCCACCAAGAAGAAATTCTTCACCAAATGTGGTCTCTCCATCTTGGACTTTTCAGCTTCCATAACTGTAAGAAAGAAATTCTTCTCTATAAATTATATGGTGTTTAGAATACCAGTTTCAGGCAGTCTGTTACAAGCAACAACAAATGGGCTAAGACAATGTCGCTGACTGAAAGGCTATAAATTCTTGGTTTACTCATAAGGATACCATCTACAGTATTGTTTAGTCAGAGCTTATCCTTTTTTTTTTTTTAACCACTTGGTGTCAGAGTTGCACTATTTGAATGTATTTGTGCACTTGGGAAATCTTGTGGGAGTTATCCGTGATTTTTAAGCATTTTATTCTTTGTTTAAAGAATTTCATAGTACATAACTATGTTCTGCATGAAGTTACTAAGGAGAGAAAATGTTCTTTTAGTCTTCCTCTGATATTTTCAGATTAAATGCATTTGCTGTCATTTTAGAAGGGAAGATTATCACTGTGAGAAGTGCATACAGAATTTATGAGAGAATTCTTGGAGGCTCAAACAATGTTTTCTAATTTTTCAGAAGACAAATATAAGTCTGTCTCTCAGATTAGTCCTTTGTATAAGAATTAATTGAACACTTCTCCCTCTAAATGACATCTAGGAGGATTTACCTTTCACAGGATGACAGCCTGGTTTCTGACTGATGGATCAGAAAACCAGGATAAATGGATCGAGTATTTCAAATATGAAAACATTGCTAAATGACTATTAAGATAAGTCACTTTTAAAATTTACTCAACAAAGATTTATTTATCTTCTGTAATGTGCTGGCCCTGGTTTGGGAAATTCCCAATTTCCATGGTATTAGCCAACTTTTCTTCCCAGCCCACCTTTGGTGTCTGTCTATTCCAGTATTCCTCACATATCCTGAGTTTGACAAACATGAAAAGATAATTACCTGTTATAAAAAGAGAGACTCAGCCCAGATATATTGCAGGGAAAGGAATCATCTTGGTGCCTAGAAAATATATTTTAAAGAAGTGGTAAAATATACGTAAACATAAAATTTGCCACTTTCATTCATAATCAGGGTGTTATTAAGAATTTGCTTATTGGTATCAAAGTTTGGCAATGACATTTTAATGAAAGTGGGGTTATAAGAATATGATTAGGCCATGCTCAGTGGCTTACTCCTGTAATCCTTGCACTCTGGGAGGCTGAGGCAGGCAAGTTGCTTGAGTCCAGGAGTTTGAGACCAGCCTGGTCAACATAGCAAGATGTCATCTCTACAAAAATTACAAAAGTTGGCTAGGTATAGTGCACACACGTGTGGTCCCAGCTACTTGGGAGGCTGAAGTGGAAGGATCATTTGAGCTTGGGAGATTTGGGAGATGGAGGTTGCAGTGATCCATGATTGTGCCACTGTATTCCAGCCTGGGTGATGAAGTGAGACTGTGTCTCAAAAAAATATATATGATTAATTAGACATATTAAACACGTACCTAAAAGCAACTATGAATAATTAAGGAGTTGGTTAAAAAAAAACTAAACAGAAGTGGGAGATTTCTGTAATTATTTTGAAACTGGAGATATCCAGGTTCTATGCTATGCTATTTTTTCTTTTGAAAAATATTTATTTATTTACTTAAAAGTATAGTCTCAAATTTCAAAACTCAAAGACATTAAAGGTGTTTTGTTTTGTTTTTTTGAGATGGAGTCTCCCTATCTTAGCCAGGTTGGTCTTGAACTTTTGGCTTCAAACCATCCTCCCACCTCAGACTCCCAAAATGCTGAGATAACAGGTATGAGCTACCATGCCCAACCCTAGAAGGTTTTATATGTATACTGAGAAGCTTCTCCTTATCATTGATCCCTGGTCACTCTGTTACCCTTGCCAGAGGCAACCAATAGTGTTAGCATTTAAAAAATATTTCTAGAGATATTTTATTCTTATGTATTCCAAAATGCATATATTCTCTATCCCCACACCCTTTTTTATGTCTGAATAGTATTTCGCTGTCTTGTCAGGCAAAATTGTGAAAGACTTTCAAATGGGAAAAAAGAAACAGAGAAAAGAAAAAAAAGATTGCTGGGTGTCTTTTCAATGGAATACTAAGCATTTTTTACTGAACACTTTCAGATTATCTAATACTATAGGGATCTGTATCTTTCCCTGACCTATTGGAGCTATTTTAAACACTGTTAAGTTGGAGAAAACAGAAAGTAATGAAAGTGAATTTTGCCTGCTGGAGAGGCAACTGATTTCCCTTTCTCTGCAAGAGGTCCATTTTATATCTATTAACAAATTAATTTTATTATTTCTAGTAGCCTATATATCTGTTCTTTATTTTTTTGTTTGTTTGAGATGGAGTCTGGCTCTGTCGCCCAGGCTTGAGTGCAGTGGAGCAGCCTCAGCTCACTGCAACCTCTGCCTCCTGTGCTCAAGTAATTCTCCTGTCTCAGCCTCCCGAGTGGCTGGGATTACAGGTGGCTGCCATCAAACCCAGCTAATTTTTATATTTTTAGTAGAGACAGAGTTTCACCATGTTGACCAGGCTGGTCTTGAAATCCTGGCCCACTCAGCTTCCCTAAGTGCTGGGATTACAGGTGTAAGCCACTGTGCTCAGCCTATATCTGTTCTTTAGACTCTTCTTTGAACAATTTGTCACAAAGAAAACTGTTCTTTTTCTTCTTTTAAGAAACTCACAGTCTAACAACATACCATAATCTCTGGGACACATTTAAAGCAGTGTCTAGAGGGAAATTTAAAGCAATAAATGCCCACATGAGAAGGAAGGAAAGGTCTAAAATTGACACCCAAATGTCACGATTAAAAGAACTAGAGGAGCAAGATCAAAAAAATTTAAAAGCTAGTAGAAAACAAGAAATAACTGAGATCAGAGCAGAACTGAAGGAAATAGACACAAAAAGCCCTTCAAAAATTAATGAATCCAGGAGCTGCTTATTTGAAAAGATCAACAAAATAGATAGACTGCTGGCCAGACTAATAAAAAAGAAAGGAGAGAAGAACAGAATAGATGCAATAAAAAATGATAAAGGGGATATCACCACCGATCCCACAGAAATACAAACTAGCATCAGAGATTATTACAAACACCTCTATGCTAATAAACCAGTAAATCTAGAAGAAATGGATAAATTTCTGGACACTTATACCCTCTCAAGACTAAACCAGGAAGAAGTTGAATCCCTGAATAGACCAATAATAAGGTCTGGAATTGAGGCAGCAATTAACAGCTTGCCAACAAAAATAGTCCAGGACCAGATGAGTTGACAGCTGAATTCTATCAGAGGTACAAAGAGGAGCTAATATCATTCCTTCTGAAACTATGTGAAACAATAGAAAAAGAGGGAATCCCCCTAACTCATTTTATGAGACCCACATCATCTTGGTACCAAAACCTGGCAGAGATGCAACTGAAAAAGAAAATTTTATCCATGATGAGCATTGATGCAAAAATCCTCAATAAAGTACCGGCAAACCGAATCCAACAGCACATCAAAAAGCTTATCCATCACAATCTAGTCAGCTTCATCTCGGGGATGCAAGGCTGGTTCAACATACGAAAGTCTATAAACATAATTCACCACATAAACAGAACCAAAGACAAAAACCGCATGATTATCTCAATAGATGCAGAGAAGGCCTTTGAGAAAATTCAACAGTGTTTATGCTAAAAACACCCAGTAAACTAGGTATCGATGGAACATATCTCAAAATAATAAGAGCTATTTATGACAAAACCACAGCTAATACCATAGTGAATGGGCAAAAACTGGATGCATTTTCTTTGAAAACTAACACAAGACAAGGATGCCCTCTCTCACTACTCTTATTCAACATAGTATTAGAAGTTCTGGCCAGGGCAATCAGGTAAGAGAAAGAAATAAAGGATATTCAATTAGGAAAAGAGGAAGTCAAATTGTCTCTATTTTCAGATGACCTGATTGTGTATTTAGAAGACCCCATCATCTCAGCCCCAAATCCCCTTAAGCTGATAAGCAACTTCAGCAAAGTCTCAGGATACAAAATCAGTGTGCAGAAATCACAGGCATTTGTATACACCAATAACAGACAAACAGAGAGCCAGGTCATGAGTGAACTCCCATTCACAATTGCTACAAAGAGAATAAAATATCTAGAAATACAACTAACAAGGGATGTAAAGGACCTCTTCAAGGAGAACTACAAACCACGGCTCAAGAAAATAAAAGAGGATACATACAGATGAAAAATCATTCCAAGCCCATGGTTAGGAAGAATCAATATCATAAAAATGGCCATACTACACAAAATAATTTATAGATTTAATTCTATCCCCATCAAGATACCATTGACTTTTTTCACAGAATTGGAAAATAAAACTACCTTAAACTTCATATGGAACCAAAACAGAGCCCGCATAGCCAAGACAATCCTAAGCAAAACAAAAACAAACAAACAAAAAACAAAGCTAGAGCCATCACCCTACCTGACTTCAGAATACAAAGCTACAGTAATCAAAACAGCATGGTACTGGTATCAAAACAGCATGGTACTGGTATCAAAACAGACATATAGACCAATGGAACAGAACAGAAGCCTCAGAAAGAACACCACACATCTACAACCATCTGATCTTTGACAAACCTGACAAAAATAAGCACTGGGGAAAGGGTTCCCTGTTTAATAAATGGTGTTAGGAAAACTGGCTAGCCTTATGCAGAAAGCTGAAACTGGAACCCTTCCTTACACTTTATACAAAAATTAACTGCAAATGGATTAAAGATTTAAACATAAGACCTAAAACCATAAAAACCCTAGAAGAAAACCAACGCAATACCCATGTTTTGAGTTCAGGACATAGACATAAGGACTTCATGACTAAAACATTAAAAGCAATGGCAACAAAAGCCAAAATAAACAAATGGGATCTAATTATAATTAAGAGCTTCTGCACAGCACAAGAAACTATCATTAGAGTACACTGGCAACCAACAGAATGGGGAAAAACATTCTGCAACCTATCATCTGACAAAGAGCTAATATCCAGAATCTACAAAGAACTTAAACAAATTTACAAGAAAAAAACGAACAGCCCCATCAAAAAGTGGGTGAAGGATATGAACAGACACTTCGCAAAAGAAGACACTTATGCAGCCAGCAAACATTTGAAAAAACCTCATCATCACTGGTCATTAGAGAAATGCAAATCAAAACCACATCGAGATACCATCTCACGCCAGTTAAAATGGCGATCATTAAAATATCAGGAGACAACAGATGCTGGAGAGGATATGAAGAAATAGGAACACTTTTACACTGTAGATAGGAGTGTAATTTAGTTCAACTAAATTGTGAAAGACAGTGTGGCTAAATTGTGAAAGACAGTGTGGCAATTCCTTAAGGATCTAGAAATAGAAATGCCATTTGACCCAGCAAACCCAGTATATACCCAAAGGATTATAAATCATTCTATTAGAAATATATATGCACCATAGGTTTATTATGGCACTGCTTATAATAGCAAAGACTTGGAACCAACCCAAATGCCCATCAATGATAGACTGGATAAAGACAATAAGGCACATATACACCATGGAATACTATGCAGCCATAAAAACAGATGGGATGAGTTCATGTCCTTTGCAGGGACATGGATGAAGCTGGAAACTATCATTCTGGAATCTATCATTCTCAGCAAACTGACACAAGAACAGAAAACCAAACACTGCATGTTCTCACTCATAAGTGGGTATTGAGCAATGAGAACACATGTACATGGGGAAGGGAACATCACCCACTGGGGCCTGTTGGGGAGTGGAGGGCTAGGGGAGGGATAGCAGAAGTTGTGGGGATTGGGGAGGGATAGCATTAGAAGAAATACCTAAAGTAGATGATGTGGGCATGGATGCAGCAAACTACCATAGCACATGTGTACCTATGTAGCAAACCTGCACATTTTATACATGCACAAATGTACATGAACTTAAAGTATAATAAAAGTTAAAAAAAAAACAAAGAAACTCACAGTCTATGTAACATCTTATTGATTCCCTCATTAATCAATGAGTTAAAACATTGGCATATGTTAATTTTATTTTTGTATGATAGCCATAATTTTACCTTTAAAAATTATCCTTAATAGTTTTGATAGTCTTCCGCTGAGATCCCTGGTGACAAAGTCAGGTAAATTGCCTTGCTGGAAAAGTGGATTTTGTGGGTTACTTAAATCTAGGTATATTGTTTCTTAGATCCCAGAATAATCCTGAGTGTCAGTTTAACTTGGCTATTTCTCTTGATTCCACCCCCAAACTTTTTTTCTTGATTTTGTGTTTTCTTTTGTTCACACATGACAAATAAGTATTCTCTATGGGTGGCAGCAGTGACTGGGGATTTGGTTTTATGCTCTCTGTAAATGGATGATAGAGATTTATTTTTTACTGAGTGACAGATGACAGAAAATCTGGTTTGCTAGTCTTCTTTTGTTTGTTTATTTTGAACTCAGTTAAAAATGCTGTGTTCAGTGGGAAGAACAGTTCTTTGATATTTGCACTGTTGAGCTTGTGTGTGTGTGTGTGTGTGTGTGTGTGAGAGAGAGAGAGAGTCTCTGTCTCCCAGGCTAGAGTGCAATGGCACAATCTCGTCTCACTTCAACCTCCACCTCTCAGGTTCAAGTGATTCTCCTGCCTCAGCCTCCTGAGTAGCTGGGATTACAGGTGCCCACCACCACGCCCGGCTAACTTTTGTATTATTAGTAGAGATGGGGTTTCACAATGTTGGCCAGGCTGATCTTGAACTTTTGACCTCAGGTGATCTACCCATCTTGGCCTCTCAAAGTGCTGGGATTACAGGCATGAGCCACCTCGCCTGGCCATCAAGGCTTTGTATTTCTATGTTTACTCTTGACCTGTGGCTGAAGTTGTAGAACAGAAGCTGTAAGTTTTCTATATATCTGTTCCTATGTGGCTTTGTGTTTATGTGTCTATAATTCAGAAAGGCTCTTTCCTCGCATTTTATGAGCATAAAATATTTTCTTAGCTCCAGAAAGTATTAATTAATTAGATTATAATCTCTTCAATTAAAGGGGCTCTGTTCTAGATTGGCTTATTGAGTTAAATAAGTGCCTATATAAACCAAAATGTCCTTAAAAATGCCTGTAACATAAGGACTCCCCACCCCCCAACATACACACACTTTTTGTGGAGAACGGGGTCTCACTATATTGCCTAGATAGGTCTTGAACTCCTGGGCTCAAGCTATCCTCTCACCTCTGCCTCTGTAAGAGCTGAAATTACAGGTATGTGCCACAGTGCACAACCAGGAATTTGACTTCTAAAATTTTAAATGTGCTAAACTTAAAAGAATTCTTCTTATAGAAACTGTTAATTTAGGAATATTTTAGACATCCCAATTCACGTAATTAAAGCAAATGAGATTAGTATAATAATATTGATGAGAAAATAACAACTATATCTTTTCTGGATTAAATGATAAAATCCAATTATACAATTTATTTTACTGGGGCTTATTTTTTCCTAAGTTATGTAGGACATATAGATTTTTTAGTCAAGTAAGCTAACATTGCTCCTCCATAATGTTTAATTTATAAAAAACATAAATTTGTGTGAAATAAAATTGAATAATTATTTTGACAACCTGAAAAAGAATAATTAAGTTTTTAAAGTCTGCCAGTTTAAACAGTTTTTGAGATCTTTGGGTAGCTTACAATCTTGAATTAATATTAAGTTAATCAAGTGTATGAATAATTATTGGATACCTAAATAATTTCTAAGATGCAACTCTGAGATTTTGATTATTCAATATCATATTGTTACTATGTTTTTGGTTATTTTTAAATATTCTGTAAGGAACCTAAATCTTTGGGTCATTTAATGAATGTACTCATGTTTGCCACTCTGTAATGTAAAATGAATGTGTATGTTTGTAGAAAGTTGTGTTATATGTGTTCGTGAACTTTACTAGTCTACTAAAACATTCCTTTATATTGGAAAGTTTTCTTTCTTTTTTTTTTGAGACAGAGTTTTCGCTCTTGTTACCCAGGCTGGAGTGCAATGGCGCAATCTTGGCTCACTGCAACCTCCGCCTCCTGGGTTCAGGCAATTCTCCTGCCTCAGCATCCTGAGTAGCTGGGATTACAGGCACGCACCACCGTGCCCAGCTAATTTTTTTTGTATTTTTAGTCGAGACGGGGTTTCACCACGTTGACCAGGATGGTCTTGATCTCTTGACCTGGTGATCCACCCAAGTCGGCCTCCCAAAGTGCTGGGATTACAGGCTTGAGCCACCGTGCTGGACAGTTTTCAATTACTCACCTTCAACCAATTTTCTGTGTAAAGTAGAGGTTAACTATTTTGATTAAAAGTTATAGCTACAGCTTGGGCAACAAAACAAGACCCCATCTCTACAAAAAAGAAAAAATTAGCTGGGCATGGCGGCACCTGCCTATAGTTAGTCCTAGCTGCTCAGGAGGCTGAGGTGGGAGGATCGCTTGGGCCCAGGAGTTCAAGGCTGAGGTTAGCTATGATTGGACTGGTGCATTCCAGCTCAAGTGACAGAGTGAGCCCTTATCTAAAAAAATATAATTAATGTGGCTCATTGAGACTATACTGTGAATATTGGTGATAGAGAAATATAATTATTTATGTGTTTTGTTTTTCAAGGAAAAAGAGAGTGGTTTTATCCTAGTGGAGGTATCCTGAAACCCTTTGGTCTCAGGATCTCTTCACACACTTTAGAAACTTTTAAGGACAACTAATGAGCTTTTGTTTAAGTAGATTATATTTATCAGCATCTGCCATATGAGAAATGAAAATTAACAAACCTTTAAAATATTTGATCCTTTTGAAAAATAGAAATGATGAACTGATTGCATCCTAACCTAAATTACACATTTAATGAAAACAAATTATATTTTAAAAAAATTAATGAGGAGACTGGAATTGTTTTAAATTTTTACAGATCTCTTTGATAGCTGGCTAACAGAACACAGCCAGAGTCTCATATCTCCTACATTCCATCTGTGATATCATGTGTCATATGGCTTATAAAAAAAGCTTCAGTGTACATTGGTGGAAGATAAATGAAAAAGACAATTCTAAGGTGTCAATTTATTCTAGGATATAAAACAATGAAAATGAATTTGCCTTGGTATATAACATCAGAGTCCAAAAAGAATATATGAAATGGGCTAAATGGGCTAAAATTTTGGCATAGTGTGCCTAGTTTGGCATAGTGTGTCTGGTTTTCTTGGTTTATTGATTAATGCCTTTGCCTACAATATGTGAAATTAAAAAAAACCTCTTTTGTAGTCTGGGTAGCAAAGTGTCTGTGTCTTGCCAGAATAATTTTCTGTGTTTTATATTAAATCATCTGTCCTTTTTTTTTTTTTTTTTTGAGATGAAGTCTTGCTCTGTCGCCTAGGCTGGAGTACAATGATGTGATCTCAGCTCACTGCAACCTCTGCCTCCCAGGTTCAAGTGATTCTCATGCCTCAGCCTCCTGAGTAGCTGAGATTACAGGCGCATACCACCACACCTGGCTAATTTTTGTATTTTTAGTAGAGATGGGGTTTCACCATGTTGGCCAGGCTGGTCTTGAACACCTGACCTCAGGTGATCCACTGCCTTAGTCTCCCAAAGTGCTGGGATTACAGGCGTGAGCCACCATGCCTGGCCTTATATGTCCTTATTTAAGAAAAAATAAGAACAAAGATTCTTCATTTATGAAAGAGGAGGCTTCTTACAAGGCAGCCAAGTGAGGAGATGGGCGATATATCTCAAGCCACCTCCCTGAAAATTTAGAGATTCGGGTTTTTAAGAATTGTCTGATGGTCAGGGGGCTAGGGAATGAGTTCTACTAACTGTTTGGGTTAGGGATGAAATCACAGGAGTGTCAAAACTGTCTTCCGGTGCTAAGTCAGTTCCTGGGTGGGGGTAACCTAGTCTGGGTGGTATCAGTTGTCCACCAGAATACCAAGTCTGAAAAATACCTCAAGGATCATTCTTAGGTTTCACAATACAGATGTCATCTCTAGCAGTAATTGGAGAAGTTACAAATATTGTAACCACTGGTTATGTGACTCTTGAGCAGTGAGCAACTATAAAAAATGAGCTAAGAGACAACGATTGGTTACTGTTTGTACATATATTTTAACAGAATTCAAGGTCCTACTGTATTTTTGACTTTGTAGGCTTCGTTAGTGGTTTCGGACCCTAAACAGAGGGGTGAGTTTTGGGAAGGGACTGTTACTATCCTCGCTTTAAAAAATGAGAAACTAAATTTCTCTCACAGTTAGTTGGTCTATGCACAGAAATCAGCAAAGCGACTTAGCTTATGAAGTTAGAAACAAGATGAAATCAGTTATGTTCGTTTTTCTCACTGCTATAATTTTGCCAAGGCAGTTGCAGATTGTTTACATTTTTCTGTTTAACCCTTTCCCCTTTTGCCCTGAGACTACTCACTGGCAGCAGCGCTTGTGGCTGCAGTGTTTACCCCAAGATAATTTGGCCATTAATAATTAAATATCTCACTTTTATTATTATTTTTACATTGCTCTATTATGTAAACTTTAGAAACAAAACACATCATTCTATTTATAACATTCTGTTTTTGGTGGTGATACTTTCATTTACAAAATATAGTAATTTTGATTGCTGAAAATGTCAAATCCTAGAAAATGTAGCATCCTATGTATGATGTTAACATTATTCTTGAACAGTTGTTGACCAAAGATTCATTTGATGAATTCAATTTTTCCAAAATAGATGATTCTGTTGATTCAGATGATTCTGATGTTAGTTCTGTTTAGAAATAAATCCAAGAGTTATTTTCACATTAAAAATCAGACAGATTTCCTTCAGCCTCAAAGAGTGTGTTTATGTAAAATCAAATGAATGCTGGCAATCTGCTCCCCTCCCCCATTTTTTTTTTTTTAATGGGAAAAGGGTTAAAGAGGGGGATGAGCATTTTTCAAGGCGAAGTGTTTCCTTGCAGTCGAGTTTTAACTGAGCAAAAGGAGTATAGAACTTTTTTTGGTGGAGGGTAGCAAGGGGTTCCTGAATGAATGAAATTGCCTACTAGTTAAGAAAACATTTACCAATTCCCATAGTGTTTGTGCTCATGGTCATTCTTATGATTACGTAGAACATCTAGGTCTAATGTTGGAAAGGGAAGGAAATATCGTGTATTATTTTGAGTCTTTTTGTTGGGGATGTTAATAAAAGGTGATAAAATTAAGGTAAACTGAATGAAACCTCTGCTCCCAAAGCTTATTCTTCCAGACAAGATAAAATCAGAAATGGTGGGAGCCAGCAAATGGTATACAGGTAGCCAAAGGGAAAGAGATCTGAAAGGATTGATATAATTTACAGCTACGATCCTCAGAAGAATAAAGAGTTGATTGATTTGAATTTGTTTTACCTTTTTGAAAGAGGAAGAAAAGGAAAAAGAAGAGCTGAGACAGGATCCAAGTTCTGTTACCTTTGACAGTCTAGTTAGAGAGTGTATAGGACTCTTGGGAATCTCTCCAGAGTAAATGGGAAGTCTTGGTCTGTCCCTACATAGATAGAAGAAAGTTGGGTAACTGGTGGTTTGTAATAGACATTTGTTCTTTTGTGCTGTCAGCATTCTGTTAACAGTGTCCTAATTTTTTTTTTTTGGAAAAAGCATCTTTTGTCTCACTTCCAGTTCATATAGTTTATTAGTTTGGATTCCTCTAAGCAGCGCCTGAGATTAGAAGCTGGGTATAGTGATTTATTTGGGAGATGATATCAAGATGTGGAAGTGAGGGAGTAGGAGAGTATGGAACATACGAAACATGGAAAAGCCAATAGCCAAGACAGTGACTTATCAAGTTCATTATCACTGTGGCAAGTGGGGCTCAATTCTGTCAAAGATCCTTTGAGAACTCACTAGCACGTTCCTGGGTATCACCTCTCTGAAGTTTAGAAGGCTGGGGAATTATCTGCTATCTCCATCCCTACTTGGTTGAATATTGCCATTAGGTACATTAAATCCCCTGCACTTTGGGCCTGTGCCCATGTAGAGGTTGAGGGAATTTCCCCTGCTTTGGAAAGCCTTGAAGCAGAAAAGTGGAGAAACACAGGGCAGGTGCTTGAGTGGGGCTGGTTCAGCATGCATAGAAAATTCTATAGTAGTTGAAGCTGAAATCAGAGGTGGCACAAGGGGATGCAACACAGGGTTCTAAAGAGTCTGTTACAGTAGCTTAAGTGGCAATGAGTCCATTCCACGTTTCAGGATCAGAATGGTGCAATCCTTAGGTGTCTGGTTTAGGAATGGGCATGCTACCCTATTTGGATTGATTGGAGTCAGGCCTAGGACTTTTGTTTCTCTACAATAAAAGAGATATATTTTTTTTATTTTCTGGAGTAGAAGCAATAAAGACATAAGCCTGGAGATGCCAACTGCCATCTTGTTACCATGTGGATTAGATCTCCATGAGAAAGTCAGCACAGAGGAAAGAAGAGTTGAGAAATGGAGGGAGAACAAGTCATATTGACATTATCTGAGTGTTGAATCCAGCAAAGCTTAAGTCTCAATTACATGGGCCAGGAATTCCTCCTTTTTCAAACTTATTCTCTTCCACCCCCAACCCAGATTTTTATAGCTTACAACAGAAAGAAACATGACAGACACAGAATCTCTTTCCAATTGGACAAGGTCTTGGAGCCTAGATGGTCTCTTAGTAGAAGGAAGCCATCTTGCCGATGGGCAGTTTTGGTACCTGAACTCCTTTGTTAACCAGTGACAGAGCCAAGAATCTGCTGAATTATAAAATATATTCCTGTCCATCTGCAAACATCACTACCTTCCCCTGCAGCTGTAGTGTCACATCACTTGATTGTCACTTGCATTTTTAGTTTCTGGTAACTTCATTGGGAGCTGGGTATGCATTTAAAAAGTATTTTTGTTAAATTTGCCTAGTGTTTTTAGGTGCTTATAGCAGAAAAGTTTTCTGTTTATCTACTTTGCTCTTTATTAATTTATGTATTAAATTACTCTATTGCAGATGCCAATGATAGCTGCCCTATGGTCCCTTGGGCTACGTAAATTCACCTACATTAGCAGACTAGCAGACAGTTGTTGGCACTTGGTCTGTCACTGGTTTGCTGCCTGAGGGCTTTCCCTGGCCTGTAGGCACTTGCTCCGCTAAAGGGCAGCGGCATCTCTACTTTCTTTGTACTTTGGTGGAATGATTTTTTTTTTAAGATGGGGTTTCGCCATCTTAAAACCTCTGGTTTTTTTTGAACTCCTGGCCTCAGATGATCCACCCACCTCGGCCTCCCAAAGTGCTAGGATTATAGGTGTGATCCACCACGCCTGGCCTGTGGAATGATTTTTGAAGTTTATTCTATTTGATACTAACATAACCACTTCAGCCTTCTATGCCTATTATTTGCATGGTATATCTTTCTCATCCATTTCCTTTCAACCTGTCCCTTTATATTGAAAGTACATCTGTTGTAGATAGCATATTGTTGGGTCTGGCTTTCTAAATTAATTTTACAATCTCCGCCTTTCAACCTGAGTATTTAGTTCATTAAAACTTGATGTAGTTAGGCCGGGTGTGGTGGCTCATGCCTGTAATCCAAGCACTTTGGAGGCCAAGGTGGGCGGATCACCTGAGATCGGGAGTTCAAGACCAGCCTGACCAACATGGTGAAACCCCATCTTTAAAAACTATATATATATATATATTTAAAAAATTGATGTAGTTATTAATGTGGTTGAATTTAGAGCTATTATTTTATTACTTGTTTTCTGTTTGTTACTGTTTTTATTCTTTCTTGTCTCTTTTCTTTTGATTGTTTGAATATTTTAAAAAATTCCATTTTATTTATGTTTATATTTAGTTTAGCTAGACCTCTTCATGTTGTTGTTATTATTATTATTATTATTGGTCACTGCTTCATGTAAAATGTTGAAACTATGCAACTTTATATATCAATTAACCACCCCTTTTGGCTCTTTATGCTATACAGTAGTTCTCCCCTGTTATTTGCTGCTTCATTTGCTGCAGTTTCAGTTACCCACAGTAAATTTCAGTCCAAATAGATAAATGGAAGATTCCAGAAATAAACAATTTGTACGTTTTGAATTATCTACTGTTCTGAGTAGCATGATGAAACCTTGTGTTATCATACTCCATCCCACCCAGAACATGAATCATCCCTTTGTTGAGTCTATCTATGCAGTATACTCCACCCACCTATTATGGTTTCACTAAGCCCCCCCGCAAATATCATTTTGAATTCCCACAGGCTGTGGGAGGGACACAGTGGGAGAAAATTGAATCATGGGGGCAGGTCTTTCCTGTGCTGTTCTTGTGATAGTGAATAAGTCTCATGAGATCTGATGGTTTTATAAAGGGGAGTTTCCCTGTATAAGCTCTGTTTTCTTTTCTGCCACCATGTGAAACATGTCTTTCACCTTCTGCCATGATTGTGAGGCCTCCCCAGACACATGGAACTGTAAGTCCATTATACCTCTTTCTTTTGTAAATTGCCCAGTTTCGAATATGTCCTAATCAGTGGTATGAAAATGGAGTAATACACCACTCATTAGTCATGTAGTAGCCATCTTGGTTATCAGATTGACTGTCATGGCATCATAGTGCTTGTTTCAAGTAAACCATATTTCACTTAATAATGGCCCCAAAAGTGTAAGCATAGTGATACTCACAATTTGGATATGCCACAGAGAAACTATGAAGTGCCTTCTTTAAGTGGAAAGGTGAAAGTTCCCAACTTAATAAGAAAATGAAAAAAATCACATGCTGAGGTTGCTAAGATCTGTGGTAAGAACAAATCTTCTGTCTGTGAAATTGTGAATAAGGAAAGAAATTCATGCTAGTTTTGCTGTTGCACCTCACACTGCAGAAGTTATGATCATAGTGCATGATGAGTGCTTGGTTAGTATGGAAAACGCATTAAGTTTGTGAGTGAAAGACATGAATAGATATGTGTTTTGCTTGATTGCAGTAGGGTTTGATACTATCTTGTTTCAGGACCCACTGGGGGTCTTAGAGCATACCCCAGAGGATAAGGGGATAATACAGTAGCATCATATACTACAACTATGTAGATTAAAAACTTTGTAAGACAATGTCATAATATTTGCTTTAAATAATTATATTTATTTTTTAAAGAGGGAAAAATGGTCTCTCATATTTACCCATACTAACCACTTCAAAAGCTTTTTATTTCTTTCAGAAGATCTCAGTTTCCATTTGGTTTTATTTTTTTCAGTCTAAGAAAAGGTTCTTTGGCATTTCTTATAGTGCAGTTCTCCTTTTAATTTTCTACTGCATGGAAATATCTTTATTTTGCCTTTGTACTTGAAAAGATATTTTCACTGGATATAGAATTCTGAGTTGACAGATTTTTTTTCTTTCAGCACTTTAGAGTTGTTTCTCTGTCTTCTGACCTTCGTAGTTCCTGAGGAGGAAAACAGTATATATTAGAATAGTTGTCCCCATATAAGCAATATGCCATTTTTCTTTGGCTATTTTCAAGAATTTTTCTTTATTGTTGCTTTTTGGCAATTTGACTATGATGTGTCTAAGTATGGTTTCCTTCAAATTTGTCATCCTGGGCAGCTTTTTTTTTTTTTTCCCTGAGACATAGTCTCACGCTGTTGCCCAGACTGGAGTGCAGTGGCATGATCTTGGATCACTGCAACCTCCTCCTCCAAGGCTTAAGTAATTCTCCTGCTAGCCTCCTGAGCAGCTGGGATTACAGGTGCATGCCACTACTGCCAAGCTAATTTTTGTATTATTAGTAGAGATGGAGTTTCACCATGTTTGCCAGCCTGGTTTCAAACTCCTGACCACAAATGATCCACCTGCCTTGGCCTCCAGAAGTTCTGGGATTACAGGCGTGAGCCTCTGTGCCAGCATTTCTCGGCAGGATGACTCTAAATTACGTCTTTTGCCAAATTTCAAATTTTTGGGCCATTAAATTTTAAATATTACCCCAGCCCCATTCTCTCTGTGTTTTCCTTCTGGGAATATGATTACATATGTATTAGATCTTCTGTTATTGTCCTATAGATCTCTAAGACACTGATAGTTTAAAAAATTATAAAAAACCTTTGTCCTTCAGACTGGATAATATCTATTATTCTAAATTTACAGATTCTTTCTTCTGTCATGTCCAATTTGCTTTTGAGTTCATCTAGTTAGATTTTTATTTTCAAATTTCTTCTTTTATTTCAAGAATTTCAATTCTTTTATAATTTCTATTTTTTTGCTGATATTCTTTATATTTTCACTAATATAAGCATATTTTCTTTCATTTCAGTGAACAGAGTTATAAAATCTGCTTTAAAATTTGTATCTGCTAATTTTATCATCTAGATCCCTTTGAAATTGATATTTTTTCTTGAGACACAGGATCTCACTGTCATCCAGACTGGAGTGCAGTGGTATGATCATGGCTCACTGCAGCCTCAACTTCTTAGAATCAAGTGATCCTCTTTGTGCCTATTTTCCCAAGTAGCTGGGATAATAGGCACATGCCACCATGCCTGGCTAATTTTTAAATATTTTTAGAGATGGGATTCCACTATGTTACCCAGGCTGAATCAAATTCCTGGGCTTACGTGATCCTCTCACCTTGGCCTCTCAAAGTTCTGGGATTATAGGCATGGGCCACTGTGCTCAGCTGAAGTCGATCTTGTCTCATTGTCTTGTCTTTTGAAAATGAACATTTTCCTTGTTCTTAATATGTCGAGCAATTTTGCATTGTGTCATGGACTCTGTAAAATGTTTTGTAGTTAAGATTCTAGTTTCTATTGTATTTCTCTGAGGAGTGTTAATATTTTAAGTGGTAAATTAACTTTGTCAAACTCAAACTATACACTCTTTCTCTTGGCCAGAAGCTAAAACCTCAGCTCATTCCTTTTGTCCTTAGCTGAGTGCTTAGAGTCTCTGCCTCATTCATGTATAGTTCAGGGACTTAGGCAGAGTTCATAAACAGAATTCAGGCCTCTCCCTTTCTGGCTCTCTTTTTTCTCAGATTCCTTCCACACTTTCCAGGTTCTGTGGTCACTCTGAATTCCATTCTCTAATTCTTCAGGCCAGAAAGACTGCTTTTTATTAGAATTTTAGCTGCCCTGTGCAGTGCTGATGATAGCCTGCCCGCAGGCTAAAATCTGTAACAATGGGAAACTCATCCTTTTCTGGTCCTTCTTCCAAGTTTTGATTTTTACAGAATCTTCTTGCTTTTGTTCACTTTCTAGGCATTATTTCTTTCCAGTCTTTGGATCATTGTTTTTGTTTATTTTACTTTATTTATTTAGTCCAGAGATTGTAAGTAAATATGAGTTCTTATTTTTGAAAAGATTGGTCCTGATGGATTCTTACTTGGCCATCTGAGACATACCTCATGTAGTACCTTAGTGGGCTTGAGCCCATTTCCCCAAATTGTAACCTGATCAATTTGTTGACTTTTCTCATTCTCAGTCTTTCTTCCTCACACATGCCTCATAAACTGTCTACATTCAAGAGTTTATCATGGTCCAATGTAGGGGTGACATAATTAAGACATATTTATTAAATCATTTGGACAGTCAAATACATTATTTAATTTGATCTTCCCAACATCTCTTAAAAAATGTGCTTTGTGAGAAGAATTAAAGTGTTGTCTCTATTTTACTGAGTTTCATTGTGATTGTATCTTGCATGTGATACTATGTTTATTAAGTGCCAGAATCCAACTTTAAAACCAGATGTGTCTGATTCTAAAATCTTACAGTACTGTGTATTTTGGGCTAGTTACTTTACCTTACTTATACTGGTTTTCACATATGTAAAATGGGGATGATAAAACACATGACACATAGAATTATATGTCAGTTAAATGAGATATTGTGAATACATGGCATAGTGCAAACAAAACAGTGAGTATTTATGTCAGCTTTTATTTTATAAAAACCTTGAATTCTCAGTAGTTTACAAGAATAAATATTTATTTCTTGTCTCCGGTTCATGTTGTCAACTACTGGTTGGATGCTATGACTCTATGCAGACTGCAGGCTGAGACTGCTCCATATATCTCCTTATTTTGGGACCTGAACTAAAGGAGAGCCTTGTGTGCAACAAGCCTTTCTTATGGCAGAGGTCACAGGAACTAGACTACTTTTGGGATCTTGTACTCTCTCTAAAAGCCTATGTTCAGAAATGATAAGCAGCAAATATTCCATTGGTCAAAGCAATTCACATATCCAAGCCCCAAATCAGAGGGATGGGAAAATATATTTTATTCAAAAAGGAGGGAATGAATAACTGTAAACAATAACATAGGTTACCAAAGATATAATCATCATGTTTTGCTTCTACAATACCACAGTTAATATTTTCCAATAACTGGAGTAGAAGGTGGATCATTAAAAGGATATGGCTACTTGAAATGGCAAGAATACAAAGGACTATTTTATTACATGCCAAGATAAGAGTCCAGACAATAGCTGCTATGGGCATTTAGAGCGAGTTAGTGTGAGCCATAATGACTAGGAAAAGTCTCATGAATGAGAGATGGCTTGATCTGGGTCTTGAGAGAAGATTTGAGTTAGATAAAAGTCATTTGGAGCAGCTATAGCAAAATGAGCAAAGGTACAGCATTAGATTAGTTTGGTCCTTTTATTGGGGTGCTTTTTTGGGGATGATCATTGGAAGCAGCCTGGAGAGACTGAATATCAGGCAGGAGATAAAAAAGAGACCTTAATAAATTTTAAACAGATTTAGAATTGAAAATTTATGTTTTAGGAAGATTTTCCTGGCAATTCTGTAGGAGGTAAGATGGGCGGCAGGGAATATTTCTCTAGTGTTATACACAACAACCACTATCCTTTTATGTAAGTTGTACACTGGCTCTGTGAGACGAGCATATCACAAAAATGTGGTGAGCATGACAAATATTTCCTCAATGCATACTTGACTCCCACTGGTAAGAAAACTAAAATTGCCTTACTTGTTTTTCTCAAAATCTCCTGTCTGACTAAATAAAGAGCATGCTTCAGTAGGAGACAATACTTCCCACACAGAAACATAATTAAAACAACATATCAGATAGGCTGGATGGTCAATAAAACATTGCAAACTGGAGGAAAATATCTTTGCACTATCATTTTTATTTTGCTTTTGAACTAATCAAGGAAAGACAATTGGAACACAATTTTCTTTTGTGCACTTAAAAGTAGAGAAACAACTTCTAAAATTTTCCATCTTTGAATTTTTTAGCAAAATACAATGCCCAGAAGCTTTTGGAAAGCAGTGACAGTGGCTATGGTAAGAATTTCCATCCATTATTTTATCCCATTATTTCTCTGATTTTTTATTGTTATTGATTTTGATTCACTAATGACCTCTGGTAGATACTTATTATGCAATGCTTCTCTATTTTGGATGTGAAAATTAGTAACATAAATTTGAATGAGATTGTTTGATTTTCAGAATTATATTTATGACTTAGCTAAGTGGAAAAATGCTAAAGAGTAATGTATACATTTTTCAATGCTTAAATCAATCACCTAAAAAATTACGATTTTTTTTAGATCTGTTAGGCCAACATTATTTACGTCATAAAGACTGCATTGCTTCATAATTAGTATGATATTGAAACTAGGTATCACAGGATGAAAAGTACTTAAAAATATATGTAGATTAACATTGGAATCTTGGAGACTGAAATTGTGGGAGAAAGAAGGGACTTATTATTTATTTAACTTTTCTTCCATGCCAGATACTGTGAAGTGCTATACTCACTTGTTAAAATAACCATTCAATGCAGTTGTTGTTATTATTGTTCTCATTTCACACATGAGGAAACTCATGCTCTACAAGGTGAAGAAAGCTGCGCAAGGCCTCATAGTTAATAGTGGGTAAAGCTGGTGTTCCACCTAAGTGGGTTTGACTCTAATATCCAACCCCCTTCCATTACATAATGTTGTCTCTTCACATTGCTCCATTCTCTTACTTCTCAATCCTTTGTCAAAGGGAACTGGATTCCAGATAGAACCTAGAATTTCTATTTTAGTGAGTGGATGGTCTATATATCAGTGGTCCATGATTTTCAGAAGTTCAAATTTAAAATACAAATTAGTACTATAAACAAGAAAATTAAATTTATAATTTGGTGCTTAAAATACATACTTATATAAAAACAATTTTATTACAATAACAATAAAAAAACTTTAAAAATATCCAAATACCATCATAAATAATTTCTTACTTGTCCATGTTCTCTTTTTATTTTTGTCCACGTGCACACACAATTTGGTAAGAGTTATGTTCTTTAATTAAACATTTTAGTAACTATACACCATTACACTAGATGGACATATCATTATTGATTACGCCATTCCTGTAATGTTTGAAACTTGTTATTTTCAATTTTCTGCTACACTGTGATAAACATTTAAATTCATATAGTGCTTTTTAAATTGTATATAATTGCTGTGGAATAAATTTCTAGTAGATATTGGGTCAAAGAGCAGCAAAATAGAAAATTAATATAAAATGTTCTACTTAAACAAATTTTAAGCTTAATGAAATAGAAAATATTATCATATTGAAATGCTATTGTGTCCAGGGTTCCCAGTACAACTCTCAGGCTTGATGATTTTCTAGAAGAAATCATGAAACTCAGAACAGTTGTTATACTCATGATTATGGTTTATTAAGTGAAAGAATGTAGATTAAAATGAGCAACGGGCAAAGGTCCATAGGTGAAATCTAGGAGAAACCAGGCACAAGCTTCCTGGTGTTGTCTAGCAGTGAATTTGCAGGGGGATGCCCTTAATTTTCTCAGTAATGACATGTGACCATATGTGTAGAGTACTGTGAACCAGAGAAGTATCCTTGAGGCTTAGTATCCAGGATTTTTTTTGGGGTCATTCACATAGGTATATAGTACCCATGTGATTGACCTTAGCTACTCAATCTCCAGCCCCCAAAAAGCCAAACCAGTACAGAATGGCTCAAGGCAAGAGGCATGCAAAAGCATTCTTGTCATGCAGGATATTCCAAGGACTCAGAAGTTCTCTCCCAGGACCAGGTCAGGAGCCACTCCTTTCTTAGAGCCACGTGCAATTTGAGAAGCCAAAGCCTATTGAACTAACTCTTTACACATCGGTGTAGAAATAGTTCGAGAAGGAGGATTGAAAAATCATGTTGCTGTAATGTTTAAAAAGACTTGGAAGATTAATTAATTCAAACTTTACTTTTTTATAGCCTGAGTAACTGTGGCTCAGAGCAGCTAAATTATTGCCCAATTACACATCTAGTTAGTGATAGACAAAATGCAAGAGGAGTAAGTGGAAGGTTTTCAATGAACTTCCACTTAAGGTCATTGTGTAGGTTTACTGTTAAAATCGTTTTTCCTATTGAAATGCTACCTTATTTGTTCTCAGCTTTTTAGACTGCAGAAATACCACCCATAATGCATGTTTAAAATACGGATACCCATGGCCCAACTTTAGAGATTCTTATTTGGTAAACTTGTGTGGCATGCAGGAATTTGCAGTTTTTAACAAGGTACCCAGGCGATTTCTAATACTTATCAGTCCAGGACCACGCTTTGAAAAACACTGTTGCACAATGATAACTGATAAATCTTCCTACAACCCAGATTAAATTATGCCATTGTGTTTTTAAAGAGAAGTCATTGGCTCTTCACCTTCTGCCTAATTAAGTATCACTTTCTTCAGCCTCTCATTTCATTAACTTCCACATTATAGCCCCAAGTATCTTTCCTCTCACTATTCCCTAAAGCCCTAGCAGAACTGACTTTGTGCACTTCCCTTAATGGTTTGTGTATACTTTTACTGCGATAATTTGTTCCCGATAGAACTCTAATGGTTACTTCTTGTTTTTGTCTGCTTGGCTTTCTTCCTCCCTCCTTTCTTCTCAGGGAATCTGCCCCTGTCTCAGTACATGTGATTCTGGGCTGGGTGGGTATGGAGGAGATGGAAAGATTCTCTCAGGCTAGTAATATTTGGACTCATGGAACATGCATGGTTTAAATTAGTATTTGGAGGACGAATATGACTGAGAGGAGGAAGATGGAGAAGTGGGCAAGAACAAGTGAGTTGTGGCTGATGCATGGGAAGAAGTACATGGTGCAAAATAAAGAAATGTACTTTGGGGCCAATTGTGGTGTAGGTACTTAGAAAATTTCGGTCAGATGATGGGTCAGCGGAAATATTGGAACTTCAGAAATAGAGAGCATTTATATGACAAGATGGTGTGTCCTGTTTTTTATATTGAATTTTCTGATTTGCAAATGAGAAAGATGAAACTCTGATATTCAACAGAAGGAATTCTGCAAACTATAATTTTGAGCACCGGAGTGCTGGTCACCTCTGGATCTTGATTTTGCTTACCACCTCTCTCACAGTCTTTCATTTTGTCTTTCATGAGCAGAGACAAGAATTTTTGGCTCTTTCTATTATTTTTCCAATGAATTAATATGGTGTAAACTTTATGTACTGCTCCCTTAGGGACCTTTTTTATATGTCATTAAACAAAAACCATATTGAATATTGACTGTTTCTTTCTTGTTCTCTTGACTTAATTTTCTTACTGATTTGGGAGAGTACACAAGAAAGTATGGGGAACAAAGAAAGTGAATATTTAAAAAACGTTTTCTTCCACTCAGAATGGGACAATTTTCTTTAATGGCTCAAAGATGACATTAAACATTTAATATCTGGTTTTCTGATTCCAAATCTCATGTTTCTTCCAAGAGGTGAGAGTGACTAATGATACTCAATTAGGTTGTTAAAACATGGTATGGTGTTAAAAATAACCAATGCTACTAATTTTTTTGCCTTTCAATTTTTGCATTATTAGAGAATATTTGACCGTAATAAAACAGAAATACTTATATATTTTTAAAAAATTGATGTTTTGTGTTACGAGGTTTTGGATCCTACAGTCTTTGAGCAGGTGATCTATTAATCTGGCAAATAATGTCTTCTTTTAATCTGGCATTTAGAATGCCAGGTTGGTGCAAAGATATTCTCACGTCAGAGTATCAGACTAAAATTATGCTGTATGGAGGAAGAGAGCCACCAGGTAGCGCTCAAGTACTATTCATCAGCATTAGAACATGCATATGCAGTTAGGTTAGTGTATGACGGTGTAAAAGTACTTAATTTTAAGAACTTTTTCCTCATATGTGGATGAAGTCTAATACAGAACCACAAATTCCATTGTTAAAATCTATTGAAACTAAGATAAAATTGTATTGCTTATTTGCCATGAATACATAGTTTTCTCTTGCACACTGCAAAACAAGAAAAGATAGGGATTTATGATTATCTTATCAACCAGATGCTTGAAAATGTATATCAATAAATAGTGCTTAAAAATGTCCTTTCAGAAAAATGGCCAGAACTCCTATGCAGAGAGGAAAAAGTTTGCATAGAGGGTTACTGCACTGTGAGATGCACTTCTCCCTGGGATTTCTCAGGAGGGGACTTGTCTTCACCCTGAGGGTGTCTGACTTTGCAAACCCCTTCCAAAAATATGGAAAATGATAAATATTCATATTACTTTTATAAAAATACTATGTTATTATTACTAAAGTTATTTTTTTTCTAAGTACTTTAATATAGCATTTGAAAATACTGGGGGATCCAAGATGGCCGATTAGGAGCAGCTCAGGATTGCAGTTCCCAGTGAAAGTGCGGAGGCCTCTGCAGGTGATCACCAGGCAAGAAAAAGAAATAAACGGTGTTCAAACAGGATAGGAGGAAGTCAAATTGTCTCTATTTGCAGATGACATGATTGTATATCTAGAAGACCCCATTGTCTCAGCCCAAAATCTCCTGAAACTGATAAACAACTTTAGCAAAGTCTCAAGATACAAAATCAATGTGCTAAAAAACTCAAAAGCTAGCAGAAGACAAGAAATAACTAAGATCAGAGCAGAACTGAAGGAGATAGAGACACAAAAAACCCTTCAAAAAATCAGTAAATCCAGGAGCTGGTTTTTTGAAAAGATCAACAAAATAGACCACTAGCCAGATTAATAAAAAAGAAAAGAGAGAAGAATCAAATAGACGCAATAAAAAACGATAAAGGGGATATCACCACAGATTCCACAGAAATACAAACCATCACCAGCGATTATTACAAACAACCCCATGCACATAAACTAGTAAACCTGAAAGAAATGGATAAATTCCCAGACACTTGCATCCTCCCAAGCCTAAACCAGGAAGAAGTCGAAACTATGAATAGACCAATAACAAGGTCTGAGGTTGAAGCAGAAATTAAGAGCCTGCTACCCAAAAAAAGCCCAGGTCCAGATGGGTTCACAGCCGAATTCTACCAGACACATGAAGAGGAGCTGGTACCATTCCTTCTAAAACTATTCCAAACAATTCAAAAAGAGGGAATCCTTCCCAAATCATTTTATGAGATCCAGATGGATTAAAGACTTAAACATAAGACCTAACACCATAAAACCCTAGAAGAAAATCTAGGCAAAACCATTCAGGACATAGGCGTAGGCAAGGACTTCACGACCAAAACACCGAAAGCATTGGCAACAAAAGCCAAAACAGACAAATGGGATCTAATCAAACTCCACAGTTTCTGCACAGTAAAGAAACAGTCATTAGAGTGAATCAGCAACCAACAGAATGGGAAAAAATTTTTGCAATCTACCCATCCGACAAGGGCTGATATTGAGAATCTACAAAGAACTAAAACAGATTTACATGAAAAAAACAAATAAGCCCATTCAAAAGTGGGCATAGGATATGAACAGACACTTTACAAAAGAAGACATATAGGAGGCCAACAAACATATGAAAAAACGCTCATCATTGCTGGTCATTAGAGAAATGCAAATTAAAACCACATTGAGATACCATCTCATGCCAATTAGAATGGCAATCATTAAAAAATCTGGGGACAACAGATGCTGGAGAGGATGCGGAGAAATAAGAACACTTTTACACTGTTGGTGGGAGTGTAAATTAATTCAAACATTGTGGAAGAAAGTGTGGTGATTCCTCAAGGACCTGGAAATAGAAATTCCATTTGACCCAGCAATCCCATTGCTGGGTATATATCCAAAGGATTATATATCATTCTACTATAAGGACACATGTTCGTGAATGTTCATTGCAGCACAGTATATAATAGTAAAGACCTGGAACCAACCCAAATGCCCATCGATATTAGACTGGACAGAAAAAATGTTGCACGTATATACCATGGAATATTATGCAGCCATCAAAAACGATGAGTTTGTGTCCTTTGTAGGGACATGGATGAACCTGGAAACCATCATTCTCAGCAAACTGACACAAGAACAGAAAACCAAACACCACTTCTTCTCACTCTTAGGTGGGTGTTGAACAATGAGAACACATGGACGCAGGGAGCGGAGCATCACACACTGGGGTCTGTCGGGGAGATACAGGGGAGAGACAAGGTGGGGGTGGGGAGTTGGGGAGAGATAGCATGGGGAGAAATGCCAGATATAGGTGTTGGGAGGAAGGCAGGAAATCACACTGCCATGTGTGTACCTATGCAACAATCTTGCATGTTCTACACATGTACCCCCAAACCTAAAATACAATTAAAAAAAAAAGAAAATACTGAAGAAAAATGTGTAGTTTCTATACGTAATTAAAACTTTTTAGATCTATGCTGAATTATCGCTGCATATAAATGTATTTATCACTCAACCTCAGTACTGACCAACATTCTGCATTACTGCTTCATCTGTGCTCTTCAAGCTTATTTTTTTCTGAAGTATTTGAAGTTTTTTAAAGTAAATCTAAGAGATTATATCATTTTACCTGTGAATATTTAAGTTTGTATTGACAATAGATGAGAACTTCAAAAAACCCCACATAATCACAGTACTGCTATTCTATTACCAGAGCACTTGATATGTAACTTTGTTTTAAAGCTCAGTCAGGCAGTATGCCAGCCTCAGTGAGAAAACATTTGTTTTGAGAGCTTAAAATGAGAATATGCTGTAGAATATTGAATAATTTAAAAAAAAATATAGGTGGCCAAGCACAGTGGCCCACACCTGTAATCCTAGCACTTTGGGAGGCCGAGGCAGGTGGTTCACCTGAGATCAGGAGTTTGAGACCAGCTTGGCCAATGTGGTAAAACCCTGTCTCTACTAAAAAATCATAAATTAGCCAGGCGTGGTTGTGTGTGCCTGTAGTCCCAGCTACTCAGGAGGCCAAGGCAGGAGAATTCCTTGAGGTTGCAACCTGGGAGGTTGCAGTGAGCTGAGATCACCACTACACTCCAGCCTGTGTGACAGAGTGAAGCTCCATCTAAAAAAAAAACAAAAAAAAGGTAAAAGATTTTTAAGATAAACTGTATTACATATATTCTACATTTCATTATTTAATTAAGCCTTATGTATCTCATGTGTGGGTCACTGGACAAATGAAAACCAAAGACATTTCTCAAGATGGGTGAGGTTTTAAGTTAGAGAAGTGCAATATTTTCAATGTGCATATTTCTGTTTATAAGTTAGATAAGTGCATAGCCCTAATGTGCATGTTTCTGTTTTATTGCCATTGTCTGAATAAAAATCATGAATATGACCACATTAGCTAGACTCTGCCTGCTGTAAGAGTTAACTTTTTGATGTGCAGCTCTGTTTATTTTGGCTTCTTTCTTTTTCAGACTTTATGTGATGTAATGTTCCCTATAAAAGTCTGACATCAATAAGGATAGGAACTGACTCATTACATTTTCTGAAGATAATCTGAGTTTTTAGGCTTTTAGTATTCTCCTCCATGCCCGTCCATATTGACATATTGCTTCAGCTGAGGCAGGTGTGACCACAGGGTTCGTTTACCTCAAATAGCCAAAGCTTAAGATCATGCCGCAGAGTTCAGCTAAGAACAAGAGAGGAATGCAATTGCCTAGCCTGAATGTGAGTGATATTGCATATTCTTTTAGGAATGTAATGTTTAGATTATATCTAGTGGTGGTAAGGAGTAAACAGACAGCTTTCTTCCTCTAAGATCTTGTAATACTTCCATATTATTTAGAACATCATTATTTTAACTCAGTGTATTTCTTGTGTGTGACAACTTTGCAGGATTTTTCCTGCCAGACTATTAACTTAAAATATAAAAGAATGCTGGAAAAAGTTGCTTATTAGATTAAATTGCTAATCCAATAAGGAAAAGGCTTTTGACTATCCTCTCTGTATGCCTGCTTTTCTTTATAAAGAATTAAAAAGCATAGGACAAGTAACTTTCTCTCATCAAATATCTATGAATTTTATCTGTTAACTAATTTATGAAATACTTAAACCAAACTTCTATTAGGTGGATAGATTGAATTCTTTGTTCAAATTCAGAAATTCCCCAGCACTTTAAATCTTTGAATTATCTATATTTTGATATGTATTTATCTTTTTTTCTCTATGCATGTCTTGATAGGGAAGTTAGTAGAGCTGGGTTCTTATCTGAAATTATATATATATATATATATATATATATATACACACACATATATATACACACACATAACATAATGTATACATATATACACACACATATAAGACACACACATTTTATATAAATAAAGACACACACACACACACACACACACACCACCTTAAAAAGCAGATTTATTCAACAGAATGAGTTTTAGTTAGGTTTTGACTAACTAATCTAAGTAATGCTAATTAAATTTGTATTAACGAATGGCCTAAATGTGCCTCTTTTTGCCTGTTCAGGCATAAAAAATGTACTGCTTAACAAAAAGTATTATCAGAATTATTTTATTTTGTATAAAACATTATAGGCTAATGTAGAGTTGATTGATTTTATCTAATTTCCCTGAAATGTATCTTCCAATAAGAAAACTTCCAACATATTCATCTACTAAAAATTCCAACAGTAGAAAATGGAAAACTTCTACCTCTGTTGAAAGGTTCCCCTTTTTTTTCCAAAGGTGCAGAAACTTCAGAATGAGATAGTACTGGGTGTGAATTCTAATTCTGACACTGACCTTGGTTAAGTTACCTACCTCCTCAGAAATTCAATTTCCTCATCCATTAAAAGAACTTAATACTATCTAATAATAACGGCTATACTGGGGATTTTTTTTTTTTTTTGGAGACAGGATTTTATTGTTACCCAGGCTGGAGTGCAGTGGCGTGATCTTGGCCCACTGCCACCTCAACCACCTGGGCTTAGGTGGTCCTCCCACCTCAGCCTCCTGAGCAGCTGGGACCACAGGCAGCACCACCACACCTAGCTAATTTTTTTTTTTTTTTTTTTGAGAGGGAGTCTTGCTCTGTCACCCAGGCTGGAGTGCAGTGGTATGATCTTGGCTCACTGCAGCCTCTGCCTCCACCTGGCTAATTTTTGGATTTTTTGCAGAGATGGGGTCTTGCCATGTTGCCCAGGCTGGTCTTGAAATAACATTATCTTTTAATAATGAGTAATTTAATTTTTTATTTTAATAGCTACATTTTATTGAACCCTATGCAAACATTGTGCTAGTGCAGAAGACATGTTAGTGACCATTTCACTTTCCTTGGGTCTTTCATTGTGCTCTAGTGAAACCCCAATTGCCAGTATCTGTTTCTCTGTGCCTTAGTGTTTTTCTTCCAGCTCTGAGTAGGTGTAGACTAAAGTGCTATGTAATTCATATCCCCAGGAGCAGCCCTCAGCTAATGACATAACCCCTTTTTTGGTGCACAGATATCACAGTTACCTCACTCCTTGGGTGGAATAATTTCTAAGGTATATTCTTTGCACCATTTTCCCAGAGTTTTCTTACAAAATTAAGCTCCAGTTGCCCCTTGTGGTAGCTGCTTTACCCCTGTCCTCTATAGTGGTTGCTTCTGTTGCTCAATTAGTTTCTCTGCTTCTTTAACATATTCTCTGAAATACCCAAATTTACTAACTTCAAATTTTTGCATTGGGATCTGCTTCTGGGAAAAATTAAGACAGCAAGTTATTTTATATTTCACCATCTCAACTTTAAACAATTCTCCAGGCTGGACACAGTGGGTCATGCCTATAATCCCACCAGTGTGGGAGGCTAAGGAAGGCAGATTACTTAATCCCAGCACTTTGGGAGGCTGAGGAAGGCAGATCGCTTGGGCCCAGGAGTTTAAGACCAGCTTGGGCAACAAGGCCATATGTAATTGCAAGGGACTTTGGGAAATACCAGTTACCTGGGTAATAAGGTACCTAACTATAATTTAATTATTATGGGAAAAGGGAAAATGTGTTTTTGTAGATAACCAGCACCCTCTACCACATTTTTGTAGCAGAGTATGTATTTTTGGTTCTTTGTAAACATCACTAATTGCAGACAAGGAAACAGAATATGAAACTATCAAACTGTCTGGCATCTTTTACTCAAATCAAGGCATAGAGCTTTTACATACTAATGATAATATCTTTGATTTTACCTCATCTCTCTTTTTTACACAACCATATACTTACCTAGAAATATACTTTCTCCTCTCATATTTTTATACATTTGTATACAACATCTTGATTTATATCTTGATTTATCAGTAATGAATATTTAGATTGAGGCTTGCCTAATCTCTTGTGTGTGTCTCTTCCAGTTTTTACTCAATAACTTATATTGCTTCATTGGTTAGAAAAAGAGAAGTGAAATGAAAATGAATGAAAGTCATTGTAGGGAGTCTCAACATTTTCATACATAATAACTTCCTGAAAATAATTTTAGAAAGTAAAATGTTGGAGAAGAGGGAAGATGGCACTGTAGGACCAACTCAGGATTGCAGCTCCCAGTGAATCCGCAGAGGGTGAATGGATGCTGCATTTCCATATGGATCTTTATTGTCCACAGACTAGGAGATTCCCAGGTGTAAGAGCCCCACAAGCCGCCAGCACGGCAGTTTGGGCCGGGGCGGCTGTTTGGGCCAAGGCCGCAGCGCAGAGACACTCCGTACAAAATACACTGGTTTGGTTGCCCTGTTAAACTGGCAATTGGAGATTTCAGAAGGCAGATTAGCACATTCATCTGATTAAACAGAACTTAAACAGAAAGCCAGGCCAGGAGATTCCTGGGCAGCAATGTGGTTTGAGCCGGCGCAGTGGGTCATTGCACGGGAAATGACACAGATCCCAGCCCCCTTGCAGCAGGCGACTGGAACACCTGGGAGAGAGTCCACCATTCAACTTTAAAAAAAAAAAGGGATCTGAGGCAGGGAGCCAGGTGATCAGGCTCAGCAAGTCCCACCCCCACAAACACAAACAAAACAGCAATTGGAAATGCCCAGGGTTCAGAGTTTCATGGCAAGCACAGCTGAACCCAGGACATTGCAGTTTGGCGGCGGAGGGGCATCCACCACTACCAAGGCACGTGACCCCTATGGAGGTACTCAGCCATTGCTGATGCAGCCTGCCATTGCCAAGGCAATCTGCCATAACAGAGAGAGTCGGCCACTACAGAGGCAGGCCACCATCGCCACTGCAGTTCTAACCACACCCATATAAACAGGACTACAGGGAATTGCACATGGCAGCAGGGCAGGGCTCATGACAGCAGGGCGGAGCCCACGGCAGCAGGGAGGAGCCCACGGCAGCAAGGCGGAGCCCACGGCAACAGGGCGGAGCCCATGGCAGCTCATCATAGCCACTACAGGCAAGTGGTGACTAGACTGCCTCCTCACTGGGCAGGAAAGTGCAACAGATACTCATAAATAAAGCCCTAACTCCCCAGGACAGAGCACCTGAGGAAAAAAAAGGGGCTTTATGAGTTCTGCTGCAGCAGACTTAAACATACCTGCCTAGCAGCCCTAAATGAACAACGGAGCACCTAGCTCAGCAATAGAGCTTCTGTAAAGTACAGACTGTCTCCTCAAGCAGCTCCCTGACCCCCATATATCCAAAGAGTCACCTCATAAAGGACTGATCAGACTGACATTTGGTGGGCATCATTCAGAGACAAAGATAGCAGAAGAAGAATCTGGTAGCAACCCTCATGGTTCCATAGCTGCTACAGGAGTTCCCCAGGCAAGCAGGGCCTGGAGTGGACCTCAGCAGTCCTACAGCAGTGGGGCCAGACTGTTAGAAGGAAAACTAAGAAAATGAAATACTTCATCATCAACAATCTGGACGTCCACTCAGAGACTCAATTGGAAAATCAGCAACCACTCAGAAGACGGGGATAAATCCACAAAGATGGGAAGAAACCAGTGCAAAAAGGAGGAAAACACCCGAAACCAGAACACCTTGCCTCCTACAAAGGACCAAAACTCCTCACCAGCAAGGGAAACAAAGCTGGACACAGAATGAGTGTGATGAAATGACGGAATCAGACTTCAGAAGGTGGGTAAAGAGAAACTTCCTTGAGCTAAAAGAACATGTTCTAACTCAATGCAAAGAAACTAAGGACCTTGAAAAAAGATTTGAGGAAATGATAACAAGAATGGACAACTTACAGAGGAATATGAGTGAATTGAAGGAGCTGAAAAACACAACACCAGAACTTCGCGAAGCAACAGCTGATTTGACCCAGCAGAAGAAAGGATATCAGAAGTCGAAGATCAACTCAGTGAAATAAAATGAGAAGCCAAGATTAGAGAAAAAAGGAATGAACAAAGTCTCCAAGAAATGTGGGACTATGTGAAGAGACCTAACCTACATTTGATAGGTGTACCTGAATGTGACGAAGAGAATGAATCCAAGCTGGAAAATACTCTTCAGGTTATTATCCAGGAAAATTTCCCCAACCTAGCAAGGCAGGCCAATATTCAAGTCCAGGAAATATAGAGAACACCGCAAAGATATTCCTCAAAAAGAGCAACCCCAAGGCACATAATTGTCAGATTCAACAGGGTTGAAATGAAGGAGAAAATGCTAAGGGAAGCCAGAGAGAAAGGTCGGGTCACCCACAAAGGGAAGCCCATCAGACTCACAGCACATCTCTCGGCAGAAGCCCTACAACCCAGAAGAGAGTGGGGCCAATATTCAACATGCTTAAAGAAAAGAACTTTCAACCCAGAATTTCATATCCAGCCAAACCGAGCTTCATACGTGAAGGAAAAATAAAATCCTTTGCAAACAAGCAAGTCCTCAGAGATTTTGTCACCACCAGGCCTGCTTTACAAGAGCTCCTGAAAGAGGCACTACACATAGAAAGGAACAACCAGTACCAGCCATTCCAAAATCACACTAAATGCTAAAGAGCATCAACATAATGAAGAATCTGCATCAACTAATGGGCAAAACAGCCTGCTAGCATCAAAATGGCAGTATCAAATTCACACATAACAATATTAACCCTAAATGTAAATGGACTAAATGCACCAATCAAAAGACACAGACTGTCAAATTGGATAAAAATCCAAAATCCATCGGTGTGCTGTATCCAGGAAACCCATCTCACATGCAAGGATACACAAAGGCTCAAAATAAAGGGATGGAGGAAGATTTACCAAGCAAATGGAGAACAAAAAAAAGCAGGTGCTGCAATTCTCGTCTCCAATAAAATAGACTTTAAAGCAACAAAGATCAAAGAGACAAAGAAGGCCATTACATAATGGTAAAAGGATCGATACAACAAGAAGAGCTAATGATCCTAAATATATATGGACCCAATACTGGAGCACCCAGATATATCAGGCAAGTTCTTAATGACTTACAAAGAGACTTAGACTCCCACACAATAATAGTAGGAGACTTTAATACTCCACTGTCAATATTAGACAGATCAACCAGACAGAAAATCAACAAGGATATCCAGGGCTTGAACTCAGACCTGGAGCAAGCAAACCTGATAGACATTTACAGAACTCTCCACCCCAAATCCACAATACACATTCTTCTCAGCACCACATCACACCTACTCTAAAATTGACCACATAATTGGAAGTAGAGCACTCCTCAGCAAATGCAAAACAACTGAAATCATAACAAACAGTCTCTCAGACCATAGTGCAATCAAGTTAGAACTCAGAACCGCACAGCTTCATGGAAACTGAACAACTGGCTCTTGAATGTTGATTGGATAAACAATGAAATGAAGGCAGAAATAAAGAAGTTCTTCAAAACCAATGAGAACGAAGACACAGCATGCCAGAATCTCTGGGACACATTTAAAGCAGTCTCTAGAGGAAAATATATAGCAATAAGTGCCCACATGAGAAGAGTGGAGAGATCCAAAATTGACACCCTATCGTCAAGATTGAAAGAGCTAGAGGAGCAAGATCAAAAAAACTCAAAACCTAGCAGAAGACAAGAAATAACTAAGATCAGAGCAGAACTGAAGGAGATAGAGACACGAAAAACCCTTCAAAAAATCAATAAATCCAAGAGCTGGTTTTTTGAAAAGCTCAACAAAATAGACAAACCACTAGCCAGACTGATAAAAAAAGAAAAGAGAGAATAACCAAACAGATGCAATAAAAAACGATAAAGGGGAAATCACCACAGATTCCACAGAAATTCAAACCATCATCAGAGAATATTACAAACAACTCTATGCACATAAACTAGTAAACATGGAAGAAATGGATAAATTCCTGAACACTTGTGTCCTCCCAAGCAAAAACCAGGAGGAAGCCGAAACTATGAATAGACCAATAACAAGGTCAGAAGTCGAGGCAGCAATTAAGAGCCTACCACACAAAAAAAGCCCAGGTCCAGATGGGTTCACAGCCAAATTCTACCAGACACACAAAGAGGAGCTGGTACCATTCCTTCTGAAACTATTCCAAATAATCCAAAAAGAGGGAATCCTTCCCAAATCATTTTATGAGACCAACATCATCCTGATACCAAAACCCGGCAGAGACCCAACAGGAAAGAAAACTTAAGGCCAATATCCATGATGAACATAGATGCAAAAATCTTCAATTAAATATTGGCAAGCCGATTGCAACAGCACATCAAAAAGCTTATCCATCATGATCAAGTAGGATTCATCCCAGGGATGCAAGGCTGGTTCAACATACACAAGTCTGTAAAAGTAATTCACCACATAAACAGAACCAAAACCAAACCTTATGATTATCTCAATTGACGCAGAGAAGGCCTTTGAGAAAATTCAACAGCCCTTTATGCTAAAAACCCCCAATAAACTCGGTATTGATGGAACATATCTCAAAATAATAAAAGCTATTTACGGCAAACCAACAGCCAATATCATACTGAATGGGCAAAAACTGGAAGCAATCCCTTTGAAATCTGGCACTAGACAAGGATGCCCTCTCTCACCACTCCTATTCAATATAGTACTGGAAGTTCTAGCCAGAGCAATCAGGCAAGAAAAAGAAATAACGGGTATTCAAATAGGAAAGGAGGAAGCCAAATTGTCTCTACTTGCAGATGACATGATAGTATATCTAGAAGACCCCATCATCTCAGCCCAAAAACTCCTGAAACTGATAAGTAACTTTAGCAGTCTCAGGATATAAAATCAATGTGCAAAAATCACAAGCATTCCTATACACCAAGTACAGACTTAAAGAGAGCCAAATCAAGATCGAACTGCCATTCACAATTGCTACCAAGAGAATAAAATACCTAGGAATACAACTTACAAGGAACGTAAGGGACCTCTTCAAGGAAAACTACAGACCACTGCTCAACGAAATAAGAGAGGACACAAACAGATGGAGAAACACTCCATTTCATGGTTAGGAAGAATTAATATCGTGAAAATGGCTATACTGACCAAAGTAATTTACAGACTCAATGCTATCCTCGTCAAGCTACCATTGACTTTCTTAACAGAACTGGAAAAAACCACCTTGAACTTTATATGGAACCAAAAGAGAGCCCGCATAGCTAAGTCAATTCTAAGCAAAAAGAACACAATGGGAGGCATCACACTATCAGACTTCAAACTATACTACAAGGCTACAGTAATCAAAACAGCATGGTACTGGTACCAACACAGAGATATAGACCAATGGAACAGAACAGAGGCATTGGAGACAACACAACATATCTACAACCATACAATCTTTGATAAACCTGACAAAAACAAGCAATGTAGAAAGGATTCCCTGTTTAATAAATGGTGTTGGGAAAACTGGCAGCCACGTGCAGAAAGGAGAAACTGGACCCCTTCCTGACACCTTACACTAAAATTAACTCCAGATGGATTAAAGATTTAAGCATAAGACATGTCACCATAAAAATCCTAGAAGAAAATCTAGGCAAAACCATTCAGGACACAGGAGCAGATAAGGACTTCATGACCAAAACACCAAAAGCATTGGCAACAAAAGCCAAAATAGACAAATGGGACCTAATGAAACTCCACAGCTTCTGCATGGCAAAAGAAACAGTCACTAGAGTGAATTAGCAACCAACAGAATGGGAAAAAATTTTTGCAGTTTACCCATCTGACAAAGGGCTGATATCCAGAATTTACAAAGAACTCAAACAGATTTACAAGAAAAAAACAAACAAGCCCATTCAAAATTGGGCAAAGGAGATGAACAGACACTTTACAAAAGAAGACATACATGAGGCCAACAAACATATGAAAAAATGCTCATCATCACTGCTCATTGGAGAGATGCAAATCAAAACCACATTGAGATACCATCTCATGCCAGTTAGAATGGTGATTATTAAAAAATCTGGAGACAACAGATGCTGGAGAGGATGTGGAGAAATAGGAACACTTTTACACTGTTGGTGGGAGTGTAAATTAGTTCAACCATTGTGGAAGACAGTGTGGCGATTCTTCAAGGACCTAGAAATAGAAATTCCATTTGACCCAGCAATCCCATTACTGGGTATATATCCACAGGACTATAAATCGGTCTACCATAAGGACACATGCACACAAATGCTCACTGCAGCACTGTTTACAATAGCAAAGACCTGGAACCAACCCAAATGCCCATCGATGATAGACTGGACTGGGAAAATGTGGCACATATACACCATGGAATATTATGCAGCAATCAAAAATGATGAGTTTGTGTCATTTGTAGGGACATGGATGAATCTGGAGAACATCATTCTCAGCAAACTGACAGGACAGAAAATGAAATACCGCATATTCTCACTCATAGGCGAGTGATGAACAATGAGAACACATGGACACAAGGAAGGGAGCACTGCACACTGGGGTCTATTGCGGGTAATAGGGGAGGGACAGCGGGTGGGGGGAGCTGGGGAGGGATAGCCTGGGGAGAAATGCCAAATGTGGGTGAAGGGGAGGAAGGCAGCAAAACACACTGCCACATGTGTACCTATGCAAGTGTCTTGCATGTTCTGCACATGTACCCCATAACCTAAAATGGAATAAAATAAAGAAATAAAGTAAAATGTTAGAAAGTTGCTGATATGCTGATATCTGTTCTCAGATGTATAAGAAATAGCATTTCATCTCTAAGTATATTTCAAGCAAATGCTATATTTACTTATGTATTTATTTTTGTATTTAGGCAAAGCAGATGGTAATTAATGATCTTCAAAAGTAAGAGGCCTGGGGCCAGGGGCCTCTGTTGCCTATTCCTTGCCTTAAGAATGGTCCCCCATTCCTGAGGGTCTGTTACTCTTCTGCAGCTACCTGGGAAGATTGTTGTGCAGTCAGTAGTATTTTAATCAAACATCAGGTCTCAATAAGTTCCCAGAGCAGGAATGAGGGAAGAGGTCACCATCCAACTGTCATACCACTATCTGGTTCATGTGCAACTTATAGTAAGGCTCCCCATATTCTGTCTGCTTGAGGCTCATTTGGAAATAAAGGAAAGGATGGGGAAATGTTGGTGTAGGAGGGGAAGTTGTGTTAGTGGCACTATGGGAAAAAGCAGATTTTATTTACCTGTAGTTTCTGGGTGGGGTATGGGAAGCTCAAGAGAGGATGAGAGGTAGGGCCTAGGTTTGCTACAGTGGACTTATGATGGTTAATTTTATCACTTGACTGGGCTAAAGAATGCCTAGATAGCTGGTAAAACATTATTTCTGGGTGTATGTGTAAGAATGTTTCTGGAAGAGATTAGCATTTGAATTGGTAGACAGAATATAAAAATTCTCACTAATATGGGTGGGCATTATCTAATTCACTGAGGGCCCAAATAGAACAAAAAGGCCAAGAGTGGATGAATTTACTCTCTTTCTCTTTGACCTGGAACATCTATCTTCTCCTGCTCTTGGTCATTTGCACTCCAGGTTTCCGGGCCTTCAGACTTCAACTGGGACTTGTGATACCACACTCTCACTCCGTAATACCCTTCTGCCCCCATTCATAGGTCTTCAGAGTCAGACTGAATTATATCACTGACTTTTCTGGTTCTCCACCTTGCAGGTGGCAGACTGTGGAACTTCTTTGCCTCCATAATTGCATGAGTCCATTTCTATTTTACATATATCCTATTGGTTCCGTTTCTTAGAGAACTCTGACTAATACGTATTTTGGTACCAAAAGTGGTTCCAGAGGAAGAGAACTTTAAGAATAAATTTTCTGGATAGGTCAAGGACTTTTAGAATTGGCTTTCTAACCTGATTAAAGTTGCTAATACTTGATTTCCAGTCGTAATAGAACACTTATAGTTCCATGGCATGAACTGTCAATAGAGCTTTGCAAAATATCTGCATTGCTTACTCCTAATCAACCAATTATAAGAAGCAAGGAGATGAGTGACTCTCTATATAGTACTTTAAACATGTTTTTTGTAAACTAAAAAATATAATGACATTGGTTGCTTGCTCCTAATGTCTCTGGACAAAGTGGTGAAAGAAAAGAGTGAGCTCAGGGATTTGAATTCCCAGCTAATGCACAGCATAAATGATCTAAAAGCTTCTCGGTATGCCTTGAAAGAGAGGCTTATTTCCTGTAGCTGCAGGGCTGGAATTACTAAAAATCAATGACAGAACTTTATCCTTCCACTGGCTGAATTAAAATGCAAGTGGAATTCCCAGCTTCACAGGGTGTCTAATGGTAAAGTGAGGGCATTAATTGGGAAAGAATGGCATTCCATAAGTGGAAATAGACCTGTGGGAAGATCTCGATGAAGCTGGGAACATTGAGTTTCTAAATTCTGATGAGTCTTCTTTGCCAGTAGAAGAGGTCTCCCCATCCCTAGTGGAAGTAGCTTCCCCACCCATAATGGTGTCAGGCTTTCCACTGCCATCTAAGAGGATTAACCCTGCTTTGCCTGAGGAAATAGTAATGGCTTCCCTAAAGCATTTGCTGTGCAAAACAATGTTGATTCTCCTCAGTACCACTCCCCACCCCATAACCACTCTTAGCTTCTAGATTTATTACCAAGAAGTGAAGTGACCTGCATAAGATATTTCTACTTAAGTTTACTAAACTCAAATCCTAGCAGGCCCTTGAAGGTGAGGTACAAAGTGTGACCCATGAAGACGTACACTACACTGCAGTAAAACTACTTGAGTTCTCTAATTTATGTAAGCAGAAATTCAGGAAAAATGTGTGGGAAAGGACATAAGGGTGTGGGATAATGGTGGAAAAAAACATAAAGTTGGATCAGGCCAAATTTATTTATATTGGCCCACTAAGCAGATTATACATTTATGTTGCAGCTTGGTGAGTTAGAAAGATTTCTAACAGTTTGTTTGTTTGTTTGGCTGAAACATGGATCAAAAGATAACTCACTGTGAGGAAATGGATATGCCTGACCACCCTTGGTTTAATGTAATGGGAGGGATTCAAAGACTTAGGGAGATTGGAATGTTAGAGTGGATTTGTCATTTGAGACCTATTCACCCACACTAAGAGATCCAGAAGACATATTTTTCACCAATACTTTGAAAAAAGAAGTTTCGCAGGGGACCACCAGCATCCTTGAAGAGCTCAGTGAAATCTGGCCTCTTCTTGTAGGCCACATTTTACAGAGGAAACCATAACTGCTCAATTGGAAATCCCAAATACAATTGGGGTAATTGGACCCTGGAGTGAGAGGGGCCAAGTGATGGCACTCAATTGCCAAAGACAAGGATGGGTATAGTTAGTGTAATGAACAGAAGAGTGAAAGCAGCAATCAGAACTCTCTGACTTGCTTAGACATAGGGTGTCAGCTAGTTAATCACGGTGTTCATAGAAATGAAATAGATAGGAAACTTAAAATTCTTCATCCATTTAAGCAGAAAAGTTCCAGATCAAGTGAACAAAGTCTAATCATAAAACAGAGAATCATGACTCTCTAATTAATTCCCAGATGATGGGGTTCAGGACTCACCACCCCAAAATATGGCCCCAAAGGGACCTATGGCCTTTGACCAGGGTAATTGTGCACTGGGGGAAAGGAAATAATCAGAGATTTGGGGGACTATTGGTCACTGACTCTGAACTGACACTGATTACATATAAAATATGGCTGTAGGAAATCAGAGTATGCCACCCCAAATGTGACTCTTTGGCATAAGGACTATTTTAAGCTGTTTATTTTGAGAAACTGCAGATACAGAAGCCTTGAAAACAGAGTGGAAGTTACCATTTTCTAAGATAAATTTATATCCGTAAAGAGAATCTCCATTAATAAAATTGTATCCTCTGCACAGGAGAAGAGGGATGACTAAATAGATAAAAACTCTTAATGGGGAAGGCATTGACTTAAATCTGGATTACAAATCTTACATTTGTTTACTACACTTTTTCTGATCTCCTTCCTGTAGCCAACCTTTCCCCACACTCTTACTTTTTGTTTCAGCAAATGATGGTATTTAAGACTGAAGTTTAAAATACTTCTTTGAGATCTACTCTAAAGATTACTCATTAATGTGGGTTATCTCCCATGCATACAGAAGGTATGCATGTTATTAAACTTGTGGTTTTTTCTGGTTTTCACTTGTTAATCTTTTTTTTTCTCTTGTTGTTGTTGTTGTTATGGAGAGTCCCAGCTAACAACTCATGAAAGGTGGGAGACAATTATTTTTCCTTTCCTACACAGACTTCAGCCAGTTTACAGATCCAAAACCTTTTGAATGAGAGGGAGGCTGGGTCCCTTGAGGAAGCATCCTGGCATACCAGGATCCTTCTAAAAATTTATAGCCTTAATGTTTCTCTCACCCTTCTCCAAAGGGACCTATGGCCATAGGGTAACTGTGCATTGAGGGAAAGGAAATAATCAAATATTTTGGGGACTATTGGTCACTGGCTCTGAACTGACACTGATTACAGGAGATCCAAAACGTCTCCATGGCCCTCCAGTCAGAGTAGAGGCTTATGGAAGTCAGATGATCAACAGAATTGTAGCTCAGGTCCAACTCACAGTGGGTCTTTAAACTCTTTCTGTGGTTATCTCCCCTGTTCCTAATGCATAACTGACATAGACATACTTAGCATCTGGCAAAATACCTACATCTATTCCCTGATCTGTAGAGTAAGGGCCTTTATGGTGGGAAAGACCACGTGAAAGCCATTGCAATTGCCTTTACCTAGGAAAATAGTAAATCCAAAGCAGTAGTACACTCCTGGAGGGATTGCAGAGATTAGTGCCACCATGGACTTAAAATATGCAGGGGTGATGTGCAGAACTTTGGGCAATGTTCTTGGTTGTTTACTTTGCTTGGAAGAAGAAATCATCAGAGCTGAGATTATATACCTATTTATGGGCTATACCCAATGGATTGGCTGAATGGTCAGAGACTTGGAAGGAACATGATTGGAAAATTGGTGACAAAAATATTTGGGGAAAAAGTATGTGGTTAGACCTCTCTGAATGGGCCAAAAAATGTGAAAATATTTGTGTTTCATGTGAATGCTCACCAAAGGGTTACCTGAGTAGAGGATGATTTTAAAATCAAGTGCATAGGATGGCCCATTCCATAGATACCAGTCAGCCTCTTTCCCCAGCCACCACTGTCATAACCCAATAGGCTCATGAGCAAAGTGTTCAGAGTGGCCGGGCTAGAGCTTAAACAAGGGCTCAGCAACATGGATTTCTACTCACCAATGCTAACATGCCTAAAGTAACTGTTCGGTGCCCAATCTGCCAGCAGTGGAGACCAATACTGAGACCATTGACATGGCACCATTCATTGGGATGATCGGCCAGCTATTTGGTGGCAGGTTGATCACACTGAACTGCTTCTTTATTCAGCCTACCAATTCAAATGCTAACGTCTGGAATAGATATTCCGAATACGATTTGCCTTCCTACATGAAATGCTTCTGCCAAAACTACCATCCACAGACTTATAGAATGTTTTATGCACTGTCATGGTATTCTATATTGCATTGCTTCTGATTAAGGTACACTTCACAGCAAAAGAAATGGCAATGGTCCTGTGGTCAAGGAATTCACTGATCTTACCATGTTCACCACCATTCTGAAGCTGCCGGATTGATAAGACAATGGAATAGCTTTCTGAAGACTGAGTTACAGCACCAGCTAGAAGGCAAGGTTCTCCAGGTGTATGTGCTCTGAATCAGTGTTTAATATGTGGTGCTATTTCTCTGACAGCCAGGATTCATAGGTTCAGGAATCAAGGGGCGGAAAAGGGTGGCACCACTCATTGTTATTGCTAGTGACCCACGGGTACCGTTTTTGTGTCCTCTTCCTTTGACTTTATATTCTGCTGGCCTAGAGGTTACATAGTTCCACAGGGAGGTATGCTTCTACCAGGTGATATAACAAAAATTTCATTGAACTAGAAGTTAAAACTGCCACCTGGCCATTTGGGGCTCCTCATGCTTTTAAGTCACCAGGCAAAGAAGAGAGTTATGGTACTGGCTGGGAGATTGATCTTGGGCTATTAAGAGGCAATTGGGTTACTACTCTAAAATGGAGGTAAGGAAGAGCATATCTGGAATACCAGAGGTCCTTTAGGGTATCTCTTAGTATCCAGGCCCTGTGATTAAGGTCAATGGAAGGCTACAACAACACAATCTAGGCAGGACTACAAATGGCCCAAATTCTCCAGAAATGAAGGTTTGGGTCATCCTGCCATGTAAAGAACTGCAACCAGCTGAGGTGCTTGCTGAAGGCAAAAGGAATATAGAAGGGGCAGCAGAAGAAGACATTGGCTACAATAATATTACTAGTTACAGAAATGAGGACTAAAATTGTAATTACTATTACCTCTGCATTTTGTTATGAATATATGTGTTACAGACATTAAGTAAATATCTTCTTTCCTCTCTTATTCCCTTATCATGTAACATAATATGTATTTACTTTATAGCAGTATTTAAGCCATGTTTTACATCATTGAATTTAAGTTATGGGGCATCAGGAAAAAAGGTAAGACCAATTGAAAACTATACCTCCTCTTATGGGGAATAAGTTAGTGTACTTTTCGTTGTACGCAGAATAGTTGTGTCATGTTAGGTAGAATTATGGCCTTGTTTTTGTTTTTATCTGGAAATTAAGTATGATTTAAAGATATGCGTATGGGTGTCAGATTAACAAGGGATGAACTTGTGAGGACTAATTTTATGTGTCAGCACGACTGGACTAAGGGATGCCCAGATAGATCATAAAACAGTATTTCTGGGTGTGTCTGTGAGGGTGTTTCCAGAAGATATGTTACATGATAAGGGAATAAGAGAGGAAAGAAGACATTAGCATTTGAGTCAATATACTGAATAAGGAAGATCACCCTTAACCAATGTGAATGGGCATCATCCAATCTATTGATTGAGAACTCAAATAAAACAAAAACATGGAGAAAGGGTGAATTCATCATCTCTCTGTTTGAGCTGGGACAACTCAACTCTCTTCTGTCCTTGGGCATCTATTCAACAGCACTCCTGATTCTTAGGCTTTTGGACTCTGACTGGTATTCACACCATTGCTGCCCCATTCCTCTGATTCTCAGAACTTTGAACTCAATACTGAATTACAACACTAGCTGTCTTGGTCCTGCCCCTCACAGACAGCAGATTGTGGGATGTCTCAGCTTCCATAATTGTGTGAGCCAATTTCTATAATAAATCTTTCTCCCTCTTCCCCTCATTGATCCTATTTCTCTGGAGAATCCTAATCCAGGACATATTGACTTTTATCAGGCATGGGATGTAGGGAACTGCTGCAAGTGCTTGTAAATGCATAGGCAATTCCCAAAAACATGGCCAGTGTATGTTACTCTACTTGCCATTCTGATGGAGACCAGGTCTTCTCTCCCAGAAGCAATAGCTTGGGCATAGTACCACCTTATGACAGCTATAACTTTTAAAGTGAGTTATAAAACTCTGATTTAGTCTTTGTGGTTTAAGGGAATTGATACATAATGTAGCAAAGCATGCAATTTTTGGAATTCAAGTGTATGAAACTTGAGGCTCTTATAGATGTATTTCAGTTACCTACATACTTTCTGTTCCTGTAATAATGAATATTTGAGACTTAGCTAATCTCTTCTTTAGGTATGTGGTATACTCTTTGTCTAATATTTATCTGTCTGCATTTTTGATTTACTTAGACCCTTTTGAAAGGGGTTTTCTTCCTCACAAACTCCTGCATTAGAGAATATTTATGATTCTTTTTCCTAATTCTATTTTATGTTGCCTTATTTATAACTGTATATATTCTAATTGTTAGAATACACATGTCTATTAGTAATAATTGTGTGTATTTATATCTATTGCATTAACTAGATGAAATTTGTTGAGGAGCGGGACAAACTTATAACTCTTTTTATTCCTAAGAACAAGGTTAGTTTACTCTTGGTACTCAATGAATGTGTATTGCTAATTATATAATTTTTAAAGCGGAATGTCTTCTTCTTTATTTGGTTTCTTAAGCACCTTTTCATTCAGATGAAGTGCCTAGATGTATTTTGGAGAACTATCCGGATTTCGATACAGTTTCTTTTTGCTAAGTCCCATCTAGTCTGGATATGCAATGGGAAGCTGCAATTCCAGGAATATTCAGTAGTACAACACAAACTCCAAAAAAATTGTCTTGAAAGTTCAGGGATTTAGGATTTGGAGGAAGTAGCTTGACTTGATGAATTAATAGAAATTCTTCCAAACTTGTAGACTTCAATGATGGACTCCTTTTTAAATAATTTATTGAAGGTATAGGATTCCTCCTCCTGACCCCTCCAATGTGATGCTGCCTTGCATATTTTGTTACTCTTTGAAGCACAGTTGTTCTCCAATAGTCCATTCTTAACATTTCAAAGACTCTTCAGATGTTTTCCCTAGGTTTATTAATCATAAAAGCACTGTAAAAATTTTCCAGACAAACTCCATCTGGTCACTTCTTGTTTGGTCCTTCTATAATTCTAATTACTCAACATTTGTGTTCCTGTTTCTGTCTAGAAATTGCACATTAGTTAACAGAACTTTTTTTGGGTTAGGATTATTCTGAATCAACTGAAATAACAATATACATTGAAATACCTTTGTTGCCATACCTGGTGCTAAATGGAATAAATAGAACAGCTAACCCATTAGAATGCCCTTGTGAAACATTACAAGCTTTGGGGACCTCTCAATAATCCCCGCTCAATATTGGAAAACAATTTAATGCCATTCTAAAACATTATGACTTGCAGTTTAGGTTTGAGACACTTGAGTAGGCAAAGCCCTAAGTGGAAACTTGATATATAATACTTTTTGGCCTTTCAAAGATAAAATCATAGAACCACAGAATATTTAGAACAAGTTCTTAGATCTAAAAACAGCTGAAGCTTGACCTCTGAAGATCTAATCATTCTGACAGGATATCTCATAAAGGGCATATGTTTAATTACCTTATCAAGTCTGGGCTAAGAAGTTTAATTTTGAATGACACTAAATACTTCTCTCACTATAGACAACATGAGTAAGAATGAATAGCCTTCTATATGTTACAGTTACTTTAATTTGCAAGTATTAAACCAATGCATTTTATTTCTACCTTTTCCCTTAAATAATTTTTCCTTTATAATCTTCTCCTTCTGATGCTGAGCCTTGAGGATTGCAGGTCCAGGTTAAGTAAACAGGTAGTGAACTTTAACAAGACTGTAGGGTTCAAAGCAAGGCTAGTGGAATTGAGAGGTTTTTTTTTCCAGTTTCCTTTAGCTTTGATTTTGCCTGCCAAAGAGAAAGTCTGGAGAACTTAGGTCACAGAGTTTTCTCACAGTGAGAGAAGATATCCCTTCCCCTATGGCATCTGACTGAGCCATTTCCCTTTCTGGGTATTGGTCTGAAGAGGACGAGGTATGTTAAATAGTTGTGTAGGAGGCTACTTCCATTTTGAATCAGAAAGAGATTGCTTTTTGGGCTAACCTAGACCAAACTGGGACTCAGCCACAACAAACTGCCTTAACTATATACTGTTACCAGGTGGAGCCTGGAAAGTTTAATTTCCTGGGCCTCTCCTCCATTCCTTGCAGCAAGAACTCAATTCTTGAAACTTCTGGAAGTGGAACTTGCAAGGCAGCTAAGTTGAGAGCAGTGGGCCTGCCCTATGTCCTAATTTGAGATTGTTCTAGTTTACCCCTATTGTTTCAGTATAATTCTAATAGTCCTTTTTATCACTCTCACAAGATCTCAATTTGAATGACAAGTTATATTTTCAGCCTAGCTAGTGGCCCTGATTAGGTGGGGGGTCATCCTGAGCAGAGGTAGGAGGTGGATTGTTGTTGGGCTAGATGGTTGGATGTAGGAGATGTCACAGATGTGGGGAGCTCTACAGCACTGCTGAGAACTGAGCTAAGACTCCATTAACCTGGTAACACTACCAGGTTTTTAACAAGCTAGGAAACAAATCAAGGACAATTCCAAAACAGAAGTTTAGTTATAAATGCCAGCAGGGCAAGCAGCAACAAAGTGGGCCTGAACATCAAGTTAGAGTGGGGAAGTTTAATGGTTCTCAGTTCACACGTAAACCATAGCCCTCCCACATATGCTCAGGCACCATCTTGGAAAGCAGAAATATGTATGAACGTGCATATGTACTGCACACATAGATGTGGTGAAAAGCTGAGAAATCTCTAAATCCTAGACATGTCAGAACAAGGGCCTGTATTCTTGTGTGACAACAATGGATTGCTTCAATTTTAAGCCAGATTGAGGAAAGTTAATTCCTTCCCTCTAACCATGTGATGGAGGTTTGTGAAGATCAGAGCAATTTCAGTTAAATTAAAGGAGTTATATTTTTCTTTCTTACATTGTCACATAAGAATACAGGACCATTGCTGACAGATATTTTTAATTTTTTTCGAAATCCAGACATTTTTGTACAATATCTTTTAATTTTCAACTTTTCGCAACTAAATTAAGAAAAAACATACATAATTTTAAACAAGATCCAGGCCTGAGACCTCTCTTCTGCGTGTCAGGGCACTTATGTAGCTTTCCAAACTTCTCTCTCTCATACTCTGCCATTGTCTTTATGTTTCTTGAAGGTTCTGTGTTCTGTTCCACATCGAGGCCTTCTGATGTCCTATTGCTTCTGTCAGGATTACTCCTCCTCTTCCCCTCTATAGTTTGCATGGTCTTCTTATCCTGCAGGTCTCAGTTTAGATGGCATCTCTGTAAACAGGCCTTTTCTGCTAATGGGAATCCCTAACTTAGCTCAGGTATCCTGTAGTACAGAAGCTGAAACAAGGATTATGCATTAAAATTTATTTGGGAGGTGTAATTCCAGGATGGCAAAAGTAAGAGAAAAGAGAAATGCAGGAGGAGGGAAGGATGGGAAGCAATGCAAGGTGAAGCATGACAATGCTGCCCATGGCTTCACAGGCTATGAAGAGGCACAGCTGGTGAGCAGGTATTGACAATATAAATAAACATTTTCTTCTGTTGGGTATTCTGTGAGGATTGCCAATCTAGAGTTTCCTATTTTGACATCTTTGATTGAGGACTCATCAAATCTACTGAAACCTGGTTTGTAGTACTGAATTCTCAGCATAGGCTAATTTTTTTCTTAATCCAGAGCCAGGCCAAGATGGATGTTTTCTTCTTATTTTCCTGTGCCTGTAATTTAGTATTTTTTTTTTTTTTTATTGTAAGTGTCTTAACTTTATCCAGGGGTTTCAGTTCCAGATCTTAATCTCTGTGGCTTCATATCCTATTCCTGGCTATTAAAATTGACTGGTTTCATATCATATCCTATCCCCTGGCTGTTAAAATCTACTGGTTTCTGAGACTAATACATGCCCCATACCCAAGAAACCTCACTCATGTCTCTGATTTTCAGTCCCTTATTTGGTTTTGGCTCTTAGGGGTTTCCTGTAATGTCTTTCATGTCAGCTAGGTTTCTAAAATAATATTTTTTCTGGGCATGGTGGCTCACGCCTGTAATCATAGCACTTTGGGAGGCTGAGGAGGGTGGATCATGAGGTCAGGAGATCAAGACTATTCTGGCTAACATGGTGAAACCCCCTCTCTACTAAAAATATAAAAAATTAGCCAGGTGTGGTGGCACATGCCTGTAGTCCCAGCTTCCTGGGAGGCTGAGGCAAAAGTATCACTTGAACCCTGGAGGTGGAGGTTGCAGTGAGCTGAGATTGTACCACTGCATTCCAGAAGTCACACATTGAAATTATGCACTTGTTGGTTTGAGTTTTATCTATCTGCCTCAAGAGACAGTGTGCTCCATAAGAACAGGAACCTTGCCTGTTGAAATCCTGTGTCTACCACATAGTTGACACTCATAACAGAATGAATCTTACTGTCAATGTCAAATTACAGATATAACCATTCTGAGTTTCAGAAAGTAGTGACTCTGTTTTACTTAGCTTTGTCTTCTCAGACAATTTATACAGTTACAAGAATAGAGCAGCTCTTTTCATAAATATTTGGTGGTCAATTTATTTTTATTTATATTAAAAAGGAATTATAAAAATGACTAGCATCTTTACATTGAGTTTTTTAAGGATGTTAAAATGGATATTTGCAGTGTTCTTTTTCTTTTTTTTTTCTTCAACTTTTAAGTTCTAGCTTACACATGCAGGATGTGTAGGTTTGTTACACAGGTAAACATGTACTATGGTGGTTTGCTGCACAGATCATTCCATTACCTAGGTATTAAACTCAACATCCATTAGCTATTCTTCCTGATACTTCCTGATATTATTCCTGATCCTCCCCCACATCCCTCCCTTCTGACGAGCTCCAGTGTGTGTTGTTGACCCCTGCCATGTGTCCATGTGTTCTCATCATTCAGCTCCCACTTATACGTGAGAACATGCGGTATTTGATTCCTGTTCCTGCATTAGTTTGCTGAAGATAATGGCTTCCAACTCCATCCATGTCCCTGCAAAAGACATTATTTCATTTCTTTTTAAGGCTGCATAGTATTCCATGGTATATATGTACCATATTTTCTTTATTCAGTCTATCACTGATGGGCAGTTAGGTTGATTCCATGTCTTTGCTATTGTGTATAGTGCTGCAGTGAACATATGTGCGCATGTATCTTTATAATAGAATGATTTATATTCCTTTGAGCATGTACCCAGAAATGGGATTGCTGGTCACATGGTATTTCTGGTTCTACATCTTTGAGGAATTGCCACACTGTCTTCCACAATGGCTGAACTAATTTACAATCCCACTGACAGTGTAAAAGCCTTCCAATTTCTCCACAGCCTCGCCAGTATCTATTGTTCCTTGACTTTTTAATAATCACCATTCTGACTGGTATGAGATGGTATCAAATGTGGTTTTGATTTGCATTTCTCTAATGATCAGTGATGTTGAGCTTTTTTCATTTTTTTTTGGCCACATGTATGTTTTCTTTTGAGAGTGTTGTTCATGTCTTTTGCCCACTTTTTAGTTTTCTTTCTTGTAAATTTGTTTTAAGTTCCTTGTAAACTCTGGATTTTAGACCTTTGTCAGATGAATAGATTGCAAAAAATTTCTTCCACTTTGTATGTTGTATACTCACTGACGATAGTTTCTTTGCTGTGCAGAAGCTGTTTAGTTTAATTAGATTCCATTTGTCAACTATTGCTTTAGTTGCAATTGCTTTTGGAAATTTCATCATAAAATCTTTGCCCATGCCTATGTCCTGAATGGCATTGCCTATATTTGCTTCTAATGTTTTTATGATTTTTGGATTTTACATTAAGTATGTAAATCTTGAGTCAATTTTTGTTTATGGTATAAGGAAGGGGTCCAGTTTCAATTTTCTGCATATGGCTAGCCAGTTTTCCCTGCACCATTTATTAAATAGGGAATCCTTTCCTCATTGCTTGTTTTTGTCAGGTTTGTTGAAGATCAGATGGTTGTGTGTGTGTGCAGTCTTATTTCTGAGTTCTCTATTCTGTTTCATTTGTCTAAGTGTCTGTTCTTGTACCAGTACCATGCTGTTTTAGTTACTGTAGCCTTGTGGTATAGTTTGAAGTTGAGTAGTGTGATGCCTCCAGTTTTCTTCTTTTTGCTTAGGAATGTCTTGACTAGTTGGGCTCTTTATTGATTCCACATACATTTTAAAATAGTTTTTTCTAATTACGTGAAGAATGTCAATGGTAGTTTAATGAGAATAGCATTGAATCTATAAATTACTTTGGACAGTATGGCCATTTTCATGATATTGATTCTTCCTATCCATGAGTATGGAGTGTTTTTCTATTTTTTCATGTTTTCTCCAATTTCTTTGAGCAGTGGTTTGTAGTTCTCCTTAAACAGGGCTTTCACTTCTGTTGTTAGCTGTATTTCTAGGTATTTTATTCTTTTTGTAGCAAATGTGAATGGGAGTTCATTCATGATTTGGCCCTCTGCTTGCCTGTTGTTATTATGTAGGAATGCTAGTAATTTTTGCACATTGACTTTTTTTAAAACTTATTTTTAATTTTTATTTTTTTGAGACAGATTCTTACTCTGTTACCCAGGCTGAAGTGCAGTGGCATGATCTGAGCTCACTGCAACTTCTGCCTTCCAGGTTTAAGTGCTTCTGCTGCCTCAGCACCCCCCAAATAGTTGGGAGTACAGGGGTGCGCCACCACACCAGCTAATTCTTTTTTTATAATTCTTGTAGAGACGGGGTTTCACCATGTTGACCAGGCTGGTCTGGAACTCCTGACCTCAGGTGATCCACCCGCCTCAGCCTCCCAAAGTGCTGGGATTACAGGTGTGAGCCAGCATGCCCAGCCAATTTTTGCACATTAATTTTGTATCCTGAGACACTGCTGAAGTTGCTTATCATCTTAAGAAGCTTTTGGGCTGACACGATGGAGTTTTCTAGACATAGGATCATGTCATCCGCAAACAGAGATGATATGACTTCCTTTCTTCCTGTTTGAATACCCTGCTGCCTTTGCTGTTTTGCAGCCTTCACTTGTGATACTGAGACAGAAGAATAGGGTCTGGAGGCAGGGAACCTGAGGCCAATTCATGCTAACTGCTTAGAAATGAATGAAAAGGAAAACCCTACCTCTTCACCCCAAGTAATAAAAGGATTGGAGGCTATTCCTTTTGCACTGCATTGAGATGAAAAATGGAAAATACTTCTGATTGGTCCCCTCCAGTAACCAGTCAGACTAGTCATGAGCCTAGTTTTAATTTGCATAGGGGTATTACTTTGTAACTTCACTTCAGCCTCTAATTGTTCCCCTCTGGCAACTAATCAGACTGGTCTCAGGTGACTACTTCATTTACATAGGGTGTGACCAAGGAACCAATGAGAAACCTCTAGAGCATATTTAAGCCCCAGAAAATTCTGTAACCAGCGCTCTTGAGCCTCTTCCTTGATCCCATTCCCACTCTGTGGCATATACTTTCATTTTAATAAATCTGTGCTTTTGTTCCTTCTTTCGTTGCTTTGTGCATTTTGTCCAATTCTCTGTTCAAAACACCAAGAACCTGGACGACCCTTCGCTGGTAACAATACCTCCAGGTACAGTGTTATTTTTCAAAATTTTCTCTGATCCTCAAGCTGTAATTTTTCCTCTGTATTTTTCTTATAGCTCTTCTTGCTTTGCCCATTTTCTTATGTATTTGCCTCTTCTTCATTGCCAGACTCTAAGCTCCTGAGGGCAGTTATTGTCTGATTATTATTATTGCTTTTTTAATCCTTCATTGCAGGGTTTCTTAACCTTAGCACTATTAACATTTTGGGCTGGATAATTCTGTTTTTTGGGCATCTATCCTCTGCATTTTAGGATATTTAGAGCATCCCTGGCCTCAGATCACTTGAGGCCAGGAGTTCAAGACCAGCCTGGCCAACATGATAAAATCCCATCTCTACTAAAAATATAAAAATGAGCTGGTCATGGTGGCACACACCTATGGTTCCAGCTATGTAAGAGGCTGAGGCAGGAGAATTACTTGAATCCAGAAGGTGGAGGTTGCAATGAGATGAGATTGTGCCACTGCATTCCAGTCTAGGTGACGGAGCAAAGCCCCCCCGCCCCCACCACACACAAATATGTTTTATAAAAAATATATTTATGTTAGAAATGAAGCTTATAATAAGAAACCTTTTTTAGGTAATAAAAATATTTTTAGGCAATGAAAGTAATTTTAGACAGTGGAAATGACTGGGGTGAATCCAATAGCACCATTGCCTTCTCCTTTTCTCATGGAACATTCTCACTCTTAGAGCAGTGGCTCCCCATCATCACAGTGGTGGTGCTCATGGTGCAGGGTATAGAGTGGTGGTGGGGTGTGTAGATTAAACATCATTATTCCCACTTGACAATTGAGGAAATAGGCTCAGAGGGATGAAATCATTTTTAAAAATTGTCTTGCTAGCTGGGGTCAGAACAAAGTCTCCTTTTTCCCAGGGCTCTTTCTACCAGAAGACATGTTCAGATAGTGATGTCATGTTCTAGCTATTGCTAAGGAAGTGCAGAAAGTGTTTCTCTGTCCTCTGTCACTTAAGGTCAATAGGAGCAAGATGACTAAAACCTTTCCTCAGGTAAGCCCTAAAGGGCTTTGCATCACGCAGAACTTCCAGGCAGACCCAACACAATCTATGGCTCAAAGGGAAAATGTCACAGGAGAAAGCTACAGAGGCAAATGCAATGATAAAATGTTATGGCAAGTTAAGACATTTATAAGGATAAAAGAGCGGAGAAACCCATATACAGCATCGAAAGCAAAGGAACTGTAATTCATTTTGAAGAATCATGAGATGACCTTTTTTTCTTTTCCTGTGAGTGAATATTTCTTTTTCTTTTGAGGAATTCAGTTAATAAAATTGAATGCCAGACCCACACCAGACAAGATTCAACAGTGTCATTTGCTTAATAATTACACTATCCTGAGGCAGACTGATTGAAATCCTGAGTAGTAATAGGAAAGGCAAGTCATACCAAGCACGAATCTTCAAGCCTCCACCTCAGCAACGTGCTGGACAACCACCCAATAAGAAATAATTTTAAATATTTTTCTATTATAAAAATAAAATGTCAATATGAAAAGTGTTGAGAATATACAGAAAGATAACTATTATAATTATTATGTGTAAATATTCAGATACACACATATATATGTATATATGTATTTCTGTAGAAATACATATGCATAATGTGGGGAAGAAATTTCTATATATCTATTCCTATTTTTGTGTCTATGTTTATATTATCTCCATCTATCTTTAAGTAGTATAATACAATAATACATTTAATACTGTCTTATTACCTGTTGTTTTCATTTAACTTTCAGTGAGTTTTTTTCCAATTCATTAACTAAATTTAATATTTTCTGCAATATTATTAACATTTTATTAGAAATGAGGTCTTGCTCTGCTACCCAGGCTGGAGTACAGGGGCACAATCATAGCACACTGCAGCCTTGAACTCCTGGGCTTCAACAGGGACTACAGGTGTGAGTCACTGCACTGACTATAAAGCTATTTTTTTTTTATTGCATTTTAGGTTTTGGGGTACATGTGCAGAGCATGCAATACAGTTGCATAGGTACACACATGGCAGTGTGTTCTGTTTGCTTTCTCCCCTTCACCCACATTTGGCATTTCTCCCCAGGCTATCCCTCCCCACCTCCCTCTCCCACTGGCCCTTAGTAAATTCTGGATATCAGCCCTTTGTCAGATGGGTAAACTGCAAAAATTTTTTTCCCATTCTGTTCGTTGCCGATTCACACTACAGACTGTTTCTTTTGCTGTGCAGAAGCTGTGGAGTTTCATTAGGTCCCATTTGTCTATTTTGGCTTTTGTTGCCAATGCTTTTGGTGTTTTGTTCATGAAGTCCTTGCCTACTCCTATGTCCTGGATGGTTTTGCCTAGATTTCCTTCTAGGGTTTTTATGGTGCCAGGTCTTATGTTTAAGTCTTTAATCCATCTGGAGTTAATTTTAGTGTAATGTGTCAGGAAGGGGTCCAGTTTCTGCTTTCTGCACATGGCTAGCCAGTTTTCCCAGCACCATTTGTTGAACAGGGAATCCTTTCCCCATTGCTTGTTTTTGTCGGGTTTATCAAAGATTGTATGGTTGTAGATATGTTGTGTTGCCTCTGATGTCTCTGTTCTGTTCCATTTGTCTATATCTCTGTTTTGGTACCAGTACCATGCTGTTTTGATTACCATAGCCTTGTAGTATAGTTTGAAATCCGGTAGTGTGATGCCCCCCGCTGTGTTCTTTTTGCTTAGAATTGACTTGGCTATGCGGGCTCTCTTTTGGTTCCATATGAAGTTCATGGTGGTTTTTTCCAGTGCTGTGAAGAAAGTCAATGGTAGCTTGATGGGGATAGCACTGATTCTGTAAATCATTTTGGGCAGTATAGCCATTTTTACGATATTAATTCTTCCTAACCATGAACATGGAATGTTTCTCCATCTGTTTGTGTCCTCTCTGATTTCGTTGAGCAGTGGTTTGTAGTTTTCCCTGAAGAGGTCCCTTACGTTCCTTGTGAGTTGTATTCCTAGGTATTTTATTCTTTTTGTAGCAATTGTGAATGGCAGTTCGTTCTTGATTTGGCTCTCTTTAAGTCTGTTGTTGGTGTAGAGGAAGGCTTGTGATTTTTGCACATTGATTTTATATCCTGAGACTTTGCTGAAGTTGCTTATCAGTTTCAGGAGTTTTTGGGCTGAGGCGATGGGGTCTTCTAGGTATACTATCATGTCGTCTGCAAATAGAGACAATTTGGCTTCCACCTTTCCTATTTGAATACCCTTTATTTCTTTTTCTTGCCTGATTGCTGTGGCCAGAACTTCCAGTACTATATTGAATAGGAGTGGTGACAGAGGGCATCCTTGTCTAGTGCCAGATTTCAAAGGGAATGCTTCCAGTTTTTGCCCATTCAGTATGATATTGGCTGTTGGTTTGTCATAAATAGCTTTTAATACTTTGAGATACGTTCCATTGATACCGAGTTTATTGAGGGTTTTTAGCATAAAGGGCTGTTGAATTTTGTCAAATGCCTTCTCTGCATCAATTGAGATAATCATGTGGTTTTTGTTTTTGGTTCTGTTTATGTGGTGAATTACGTTTACAGACTTGCGTATGTTGAACCAGCCTTGCATCCCCGGGATGAATCCTACTTGATCATGATGGATAAGTTTTTTGATTTGCTGTTGCAATCGGCTTGCGAATATTTTATTGAAGATTTTTGCATCTATGTTCATCATGGATATTGGCCTGAAGTTTTCTTTGCTTGTTGGGTCCCTGCCGGGTTTTGGTATCAGGATGATATTGGTCTCATAGAATGATTTGGGAAGGATTCCCTCTTTTTGGATTATTTGGAATAGTTTCAGAACAAATGGTACCAGCTCCTCTTTGTGTGTCTGGTAGAATTTGGCTGTGAAACCATCTGGACCTGGGCTTTTTTTGTGTGGTAGGCTCTTAATTGCTGCCTCGACTTCTAACCTTGTTATTGGTCTATTCATAGTTTAGGCTTCCTCCTGGTTTATACTTGGGAGGACACAGGAGTCCAGGAATTTATCCATTTCTTCCATGTTTACTAGTTTATGTGCATAGAGTTGTTTGTAATATTTTCTGATGATGGCTTGAATTTCTGTGGAATCTGTGGTGATTTCCCCTTTATCACTTTCTATTGCATCTATTTGGTTGTTCTCTCTTTTCTTTTTAATCAATCTGGCTAGTGGTCTGTCTATTTTGTTGATCTTTTCAAAAAACCAGCTCTTGGATTTATTGATTTTTTGGAGGGTTTTTCGTGTCTCAATCTCCTTCAGTTCAGCTCTGATCTTAGTTATTTCTTGTCTTCTGCTGGGTTTTGAGTTTTTTTGATCTTGCTCCTCTAGCTCTTTCAATTTTGATGATAGGTTGTCAATTTTGGATCTCTCCATTCTCCTCATATGGGCACTTATTGCATATATTTTCCCCTAGAGACTGCTTTAAATGTGTCCCAGAGATTCTGGCATGTTATGTCTTTGTTCTCATTGGTTTTGAAGAACTTCTTTATTTCTGCCTTCATTTCATTGTTTATCCAGTCAACGTTCAAGAGCCAGTTGTTCAGTTTCCATGAAGCTGTGCAGTTCTGGGTTGGTTTCTGAATTCTGAGTTCTAACTTGATTGCACTATGGTCTGAGAGGCTGTTTGTTATGATTTCAGTTGTTTTGCATTTGCTGAGCAGTGCTTTACTTCCAATTATGTGGTCAATTTTAGAGTAGGTTTGATGTGGTGCTGAGAAGAATGTATATTCTGTGGATTTGGGGTGGAGAGTTCTGTAAATGTCTATCAGGTTTGCTTGCTCCAGGTCTGAGTTCAAGCCCTGGATATCCTTGTTGATTTTCAGTTTGGTGATCTGTCTAATATTGACAGTGGAGTGTTAAAGTCTTCCACTATTATTGTGTGGGAGTCTAAGTCTCCTTGTAAGTCGTTAAGAACTTGCCTTATGTATCTGGGTGCTCCTGCATTGGGTCCATATATGTTTAGGATCGTTAGCTCTTCTTGCTGTATCGATCCTTTTACCATTATGTAATGGCCTTCTTTGTCTCTTTTGATCTTTGTTGCTTTAAAGACTATTTTAACAGAGATGAGAATTGCAACTCCTGCTTTCTTTTGCTCTCCATTTGCTTGGTAGATCTTCCTGCATCCCTTTATTTTGAGCCTTTGTGTATCCTTGCATGTGAGATGGGTTTCCTGGATACAGCACACTGATGGGTTTTGGATTTTTATCCAATTTGCCAGTCTGTGTCTTTTGATTGGTGCATTTAGTCCATTTACATTTAGGGTTAATATTGTTATGTGTGAATTTGATACTGCCATTTTGATGCTAGCTGGCTGTTTTGCCCATCAGTTGATGTAGATTCTTCATTATGTTGATGCTCTTTAGCATTTAGTGTGATTTTGGAATGGCTGGTACTGGTTGTTCCTTTCTATGTGTAGGGCCTCTTTCAGGAGCTCTTGTAAAGCAGGCCTGGTGGTGACAAAATCTCTGAGGACTTGCTTGTTTGCAAAGGATTTTATTTTTCCTTCACGTATGAAGCTTGGTTTGGCTGGATATGAAATTCTGGGTTGAAAGTTCTTTTCTTTAAGCATGTTAAATATAGGCCTTCACTCTCTTCTGGCTTGTAGAGTTTCTGCCGAGAGATCTGCTGTGAGTCTGATGGGCTTCCCTTTGTGGGTGACCCGACCTTTCTCTCTGGCTGCTCTTAGTATTTTCTCCTTTATTTCAACCTTATTGAATCTGACGATTATGTGCCTTGGGGTTGCTCTTCTTGCGGAATATCTTTGTGGTGTTCTCTGTATTTCCTGCAATTGAGTGTTGGCCTGTCTTGCTATGTGGGGGAAATATTCTTGGATAATATCCTAAAGAGTATTTTCCAGCTTGGATTCATTCTCTTCCTCACATTCTGGTATGCCTATCAAACGTAGGTTAGGTCTCTCCACGTAGTCCCACATTTCATGGAGACTTTGTTCATTCCTTTTTGCACTTTTTTTCTCTGATCTTTGTTTCTCGTTTTATTTCATTGAGTTGATCTTCGACTTCTGATATTCTTTCTTCTGCTTGGTCAATTCGGCTATTGAAACTTGTGCATGCTTCACGAAGTTCTCGTATGTGTTTTTCAGCTCCTTTAATTCATTCATATTCCTCTCTAAGGTATCCATTCTTGTTATCATTTCCTCAAATCTTTTTTCAAGGTTCTTAGTTTCTTTGTATTGATTTAAAACATGTTCTTTTAGCTCACAAAAGTTTCTCATTATCCACCTTTTGAAGTCTAATTCTGTCATTTCGTCACAGTCGTTCTCCATCCAGCTTTGTTCCCTTGCTGGTGAGGATTCTTGGTTCTTTCTAGGCGGCGAGGTGTTCTGGTTTCAGCTGTTTTCCTCCTTTTTGCTCTGGTTTCTTCCCATCTTTGTGGATTTATCCACCTGTCGTCTGTGTAGTTGCTGACTTTTCGATTGGGTCTCTGAGTGGACACCCAGAATGTTGATGAAGAAGTATTTCTGTTACTTGGTATTCTTTCTACCAGTCTAGCCCCTTCACTGTATGACTGCTGAGGTCCATTCCAGGCCCTGCTTCTCTGGGGAGCACCTATAGCAGCTGCGGAACAGCGAGGGATGCTACCAGTTTCTTTTTCTGCTATCTTTGTCCCAGAATGATGCCTGCCAAATGTCAGTCTTTTGGATATAGAGGGGTCAGGGAGCTGCTTGAGGAGACAGTCTGTACTTTGTAGGAGCTCAAGTGCTGAGCTGTGAGCTCTGTTGTTCATTCAGGGCTGTTAGGCTGCTACATTTAATTCTGCTGCAACATAACTCATAAAAAAACCCTTTTTTTCTCAGATGCTCTGTCTAGAGGGGGGGTTGGGGCTTTCCTTGTGAGTGTCCACCTCGTGTCCTGCCCAGCTAGGAGGCAGTCAAGTCACTATTTGACTTGCCGAGGCTCCGCCCTGCTGGTGTGAGGTTCGCCCTGTTGCTGCAGGCTCTGCCCTTCTGCTGCAGTCTCCGCCCTGTTGCCACGGGCTACGCCCTGTGGCGGAGTCTCTCTGTTGTACCGGGTTGCCTCAGGAACGGCAGGCTGCGGCAGCAATGGGCGTGTACCTCCGTAGGGGCTGATTTCCTCAGTAATGGCAGACGCCCCTCCCCCACGGAGCTGTGCTTTAAGAAAACCTCCTCACCGGGAGCGTTTGGAATGCCGTTTTGTTTGTTGCACTGCGCTACCCCAAATGCTGCGTCCCTGGGATTTCCTGGGCTGTCTCACTGTCCAAGTCCCGTTCAGTCTCAAGTTCAGCCCTCTCAGGTCTCTGTTTGCTGGTTCAACAGGGCACCCGTAACTGCGCTTTTGTATGGAGTGCTGTGGAGTGCCTCTGCACTCCGGCGTGGGCCGGAGCCGCACCAGCTGCTGGGTACACCAGCCAAGACCTCTTCCTGGTGTCCCGCATCTCTTTTATACCTGGGAATTTCTCCGTTCTGTGGGCAACTAAGATCCGTCTGGAAATGCGTCCCCGACTCGCCCTCTCCATGCATCCAGCGAGAGCTTCAGTCTATAAAGCTATTTTTAAGGGCTTAAAATTCAGAAAGGGGTAGGGCATGGTGGCTCATGCCTGTAATCCCAGCACTTTGGGAGGTGGAGGCAGGTGGATAACCTGAGATCAGGAGTTTGAGACAAGCCTGGCCGTCATAGTGAAACCCCATCTCTACTAAAAATACAAAAACAAATTAGCTGCGTGTGGTGGCAGACACCTGTAATCTCAGCTACTCTGGAGGCTGATCAGGAGAATCACTTGAACTCGGGAGGTGGAGGTTGAGGTAAGCCAAGATTGTGCCACTGCACTCCAGCCTGGGCAACAAGAGTGAAACTCCATCTCAAGAAAAAAAAAAAAGATTCAAAAAGGAGCTTGTAATTATCTTATAGCAGTTTTTTTTTTTTTTTAAATTGCTGTTTTGTAGTTTTCATTGACTTTTTAATTGTCTCACTCTACCTAATGACTCAAATTTCCACATTTGCTTATATTATACTTATTTAGCATAAGACTTTTAAAAGAACTTTCTCCATCATTTCCATGTAGTTGACTTAGCTCATAGTTCTCAAGGCAGGTGACTGAAAGGAAAACTTGGAGGCACAAAGTTTTCATATATATTGTCATTTCAAAAACACTTTCTTGTCCCTGATTATTTGTTCCACCTCTCCCAAAAGGTGATTTATTAGTTCATTTTCAGATGAAGAATGCAAATATTAAGCATACAAGGGTCTACTCAGCTGTAAGATGGATACCAAATTCAAGTGTTTCTAAACATTTCTCGCCCTGAATTTTTCATCCTGAGTGTTCAACCTTTGTGATGGTATTTCTTGTTATTTACTAACTGTGTTGGCCTACAGCTCTTGCTTTCTGGATGCCTTACTTTCTTGATATTTTTTACCTTTAATTATCAGATAAGGCAAGCAAAATATGCTGCTAGTTTTGTTAATAAAAGCAAGGATGAAGCCTCTTTTCCAGTGGTTTTTAAATTAATTGCTTCAACTTGGTATTTACAGTTTCTTTACTTCTTTTTTTCTTAATTTTGTTTTTCTTTTTAAAATAATAATCACCTTTTTGAGAATGAACGTTTTTATGTTTATTTTTTTTATCTCAGTGGGTAATACTGTATTTAATATTATAAATTCAGTTATCTTCTTCTTTTTTTTTTTTTTTTTTGAGATGAAGTCTCACTTTGTCACCCAGATTGGAGTGCAGTGGAGCGATCTCGGCTCACTGCAACCTTCACCTCCCAGGTTCAAGCAATTCTCTTGTCTCAGGCTCTTGAGTAGCTGGGATTACAGATGCATGCCACCATGGCTGGCTAATTTTTGTATTTTCAGTAGAGACAGGGTTTCTCCATGTTGGCAGGCTGGTCTCGAACTCCTGACCTCAGGTGATCCTCCCACCTCAGCCTCCCGAAGTGCTGGGATTGTAAGCATGAACCACTGCCCCAGGCCCTCAATTATCTTCTTAAATATCTAATGACACCAATGGAATTCCATGTGACTTCTATGTAAAGACTCAGCCATAATATTAATTATATAAATAATTAGCATTTAGTGAGTGTCTATATGCCAGACAGTAAGCATTAAAGACATTTAATTACAGAAAACTTAAAACCTACATGAAAATAGAAAGAGTATACAGTGTAATGATTACCTGTTTTACAGCTTTAACAGCAGTCAATTGATGGTTAATTCTGATTTATTATACCCCACTCCCTTCTCTTCTCCCCATACTGGATTTTTTTTGGTATTCTTTTTGAGATGGAGTCTCCCCTGTTGCCCAGGCAGGAGTGATCTTGCCTCTCCTGGGTTCAAGTGATTCTCCCACCTCAGCCTCCAAGTAGCTTGGACCACAGGCATGCACTGCCACTCCCAGCTTATTTTTGTATTTTTAGTAGAGACAGGGTTTTACCATGTTGTCCGGGCTGGTCTTGAACTCCTTACGTCATGTGATCCACCTGCCTCGGCCTCCCAAGGCACTGGGACTACAGGCATGAGCCATCCAATACTAAATTGTTTTGAAGCAAATTCCAAACATCATATTATCTGTAAATATTTCAGAAGGTAAGGATGCATAGACATGATATATTTTAAATTACATTTAATTGAAAAAAATTTTACTAAATTATAACATACAGGCCAAAAAATATACAAATCATAAGTATACAGCTTGATTAATTTTCACAATCGAACACACTGGTAGCACTAGCAAGAAACAGAACATTGCCAATGCCATAGACACTTTCCTCATGTCCACTGGGAATCATATTCCCACCTCCCAAGGGCAACTGCTGTCTTGACTTTCAACACCATAGGTTAGCTTCATCAGTTTTTGAACTTGATAGGTATGGAATCATACAGTGTACTTTTTGAGTCTGGTTTCTTTCACTTAATGTTTTGTTTGAGAGATTTATATACACAGCTGTGTAGTCGTAGATAGTTCATTCTCAATACCTACGTGTATAACTATACCACAATTTATCTGTCCAGTTGTAGAAAGCATTTAGAGTGTTTGTAGTGTTTGGATATTGTAAATAGTTGTTATTTCCATTTTGGCAGTTTAAAATGAAAGTTTTATATAAAATTACTTTATTCCTGCATCTTCTCTATTGTTTCCTCCTTAGATATTCCCCTTTTCCACCTGCTTGACAAAATTTGACTTTCCTTTCAAGGATGTTTTTTGTGGTCTTTGTCTAGTGTTAACCCATTGATGACCACCTTGCTGGAGTAAAGGTCCACATGTACAGTTGTGCTATTAGTCTTTTCCTGCTGCACCCATTCACCATAGATGACATATTCTTTCCTGTGAACCTGGACTGCTTTGCCAATTTGCTGACCTTCATAGTGTTCTTGCACAATCTGAGCTTCATCATCCTTTCACATAGGCATAGAACTAACACTGTACTTCAGTTCCAGCTCTTTGGAAAGAGAAGACATAATCTTTCTGCAAATGAGGGAAGGTGAATTAAAATGCTTCTTATAGTTCTATTTCAGTCAGAAGTCCCAAAGGGATTGGACTTCATTTTGGCTGCTTCCGCTTCGGCAATGACTGCAAAAGGAAGAAGTGAATCATCTTCAATTCTTTTATTAATCTTATAGAAGAGGTGAAGGTGGCTTAAGAGAGATTAAATGATTTGCTAACATCACACAGACAATAAATAAGGGAGTGGACTTAAACTAGCTTTACCCTACTCCAGAATCAGATATCTTAATTCTGTGTTTTTAAGAAAGCCCATTTTTCAGAGTTAACTCTCTCTCTATTTCTAAATGTATGTATACCGTTTATATACAAACCTACATGCTTTATGGAGAAATATGCATTATTGTGTGTGGTTCTATGCCCAACCACTGGCTTTTTGATTCTATATTTGTTTCTTAGACAGTAAATGTCCCAACCTGTTCTAAGAAAGTGTTAAAAGTCATCCATTACAACTAAGAATTGAATATTGAGCAAGAGTAGGTCATGACTTTAGCACAAGAAAGGAAGCAGAAAATAGTCTCAGGAGAAGGTTATCCGACCCTATTGAAAAGTAGGATGCTTGTGATCTCTATCTGTAGAATATGGTTCTGAAATAACTTTCAGGATTAGACATGTTCCAGTAGGCTTGTCTTCTAGTGGCTGGCTTATGGGGTGTCCAAAACAACAATTTTTTAGGATAAAGTTCTAACAACCCACTTCCAAGCACACAAGCAGAGAAGGGGGAATTTTAATGTCTAATACATGCATATAAGTGGTTAATTTATGACAAAAGCAAAATATTATCTTATTTATTTATTTAAAACCTAGTCTTTCTCTTTTCTGAAGCAACTGTAAAAATAAATAATTTAATATTTTATGAATATTTGTAGGTGTGACTACTTAATTGTCAGGACAAGTATTTATTTTATTATGAATATCTGTATATATTATTATAACAAAGTGTTAGTGCTGTTTCTTTTAAAGTATTATAAAATTTAAATAGAAGAATAGCTAGATTAATTGAAAATACAAGTATTTTTAAATCATAAAAGCTGATTACATCAAGTATAATACAATATCATGTTGATTCCAAATAATTCACTAATATGTGATTTCCCCTATATCATTTTTTATTTTTACTTGTTTTTGGTTACATCTTTGAGAACACATAACTGCAAAACATTTTTAAATTGCTTACCAAATCAGAGACCAAAATATATTTTTAGAATGTAATTTTAGAATTTCATTAGGCATTAAACTCATTCATCATAAAACATCATGCATAGCTTGTTTTAGAAACAATACTGAACAGCTCATATCCTTTGCTTAAAAATAGACGTTTTCTTAAAGCAATTATCTTCTTTTCAGTCCAATTTTTTATTTTCTGGTATTCAATGGGATTTCAGTTCCAATGAGTTTTTATTTTACTATGCTAATCATAGAATTATCCCATCTTTTTTTCCTATCTGCCTCCAAAGTTGTTGGATTTTAAATGCATTCTTTGGTCAGAAGTATATATATTCAGGGATAGTGAAGTTCATATACCTTAACCTTCAGTGATTGATAAGAACAGGCTACTGTGACTATTGTATGCAAGAGGCAGTTCAGTAGTTAAGAACACACATTTTTGGAACCAGTTTACTAGTTCAAATTCTGGTCCTGTTATTTACCAACCAGCATGTGACCTTGGCCAAGTATTTTTTTATTTTTTGTATTTTTTTTGAATTTTTAAATCTTTTTGGCCAACTTATTAACATCTCTGTGCTTCAGTTTCCTTGTCTGTAAAATGTGGGAGATAATAATACCCATCTCATAAAGTTATTGTGAGAATTAAGTGGGTTAATAGATGTTAAGCCCTTAGAACTCTGTCTAGCTAATAGTAAAATAGATATTTTTATTATTATCCTGAGATCTATTACTTTCCTTCAAAATTTTAACAAATTCACTTTTGGAGACCATGGTGGGCAGATCACTTGAGGTCAGGAGTTCCAGATGAGCCTGACCAACATGGTGAAACCCTGCCTCTACTAAAAAAAAAAAAAAAAAAAAAAAAAAAAAAATTAGCGGGGAGTGGTGGTGCATGCCTGTGGTCCCAGCAACTCAGGAGGCTGAGGCAGGAGAATCACCTGGACCAGGGAGACGGAGGTTGTAGTGAACCGAAGTTGCACCACTGCACTCCAACCTGGGTGACAGAATGAGTGAAACTCTATCTCAAACAACAACAATTTAATAAATTCGAAATAATTAATTCACAGTCAAATAACTTCTTTCTACAACCTTTTTATATGTATCTAATGATGACCCAACTCTGTCCAGAGAGTCTGGAAGCAATTTCTGTATGCTCTATAGTTTTATCTTTTCTTTAATTTTTTATATGTTTATTCACTCATTCAGTCTTTCTTATTTATTGAACAGTTACTATGGTGCTTAGGTAGCCAGAAAAAAACAAACTGAAAAATTCTCTGGTACCAGTAAGCTTATATTCATCATCTCAGTCAGACAACACGTGTTAACAGAGCATGTTTTATTGGAAACTTGCCTTATGCCACCTATTACCTATTACCCCCAAACATTATTAATTTAAACGTTGTTTTGAAGCAAATGTCTATTTTTTCTCTTCATTGGTATATTAAAGAACTTAACTATCTTATTAAATAACTTAATCACTTATTTTTGCATTTAAAAATCACTATGCTTATTTAAATGAACAAGATGGGAAATTTCGGTTTTAGAGATGGGTGTAGAGATAATAGGTCAATGCTCTTAATTTATTTGCCTTCCCTCCCACTGCCTGATAGCATTAATCTATCTTCTTATTAGAATGTTTCATCTTGATTCATCCTTGAAATTGGGAGATTCAGCTTTACTTGTAAATTTATCAGAGGTTCTCAGAATGTTCAAACTTGGGGCTGTGGGAAAGGATGCAGCTGAATGGTAATATATTAACAATATGTGTTGAAACAGCAGTTCCTTGTTGACTGTATACAAAACACAAATTTCTAATAGTTCTTACAGCACCACTTCCTCTGCTGATTATGTCGGAAATGCTTTAGTCTGAAAAATCATTCCCAGGGGGAAAAGCCTTCAAAATAAATTTACTTTATTGCCTGTGTGTGTGTGTGAGTGTGTTTGTTAGAGTAAGAGAGAGAGTCTGATTATTGTAGAATACTGAGTCAGTCATGTCCATATGCTTAGTATAATTAAGAAACATAATTTGATGGTAGCAGGGTATCTAATTCTATTAATTATTCTGTATGCTGTGGCTTGTCACCACATTGTTTAGAAATAAACTAATAAATAGACAGCTAATCCAAAGGTTAAAGAAAACAATGTTGGGGGAATAGGTTTTCATATAACAAAACAAAATAAAACTGAAAATTTAATTGTGTGGATAGTTGTAGAAGAAATAAATCTATCATCCTTTTTTGGCCATAAAGGCAAAGTAGGTTTTCCCCCTCAGTTATCTCAACATTTAGCTACCACTCTTTGCTTCATTTTAGTTTGAGAATATCTGTAAATTGAACTCTTAGTAGGGGTGAAGTGATACATTCCCAGAGTTGCTTTTAGTGGGGTTTAACCTGGGACTGTTGCATTTGGTGTGTGTGAGGGAAGTGTATGTATTTTTCAAACAGTAATTTATCCATATCCCACCCCAACGTTTCACTTTTTTTTTTTTTTTTTGAGACAAGAGTCATGTTGCCCTGGCTGGAGTGCAGTCGCACAATTATGGCTCACAGCACCCTTGACCTCCTGACCCCAAGCCATCATCTTACTTCAGCTCCCCAAGTAGCTGGGACTACAGGCATGTGCTACCATGCTTAGCTAATTTTTCGTAGAGACAAGGTATTTCTGTGTTGCCCAGGCTGGCCTTGAACTTCTGTCCTCTGGCGATCCTTCTACTTTAGCCTCTCAAAGTGCTGGTGTTAGCCACTGTGCCCGGCCCCTTTGTAATTTTTTAAAGTTCTGATGATTTGGAATTATCTCATACTTCACTTACATACTTTCTACCTCTATTAGAATGCACTTTGGGGGACTGTGAATAGATTAAGTTTCTAAAAGATCCATTAGTGCTCAAAAAAAGTCAGTTAATTTCACATGAGAGCTCTTTCATCTTAATAGAAGTCTTTTTTTTTTTTTTAAGTCAAGGTTGGCTCAGACTCAGAAAGACTGAACAAATGCAATTTTACATGTGTATGGTAGTAAGTACATTAAGGGGGCAGGGTACATGCTATCAGTTTGCTAGTTGGTGTAAGAAGAACTGAGATGTTTTTGAATAGCTTGAGCAGGTGAGGGTCATTTCTTTAAAAAGAAGGGCATACACACACTCCTGTGTGGAGTGGCAAACTTTCTCAGAGAGACAGGGTTATGCAGCACATAAGCTACTTACTGCAAGTATGCAACTCTTAAAATATTACATGCTTGCTTCATCTTCAGTTTACATGTCAAAAAGAGGTTATCTTTAATCTGATAAATTGATCTCAGAAAGAGGGTCAATCTTTTTAATGGTATTGGTGAGATTTTTGTCAGGGCCGTATTCTAGTTTGTTAACCAATAATTTTCTCTCTCTCTCTCTCTGTGTGTGTGTATGTGTCTGTGTGTGGTGTGTGTGTCTCCCCTCCTACTTTACTTGTGACCAAAAGGACCTCTCTCAGTTCCCCTTACTGTTAATTTCACATATGTTATTAGTGAAACAGTCCCAAAAACTAGTCAAATGCTTTTTTACAAGTTTTGATCTCGGCGGATTTATACCATTTTAATATATAGAATGAAGCACATGAAGTATCTTGAGAGATTCTTCATGTTGTGGAGTCTTGAGGGTTAATGTTGTGGAGTCTTGAGGGTTAATGATGAGGCAAGCTTGTCAACAACCAGAGGTATCTCATGTCCTGGTTTTCCTGGAGTGTTTACTGTATGTTACTTTGAATGAATGACCTGAGTGAGAATGCTAAGATTTTCCTTCTTAATGTTACTCCTTTCAAAATCATAAAGTTATAGACATCCTTTATGGTATTTTTATTGTAATAACATTCAGGTACATAGCTGAACAAAAGTCTGATATGCCTAGGTCACTTGATCTAGCTATAAATGAAACACGCAAGTGTCAAAAGCTGTTTGGAAGTGATCTCATACTCATTTTCACAACCAACAGTTGTGATACACTTTTTAAAAACCTCCCATCATGTAGAAGAAATGATACACTTTTAAAAAGCATTTTTTATTTCAGAACATTTATCTGACAGAGCCTAATTGAAAAGAATATTGCATTAGTAAATTGCTCTGCCCAGGACAACTGCTGCTCTGTTTCTCTTCACATTTTAAAACCTAAGTCCCAAATCTCAGTCTGTAGTTAAGAGCTTCAAACAATAATTACCTCTGTGAAACGAGCAGAAGTCCTTAAAAGGGTCTGCCGGTTCTCCCGCAATCTTTTACAGGCTGAGCAGCGCTGTATCCACTGATAACCCAGCTGCCTAGGAACTGAGTAAAGCCGGCTCGAAACTTCTCAGCTGTTGACAGGCTTGACTTGCTGAGAACACTGGTTAAATATAGCACCCGCGAGCTCAGCTCCTCAGCATAGTCATTGCTCTGACAGTGTTGTGAAGGGAGCAGAAGAGGAGAAACCTAATCTCAGAACCCAACAACACCTAGCAACAGTTGAAAAAACTTTTAAACAAAAGTCTGGGTGGGAGATATAAAACAACTTCCAATTTCTGCTGATCCGGATTTCAGGGAGAAGAAGCTGCTTTCCCCCCTCTCTGCTCTGTTTCCTGCATGACTTCAGCTATTGGCTAGTCCTAGGAAAGAAAGTGGGAAAAGCTTTTTCCTCTTTATTCTTTTGGGCTGGATAGTTTTTCAGAACTCGAGTCTGTCTTGGGTTGTGAGACAAGCCACTGGTTTCTTCAAAGGATAAACTACCTCCATAGAGGACATACCTTTGGTTAAAGGAGCTGTTGTCAGGTAAGACCAAAATAAATAACTACTTACACTCTTAAGAAATTTCTGTTTGCACAAGAAGAGAGTTCTCTCTGATTCTGTTTTGTCTGTTTCCGTTGATTCTTCCTGTTCTACGATGTGATAACACATTTAGAAATTATGATAACTATTGTGAATTATTTTTAAGATGTCAGGAACATCATCTCTTCCTCAAAATTATACCAATTCCTTTTAAACACAGAGAATTTTATGGTGTTTTAGTGGCCATCAAAATATTTCTGCCAAGTTAATGCTCTTCGACAGGTAACAGAAATACGGCAAAGGACAATTTCACATCTCCTTTCACAACTGGGATGGCTAAGCATTGAAAAGGATATCTTCCCTGGAAGTAAAATAACTTTCATTTACTGAAACTAGCGAAGCAGCTTGTGTGGTAAATGAGAGGAAAGTCCCGTATGGTGTTTGTGTTTGTTGCTGTACTTTGTAAACCTGCTGCTATATCTCCTTTTGCCTAATTCTCTGATTACACTGGTACACCTTGTGCTGGTTCTGACCTCGTTACACTAGAGTCACCCCAAATCTTCTGACTGGGCGTAAAATATGCCTGGTATTAAATCACTACTCTTGCAGTTATTGACTATAACTACTCAAGAGAATGATATTTGTGTATTTTAAAATATTTAGTAATGCTTGTATTTAGATATAACAGATTCTGTTTTTAAAAACTTAAATTTAATTAATTAGGAAACATTTTCTTAAGTTGCATTATGTTTATATGAATGTGGTTACTATAGCGTGAAGGAAATCCTCCTTTCATCTGATGGCATCTTGTCTCCCTTCCATGAGTTGCTATGCAATTTAATTAGAATTGCTTAGAGTAACCAATTTCATGTTGAATATGACAAGTTATGGCTGTACATTGGTGATATAGTTAGTATTGACATCTGGTGGTTTGTAATTGGGCTAGATATGCATAAAAATATTTTTTTCCTCTAAATGAACATGATGATTTGAGTAAGTTTTCTAACATAAGGATAATATCAAAGAAGATATAGAAGCACATTTTAAGAGGAATTTTTAAGTCTCTTCTCTTAACGTAAAGAAAGAATTTATCCAAGATCAGTTTTGAACATATTATTTGTTGACAAATGAGAATATATCAGCCTTTTCAGAAAATGGTCCTCTTTTAAGAAAAGCTAATTAAAGGTTATATAGAATATGCTCAGGAAAATGAAATAGGGTACCCATTTCAGTACATATTATGTTTTATAATTCTGATTACTTGATTATATATTAAGTAAGCTAATCACATATAACGAATATGCACAAATAATAGTGCAAATGCATGCTGATAACTTTACTGTTAGAGAATGAAACTCCTGGTGCTTTAGTAGAGATGAAATAGCTTTGTCTGAAGGAATTCTGAAAAGTCGGAACTAAATGCTTTACATTTTTCTTGTTTTTATCCTAAGAAGGGTCACATTGTTGGCTTAAAAATGTATGTGTAAGGCCAAAATCTACCATTAGTTTTAGGTATGTACTTTCTTTTGGAGTCAGTGGGACAGTGTGGCGTTAAGTAAGTGCAGCAGTTGGCCCTGTATGAAAAAGTCATGTTTGCTGATGAAGTGAATTTTTCAGTATCATTAATCGTCTTCATTGTTGTACATTTATTCTTGAGAATAAAGAACAACTCAGCTCAGACTAAACCACATGGTTCCTCCACTATATGACGAATCAGGCTCTCCATGACAATGCAGATCTGTTCTCCTATCGACTCAAGTTCATAGTTCTGTGACATTTTTGGAACCATCCCTTTCTCCTTTACCGTAAAAGTTTTCAGATTCCATTGCCATGTCTTCCACCACACGAATGCCTGCTTTCTTCACCCTGGTTTGGATTGTAAAAATGCTGCTCCCTCCTACTCCTTGTTGCCATCGAAATCATCTTGCCCATGTCCACGAGATTGGTTTTACTAAAGCATTGCTATGTTTGCCTATCTACTCTTCGGTTATCTGCTGGGACTTGTAGTTGCTGCCAAACACCCAGGCTGGGGTATTTTGTAAACCTTCCATCATCTGGCACCTACTTAACTTTTCCAGTCTCACTACCATGACTCAACAACAAGGTCCCTCTGCTTCAGGTATTTCAGATTATGGCCCATTCTCCAAACACATACACAGTGAACATTTCAATGCCCCAGCTTTGCCTCATGTTATTCTACCTGTATGGAAGACATTTACTCTCTGGTCCTGTGTACTCTTTAAGACCCAGATGAGAGTCTTCTACTTTCCAGACCATACATTTTAAAAGTGATTCTTTCTAAGTTTAGACAGTTTGGTGCTCTGTTATAATTAGGGTACTTTAAAGTAGGGTTTGCCTTTTTATATTCACAACAATTTTATGACATCTATTAGGTGCAAGGTAGTATCCTAAGCATCACTTGGCTTTGGAGCTTCTCAGTCCCAGGCACATTGTGGGTGTTCCATTCACAGTTTTGGCTCTAGATATCTGATGATAAGTACATGAAAAAGTATGGATAAGTATAAAATCAAGAAAAACAACTCAAGTTAATAGCTTTTTACTTCAGAAATTTCTCAAGGAAAGTCTTCATGGTTTACCATGTGCAGAAATATTATGAACACTTTTAACTACACTCAGGTACCTGATTGTGGAAATGGTGTTGTATCTCACAGGAATAAAATAGAAAGGGGAGATAGGACTGGACTGTGTATGTATATATGCACACACACACACACACACACACCCACACACACACACACACACACATATCCTGTGTATCTACCTAGACCTCTAAATACTGTAACTTACATACTTTTGTCATCTTTTGGTGCCAGGTTCTAGTTAAAGTTACTTTTGGTGCATTTCACTTAAATCATGGCTCCTTCTCTTTGTGGGTCATGAAATAGAATTTGGCTTTGAACAAGAAAACATTTAAATACATTATGATCCTTTTTCTGTTCTTTTTCTCTTGATGTTTTTAAAAAGAGACATTTTTCAGTATTATCTTTAATTGCTCATGAAAATTGTAGCCTTACTGGGTGAGATAAAGCAAGAATCATACTTTTAAAGCAATTTGTTCTGTATCCAGCAAAAGAAAAACATTCTCTTTATATTTTAAGATGGTCAAAGTGGTGAAATTTTCTCTTTTAAATGGATATTCAGTAAGAAACTCTATGGAATTTTCCAATGAAATTTCTGAAATATTTAATGTATTCATTAAGCACTGGTTTCCTTGGGGTTATAATTTTTACTTATTATTTAGAAGTGAAACTTTGGGGTTTACCCAGTCTAAATAATGCTACTTGTGTTTTCCTGTTCGCCAGATGAGCATTTCTTCATGAAGCAGGTGCTTTAAGATACATGATTTTACAGAGTTTGTTTAATCCATACTCTTCATTCGTTTGTCTAATCTTTCTTTTTTAAACTTGTGGGTTTTAGAAAGGTAGCACTAGGAGAAGTGAGGGGGCAAGCTCTTGTTGAAATTTATTTTAACAGGAGATTTAAGAGAAGAAAGATTGGTAACAATTTATTAGAAAAATGACATCTAAAAGCCTGCAGTGTAAATTTGTTTTTACATTATATTTAATATATATAGCAATAGAAAAAAGATAAGTTAATAAAATACATTTCAATTCCTTAAGTTTGAGTTGAAGATATAACCAGAGTATGTTCATGGAAGAGGAGTCAGAAAAGGTTAGTAGCATGAGTGAGTAAGCCAGATAGCCTGGGTTCAGATTTCAGCTCAAGGTGACCTTAGGCAAATTGCTCTCTGTGCCTCAGTTTCTTCATATGTAAAATGAGGGTAATAATGATATTTCCGTATAAAGTTGTTTTGAACATTAAATGACTTATAATATCTATAGTTTATAATTTATTCCTCAATAAGTTTAGGTGGCTTTCTTACACCTAAATGTAGTTATTTGTTTACTTTAATCTTTATTGCATACAAAATTCTTGGATGCAGATAGTTTGTGATCTCAACTTCATAGATCATAGGAAAGACAGGAGAATGTAGTTTTTAAGTTTGGAATCTTGTTTGAAACGTACTTTGCTGCTGGGTACTCTAAGCAGACACAATTTGAACGGCAGCCAATAATTTAGTATGGAATTTATGTTTCAAAGTCTCCCTTATCACTCAGCAGTCTGCTGTCTTATAAAACCATTACTAAAAAGGCTAAGAAATCACCCACAGCACAGACTGTTCTATGGTTTCTATATTTGCACTTGGAGATAAAGTATGTTTATACATAGTGCTTGGGTGTCTTTTTATAGCCGACTACACTGGGTAATGTACAGTAATGAAGACTTCCTCCTCCATGCAAGGACACATTATTATTAAATTTATCATTTTTTATTTCTTAGACGATTTGTTTTGTTTTGCTAACCTAGTAACAGATAAAAATAAAAAGACCAAAAAAGGTCATCTTAAGCTAACTTTAACTTTACCAAATGGAAATGAATTCTTGCTATTCATTGCTCTTAATCCTATTCATTTGTCTTAAATATGAAAATAAAAGTACATTCCAAGACAAACAAAAAATGTTATCTCATAAGATGTGTGTGTATGTGTATTCTACTTAATATTCTGTATACTTTACAAAAACATATAAAGCACCCTTATAAGAAGGGAAGTTTCTTAGCAGCTTTAGTGGCAACAAACCTTATACAAGACAGATAAGGTTTAAATCTGTCAATTTTACTTTATTTTTCCCAATTGAAAGGATAAGTATTTAAAAGATGAGGCAAAATGAATTATAAAATTGTCATTCTCTAATGAAAACTTTGTATGGAAAGAAATTAACAATGGAAGGAAGGAAAAGTAAAATAAAGAAAGAAAAGAAGGAAATAACTTTTCCTGGCTTTGCAGAATACATTATAGTGGTAGTAGGGCAAAAATATAGGAACCTCAGGAAAGTATATTGGATTATATTTTTCTTTTTTCCTGTAGCCAAAAGGCTACAGGCAGAATATGCTTTCCCTTAGTTAAAGCATAGACTGACCATTTCCCAAGGGAAAGGCTACAGGCAGAATATTCCTTTCTCTGGTAGTAGCTGAGGCAGTTTAATTTTAAAGACCAGGCAGCCCATTGTGGAAGAATTTGGAATAAAGAAAGTCAAACATGAGTTGAGCAGTTTAACTGGCTGTTAACCAGCTGGTTGCAGAACTTGAAAAACTCCCAGCACAGAAGTGAAGTAATACAACATAAACCCGCATCCCCATGCTGCTCTGTGTCTGAGGGCTTTGTTTAAGCCACAGCAACACTAAGACATCAAAAGAAGGTTTGGATTTTTTCCCTTTTTGGGAAATGGTGTCAATGTGCATAATATTGGGTGATTTATGTGTTTTTGAGGCCCGTGAAAGACAAACTAAAAAGATTTTTTTAAAGCTAATCCAGAATTTATCTCAAGTACTCTGATTTTAATTGAGCCCTTAAGGTTTAAGGATTTTTTTGTTTTTATTTGCTTGCTTAAATGCTATTCCTACCTCCTTGACCAAAACATGAGGAAACGATGAGGTTGCTTCACTGATGAAGGACCTTATAAGTCTGCACTTGAATATATAGTCTTTTTTGATTTTCTAAGAACTGTAACTGCAACCTTCCGAAGTTACTTTAAAGAAGTGAATTATCTGCTGCTTATCTTTGTAAGGAAAAGGTGTAAAAAAAGGAAAAGGTGTAAGAAAAAAATGTAAGGAAAAGGAAAAGGGGTAAGAATGATATGAGATGGACACATCAGAGTTGGCCAAATGCATTCTTTAAAAAATAATTTGCTAAAGATTTCAGGCCAAAAGATGTGATTGACTCCGTTGTCCTGATGAACTGCTGGCACCACCAAGCAATGCCGTTACTGCCAACTTGCCCTTGTTTATCTAAAAGATCTATGCAAAAATTAGGTTTTCACACATACACAAACGCACACGGGCACATGCACACACGAGTCATAGATGACACAGTAATGGGAATAAATAAGCATTCTTTTTCTTTCATATATTTATGTCTTCAGTAACTCATTTTAGGCCTTGCCTCTGTGGTACCAAGCACAACAGGAAAGGAAGAGGCATTGCTGATTTCATAATGCTATTTCAGTGTGGCAGCCTAAGTGCACATGAGGAAATGATGTCCTGTGCCTGTATTTGGAGCCCTGTAGTTACTGTGACGACAACACACACTAACGGAAAACAAAGAGGGTCTGCTCATCAGGGCAAGCCAGGAAGAGTTTTGCCAGCTGAGATTTTTCCTAATTATTCTGTAAGTCTTGAAATGTGACACTGAAGGTATTCAAGGCTCTTTGTGTTTCATTTACTGTTTAGTAAGTGACACATGCTTGAAGAGCAGCCTGGTATTTGGATCAAGGAGTGGCCTTACATATAAGCTTAGCTTTCACATGCTCTGTTGATAGATATCATCTTCTGGTTTGGATACCACCAAACCAACTGGTTTGGCCATAGCCTGTTGCTTGTTCTGGTCTTTAAGGAAGCCAGCTGCATTGGTAGCGTTCACTGCCCAGGGGCCCCTCAACTTTTGGTAAGACATCTCCACCTTCTACATTCAGTTCATTCCATAGATATAAATAATAGCTACATGTAGTATATATTATCTATCTAATACATAACATAGATAGTATATCTACTATATAAAATGATAGTAATAACTAGCATATACTTGAGACTATTACTGTGTGCCAGAAATTGTGTTGTTTTACATGGATAATTTTATTTGCTTCTCACAACAACCGTATGAGGTACTATTTTTATTGCTATTTTACAGATTAGGAAAATGAAGTTTATAAATGTTAAATAACTTACCCAGTAGTAGATTTAAAATTCAAATTCAGGCAATTTGACCTTATCTACTCTGTATTTTCAACCACTTTTTAACATTCAGGCAATTGTTTATGGCACATCTTCACCTAGATGACTATGAGATGTTTTAATGAAACATGTAGAATGTGACACTGCAGGTTAACAGCTGCCCCTACAGCATGAAGATTCACAAATAGCAAAGAATAGAGATTTAGGGTTAGAAAGCCAACAGAGACTCTTTTTCAGGATCCCAAAGTGGAACCAGACACTTTGATGGCCGGTAGAGGTGGCCTAGCACCTGGATGAGCTAGGCCTGGGGCACTGAGATGCAAAAGTGATTCTTCCAGTTATTGATGGGGCAATGTGGTTCTTGGTTTCCACAGTGCTGGGTTGATTCCCAAGAATAGGTTGCTGTGGAGCAGTTAATTTTTATAATACATCCTTTGACACTGTTGGGACTTTGGTCTGCTGTTGCTACTATTGACAATTCAGAGCCCTACCTTCTATTATAAACTTTGAATGTATTGCTAGTCTCTGCCTTGGTCATAAACATTTAGTTTGTGAAGTGAGTTCAAGAGGGAGTTCTACAAAATCCTTATCCTTGTTGTTGGAAGCAATACTTCTTCAAGAAACCTTTGGTGAAGTGTGTGTGTGTGTGTGTGTGTGTGTGTGTGTGTGTTTGTGGATGTTCATCAGGAGGCAGTGAGGAAAAGGGTAGAAGTCATTCAGAACAAATAAGAAGACTTTATGTGGCTTCTTTTTTTTTTAAATTTTTTATTGCATTTTAGGTTGTGGGGTACATGTGCAGAACATGCAAGACAGTTGCATAGGTACACACATGGCTGTGTGTTTTGCTTCCTTTCTCCCCTTCACCCACATTTGGCATTTCTCCCTAGGCTATCCCTCCCCAGCTCGCCCCCCGCTGGCCCTCCCCTTTTCCCCCAATAGACCCCAGTGTTTAGTACTCCCCTCCCTGTGTCCATGTGTTCTCATTTTTCTTCACCCGCCTATGAGTGAGAATATGCGGTATTTCATTTTCTGTTCTTGTGTCAGTTGGCTGAGAATGATGTTCTCCAGATTCATCCATGTCCCTACAAACGACACGAACTCATCATTTCTGATTGCTGCATAATATTCCGTGGTGTATATGTGCCACATTTTCCCAATCCAGTCTATCATCGATGGGCATTTGGGTTGATTCCAGGTCTTTGCTATTGTAAACAGTGCTGCAATGAACATTCGTGTGCATGTGTCCTTATAGTAGAACGATTTATAGTCCTTTGGATATATACCCAGTAATGGGATTGCTGGGTCAAATGGAATTTCTATTTCTAAGGCCTTGAGGAATCGCCACACTGTCTTCCACAATGGTTGGACTAATTTACACTCCCACCAACAGTGTAAAAGTGTTCCTTTTTCTCCACATCCTCCCCAGCATCTGTTGTGTCCAGATTTTTTAATGATCGCCATTCTAACTGGCATGAGATGGTATCTCAATGTGGTTTTGATTTGCATCTCTCTGATGACCAGTGATGATGAGCATTTTTTCATATGATTGTTGACCTCATATATGTCTTCTTTTGTAAAGTGTCTGTTCATATCCTTCACCCAATTTTGAATGAGCTTGTTTGTTTTTTTCCTGTAAATCTGTTTGAGTTCTTTGTAAATTCTGTATATCAGCCCTTTGTCAGATGGGTAAACTGCAAAAATTTTTTCCCATTCTGTTGGTTGCCGATTCACTCTAGTGACTGTTTCTTTTGCCGTGCAGAAGCTGTGGCATTTCATTAGGTCCCATTTGTCTATTTTGGCTTTTGTTGCCAATGCTTTTGGTGTTTTGTTCATGAAGTCCTTACCTACTCCTATGTCCTGGATAGTTTTGCCTAGATTTCCTTCTAGGGTTTTTATGGTGCCAGGTCTTATGTTTAAGTCTTTAATCCAACTGGAGTTAATTTTAGTGTAAGGTGTCAGGAAGGGGTCCAGTTTCTGCTTTCTGCACATGGCTAGCCAGTTTTCCCAACACCATTTATTAAACAGGGAATCCTTTCCCCATTGCTTGTTTTTGTCGGGTTTATCAAAGATTGTATGGTTGTAGATATGTTGTGTTGCCTCTGATGTCTCTGTTCTGTTCCATTTGTCTATATCTCTGTTTTGGTACCAGTACCATGCTGTTTTGATTACCGTAGCCTTGTAGTATAGTTTGAAATCCGGTAGTGTGATGCCCCCCGCTGTGTTCTTTTTGCTTAGAATTGACTTGGCAATGTGGGCTCTCTTTTGGTTCCATATGAAGTTCATGGTGGTTTTTTCCAGTTCTGTGAAAAAAGTCAATGGTAGCTTGATGGGGATAGCGTTGATTCTGTAAATTACTTTGGGCAGTATAGCCATTTTCACGATATTAATTCTTCCTAACCATGAACATGGAATGTTTCTCCATCTGTTTGTGTCCTCTCTGATTTCATTGAGCAGTGGTTTGTAGCTCTCCTTGAAGAGGTCCCTTACGTTCCTTGTGAGTTGTATTCCTAGGTATTTTATTCTTTTTGTAGCAATTGTGAATGGCAGTTAGTTCTTGATTTGGCTCTCTTTAAGTCTGTTGTTGGTGTAGAGGAATGTTTGTAATTTTTGCACATTGATTTTATATCCTGAGACTTTGCTGAAGTTGCTCATCAGTTTCAGGAGTTTTTGGGCTGAGGTGATGGGGTCTTCTAGGTATACTATCATGTCGTCTGCAAATAGAGACAATTTGGCTTCCACCTTTCCTATTTGAATGTCCTTTATTTCTTTTTCTTGCCTGATTGCTCTGGCTAGAACTTCCAGTATTATATTGAATTGGAGTGGTGAAAGAGGGCATCCTTGTCTAGTGCCAGATTTCAAAGGGAATGCTTCCAGTTTTTGCCCATTCAGTATGATATTGGCTGTTGGTTTGTCATAAATAGCTTTTATTACTTTGAGATACATTCCATCGATACCGAGTTTATTGAGGGTTTTTAGCATAAAGGGCTGTTGAATTTTCTCAAAGGCCTTCTCTGCATCAATTGAGATAATCATGTGGTTTTTGTTTTTGGTTCTGTTTATGTGGTGAATTACGTTTATAGACTTGCATATGTTGAACCAACCTTGCATCCCCGGGATGAATCCTACTTGATCATGATGGATAAGTTTTTTGATTTGCTGTTGCAATCGGCTTGCGAATATTTTATTGAAGATTTTTGCATCTATGTTCATCATGGATATTGGCCTGAAGTTTTCTTTGCTTGTTGGGTCTCTGCCGGGTTTTGGTATCAGAATGATGTTGGTCTCATAAAATGATTTGGGAAGGATTCCCTCTTTTTAGATTATTTGGAATAGTTTCAGAAGGAATGGTACCAGCTCCTCTTTGTGTGTCTGGTAGAATTCGGCTGTGAATCCATCTGGACCTGGGCTTTTTTTGTGTGGTAGGCTCTTAATTGCTGCCTCGACTTCAGACCTTGTTATTGGTCTATTCATAGTTTAGGCTTCCTCCTGGTTTATACTTGGGAGGACACAGGAGTCCAGGAATTTATCCATTTCTTCCAGGTTTACTAGTTTATGTGCATAGAGTTGTTTGTAATATTCTCTGATGATGGTTTGAATTTCTGTGGAATCTGTGGTGATTTCCCCTGTGTCATTTTTTATTGCATCCATTTGGTTGTTCTCTCTTTTCTTTTTTATCAATCTGGCTAGTGGTCTGTCTATTTTGTTGATCTTTTTAAAAAACCAGCTCTTGGATTTATTGATTTTTTGAAGGGTTTTTCGTGTCTCTATCTCCTTCGTTCTTCACTGATCTTAGTTATTTCTTGTCTTCTGCTGGGTTTTGAGTTTTTTTGATCTTGCTCCTCTAGCTCTTTCAATTTTGATGATAGGGTGTCAATTTTGGATCTCTCCATTCTCCTCATATGGGCACTTATTGCTATATACTTTCCTCTAGAGACTGCTTTAAATGTGTTCCAGAGATTCTGGCATGTTGTGTCTTCGTTCTCATTGGTTTTGAAGAACTTTTTTATTTCTGCCTTCATATCATTGTTTATCCAGTCATCATTTAAGAGCCAGTTGTTCAGTTTCCATGAAGCTGTGCGGTTCTGAGTTAGTTTCTGTATTCTGAGTTCTAACTTGATTGCACTATGGTCTGAGAGACTGTTTGTTATGATTTCAGTTGTTTTGCATTTGCTGAGGAGTGCTTTACTTCCAATTATGTGGTCAAGTTTAGAGTAGGTGTGATGTGGTGCTGAGAAGAATGTATATTCTGTGGATTTGGGGTGGAGAATTCTGTAAATGTCTATCAGGTTTGCTTGCTCCACGTCTGAGTTCAAGCCCTGGATATTTTTGTTAATTTTCTGTCTGGTTGATCTGTCTAATATTGACAGTGGAGTGTTAAAGTCTCCCACTATTAATGCATGGGAGTCTAATCCTCTTTGTAAGTCATTAAGAACTTGCCTTATGTATTTGGGTGCTCCTGTATTGGGTCCATATATGTTTAGGATTGTTAGCTCTTCTTGTTGTATCGATCCTTTTAATGGCCTTCTTTGTCTCTTTTGATCTTTGTTGCTTTAAAGTCTATTTTAACAGAGATGAGAATTGCAACTCCTGCTTTTTTTTGCTCTCCATTTGTTTGGTAAGTCTTCCTTCATTCCTTTATTTTGAGCCTTTGTGTATCCTTGCATGTGAGATGGGTTTCCTGGATACAGCACACTGATGGGTTTTGGTTTTTTATCCAATTTGTCAGTCTGTGTCTTTAGATTGGTGCATTTAGTCCATTTACATTTAGGGTTAATATTGTTATGTGTGAATTTGATACTGCCATTTTGATGCTAGCTGGCTGTTTTGCCTGTTAGTTGATGCAGATTCTTCATTATGTTGATGCTTTTTAGCATTTAGTGTGATTTTGGAATGGCTGGTACTTATTGTTCCTTTCTATGTGTAGTGGCTCTTTCAGGAGCTCTTGTAAATCAGGCCTGTTGGTGACAAAATCTCTGAGTACTTGCTTGTTTGCAAAGAATTTTATTTTTCCTTCAGTTATGAAGCTCAATTTGGCTGGATATGAAATTCTGGGTTGAAAGTTCTTTTCTTTAAGGATGTTGAATATTGGCCCACACTCTCTTCTGGCTTGTAGGGCTTCTGCTGAGAGATGTGCTGTGAGTCTGATGGGCTTCCCTTTGTAGGTGATCCGACCTTTCTCTCTGGCTGCCCTTAGTATTTTCTCTTTTATTTCAACCCTGGTGAATCTGATGATTATGTGCCTTGGGGTTGCTCTTCTTATGGAATATCTTTGTGGTGTTCTCTATATTTTCTTTATTTGAGTGTTGGCCTGCCTTGCTAGGTTGGGGAAATTTTCCTGGCTAATATCCTGAAGAGTATTTTCCAGCTTGGATTCATTCTCTTCCTCATATTCTGGTACACCTATCAAACGTAGATTAGGTCTCTTCACATACTCCCACATTTCTTGGAGACTTTGTTCATTCCTTTTTGCGCTTTTTTCTCTAATCTTGGTTTCTCGTTTTATTTCATTGAGTTAATCTTTGACTTCTGATATTCTTTCTTCTGCTTGGTCAATTCCGCTGTTGAAACTTGTGCATGCTTCACGAAGTTCTCATATTGTGTTTTTCAGCTCCTTCAATTCATTCATATTCCTCTCTAAGTTATCCATTCTTGTTATCATTTCCTCGAATCTTTTTTCAAGGTTCTTAGTTTCTTTGCATTGATTTAAAACATGTTCTTTTAGCTCACAAAAGTTTCTCATTATCCACGTTCTTAAGTCTAATTCCGTCATTTCGTCACAGTCATTCTCCATCCAGCTTTGTTCCCTTGCTGGTGAGGAGTTTTGGTCCTTTGTAGGAGTCGAGGTGCTCTGGTTTCGGGTGTTTTCCTCCTTTTTGCCCTGGTTTCTTCCCATATTTGTGGATTTATCCACCTGTGGTCTGAGTAGTTGCTGACTTTTCAATTGGGTCTCTGAATGGACGCTCAGATTATTGATGATGAAGTATTTTTGTTGCTTGTTTTTTTTCTACCAGTTTAGCTTCTCTACTGTATGATTGCTGAGGTCCACTCCAGGCCTTGCTTGTCTGGCGTGCACCTATAGCGGCTGCGGAACAGTGAGGGATGCTACCAGTTTCTTTTTCTGCTATCTTTGTTCCAGAATGACGCCTGCCAAATGTCAGTCTTCTGGATATTGAGGGGTTAGGGAGCTGCTTGAGGAGACAGTCTGTACTTTATAGGAGCTCAAGTGCTGATCTGTTAGCTCTGTTGTTCATTCAGGGCTGTTAGGCTGCTACATTTAATTCTGTTGTAGCAGAACTCATAAAAAACCCCTTTTTTTCTCAGATGCTCTGTCTCGGGGGGTTGGGGTTTTCTTTATGTGTCCGTTGTGCTGACCTGCCCAGCTAGGAGGCAGTCTAGTCACTATTTTCCTGCCGAGGCTCCACCCTGCTGGTGTGAGGTCCGCCCTGTTGCTGCAGGCTCTGTCCTGCTGCTGCGGTCTCCGCCCTGTTGCCACAGGCTACGCCATGCGGCAGAGTCTCTCTCTTGTGGCGGGTCGCCTTGGCAATGGCAGGCTGCGGCAGCAATGGGAGTGTACCTCAGTAGGGGCGGGTTGCCTCGGTAATGGCAAATGCCCCTCCCCCACCGAGCTGCACCGTCCTGGGTTCAGCTGTGCCCTCAGTGAAACTCTCCACCCAGAGCATTTTGAATCGCCATTTTGTTTGTCTCAGTACCCTGGCCCAAACAGCATTTCCCTGGAATCTTCTTGCCTGGCTCACTGTCCAAGTCCCGTTCAATCAGATGGATATGCAATCTGCCCTCTCAAGTCTCAGATTTCCGGCTCAACAGGGCACCCAGACCAGTGCGCTTTGTGCAGAGCACTGTGGAGCACCACTGCGCTGGCATCCCGTGTCTCTTTTATACCTGGGAATTTCCCTTTCTGTGGGCAACAAGGATCCATCTGGAAATGCGGCCTTGACTCACCCTCCACTCGTTCACCAAGAGCTTCAATCTTGGTTCTTCTCACTTCACCATCTTGAGTCGGTCTCCCTTATGTAGCTTCTTATTGGTTCTGAATGACTTTGTTTTGGTAGTGAGTTGTTATTCTGGCAGCATGATGTTCCATCAAAAACAAAACAAAGCAGAGAGCTTGCTATAGTTTAAGGAACATTACCTGACGTTTTTCAGCCAGTGATTTGCTACTGTGGAGCAGTGGCATGTTTTATTGGATGTTTTATTTAATTCTTTTATCTTTATTTGCCTGCATGATGTCCAAATGTCTGACCATTTGGAAATAGTTGAAACTTTTGAGTTTCTATTTGCATTTCTGTCATTTAACTTTCAGGTTGTCTGAAGTGAAAGGAGAGCAATTCTAATAAAACTTTGATGGAGAAGATAATTCTTTGCTTCTCTTATGCCAGTGGCCATAAAGCTTCAACTTTTCCAGGGTATCACATTTCCCAGGTAGTGGGATTGAATATCCCAGGAAGGCGAATGTTTTATATGGGATGAACACATGTGACAGAATAAATCTCCACCTTCTGAGAAATGCTATTCTAATAAATTGAAACAGTAACTTGTCACAACTATACTATCACACCCCAACTCCCCCTCCTCAAAACACTACATTAATTATTGGATAATAGCACAGGACTTACACTGCTACTCACCTGTCAGGTTAAAGACCTTCCTGAAGCAAATATACTCTTTGCTGTGTGACATATACCTGTTTAATCCAAGCCAGTGAAAAAGAAGTAAAGGCAGAGATGTATTACATTTCATGAAGGCTATCTGTTTTCTTGACATAACATCTCTTGATTTCTTTGCAGTAAACTCAGTTTTCCTTTTGTCTTCTCTTGTCTTTATGTAAAAAGGTATAACAGTGTCAGAGGAGAAAAAGAAGTGTAATTTTTTTCACTCACCCAGAAAGAAAGTATTAGTGTTCTATTCTTTGGAGATGGAGTTGGACTAGTTGGCCTCTGGAAGTATTTTTTTTTCTCATTCAATTATTCTGAATTTCGTTTGGCACACAACAGTGATAATTTCCATATTAGTCTTTAACTAATTGTTAAGATATGAACAGCTTATCATATTCATTCAAGAATTATCTAAGACTTCTGTAAGATTTCCTAGCTCTCTTGGCACATCTGCACCAAGTCTGATTGTGAGCAAGCATAGGGTGTTGAGTACCACAGTGTCAATGATTACATGGCTTTGGTCCTGGGGCCACCTATACCTTGCAGGAAATCAAAAAGAGTGGATACCTCTAAACTCTGACCTCACTTGAAACAAGCAGATTATCTAGTACTGTGGTTCTCAACACTGCCTGTGCATCACAGTGACCCAGGGTGCTTTAAAAATGCAGATGCCTGGTCTGTGATCCCAGAGCTTCTGATTTAAGTTGGCCTGAGAGAGTACCTAAGCACTGGCCTATGTTGTAAGCTTTTATGTGATTCCAATTTGCATCTGATATTGAGAACCAGTTATCACAATCATTTTAAAGACAATACTTTAAAAGACAGTACTTTAAAATGATGAGTGCTACCTCATCATTTTAAATAAGATGGTACTAGAATGAGAAGTCACTCAGTCAAGTTATAAAGTCCTCTGCAGGTAGAATTGCGTTTGGAACTATGCTTACTCAACCCTTGGTAGTGGGCACTTTCCACACCTTGCAGTGGCTGTGTTCCTGTCTAAAGAGAACTGACCCTCAGGATCGTTGGCTGACTTTACTTTTAAGAGTTTTACCCAAGAATCTTTGATTACTTTCTGGATCCATTTCTATGACTGCACCTCAGTTCTGTACAAGAGTCACATAGGTGGAAAAAGAAGTAAAGCAAGGACCAGAAATGATGAGCGCCACCTCATCATTTTAAAGAAGATAGGACTAGAACGTGAAGTCAGCCACCTCCAGTTACAAAGTCCTCTGCAGGTAGAATTGAGTTTGGAACTGTGCTTACTCAATCCTTGGTAGTGGACACTTTCCACACCTTGAAGTGGCTGGGTTTATATCACAAGCAAATAAAGCAGGTCCCCTGAGCCCCAATCTATTGCTTTTTTCTATTGCACAATCATAATAAATAATAAAGTAGCTAATATTTAATGAATGCTTTCTATATGTTAGGCACTAACAGTTTCATGAGGCAGATATGCGTGTACTCTATATTTTCCAGATAAGGAGGCTGAGGGAATTGTCCATCCTCTCTCCATCCCCCAGCAAGCAGGTGGCAAGTCTGGGATGAGTCCAGGCAATTGGACTCACCAGCCTGTGCTTGTAAGCTCTTAATCACTTTGCTATTCTGGAGCCCACTCTGAAAATATAAGGTGTTGAATGGCAGCTGCTCCTTCATTTCAGCATCAGGGGTCCTGATGGAGCTGGGAATAGTGCCTTTAGTTTCTAACTGGGCTTTTTGCTTGACTAGAGATTGGGTCCTTATCTTCCCCTCTATTTTCCCAATGAGTGGCCCAATTGGAGGCAACCTATTCTCTTCAAGATTTTTTTATGATGCTCTATTTCCCCCAGTGACTTTGTTTCTTTTCTGCTGCCTCTCCTTTCTCTTGGGGCCCAGTATAATATTTTATGCCTAATTTTGGACACATATACTTTACCCTAAACATTCTAAACACAAACTCTACTATTGTGTTTGGATCTTTGACTTTTCCACTGGTCTTTTGAGTTTGGCTGGGTTCCCCATTTTTCTTTGGATTCCTCTGTCTGGACTTTTATGCCACCCTCTAACTTCTCTCACAATACCAGCAACAACAGGAAAGGATGAATCACTTTGCTTTCCTATACAGCAGGTGCATTGGAAACAAGCTGATCTGTCCTGTGAAACTGACAGGTCAGTGTGTTAATGTACTCTGAAGAACTTTTAAAATCTACATTTTTAGGCAGCATGTATGGAATTAATTTTCTGATTGATTCTGTAAGTTTGAAATTCTACAGAACAGGTTCCTTCACACCTAGAGGAAAACTTATGTGTGTTGTCGGGTAAAATGAACCTTACTAAGATGAAATCACCAATAGCAAATACTGTAGCACAGGTTTTTCTAAGCAACAGAAAGCAAACAAAAAGTGAAAGATTCTTATGATTTTTCTATGACACATATTTACATGCAAATTCAAAATTCAATGTGATAAATAGATTCTGTTATAACTTGGCATTGTTTTTAAAATCATCTTGCACCAAACATGTACTCCATAACTGTTTGTTACATTGAATCCATTAAATGTCACAAAATTGAGAAAGTAAATGTTAATGACCAGTTTCCATTAATTGAATTGAACATAATTTTTCCTTGATAAATAGGGAAGTAACAATTAGTGACCATTGGTGATAATTTCTCTGCTTCTTAGTTTTTTCTAAACCTTTATGGTCATGTATTGCTTTTCTAACAATATTAACTAAAATAAATAAATGTTTTAGGTGTTTACTAGAGTATCACTGAATAATCAATTCATAACTGAGTGGGAGCTGGACTTAGTAGCTCTAATTAGCATATATATTTCCATTAACTGACTAGAATTCTTTCTTTAAAACACAGTGACATAGACATAGCTATTGACAAAAGTCTAATTGCAACTACTAACCCAAAACCACAACCAGGCTGTAGTTCATTAGCTGGAAACACTCCTATCCTTGGAAATCTATTTTGGAGTTAGGATTGCTCCACTCCTCTACAAGTGGTAAAGCAACAGCTGCCATTTAATTAATGTTTCTGCTGACAGTTCCAGCTGATGAATACCGTTGAATTTCTCTATTACAATCAATACTATCTACATTACTCCAAAAGGATATATTGAGTATGATTGCTTGATTTTGCCTTATTTCACCTTATTTATTTCTCGCATCACTTATTCCAAATTCCAATGATGCCATTATTTACATCACCATTCACGTCTTCCAGAGAATAAAGTCCCAGTGGAACACATGTGTTCCTGGTGATGTATTTTGATGGAATCTCACCAAAATGAGCACGTGAAATGCTGAACTCAGAGAAGAGGACAAGGGGGAAATCCAGATGAAAGTGGACTACGGTTTCTCAGAAAGTGAAGAATTTTGTCTTTTTGAGAGAAAGATCAGGGGGAAAAAATGGAGCTCTTGTTTTACTGCATATTATTAGTGAAAGATTAGAATCATCCAATTTGAATTATACCTGGGTTATATTATTATTTCAATTTCTCTTCCAAGATACTTTTTCATAGGAGTTGGATTTCAACAGCACTCTCACTATTATTGTGTGAGAATTTAGAAGGATTTGGTCTGTGAGAAAGCAAATGATTATAGAATGAGGTCCACTCAGTCTACTCATCTTGAAGAATATGCCCTGGGGCTCAGACAGGCAAGACACATGCTTTGTAACTGAAAGGGGCTAGATTGATGCTGAACTGGAGAACATAGGCTCTAAATGGTGTGGCATCAGATGGTAGAGTGGTTCAAGCTAGCAGCTGGCATCTGAAGGCCTAACATGCGGTTATGGGTTATTCTGACAGGCAGATAAAGGATGCCTGCATTCTGACACAGGCAGAGAGTCAGTCCACATTTGGGCAAGCTTGTCAGCAGGAGCAGGAAGGAGAGCAGGGAGATGGGAATCAGCAACAGGATAGCTGTGGAGGAGGAGCAGTCCTAGAGACGGTGAGTGAGATGTCAACATTGTCATACAATGCCAAAGCAACTAAGAGGATGCTAAATTCTAGTACTGGGCTAGAGTTCTTTGTGTCTCTCCTGTTTTAAATTTAGTAAGAATAGTGTACTCATTCACCAAATATTTTTGGAGACTCATGTATTCCAGGAACTGAGCTAGGGATTGGGATAATATGGTGAATGTTATCTCTGCTCTCTAACAGGAGTTATAGATAAAACAATGGCAATTTCAACACCAAGTGACTAGTGGGTAAATGGTTTAGTGAGATTACAGAAGTAGTAGTCTCACTACTTTGGGCACAAGTGAATGAAATCTCTTTTTTATACACTGGGCACAAGTGAATGAAATCTCTTTACTTCTCTCATCCACTGCTTGGATGGTCAATGATTGGTCCAGAGCCAGTATAAAGTGACTCTCACTATGGGAAAGGGAACTGTAGAGGTTGAAGACAAGATAGGGCCTGACAAACAAGGTCTAAGGGAATGCATCAGACATGAGTGTTACTGAAAAGCTCAAATATCTGATTTGTTACAATAAGTCTACATTGCTCTACAAATAGTATGGAATTAGTGAGTTGCATTCTTTCACTTACATGACAATTTTAATGTTTTAAAAAATATGTGATGAAGAGGCTCTGCTATATACATACATGTTCATCATAGTTAAATCTTTAGTGGCCATAATGAGGCAGCCAAAGAAGCCTCTTGCGGGCTAATTCCTGACCCTCAAACCACATTGCTGAGTATTTTTTTCTAAACATTGACCACTCTCAATATGTCTAAAAACAGATGATGAATGCTCCCTATAAAAGTATTTGCTTTAGGACTTTTACAAGTTTGTGCACTTTGAAAAAATACTTACATATATTCAACACTCCATTTCAAGTGCCTAACTGCTCCTGAGGCAATAAACCTAGGTTGTAGCCAGAAAATTTTTGAAGCACATGTTGGAGAATTGCCTTACCACATATTAAAATGAATTTTGAGCCGAGCATAGTGTAGGCTGAAGGGGGAGGATCGATTGAGCCCGCGAGTTCAAGTTTAGCCTGGGCAAGAGAGTAAGACTCTGTCTCTTAAAAAAAAAGAAAAAAGAATCTTGAACCCATATTAATTAAAACACTCCGGAGGTGATATCCAAATCAGTTCATATCAGATGAGGTGATCCAGGGAAAATAGTAGAAGGTCCAGAGAAGTATACATCTATAAAAATGGTATACATTTTTAATACTATAAAAATGTAGCATTATGAAAAAGAGATTTTAAATCTGTACTGAAAATATGAATTATTCAATCAACAGGGTTGAAATAACTGGAAAAAAATGAAATTAAATTTCTGTTACAACTTACACTAAAATATGTACTAGACAGACCAGAAATTTAAGTCTAAAAAACTGAAGGTAAAATATCAACAACAAAAAATTTAAAACCTATGTAGGCTGGGAAGACTTTCCTAAGTAAGACAAAAACCCAGTAAAACATAAGACTAAAACATTTGATTCCATAAAAACGGAAGACTTTTACATGGAAAAAAAAAATCCCACCCACATAACCATCATGAAAAAGTTAAAATTCAAACAGTAATTTGTCACCAAAACAACCAGGAACAAATGTCCTTAATATAAAGACTCTCTTTTTTTTTGAGGCACAGTTTTACTCTGTTGCCCAGGCTGGAGTGTAGTGGCACAATCTCGGCTCACTGCAACCTCCACCTCCTGGGTTCAAGCAATTCTCCATGCCTTAGCTTCCCAAGTAGCTGGGATTGCAGGCATGTGCCACTCCACCAGGCTATTTTTTGTATTATTAGTAGAGATGGGGTTTCACCATGTTGACCTGGCTGGTCTCAAACTCCTGACCTCAGTTGATCCACTGGCCTTGGCCTCCCAAAGTGCTAGGATTACAGGCATGAGCTACCACGTCCGGCCAAGAGTCTTTTAAAAAACGAATGTAGGAAAAGAGACACAATCGAAAAATTGATAAATGACATAAATAATTTGGAATAATTTTGTGAAAAACTAACCTTACTGATAATTAAAAGTTCAACTAAAAGAAGATGTATTATTTCAACCAATACATTGACGAAGACAAAAAACTTCAATACCCAGTATGTTGAGGGTATGAGGAAATTGATACTATATATTGCTGGCGGGAAAACCAACTGGAAAAAGTTTCCAGAAAAGCAATTCAACAGCATGTGGCAAAAATCCTTATAATCATAAAAAAAAAATAAGGATATTTACATTTTGAGAAATAAAAATATTAAACACATGTAGTGCTTTTGAGAGTACTTTTTTTTTTCTTCCTCCTATTGTTCTCAAATCTATTGACTTCTAAAAATTTGGCAGACCTAGTGTCTCTTATGTGAAGAAACAGCAATAAACTTTTTTCTCAGTTGCTGGATAGGATTTCCTAGGAGGGACCTTGTTAGAATAGAGTTGTTAAAACAAGGCTGCATAATCCTTAAGTGTCAAGTACATCTTGATAGCAACTTATTTCCTTAGTGATATATTATTAAAAAGTAAACTGATAGACAAAATTGACACATTTATGACTAGATCATGAGGGTGAGAGACTAAGGAGCAGGTGGATGAAATGGGGCATTGCACCAAACAACTCTTTGCCATTGATCATTACCTAGAATAAAATTGTTCAGGCTCATTAGGGTTAAACTTTTTTGGGCATGAAATATTCTGAAAAAATTGATTTACTATAGTATTTATAGATACTGGTAGATGCTAAAAGATAATTGACTCCAACCTCTTTTAATGAAAAATGATGAAGCTGAAAGTTTGACAGAATAAAATAGATGTATGAATTCATAGACAAACCACAGTGCTGTGGCACATATCTTCCTAGAATCCAGAGCACCACCGCCCAAGATATCTGTTGTATAAGAGCTCATGATTTCTCTGTTTCATCATGTCTCTGGCACCACCAGATGTTGGGCTTTTCAGCAGCTCACTACCCATCAATCCTGCCTGTTACTCTGGGGGATGGAGAGAGGGTGGTGCCAACCTAAGCTCCAGTCATAGAGTGGCGTATGGGGTGAATGTGTCCTATGAGGTGTACTGTGAAGGTGGTAAATGATTCTCAGCTGCTTCTCACTACACGGACAGCTGGGTCATTTTGTGAATGGGTAGGGAGCAGCGATGTGAGGGAAATCTCACTCAAGATCTTATGTGCCAACATTTTTCTGCTTTCTCCTGGGGAAGCCCTCTTTTGGAAGAAGCCACTCCTGAAACATTACCCCGAATAAAGCTAAGCATTAAGCATTTTAAGGCAAGCTGATCATCTAAATCATCTTTTGCTGTTTGATCCTGCAAAGAATATGCTGAGATGAGTGGTAGTGCTCTATCACATCAGTTGTCCTTTTGTTTTTATACATTGGGCACAAGTGAATGAAATCTCTTTACTTCTCTCATATCCAAAGGTAAAGAGAAGTGAGCACAACCATCATATTTAATTCTGTTAATTACAGTGTAAGCGTAAATAACAGCAAGAACTATGCTCTATTTCTAACTTCTGTTTGATGATTATCAGACCCAGAAATGTAACAATCAGTATATTATTCAATGAATTCTTCACATTGTCTATTTGTAGGCCCCATTTCTTTAAACAGTCTAGCCAATTATATTCTCATATCCTTGTTTCCTATTATCTCTTTTAGTCTCCCTGACATAATCACACTGTGAGTTGTGGGAATTGTTTCCCCCTCTTCCCTTTATCACTGGGTTCAGCTCTAGATATGTACAAATGTTGTCCCTCTGCATCACATGAGAGCCCTCTCCATTAGGCCTTGTACTCAATTTCCCATGCTTTCCGAGTTTATTCCTTATTATCTTTTGTTTCCTTTTTTAAAATTTTTTTTCCTTTTTCCTTATTTTTTTAGATATTTAACATTTTAAAAATTATTAATCTTATTGATTGATAAATTATAATTATATACATCTATGGGGTAAATGTGATGTTTTGATATATGTATACTGTGTGGCATGGTTAAATCAGGCTAATTAACATTTATCACTATCATTTTTTATAGTGAGACATTTGAAATTTACTCTATTTTGAAATATATAATGCTATATATTTCTACTACAATGACTACTATTGATTACAGTCATTCTGCTGTGACATAGATATCAAAACTTACTCTTCTTGTCTACCTGAAATTTTGTACCCTTTAATCAACAACTCACCATTCACTTCCTCTCCCCTACTCCATGCCTCTGGTAACCATCATTTTACTCTCTATTTCTATGATTTAAACTTTATTATATTCTACATATACGTGAGGTCATGCAAGAACCCTTTCTCTTTTATTTCTTCTGCTTCAGTCCATATTAGAACATCTTTTAGCATTAATATACATGAAAGCTACACAAATCAAGGCACTTTTATTAGTGTTGTAGTAAAGGTTAGTATTCACGAGGGGAAATTTTTTAAACCAATAATTAACCTTTGATCTCAAGATGTGTTATCAATTTCCAATTAAAACTGATAATGCCAATCATTCTCTGAGAAAGAGCTACTTTGGAAGAAGGACCTAACATTTCTTCTATTTGGTTATATAACAGCAGAGTTCGAAGAACAAATTAACATTCAACAAGGAGGTCAACCCAAACACTAGGGAGCATGAGGATGGTCTGTCATGACTCTTCCTAGGTTTTAACATTTGTTTTCCGTTTTGGAACTTGGTGCTGTAAGGAGGAATAGTGGCTACTATGCTCAGAAACAGAAAGAACATGGTGTGAGTACAAGGGTTGTAAATGATGCTCAATATACTAAGAAAAGGCCAGAATCTTGATTATATAAAGTCCTCAGCTAAATTCCAGAAATGTTTCATAAGTGCATTGAAGCAACAGCTTAACTTAAAAGGAGAGTTATAAATGGGCATGTAAAATATGCATGTAGAATAGGTTGGGTACCATTTTTCGAAATACTCCTGACAAAGTTCTGCAGAATGTTTATGTGTAATTACTTTCTTTAGCTCAGCTTAATTTCTTTATTAATAGTGGTTGATGGCTGGGCGCAGTGGCTCATGCCTATAATCCCAGCACTTTGGGAGGCCGAGGCAGGTGGATCATGAGGTCAAGAGATCCTGTTCAACATGGTGAAACCCTGTCTCTACTAAAAATACAAAAATTAGCTGGGCATGGTGACACACACCTGTAGTCCCAGCTACTTGGGAGGCTGAGGCAGGAGAATTGCTTGAACCCAGGAGTCGGAGATTGCGGTGAGCCGAGATCACACCATTGCACTCCAGCCTGGGTAACAGGAGCGAAACTCCATCTCAAAAAAAAAAAAAAAAAAAAAAAATAGTGGTTGACTTGTTTGTTGGGTTTTGTTCTTACCAACTGAATGCTGCAACTGATTAAACTGAAGGTATAATCTCTTATGTTTGGTGTGATCTGGACCTGACCACAGAAGCAATTTCCCGGGGTCACCTAAATCCCAGTTAAACTGAATGACAAATTAGGAATCATGATACCAATGAGACTCAATCTCTAAGCTTGTTGCGTGAATATGATGATCATTATTGCTGCTTTTTTTCTTTTCTTTTCTTTCTTTTTTTGAGGCAGTCTCACTCTGTTGCCTAGAGTGCAGTGGCATGATCTTGGCTGACTGCAACCTCCGCCTCCCATGTTCAACTTCATTCTGCCTCAGCCTCCTGAGTAGCTGGAATTATAGGCATCTGCCATCACACCTGGCTAATTTTTGTGTTTTTAATAGAGGTGGGGTTTCATCATGTTAGCTAGGCTGGTCTTGAACTCAAACTCAAGTGATCTGTCTGCCTTGGCCTTCCAAAGTGCAGGCCACACAAAGTACAGGTGTGAGTCACAGCACCTGGCCAATGTTACTTTTAATATAACTATTACAGCTATTGACTTTAGAAATAAAATAAATGACAGATAATAGTAGTTACTTTTATTGGGTGCTTCTTACCATATCAGGAACTGTGCTAAATGCTTTATGTGCATGGGATGATTATTATCATTCCCAATTTATGAATATAGTCATGCTGTTTTTTTGAATTCTTCTCTGAGACATTATCTAACCTCTTGTCAACTAAAATTTGGGCTTGTCTAAAACCTCAGATATGTAGATTTTTATAGACCTAGGTGAGGCTCATAAACTAATTTTTCCCTGATAGATTTTCTAATACTTGATAGTTTTGATTGTATACAAAATTCACTATGAAATTTAAAAATCTACCCACAAAGATATTATCAGAGTAAAAAATGTAAGCCATATTTAGAGTCTTTTTAACTTTTTTTTTTTTAATTAAAAAAATTTTTTTTTATTGAGACGGAGTTTTGCTCTTATTACCCAGGCTGGAGTGCAATGGGGCGATCTCGGCTCACCGCAACCTCCACCTCCTGGGTTCAGGCAATTCTCCTGCCTCAGCCTCCTGAGTAGCTGGATTACAGGCACGTGCCACCATGCCCAGCTAATTTTTTGTATTTTTAGTAGAGACGGGGTTTCACCATGTTGACCAGGATGGTCTCGATCTCTTGACCTCATGATCCACCTGCCTCGGCCTCCCAAAGTGCTGGGATTACAGGCGTGAGCCACCGTGCCCAGCTAGTCTTTTTAACTTTTTAAACCTCAGAAAGATTTTGTATTGTTTTAATAACAGCATCATCATAATATAAGATGCTGTGCTGTCTTTGTAGGGAATGGTGGAACTATGGATGATGGGTTGCTATCATAAATACAACTAGGACTGTGAGCTGATTTCAGGAGAGGAATTGAGCATCCCTTATTTCCTGCCAGATTGCTCTCTGGCAGGGATTAGTTAGGGTTACAAAATAAATATTTCCTTATGGAAGGCTAACTGCTCTTAGAACAAATCTTCGGTCTTCACCTGTGTCTCTGGAACTACTTCACTGACCAGCCCAGATTATGCGTGATTTATAATTCAAATAAACATTGATTTATATTTAAGATATACATTATTGAAAATTTTAAATTATACTCACTTTAAGTTAAAGATCAGTTAAACCTGTATTAGTCCATTCTCACATTGCTGTAAAGACATACCTTTATGTGACTGGGTAATTTATAAAGAAAAGAGGTTTAATTGGCTCACTGTTCAGCAGGCTGTGCAGGAAACATGATGCTGGCATCTACTTGGCTCTTGGGGAAGCCTCAGGAAATTTACAATCATGGTGGAAGCTGAAGGGGGAGCAGGCACGTCACATTGCCAGGTAGGATAGAAGGGGGAGAAGGTGCCACACACATTTTTTTTTTTTGAGATGGAGTCTTGCTCTGTTGCCAGGCTGGAGTGCAGTGGAGTGATCTTGACGCACTGCAACCTCCACCTCCCGGGTTCAAGCGATTTCTCTACCTCAGCCTGGCTAGTTGTTTGTTTTTGTTTTGTTTTGTTTTTTAGTAGAGATGGGGTTTCACTATGTTGGCTAGGATGGTCTTGAACTCCTGACCTTGTGATCCACCCACCTCAGCCTCTCAAAGTGCTGGGATTACAGGCGTGAGCCACCACATCTGACTGGTACCACATACTTTTAAATGACCAGATCTCATGAGAACTCAGTCGCTATTAAGAGGACAGTACCAAGGTGATGGTACTAAACCATGAATGAGACACCAACCCCATGATCCAATCACCTCCCACCAGGCGCCACCTCCAACATTGGGGATTACAATTTAACATGAGATTCGAGTGGGGACACAGATCCAAAGGATATGGAAACTTTTGTCTGATATCTTCTTTAAATACCTAATGAGTATAATAGTCTCATGGAAAAAGGAACCCCTGGGGAACCTAATGAACAACTCACTCACTGCTGTCATGTCAGCTGCAGACCTCCCAAGTGAGCACTGTTGGAAGAAAAAAAGAAGTAGCATCTCAGTTCTTTCTGTTCCTGGTTTCATACACTGATTCGTCTTCAAGGGAAGAAGCAAGACCCATTGTTGGGTCTGACATGTGGCTAGTTACTAGTTGGCTTTCTCCTTCACTTCCAGTCCTCCAGTAGTAGGAGGTGGTAATAAAGAGAGCATGGATGTTTAATAATAGGACACTATTAACCAAGAAGAGGTGGGATTTGAGTATGACAATCTGCAGACATAATGTGGTAGAGTAAATGACATTAATAAAATAATATACAATATATTGAGTAAAAATAAATGCATTAAAGAAAGTATCTTTAAGATACTATTGCAAAAATAAGAAGACCCTATTTCTAACATTAACAGTAGCCATTTTCATTTAGAGATATAAATGTGTGAATTTAAGTTTCTACAGTAAGCATGAATTACATTTAATAAGGAAAAGAGTTGCAGCTATTTTGAAATAATTTAATGGATTAGTTTACATGGCCAAATAAATAGGAAATACTTCATTTAAACTCAAAATGTAATAAGATATTCTCTGGAGGTTATAATGCCAAAATTGTGTTTGTATATGTGTTATACCCTTACCTTATTCCATAGAAGATTTAAAAAAGTTTTCTTATACATTTGGTAGAGATTTTTATACCTTGTCCCAAAAAAGGCTATGTCTGTATGCTTTTAAATAAAACATTTCATAGTTAGCATATGAATGGACATTTTGTTTTCCTATGGGTGAATTTGTTTCATCTATTTTTAAAAATAAAACAGTCACATATTTATAGAAAAGCTGGAAGTACCGACAAAGGCTTTTTTTTTTTTTTTGCTTGAAACACCGTAGAGTAACTTCCAATTTAGTGTCTCACATTTCTTTAGTTGGATCACCTACAAACAAGTATATTCATTTGTATACCCAAACAAATCAGGATTAGGAAATTAACATTGATACATGAGTATCTAATATTCAGAACCCATTCAAGTTTATCAGTTGTCCCAGAAATGTCTTCTATAGTGAAATAATTTATTTCAGAATCACATATTGCATTCAATTGTGTTTTTTTATTTCACTCTGTAACATTTCCTTAACCCTTCTTTGACCCTTTGAAGTCCTATAATGTTACTGTATCGTAAATAGGCACTTTGAGGTATCAAAGTAAATGATCCTTCCTTAGCATTGTCCGTAAAATTAAAAAACAACATATGACCTTCTCAACTTCAGTCAGTTTGAAAGTAGGGAGAGCTTGGTAGAGATCCAAGATGACTGATCACTAACAGTTCAGGATTGTAGCTCCCAGTGAAAATGCAGAGAATGAGAGGACGCCACACTTTCAGACGAATTTTCCTCGCTCACAGACCAGAAGATTCCCAGTGGAGGGGCCCCACGGGTCGCCAGTGTGACTCTTGTGGCCGGCACAGTGGTTTTGCTGGCGCCTTGGCGTGGCAGCTCTTCATGCAGAGTAAACATGAGGAGATTCCGAGGCAGAAGAGCACCATCAGTCTTATCGCTGCTGTTTTGGCCGGCGCAGTGGGTTGCTCGGATTCCAGCGCTGGGAATCAATAAACTGGGCGTCCACTCAGAAACCCAACTAGAAAGGTGGTAATTGTAAAGACAACAGATGGATAAATTTATAACAAAGGGAAGAAACCAGCCTAAAAAGGCCGAGAATACCCAAAATCAGAACCCCTCTCCCTCTACAGGGGATTACAGTTCCTTATCAGCAATGGAACAAGCCCTGATGGAAAAGGACTGTGTGCCATTATCAGAAGTAGGCTTCAGAAGGTGGATGATAAGAAACTTTTGGGAGTTAAAAGAACTTGTTCTAACCCATGTAAAAAAACTAAGAATTTGAAAAAAGGTTTGACACAATGCTAACAAGAATAGACAATATAGAGAGGAATATAAATGAACTAACAGAGTTGAAAAATACAACACAAAAACTGTGAGAAATATACACAAGTTTGAATAGCTGAATTGATCAAGGATATCAGAGGTCGAAGACCTACTTAATGAAATAAAACAAGAAGACAAGAATAGAGAAAAAGAAAGGATAAAAAGGAATGAGCAAAGTCTCCAAGAAATATGGGACTATGTGAAAAGACCTAATTTACGTTTGATAGGTGTACCTGAATATGATGAAGAGAATGAATCCAAGCTGGAAAATGCTCTTCAGGATATTATTCAGGAAAACTTTCAAAATCTAGCAAAGCAGCACAATATTCAACCCCAGGTAATACAGAGAACACCACAAAGATATTCCTCAAGAAGAGCAACCCCAAGGCACATAATCGTTAGATTCACCAGGGTTGAAATGAAGGAGAAAATACTAAGGACAGCCAGAGAGAAAGGTCAGGTTACTTACAAAGGGAAGCCTATTAGACTTAGAGCAGATCTCTCAGCAGAAACCCTACAAGCCAGAAGAGAGTGGGGGCCGATATTCAACATCCTTAAAGAACAGAACTTTCAGCCCAGAATTTCATATCCTGCCAAACTAAGCTTCACAATTGAAGGAAAAATAAAATCTTTTATGAACAAGCAAGTACTCAGAGATTTTATTACCACCAGGCTGGCTTTACAAGAGCTTCTGAAAGAAGCATTATACATAGAAAGGAACAACCAGTATTAGCCTTTCTAAAAATATACCAAAAAGTAAAGAGCATCAACATAAAGAATAATTTACATCAACAAATGGATAAAATAGCCAGTCAACATCGAATAACAGTAACCCTAAATTTAAGTCGACTAAATCCCCCAATCAAAAGATACAGTCAAAACCTAACAATATGCTACATCCAGACCCATTTCACATCCAAAGATACACAAAGACTTAAAACAAAGGGATGGAGAAAGATTTACCAACCAAATGGAGAGCAAAAATAAATAAATAAATAAAAAGCAGGAGTTGCAATTCTTGCATCTGATAAAATAGATTTCAAAGCAACAAAGATATAGTGGTAAAAGGATCAACGCAACAATAAGAGCTAACAATCCTAAAACCCAGATACATAAGACTCATAAAGAGATTTAGACTCAACGAGACAGAAAATTAATAAGGACATCCAGGACTTGAACTCAGATCCGGAACAAGTAAACTCAATAAATATTTATAGAGCTCTCCATTTTAAATACACAAAATATACATTCTTCACCTTAAATACATAAAATATTGATTGGCCATTATTAATATCAACTTTTAAAATAAAGCACATTCCCATTTTCTGTCCCTCTTTTTCTTCTTCTTTCCTCCTCTCCATCACTCCTTTTTTTCTTTCTTTCTTTAAAAAAAAAGGAATAAAAAAGAAAAAAGAAAAATAAAAGAAATTAGGGAGACCTGTTTTCATATCCACACTCTATAACTGAAAAAGCCTTTGCTCTACCATACCCACAGTCTTCCCTCTAGAGTATAGACCTTAATTAGAAAGGTAGAAAAATATTGAAATAGGTGAATGAGAAAAGTAAAAATATGGCAAAGAGACTGAGATTTGGAAATGTGCTATTACTTTCAATCTTTATGAGGCTTAAGATGGGGTTTTGGAAGAAGTAAAATTTATGACATGCTTTATATTATGTCTCTGTGACCAATGTATGTGTTGTGGAGATAATTTGATGCTTTAGTTCTTTAAATATTTTCTTCTTAAATAAATCCATTCAGTCCATTAACCATAGTTAATGTTTTCCCACTGGTTTGTACATGTCATAGCTGAAGACCAATGTAGACTAGCGGGGAAAGAGAAAAATAAAAATTAGTACATTCATGAATTATTCTCTGTTCTACTTTAGACAAGTTAATTTTCCTTAAATTATCAGGTTCTGTCTTAATCATAGGTCATTTGTGGTTATCAAGAAATAAATGTTTTTATGTTTGGCCTTCACAGTCTTACGTTTCCCACTAAAAGCCAAATTCAATTAGTCCTTTAACAGCTTATCACAAAACATTCAATGTGGAAATCAACATTTTTAAAAAATGGATAATTCTTAGATTATAAAATTGTTCTCCCAATAAATATTAACTAAGACTTGAGGAAGACTGTTCTATTAAATTAACATTCAAATGTTATACTCATATAAGGAGGTAACATATTTCCTGAATAATCATTTTAGAAACTAAAGAGCACTTATAGCACCCTGAGTGGGTAAATGAAACTTCATCCCAAACACAGCCCCAAAATAAATCTCCACCCAAGATTACCTTTCATTTTTTAAGACCAGAGAGTAAAGTATTATACTCCAGTGGTATGACATACACCATCTTTGGATTTTCTGGTAATATAAATGAAAAGAAGAAATAGGTAAGTTTTATAAAAACTCTTGTTTCACTCTTTTCACCAGTTTAAAGCAACTTGCTTGCTGTACTTTATAATTACAATTTGTACATTAAAAAATATAAGGCTGGGTGCGGTGGCTCATGACTGTAATCCCAGCACTTTGGGAGGCCGAGGCAGGTGGATCAGGAGGTCAAGAGATCGAGACCATCATGGTCAACATGGTGAAACCCCGTTTCTACTAAAAATACAAAAAATTATCTGGGCATGGTGACACGTGCCTGTAATCCCAGCTACTCAGGAGGCTGAGGCAGGAGAATTGCCTGAACCCAGGAGGTGGAGGTTGCGGTGAGCCGAGATTGCGCCATTGCACTCCAACCTGGGTAACAAGAGCGAAACTCCATCTCAAACAAAAAAAAAATTAAATTACCTTAGTAATAGATTCTCCTTATAAAAAATTGTAACTTTACAGATCAAACTGAAGTACCCTTTGATTATTTCCTTCTCCAGTGCTTCCATCTTAGTCTTCTTTCCAGTAATAGTCACTGTTAACAATATAATGTTTATGCTTCTAGACTTCTGCATAGCATTGCCCATAGAAAAGATATCTATGTATTTATTTTAGCATAAATGACATATACATTATTTCACCTAACAACATGACTTTGACAATTTTCAGTACAAGTAGGTTCACTTCATTTTAGAAAATTGCGGGATGGTCTTCCATAGAACGGCTAAATTATTTCTTTAGCCATTCCTGATTTTGTGAATATTTAGGTTGCTCTGAATTTTTCACTGTTACAAATAATATTTCGATAAAGATCCATGTACTTGCTTCCTCAGTATCTACTCCAACAGTTAGTTGACTCTGAGGTAGATACTAACAGTAGAATTTTGAGGTGACAGGCTATGCAAAACGATTATGAATATGCAATACTTGTATTTAAATTCCTTCAGCAGTGTATAAATATGCTTATTGAATTTAAATTTAAATTTTCTCCATCAAAGTGAAGTTGAGTCCAGTTTATATAATTCTTGATTATTTTTATTTCTTCTGTTAGTTGCTAGTTTATACTATTGGCCTATTTTTCAAATAGATGATTTTTTCTTTCTTTAAATGATTTGTTGATTCTAATCCTTCATTATTATTTAGGTTGAAATAGCTTCTCCTATTACATGTCTTTTCACTTTTACACTGCTGTGGTTGATGTAGTTAAACTCACTATATTTTCTAGTTGTTGTTGTTGTTGTTGTTTTTTGAGACAGAATCTTGCTTTGTCACCTAGACTGGAGTGCAGTGGCCCAATCTTGGTTCACTGCAACCTCCACCTCCTGGGTTCAAGTGATCCTCCCACTTTAGCCTCTTGAGTAGTTGGGACTACAGGTGTGCAACACTATGCTTGGCTAATTTTTTTATTTTTAGCAGAGATGGGTTTTTCCATGTAGCCCAGGCTGGTCTCGAACTCCCGGGCTCAAGCAAGCTGCCTGCCTTGGGCTTCCAAACTACTGAGATTACAGGTGTAAGCCACCACATCTGGCCTTATTATATTTTCTTTTATGTTTTTTGCTTTTTGTGTTTTATTTCAGAAGTTCCACCTGATTCCAAGACACCACACATTTGCTTACATTTTTTTCTAATAATTGCTTATCAAAAAAATTTTAAGTCTTAATTACAATTTTGTGAACAGTTTAAGATAAAATCTAACTTTTATTTTTGAAAAATGGGTAACTAGTTTCATTGATTTGAAATGTTGTATCATTATTTTACCATCGATTTGAAGTTCCACTTTTATCATATTTCGTAAATATATGTGTTTTATAGATACATGTATACATATATACACACATATTTATCATTTAAATAAACATATTGGTTGGTTCTATAATTAGTCCCCATTTTACAGACATGGAAACTGAAATATCAAATAACTTGCCCAACAACACAAATAGTGGAGCAGGAAATCAAACTTACTGATCTAGATTTAAAGTCTGTGGCCTGCAGACCGACTCAAGATGGCGCAGTGAGAACAACCCAGGATTGAAGCTCTCTGTGAATGCACGGAGGGTGAGTCAGAGCCGCATTTCCAGACGGATCTTTGTTGCCCACAAAACGAGGAAATTCCCAGGTATAAAAGAGATGTGGGCGCCAGTGAAGTGGGCTTGGTTGGTGCAGCCGGCGGCCAGTGCAGCCGGCGGCAGGCGCTGCAGCACAGCGGCGCTTCACAGCGCTCTGCACAAAGCGCACTGGTCCAGGTGCCCTGTTGAACCGGCAATCTGAGACTTGAGAGGGCAGATAGGCATATCCATCTGATTGAACAGGACTTGGACAGTGAGCCAAGCGAGGAGATTTCAGGGAAACGGCGTTTGGGCCAGGGTAGTGGGACAAACAAAATGGCGATTCCAAATGCTCCGGGTGGAGAGTTTCACTGCAGGCACAGCTGAACCCAGGACGGTGCAGCTCGGTGGGGGTGGGGCATTTGCCATCACCGAGGCAACCCGCCCCTACTGAGGTACACTCCCATTGCTGCCGCAGCCTGCCATTGCCGAGGCAACCCGCCACAACAGAGAGACTCCGCCGCAGGGCGTAGCCTGTGGCAGCAGGGCAGAGACCGCAGCAGCAGGACAGAGCCTGCAGAAACAGGGCGGACTTCTCACCAGCAGGGCGGAGCCTCGGCAGCAAAATAGTGACTAGACTGCCTCCTAGCTGGGCAGGTCAGCGCCACGGACACATTAAAAAAAACCCCAACCCCCCGAGACCGAGCATCTGAGATAAAAAGGGTTTTCTTTATGAGTTCTGCTGCAGCAGAATTAAATGTAGCAGCCTAACAGCCCTGAATGAACAACAGAGCTCACAGCTCAGCACTTGAGCTCCTATAAAGTACAGACTGTCACCTCAAGCAGCTCCCTGACCCCTCTATATCCAGAAAACTGACATATGGCAGGTGTCATTCTGGGACAAATATAGCAGAAAAAGACACTGGTAGCATCCCTCACTGTTCCGCAACCGCTATAGGTGCACCCCAGACAAGCAGGGCCTGGAGTGGACCTCAGCAGTCGTACAGTGGAGGGGCTAAACTGGTAGAAGGAAAACCAAGTAACAGAAATACTTCATCATCAACAATCTGGGCGTCCACTCAGAGACCCAATCGAAAAGTCAGCAACTACTCAGACCACAGGTGGATAAATCCACAAAGATGGGAAGAAACCAGCGCAAAAAGAGGAAAACACCCGAAACCAGAACACCGCAACTCCTACAAAGGACCAAAACTCCTCACCAGCAAGCGAACAAAACTGGACAGAGAATGACTGTAACGAAATGACGGAATTAGACTTCAGAACACGGATAATGAGAAACTTTTGTGAGCTAAAAGAACATGTTTTAAATCAATGTAAAGAAACTAAGAATCTTCAAAAAAGATTTGAAAAAAGATTTGAGAAAATGATAACTAGAATGGAAAACTTAGAACGAAATATGAATAAATTGAAGGAGCTGAAAAACACAATACGAGAACTTGGTGAAGCATGCACAAGTTTCAACAGCCGAATTGACCAAGCAGAAGAAAGAATATCAGAAGTCGAAGATCAACTCAATGAAATAAAACGAGAAACCAAGATTAGAGAAAAAAAGCACCAAAAAGAATGAACAAAGTCTCCAAGAAATGTGGGACTATGTGAAGAGACCTAACCTACATTTGATAGGTGTACCAGAATGTGAGGAAGAGAATGAATCCAAGCTGGAAAATACTCTTCAGGATATTATCCAGGAAAATTTCCCCAACCTAGCAAGGCAGGCCAACACTCAAATGCATGAAATACAGAGAACACCACAAAGATATTACGCAAGAAGAGCAACCCCAAGGCACATAATCATCAGATTCACCAGGGTTGAAATAAAGGAGAAAATACTAAGGGCAGCCAGAGAGAAAGGTCGGGTCACCCACAAAGGGAAGCCCATCAGACTCACAGCAGATCTCTCGGCAGAAACTCTACAAGCCAGAAGAGAGTGGGGGCCAATATTCAACATGCGTAAAGAAAAGAACTTTCAACCCAGAATTTTATATCCAGCCAAACTGAGCTTCATAACTGAAGGAAAAATAAAATCCTTGTGAAGAAGCAAATACTCAGAGATTTTGTCACCACCAGGCCTGCTTTACAAGAGCTCCTGAAAGAGCCACTACACATAGAAAGGAACAACCAGTACCAGCCATTCCAAAATCACACTAAATGCTAAAGAGCATCAACATAATGAAGAATCTGCATCAACTAACGGACAAAACAGCCTGCTAGCATCAAAATGGCAGTATCAAATTCATACATAACGATATTAACCCTAAATGTAAATGGACTAAATGCACCAATCAAAAGACACAGACTGGCAAATTGGGTAAAAAACCAAAACTCATCAGTGTGCTGTATCGAGGAAGCCCATCTTACATGCAAAGATACACAAAGGCTCAAATGAAGGGATGGAGGAAGATTTACCAAGCAAATGGAGAGCAAAAAAAAAGCAGGAGTTGCAATTCTCATCTCTGATAAAACAGACTTTAAAGCAACAAAGATCAAAAGAGACAAAGAAGGACATTACATAATGGTAGAAGAATTGATACAACAAGAAGAGCTAACAATCCTAAACATATATGGACCCAATACAGGAGCACCTAGATACATAAGGCAAGTTCTTAATGACTTACAAAGAGGATTAGACTCCCACGCATTAATAGTGGGAAAGTTTAAGACTCCACTGTCAATAATAGATCAACCAGACGAAAATCAACAAGGATATCCAGGGCTTGAACTCAGACCTGGAACAAGGAAACCTGATAGACATTTACAGAACTCTCTACCCCAAATCCACAGAATATACATTCTTCTCAGCACCACATCACACCTACTCTAAAATTAACCACATAATTGGAAGTAAAGCCTCCTCAGCAAATGCAAAACAACTGAAATCATAACAAACAGTCTCTCAGACCATAGTGCAATCAAATTAGGACTCAGAATTCGGAAACTAACTCAGAACCGCACAGCTTCATGGAAACTGAACAACTGGCTCTTGAATGTTGAGTGGATAAACAATGAAATGAAGGCAGAAATAAAGAAGTTCTTCAAAACCAATGAGAACAAAGACACAACATGCCAGAATCTCTGGGACACATTTAAAGCAGTCTCTAGAGGAAAATATATGCAATAAGTGCCCATATGAGGAGAATGGAGAGATCCATAATTGACACCCTATCATCAAAATTGAAAGAGCTAGAGGAGCAAGATCAAAAAAACTCAAAACCTAGCAGAAGACAAGAAATAACTAAGATCAGAGCTGAACTGAAGGAGATTGAGACACGAAAAACCCTCCAAAAAATCAATAAATCCAAGAGTTGGTTTTTTGAAAACATCAAGAAAATAGACAAACCACTAGCCAGATTGATAAAAAAGAAAAGAGAGAACAACCAAATGGATGCAATAAAACATGACAAAGGGGAAATCACCATAGATTTCAGAGAAATTCAAACCATCATCAGAGAATATTACAAACAATTCTATGCACATAAACTAGTAAACCTGGAAGAAATGGATAAATTTCTGGACTCCTGTGTCCTACCAAGCATAAACCAGGAGGAAGCTGAAACTATGAATAGACCAATAACAAGGTTAAAAGTCGAGGCAGCAATAAAGAGCCTACCACACAAAAAAGCCCAGGTCCAGATGGGTTCACAGCCGAATTCTACCAGACACACAAAGAGGAGCTGGTACCATTCCTTCTGAAACTATTCCAAATAATCCAAAAAGAGGGAATCCTTTCCAAATCATTTTATGAGACCAACATCATCCTGATACTAAAACCCAGCAGAGACCCAACAAGCAAATAAAACTTCAGGCCAATATCCATGATGAACATAGATGCAAAAATCTTCAATAAAATATTGGCAAGCCGATTGCAACAGCAAATCAAAAAACTTACCCATCATGATCAAGTAGGATTCATCCCGGGGATGCAAGGCTGGTTCAACATATGCAAGTCTATAAACGTAATTCACCACATAAACAGAACCAAAATAAAAAATTACATGATTATCTCAATTGACCCAGAGAAGGCATTCGACAAAATTCAACAGCCCTTTATGCTAAAAACCCTCAATAAACTCGGTATCGATGGAATGTATCTCAAAGTAATAAAAGCTATTTACGACAAACCAACAGCCAATATCATACTGAATGGGCAAAAACTGGAAGCATTCCCTTTGAAATCCGGCACTAGACAAGGATGCCCTCTGTCACCACTCCTATTCAATATAGTACTGGAAGTTCTAGCCAGAGCAATCAGGCAAGAAAAAGAAATAAAGGGAATTCAAATAGGAAAGGTGGAAGCCAAATTGTCTCTATTTGCAGACGACATGATAGTATACCTAAAAGACCCCATCGCCTCAGCCCAAAAACTCCTGAAACTGATGAGCAACTTCAGCAAAGTCTCAGGATATAAAATCAATATGCAAAAATCACAAGCATTCCTCTACACCAATAACAGACTTAAAGAGAGCCAAATCAAGAACGAACTGCCATTCACAATTGCTACAAAAAGAATAAAATACCTAGGAATACAACTCACAAGGAACGTAAGGGACCTCTTCAAGGAAAACTACAAACCACTGCTCAACGAAATCAGAGAGGACACAAACAGATGGAGAAACATTCCATGTTCATGGTTAGGAAGAATTAATATCGTGAAAATGGCTATACTGCCCAAAGTAATTTACAGAATCAATGCTATCCCCATTAAGCTACCATTGACTTTTTTCACAGAACTGGAAAAAACCACCATGAACTTCATATGGAACCAAAAGAGAGCCCGCATAGCCAAGTCAATTCTAAGCAAAAAGAACACAGCGGGGGGCATCACACTACCGGATTTCAAACTATACTACAAGGCTACGGTAATCAAAACAGCATGGTACTGGTATCAAAACAGAGATATAGACCAATGGAACAAAACAGAGGCATCGGAGGCAACACAACATATCTACTACCATACAATCTTTGATAAACCCGACAAAAACAAGCAATGGGGAAAGGATTCCCTGTATAATAAATGGTGTTGGGAAAACTGGCTAGCCATGTGCAGAAAGCAGAAACTGGACCCCTTCCTGACACCTTACACTAAAATTCATTCCAGATGGATTAAAGACTTAAACATAAGACCTGGCACCATAAAAACCCTAGAAGGAAATCTAGGCAAAACCATCCAGGACATAGGAGTAGGCAAGGACTTCATGAACAAAACACCAAAAGCATTGGCAACAAAAGCCAAAATAGACAAATGGGACCTAATGAAACGCCACAGTTTCTGCATGGCAAAAGAAACAGTCACTAGAGTGAATCGGCAACCAACAGAATGGGAAAAAATTTTTGCAGTTTACCCATCTGACAAAGGGCTGATATACAGAATTTACAAAGAACTCAAACAGATTTACAGGAAAAAAACAAGCAAGCCCATTCAAAAATGGACAAAGGATATGAACAGACACCTTACGAAAGAAGACATATATGAGGCCAACGATCATATGAAAAAATGCTCATCATCACTGGTCATCAGAGAGATGCCAATCAAAACCACATTGAGATACCATCTCACGCCAGTTAGAATGGCGATCATTAAAAAATCTGGAGACAACAGATGCTGGAGAGGATGTGGAGAAAAAGGAACACTTTTACACTGTTGGTGGGAGTGTAAATTAGTCCAACCATTGTGGAAGACAGTGTGGTGATTCCTCAAGGCCTTAGACATACAAATTCCATTTGACCCAGCAATCCCATTACTGGGTATATATCCAAAGGACTATAAATCGTTCTACTATAAGGACACATGCACACGAATGTTCATTGCAGCACTGTTTACAATAGCAAAGACCTGGAATCAACCCAAATGCCCACTGATGGTAGACTGGATTGGGAAAATGTGGCACATATACACCATGGAATATTATGCAGCAATCAGAAATGATGAGTTCGTGTCGTTTGTAGGGACATGGATGAATCTGGAGAACATCATTCTCAGCCAACTGACACAAGAACAGAAAATGAAATACCGCATATTCTCACTCATAGGCGGGTGAAGAAAAATGAGAACACATGGACACAGGGAGGGGAGTACTAAACACTGGGGTCTATTGGGGGGAAAAGGGGAGGGCCAGCGGGGGGGAGCTGGGGTGGTATAGCCTGGGTAAAAATGCCAAATGTGGGTGAAGGGGAGAAGGGAAGCAAAACTCACTGCCATGTGTGTACCTATGCAACTGTCTTGCATGTTCTGCACATGTACCCCAAAACCTAAAATGCAATTAAAAATAAATAAATAAATAAAAATAAAGTCTCTGGCCTTAAGTGACTATACTTTCTATAAATTTTCTATTTGTTTGTGAGTCTGTTTCTGGACTCTATTCTGTTTCTTTCAACTACTTGTGTATTATTGCATTAATTCATTAGTTTCCCTTCCAATTACATTTTAAAAACAACCAATGGCAATATATAGAAAAGTCATTGATTTTTTATATTGTATCTTGCTATGTTGCTGAACTTTCTTCTTAGTTATAGAAGTTTTTCATTTGATTATCTTGAGGCTTCTTTTTCTCTTTAAGTAATAACAGTTTCCCCTTATTTTTCAACATGGATACAACTTACTGTGGTTTTACTTATTTAATTCCATTGGCGAGGATGTCCAGTCTAATGTTGAATAGTAGCATAGCAGAGACATTCTTGTTTTGTTCTTGACCTTACAGACAATATTTAAAAAAAAGTTTTTTTTTTTAAATGGGGTTTCACCATGTTGGTCAGGCTGTTCTTGAACTCCCGACCTCAGATGATCCGCCTGCGTTGGCCTCCAAAGTGTTTGGATTACAGGTGTGAGCCACGAGGCCCAGCCAATATTTCTAATAAGTATTGTTTGCTGTATTTTGGGGTAGATACTCTTTATTAAATTAAGGAATTTTCTTTTTGTTCTTAGTTTTCATACACAGAAACAGTTGCACACACAGGTATATTACATGTACACATATAATCACAATTGTCTTTGGGCATCTGTTGAAATTGTTTCTTTCCTAAATCATTTGAGTAAGTTATCATATTATATTGAATTATATTAGTTGTTCATGATTAAAAAGATATCTTTTGTATTCCCGGGATAAACCTTACTTGATCATAGTGCATTATTCTTTTAATTGCTGAATTTAAATTTCTAGTATTTTAGTTAGCAATTTGCATCTATGTGAGATTTGCTATGGCTTTCTTTCCTTACGTATTTCTGTTTGAAAATTTTAAAAACCTTTTGACAAATTCTTAAAAGGCTCTTTATTTTTTTAAAACGGTTGGTCAGAGTTACATTTGAAATTTTGTGAACATGGTTAAATTGGGGGAGAAGAGAGTGTATTTGAATATCATTCCAAGTTTTTTCTACCTTTGTTGGATCGATTTATTTTCTTCTACTTTTTTTGTAATAGTGTAAAAAATTATAAATTATATTTGTGTTTTTCTACTAAATTCTATCAATTAGCACTTGAATGAAATGTATTTTCCATTAATATTCAGAATTGGTCAGTGTTTCTCAACATTAAACAAACCCAAAATTTTTGTGTGCTTTAAAGTTTTCATTCCTGTTTCAATTCCTTTCGATATTGACCTAATTTGGAAGTTTATTCTACATTGTTATTTTTAAAATTCCTATCGTTTTTGCCTAAAAAATCAAAACGTTTCTAGAATTAATAATATAATTTAATGGATTTTTTATTCACCATTATTTCTCAGAGTTTCCTTATTATTATATTCATTTTTATTTTGGTTGGCAAAATTATATCAAAGAATTACTGTGGGTGGTAAAGTTTCTGGTTTCTTAATGTTTCATTTTCATTCTTGAATGATAGTTTGGTTGGATATAAAATTGCAGGTTTAACTTTTTTTTCTTGTTCCTTTGATTTTGTTCATTTATTAACAAGAAAATTGTGTAGGAGATTTTGTTTTTTCTTTCCCAAAGGTTTTAGTATTTGTTTTCTTTATTCCTGATTTTTGGAAATGTTAATATAATAGCTAGGTGTGCGTTATTATTTAAATTGATCTTATTCAGAACTTGGTTGGTTCTTAAATTGCCAATAAACTAATGTATATGTTACCTTCCTTCCATTCCTGTTAATATCTTAGTAGCTCCAATTGGGTTGATGATGGCACATTTGGGTCTATTTTATAGAATTCCTAACTTTTATTTTTTACTTTATATCCCTTTATCACTTTTTATTGCATTCTGGAAGAAATTTTTGGGTTAATATTACAGTTCAGCAATCTGTTCTTTGTGTCCATTCTCTTATTTGACCTACTTATCTAGTATTCCATTTAAAAGAGCAACATTTTAATAGCTGTAGTTTCTAATTGATTATTTCCTATGGATTTGACATCCTCTCACATATCTCTGTGAATCTCACTTGTAATTATTCTGAAGTCCTTTTCTGACTTTATTAATTCCTGGCTTTAAGTTCTTTATGTTTTAAAAACAAATAACTCTATTATATATTTTTTTAATGGTGCTGGTCTTTCTCCAACGCTTAGTGAGTCCTGAGTGTTCATCTTTTAGCTGAGACTCTTTATTAGGCTCTTTGTTCTATGTGGTCCTGCAGGCTGCTTAGAGAGAGGGACCAGATTTGCTGCTGGAACTGTATTTCAGTCTGTTTTCAAGAATGTATGAGAGGGGATGAGGATTCCCCTGGCAGGGTGCCTCACAGGCTATCTCCTGATAGGGGAGGAGCTGTCTTATTCCTATTGGTAGCTCCAGCTATTCAGGGCATCCAGCATATTGCTTTGTTTCTGATTCAAGCTTCCATATCCTTGACTCCCAGCTGGAAGCAATAACACCTGTTGCTTCTCTTTGACTCCAAATGTGGCCTAAGTTGGTAGAGGGAAGGTACATGGTTCATCCTTGCTGTTCCTACTGCTGTCCTGTAACAAATACTGTCTGTTGTCTTAGGCCTCCTTCTTGTCCTTCGTATCCATTTCCACCGTTTATTGGCAGCACTCTCCTTGTTTTGAGCTGGTTTTAAATCCTCCTAACACCACATGCTTTCTGTTTTCCAATGCCTTCTCAAAGTTTATGTGGTCCTCCAAAGCGTAATGCAGTTTCCTGGCTATATGCATTTAAAAAATCTTTTTACAATTTTGATGTTTCCAGTGGGAAAAGGAGGCTACAATCTGTTTCCATTCTACCACCTTGAAATGGAAACCAGCATGTAATCTTCCAAACCTTGGGAGGATGTTTCGGGAATGAGTTTAACAGACCAGTTTGCAGGACTGCCGTTTATGGTTGTGTATGCTTCACTGTATGAAGGCATCCAGCTGAGGAGGTAGCCAAAGGCTGAGAGCAAGCACACTGTTTCTTCCCATCTGTCAGAAAGTAACTGACAGGCAGGAGGGACCCCTTTTTAAAATCCATACAAGAATGTCCTGTGGGTCAGCAGTCGCCCTAGTCATTTGAGTTTTAAATTACATTATGTATTATAATTTCCAATTATTCATTGGAAATATGCACAATTCCTTGTACATCAATTATACTTCGATAAAGCGGGAAAATAAAGAGAAAAAAATAAAGTGAAAAAAGTAAAAGAAATTTTATTATACAAGTAGTAAAGTGTGTAAAATGTCCTGTTGGATTTAGAGGATAAATTTTTAAGGTTTCATACTGTACAAATTGATCAAGATGATATAAAAGCTTTACCTTAACTGACAAATAACAATACTTCTAAAAGAGGATGCATTCATGAACAGGATAGTTAAAAGGAGAAAGAGCATTAAAAGAAGACAGTAACTAGCTGTTAATCAACTTTTCTGATAAACAAAGTAGTATATAGTCTTAGGGAAAGCCCCGGGTAGAGAGGCAGAGGGTGGAATTAAAGCTGCGTTGTCGAACATAGTAACCACATGTGGCTATTCAAATTTAAATTAATTAACATAAAATAAAATAGAAAACAGGTTCTTCAGTCATATAGCTGCATGTCAAATGCTCAGTAGTGGCTACTGTACAAGACAGCACAGATACAGACTAGTTCTGTCTTTACAGAAAACTCTATTGGATATCCCTGACCTAGTTGATCTCTTAATTTAGGTTCTCTACATACCAATAGTTTTACCTCTGTAGATTAATACATTAAATGTAATCCCAGATTTTAATTGCCAGGGAGTCTAACAGGTAGATGGAATATGGGTCCATGCTAAGTACAGAATATGCATTCAGGAATCAATAATGTTGTTGGTGAATGGATATATGAATTAAGCTAGCAGTAAATTCTCACTATTTGATAAAATGCTGCCTTCATTTTTCTAGTCATAAGCTCAACAAATATTTATCTAGTGCCTACCACATGCCAGGTACTGCTTCAGGCACTCGATCAGTAAACAGACCAAGATTACTTCCCTTCTAGAGTTTACATGCTGGAGGGCGGGGTGGATATTGTAAATAATAAGCATAATAAATAAGTAAATCATATTACAAGTGTTAAGGTGGTAAATGTTATGAAAAATAAAAAGTAAATCAGGGTAAGGGGAATCAGGAGTGCTGAGTGTGAGTAGAGAAATGAAGATTGTAATTTTAAATAGGACAGTCAGGGAACACCTTATGGAGCAGGCAATGTTTGAGCAAAGACTTGAAAGAGGTGAGGAATAAGCCATAGAGTATCCGGGCAAAGAGCAAACCAGGAACAGCGCGATGGCTGTCATGGCTGGAGCAGGTGAACGAGGGAGAGAGGAATTGCAAAAGAGGTCTGAGCGGTAACAGATGGACACATCAAGCAGAGTCTTGTAGGCCATTGTAAGAATTTTGATTTTACTCCTTTTGAGAAGGTTTTTTAGCAGAGAAGGAACATGATCTGATTTAAGACTTTTTTTGTTACAGCACAACTTAACATATTTCAAGTGGACAAAAAATTAGTATCATTTTTGGAATCTTAAGATAAATTGTCCTTGAATGGGAGCTTCCTTTCCAGTACTTTGAAGTCTATAAAATGCACCTAGAAAATTTACTACTGTGGAAAATGAAGACTGCTTAAATTGAATAAGGGGAAGGAGAAGAGCTTCTGTGTGTGTTTCTTTTTTAATTGCTGTGAAACTGTCCTTCAGGCAGCTGAAAGAGTTTCATATTTTCTTTAGAGATTATTAGGCATTGAAGCTCTTGCAGGACAACTTTGATGCTATATGAATTCTGCCATTTTGCTCGCATTGATATGGTCAGTTTAAAGGGTCCATCACTTTATTAGAACTATTAACTCTATTCCTGTTCATTTCTGTTACAAATATTATAAAAGGGGGTGCTTCTGGTTATCTAGGTCCACATTTTATTTTAAGGCTGTATATTCTGTTTTCATACATTGTTCTTAGAGGCCCAGTTGTCAACCCTGTACATCTTGTGTCATGTCTTCTTCATCTTCTAGACCCCGGTTAATGGGGCCATCTCCTGCTCCGTTCTGGTTTTCTTTGAGTTCCTCCAACAGTTGGAAATTGTAAGGGACTTTTACACCAGAGCCCGTGGCAGCTGCAATTTTGTGTTGCTGTTGCTCCTTGACTTCAGTTTTGAAAGGTGAAGTCTAGCTCCTATCTTAAGAAGGCATTATAGTAAGCCAAGGACAGAAGCAAGAAGGCTGGCTGGAGGCTGTTGCAATATCTAGGTGGAAGATAATGGTGGCTAGGTCCAGGGCGGTAGCCATAGTAATAGTGAAAAGTGATCAGGTTCTGGATATATTTTCTATGTAGATCTGTAAAAGTTCTGGATGGGTTAGATTTGGATGTGAGAGAAGGGGAGTAGTCAGAGTTTCAGCCTAGTAGCTTAAAGGATGCAGTCATCATTAATAGGGGTAAGGATGGCTACAGGAGGATCAGATAGAAAGTAAGTCCAGAAGTTGAGTTTTGAACATGTTATGTTTGAGATGTTTATTAAACATGGAAGTAGAAGAGTTTAATGAGCTGCTGGATATACAGGTGAAGATTTGGGAGAATAATATGGAGTTGAAATAGTAGGTAAGCAAATATAGTCTCTGTTAATGAACCAAAGTCTTTGTACATCAGAGGCAGACTTGGCTGGCTGTGAGTTCAGGTAAAAATATCATTTTGTTCTTAGCATGAGCTAGGCTACCTGTTAATAAATTTTGCTTTGCAAACATTACAAAATGTTCAGGCATTAAATTCAGTTTTAAAAAGGAAATATTTCCTGCAGACATGGAGGTTTAGTGTGCAGTTTGCTTTTTGTGATTTTCACAGAAAGCATGTGAGCATTTTTTATTAATATCAGTCCTATGTTAGGACATATGCTGGTATTATTTTCTCCCAGACCCATAATATTTTTAGCAGTTAAACCCAAATAGCTGTACTTTAAATATACTTCATTTACTATGGCAGCATAATCTATTTTTAGTCATTGGGAAGAAAATTTTGATGTTAATTAAAAGAAAGAAATAATAAAATGTAAGTACTTGAGTATTAGGCCTGAGTCTCATAAAAGCAAGTTAATCAAAATTGTGGAGCATTATAATCTTAAAAGGATGACGTCAAGGGTCTGATGTCTTGGATTCTTAAGAACAGACATGAAACAGTCCAACATCTGTGCCAGAGTGACCTCTGTGAAGCATAATATTTCCTTTTAAATATTTAGACATCATGATAGTTTTCCATGGTTTTAATTCATAAAATATGGATTTTTTAAAACCCACAGAAGCATAGCAATTTTTCTCAGCTGTCCCCTCCTGTCTCTACCTTGCTTTTAACCCCTATTAACTCCTAGTGTGAACAATTTAGCACCTTCTTTCAGAAACATGACAATCTACAGACATCTCTGGATTAGGAAATGACAAGGAAAAGTTCACTGACTCTGAGCTAGGGTCATGAAATCTAAAGGTATTAATATGAATAAACTAAGATAAGAAATATCAGATAGCTCATTGTGATTTAGCTTCATTGGTTTCATAATGCTTTTACTGTATTTCCCTCTTGTTAAGACTCTGGCTGTATTCTAGATCAAATATATTCTAGTGGCCCACGCTGTGCAAAGAACCCTTGGGTTTTATGATACCCAGAAAACTGTTTTGGCAGTCTTAGAAGAATTGTGTGAGTTAACATAGGAAACTCATTCAGTCTGTTTATTTTCAGCTGATTTGCTTTCCTAATTGAGTAATACAAAACTGGATATTTATGTAAAAGAAAAGATATTTTGCTATGTTTATACTTGAGCATAATTAGCTAGTTATTTTTCTTTCTCTTTAGTTTCACTGCCGCCATACACAAACACAGTAACCAATTAGGTTGTATAATAGAACAAGAAAATTCAGTTGGCTTGGTTGCTTATTCTGTATACTGAATGCTAAATGGAAAAAAAATTTTAAGTTGAATATATGAAATTTTTCTTTCCATGAGATTATAAGTTAGGGAAAGGCAGCACAGGGCACAATAGTGGGCTTTACTTTGTGCACTGAGAGCAGCAATTCTAAGATCCACGCATATGCCAGAACATGGAACTAAACGCAGGCTCTTTGGCCCTTTGCTCGCAGATATGTCCTTTCTCTCTGATCTGTTTACTCTCTACGAAGATCCAAGTGTATCTCTTCGCATTTCTTGTATATGTCGTGCTTATTTTCCATTCTGTGGCCACTGTGAAGACTTCAGGTATAGATGAAATTATGTGACTGAAAAATAAACATCTGAGTAGCTACGGTCTTTGAGCCTCTTCCCATTCCCCTACCCCAGACATTCCCCCTCCACTTAACTGCTCTTGGGCCACTGTTGTTATGAGGTGGGTAGTGGAGAAGTGGAGTTGATAGAAAGGTGATTTATTTGGAATGAGTAAAGGGATGGAGGCAGCTTGTATAGAATGACCCATGCTGTGGGCTTGGTTTGAGTTTGAGAGATAATTTTCTAAAATATAAATATATATATATATATTTTATATTTTTTATACATATATATATTCTCACACACATATGAAATTTAATTTATAAGATTTAATAAGAGTTACTCTCATTTGCAATTATTTTTTATTATTGGCAAGATTTATATTAATGTGGTACACAGCAGGATGGGCAAACTAGTTCTTCACAGATGGTATCTGTCCTGATTGGGTCAGTGTCTCTTCTCTTTAGCCAGTGACTCTGCCATTCCAGCTGTGCAACCTCTCCCCTGGAATTCTCTGGATTCTTCACAATCCAGAAGACAAAAGGGTCAAGCTTGGTGCTTCAGAGGGCCCCAAAGTCACTTCAGCACTATAGCTGGCATCCTCAGAAACTTACTTTGGCATTATAGCTGACATCCATTCTGATTGGTTGTTAAATATTTAAAATCCTACATGTGATTGTGATATATCTGGAGCTGGGCCCTAAAGAGATGAGATACTTAGAAAGGGCAAGTCCATGTGGGCTTCATAGTTGGTAGGGGGAGAAAGAGAGGTGGTAGGAAGTGTGGAAATAAATATGGGGCATGGAAAGGAGACTGAAGGATGTGGGAAGAGAGGTGAAGACACACCACTGAGGAAGGGCACTGTGAACAAGTGTTGCCTACATCTGCATGGCCTGGGACAGCCAGGCCTTCTCCCAAGGACCTATCCTCACTTGAAAGTTTTGTAGGCACCTTTGAGAAAATGCTTCCTGTTGCCCACTCTGAGCATGCACACCCTGTCCTCTCTTCTGCTAAGTACATGTGTTGCATGCACACACTTTGCCCTTGCTCAAGCAGTGCTCAGTAAGAATTCTTGAATTTTTGCTTTCTAATGTGTATGTCCAGGCAACTTCATGCATTGAATCTGGAAATTAACTAATTTATCACCTTCATTTTACAAATGGAAGAATCAAATGGGTATAAGGAAATCAAATCATTGCTGTATTTCCCTCAAAACCAGGGATGATTCTCCAACTGACACTGTAGGTCTCAAACTGGGAAGGTTTCCTGAGGGAAATTATATGACAAATCAGGACAAACTTCTCAGATGGTTCTGTGCTTTGAGAAAAATGAACTTCGTTTTTTTCTTTACTTATGAAGACTTAGAAAAATATTCAAAATATTGCACTGAGTAAAAAAATCCATATGATGACATTAAAAATATATATGTGAACATAATTTTAGGCAAAGGAAAAATTCTATGCCGAAGCCAATAAATTATTATGAGCAGCAATTAAAGAATAGACTCTGGATCCCAAAATGCTTAGGCTCAAATTTTAGCAGAGCAATATTTAACAAGTTACTTAACTTCTCTTTGCCTTGGAGTCCTTATATGTAAAATGAGAACTGTGTACCCTTTATAGAGTAGGTCTGATGATTATGCAAGATAATTTAGCTTAGAGCAATGCCTAGCACATAGTATGGCTGTTTGTATTTTTATTATTACAGTTTTTTTGTGGGCTGAGGTCTTTTACAGACCAGATTCAGAGAATAAGAGGAACTTGATTTCCTTCTAATCAGATTGGGTAAGTACAAAAGTGAAAGGTCAGATAGAGAAGGAGGTCGTGTGGGGTTATTACAGTAAACAATAAATCCTACTTGGGTTACGTACCCAGTATGTTAGCCACAGAAAAATTTGAAAGTACTAAATATTTCTTAACAAATCAGCTTGTTTGGGCCAGTTCTATTTTTATCAGCATGTCTTATCTCTCTTATAAGCAAATCATGTCTAATCAAAGCCAGAAGAAAACAAAGCTAACAAGTATTCTGACTAAACACTTTATTTTGGTAACACTCGGAAAGCTCAGTCTTTTATAGTCTTTTGGCCATATTGTCTTGGTTATCTTCTGAGATGAAATACACGAAAACCTATAATTAGGACTGGAGCTCACAATGGAATCTCAGAAACAGAGGCCAAATTACCATTTCCAAAAGGGGAACTTTTCACCTCAGTATTAAATTAAGGCTCAGAAGAACATGAAAGTTATTATTAGGGATTCTGTTAGGTCTAAGACAGCTGAAATTCCTAGATATCTACTTTGTAAAATAATTTATTTTTCCCAAATTCTCAACTACAGAAATGATTTAATATCTAATATTGCTCCTATAAAAATTTAGCTTTCTACTTTAGGATGTGATAGATTTTTGCCCAAATAATATTTCGATTCTTTTAAAAATATGTTGGTGTACATAAAATATAAGTCATCAGAAAGACATATTAAGAGCTGAATATCTTTAAAATGGCAGAAAGGACTTTCTCTTAAGAGTGCTACTAAATTCTAGGGAGAGTATCTTTATCCCTTTTTAGTCTTCATATGTTTGCTGAGACTTTGCAAAAATACTTTGAGGGTTCTAGTTAGCTTGATTATGCCTCACACTTCCTGAAGAAGGTTGCAGTTGTGGAGACCACACTAAATTCCTGAAGGAGTTCCAACCAAAGAATCCTTAGACATGCTCCAACTGACTGGGCTGAGGAGATTTTTTGTTGTCTTTTAAGTGAAGAGCTAATGGCAGAGGGAATTATGGGGTTTCCTAAGTCATAGTATCACCATTATCTTTACTGGCTCTGTTGAAGTCTAAGTGCTTTCCCAAATAAATGAAAATCAGAGCAGGAGTCAGTAGCATTTCCTTTCTTAAAATAATGTTTGATTTGAATTACTCATAATCATTTAACTCCTTGAAGAGATTAATGTAAATAATTGAGAAATTGGCTCCCAGGAAACAGATAAATGACTTTAAGGTTCTGAAAATTACCTTCTAATTCTCTTGGGAATACAAAGTGTGTGGGCAACCTAAATATCAAGAGACAGGAAATATATTTGACAAGTGGAAAGACTGCTATTGAAATGTATTCTTATTAAATCAGTAGATCAAAAAGCAACAGAAAATTATGTGTCTAAAAGGGAATGTAGTTGTTAATATAAACAAGAGTTATAGGATAGATGTTTCAAGAGGATATTAAAAAACAATTGATTCAGAGGTTAGTTGTACCAGGCCTGGTAAGGGCAATGTAAATGGCGAAGTCTTATATCTTTTGAAAGTTTTGTAATGATTGAATGGTAGTATTGAATGGAGTGAATAGAAAGGAGGAAACTCTTTTCCACTATCTTCAATGGGATATGCCCTTTCTAAATTCATTTTTATGTTTCCTGTGAAAATTCTTTTAATAGGATGAGTACTCCTTAGATAATGTGGTTAAAGCAATTATTCCTCTTTAGTCCAATCCTGTCAGCAATTTATACTAGTAATTAATAACAAGCTGAATGAATATTTTTAAAACTGCATTTTTAAAAACTCAACTCATAATTTAAGAAAATATTTCAGTAAGCAGTGGCAGGGAATCATTGCAGACACTCACAGAAAAGAAGTAATAAAAATCATTCTGTTAAAATAAAACCAAGCAGGATCAGAGACAGTGTATAGTGTCATTATATTCTTAGGTCATTAGATTATCTTGGCTGGCTCTTTACTTAGATGAGCCATGTTGCTTGCTTTGGGGCCTCCAGGCAAACCTTATGTGGCAAGAATTGACGTATGAATACATTTTCAGTACACCACTTCGTGTTATTTCACAGGCCTCTGTCATTTGGCTGTCCCCCAAATAATCTCTAGTAGGTTTCATCAATGCCTTCATTTTCCTTTTGTAATACTTAATAACTTCTTTGGGTAGTTTTTTTTTCTTTTGGATAGTTTTTATTTAAGCAATTTTCCCACATCTAGAAGCAAGGAAATACTTGAATAAGGAGTTAGGCTCTCCTAAAGACTCAAACAATTTATCTTTGTAGGTCCAAGAAAAAGTGGGAGTAGGAGAGAGTAGACATGATCAGAGCTCACTCCAAGGCTGCGTTTTCACTCTTCCCTTGCTTCCTTTCCTATAAATAAAATTTGGGGTAGAGAAAAGATTTGGAAAAATATTTGAGACAAAAATTTTATTCCAAACCCTATTCCTCCTCTTCTTCCCAGCTGGAGACCACCCAGGGGCTTGATTGATTTTCTATTGGAGAAGTCTGAAGAAATCCACTCTTGGGTAACTTAAGTGAATCTGCTTTAATAGCCAACATTTCTGGGCCACACAGAAATGGAACCAATTTTCTTGGTTTGCCTCCAAGTTGACCAACTTTGAAATTAATTAACCATGAGGTTTAAAGCAAGCCACTTGAACTCCTCTAGACCTTCTGTTCTTGTCTGATAAAAAGAAGAAGAAGGAATAGATGTTCTGAAAAGTCATTCTAGATAAAGATTTCTCAATTTCAACATTATTGATATTTTGGACTGAATATTCTTTGTTGTGATGTGCTCTCTTAGGCATTATAGAATGTTTAACAGCATCCCTGGCCTCTAACGTCCTGATGCAGTCATGTCCTTCTTAGTTCTGACATCCCCAAATGTCTCTAGCTATTGCCAAATGTCCCTGGGGAGACATTGCAAGATAAAATACAAGATACCCAGTTAATTCTGTATGGCAGATAAAGAATGAATAGTTTTATTATATTTAATGGGATATATTTATACTAAAAACTTACTTATTTTTGTCTGAAATTCAAATTTAATTGAGCATTCTGATTATTAATTTGCTAAATCTGGTTGCCTTATTTGTGGGGTGGGTGAGGTGGTTGCATAAAATTGCTCTCTCCTCCACTCCATTGAAAACCAATGTTCTAGGTAAAAAGTTTTTTTAAAATATGTAGCTCTGTTCCCCTTGAAGTTTTCCATATTAGAATAATTAAAGGGATAGGATAGACTTCCATTAGATCAGATTTTTGGAAATGTTCCTGATTGATTAATTTTGCATTCATAGATATAGCTGTTCTAAAAAACAATATTTTAAGATAGGGATGTCAGGCAATGACCATTCCTTTTAGTCACTGCTAATTTCTCCCTGAGAAGGCTAAACATGTGCTGAGGGCATTTATAAAAGAGAAATAGAGAGAGAGAGAGAGAGAGAGAGAGAGAGAGAGAGAGAGAGAGAGAGAGAGAGAGAGAGAGAGAGAGAGAGAGACGGAGACTTTGTTTGAAAGAATTAGATATTTTTGAAAAAGCATCAGTGTAGCAGACACTATGGGAGAAATTCTAACTTTGTGGAACTTATTTTGAATTCCATATGAAAGTAGGGTGAAGGATAATATTTTCAATGCCTAGGTATTTTGAGTTTCTAACCATGACCTAATTTTAGGGCATTTTACTCCACATCAGTCATAACAGAAAGAGGACTTGACACAGGTAGCTCATTCCTCCTTTCTACCCTAAGCTCTTGAGCAGTTATATATAAAGAGCAGTACTACAAACAGGTGTGCATGTGGAAAAGTGGAGAATCAAATGAAACAGAGCTTTAGGTACACATGTTTAGACTGTGCCAAACTTAACACACTGCCTTTTCAGTTTGAGCCAGACTCATCTGACCAATTTAGGATCTGGCTTTTTTTTTTTTTCCACTGCCACTTGCTGTCTTCATGATAGCATGGGACTTGAAGACTGAACATAAGGATGAGGGAGTCTTGAGGATGTTGAAACTGGCAAAATATGGCAGTGATAACTGTAAGCCTACAGTGCTCATAGGTAGTAAAGACTGTAAAAATATTTTATCATTATTGATAAAGGTTTTATTCAATGCTGTCTATAGGTATGAATTAAATGCTGAAAGAAGGCTGAATAGCATAAAATTGTTTCTCTCTTTTACAAACTTCCAAATCATTTAGATGCAGATAAGAAAAAGTAACAAAGATAATATTGGATAAAGAAAGACTACTTTTTTGTATACATTTATGTAAAATATCAAATGAAACACACTTATACTGAAAACTTATTTGTTCTTTATCTGTGATTCCAACTTAACTGAGCATCCTGTATATTTATTTGCAAAGTGTGACAAATATATACTATAATATATGCTATAATGTATGCTAGATGCCAAAAGATTGTTCACATATTTGGTGTGCTAGGAGTTGAGAAGAGATACTGCTTCTTTCTCAATTTCAGCATTACTGGCATTTTGGGTTGGATAAATCTTTGTTGTTGGGGAGGGGGGCTCACCTATGCATTGTGAAATGTTTAGTGGAATCTCAGGCTTTTACTCATACATGCCAGTAGTACCCCAGCCCCTTTGTGACAACCAAAAATGTTTCCAGACATTGTCAAATGTTCCCTGGGGAGGAAAATCTCTCTGGTTGAGAACCTCTAGTCTCTTAGTGAGGGGGAAGACTTCTTAGGAGGGACAGCACTTGAGCAGGGCCTGGGAGGATGTATGAGATTTTGCAAGAAAGAGGTAGTTTTGATGGAGAGCATTTTAGGTGAGGGAAAAGGCATAAATAAAGATGTCAAGGTATAAAAGTTGAAAGTTTGGGGTACAGTAAGCAGATGAGTTTAACTATATAGTTATTGTTCATATGGGAAACAGTGGGATTGTACAATTCTTTAAGAAATAGAACATATTTTGTGGTTCTGCCTATGCCACAGCATCTAATACTATATTGACTTTAGTAGCTGTTCAGTAACTTATTACTGATTTGATTTGAAAGGTAAATGTATCAAGATGAGAGAGCCTTGAATGGAAAGTCTCAGAGGTAAAACTTTTTCTGGTGGGCAATGGAGAGCCCTTGAAGGTTATTTGAACAAGAGGATGGCCCGACCTTGAGGAAGTCAAGCTGTTCTGGGGTTGACTGGGTTCATTTATCTCAGTGCTGAGAGAAAGGAGTTGGAATTGAGAATAGTAATAGCAATCACCTTTAAAAATAAAATTTCCCCCCACAATTTACAAAGCACTTTTGCCTGCGTTTTCTAATTTGATTGTCCCCAAAGTCCAGTATCAATTTTATTAAAAATTTTTCTTCCCAACTAGCACTGGTGTTTGGACATTGCAATAAAAATGAGCTTTGTATACATTTCATAACATGAAAAAGACTCTCACAATTTTAATTTATTTTTCGTCCTTCAAGTTGTGATGTCATTAAGGGGCCTTGGCAACTGATACACCTTATGGGCAAAGATGGAGTTGAGTGGCACTCTGTCTTTGGCAGGGAGGAGCTTTAAAACCTGGGCTCCTTTCTGTGTCTGGGATCCGGGTTGAAAGCATTTCCTTTTGCCTCCTCAGATGAATAAGTGGCACTGTGCAAGCATTAAAAGAGCTGTCTGTCATATGAATTTGGCATTGTCCCCCTGTGCCCCCCAATCGCTTGAAAGTCTGTTTGTGGTGCCACCGGATTAGTCCTTGACCACTCTGTTCTTTCCATCCCTGAAGAGGCCAGACAGCTTTCTTTCTAATGCTCCCACCTCCTAGGTACTCTTTCTATTTACTGTAGGATCGGATCTTGTCCTGTGGAGAAGTTACATAATTTTGGTGTTATGAGGTAATGCATAGCTCTTCTTTTTTTTCCCCCTGCTCGCTCAAAACAAACATTTCTTGTTCCTTGGGTTCCTCAGTGTCTGACTGATGTTAGGACAAAGATCAGAATAAATTAGTTGATCCAACAAAAATGAAATGAGTAATAAGGAGAAAACTCAAGTATGGCTAAAATTGGTTTCTGCTAATTAAAAACATTGACAAGCAAAAGATTGTCAATATGTTCTAGATTTAGTCATCAGGAAATCAGGCCTATTGCAGAAATGTTCCTCATCATAAGAAAAGACAAGGGACTTCACAGAATGTAATTCAATTTCTCGAGTCTATAATTTTGGTTAGCAGTATTCTGTTCAGTTATTCTTTGTTATTACTGTTTGTATTAGGCAGAATGGCCCCCCTGAAGATGTCCACACCTTAATCTCTGACTCCCATGAATGTTACATGGCAAAAGAGACTTTGTACATGTGACTAGGATTATGGACCTTCAGATGAGGAGATTGTTTTGAATCATCCAAGTGGGCTCAATCTAATAGCATGCATATTTAAAAGCAGACCATTTCATACAGCTAGCGGGAAGAGAGATGCTGCAAAAGTGAAAGTCAGCAAGATTCCAAGTGTGAGAAGTACTCAATGCACTGTTGTGGTGTTGAGATGTAGGGGTCTAGCGTGAGGATCAAGGAGAAAATTTGAGGAAGTAAAGGCCTCTCCGCTGACAACCATAAAAAAGCAGAGACCTCTGTTCTATAGCTGTAAGAAACGTAATTCTGCTAGCAACCTGAATGATCTTGGAGACAGTTTCTTCGCAGAGCCTCCAGTAAAGAACACAGCCCTGAAACACCTCGATTTTATCATTGAGAGACCCTGAGCAGAAGAACAAACTAAGTCACACTGTATCTGGACTTCTGATCTGCAGAAGCTGTGAGAGAACACACGGATGTTGTTTTAAGCTGTAAAATTTATGGTAATTTGTCATGGCAGTAATAGAAAACTAATACAGTGTTTGCTGTCATTGCTTCTGTCTTCATTACTGTCACCACCATCATTATGACTTATTGTGTATTTGCATCACATATGACATGGTCCCAAGTACCAGGCTTTGCCACTAGATTTTAAGCTCTTAAGGAGAGAATTTTTCTTTTTTTCTTTCTCTCTACAGGCTGGAGTACTCTGGCCTGATCACAGTTCACTGTGACCTTGAATCCCTGGGCTCAAGTGACCCACCTGCACCAGCCTCCAGAGTAGCTTAGGATGGGAGGTGCATAACACCAAGCTAGGCTAATTTTTAAAACTTTTTGTAGAGATGGGGTCTTGCTGTGTTTCCCAGGCTGGTTTCAAACTTCTAGCCTCAAGCAATCCTCCTACCTCAGCCTCCCAAAGCACTGGGATTACAGGCATGAGCCATCATTCCCAGCCTGTCTTTCTCTCTTTCAAAATTATTCCTCATTTCTAGCCCAATAGGTATTTACTGAATGACTATATAGGGCTACAAAAGAATTTTCAATGTTATCCCCTTCCCTAATGGAATAACACCCCTTAAATCTAGTTGAAGTATCAAAATCTCAATTAACTCCCCAAACAGGACAATATATTTCAGTGCCAAATGAGAGGTCTAGACAACACACACTCTAGTTTTCTAGGGGCGTAGATGTTGCAGTGGGAACAGGTGGAAAGAAATTTCATGGAGAAGATAGATAGGCCTTGAGGTAAGATGACTTAAAGAAGCAAAGCAAAGCAGAGGGGAGACGGACAGGAGAAAAAAGACAACAGCCTTACAGTTCTGCACGGGGTAATCAGTTTAGGGCAGTCCAAAAAGATGACCAGTTTAGGGTAATCCAAGATGTACTAACCTTGGCTTGAGTGTGGTGGTGAAACTGCTGTGTCATCTGCAGCCCTTGCCTTGCTGGAAATTACAGTGAACTTTATACTACAAAACACCTATCAGTGGGACTAGGGTTTCAGTTATCAGCATTCTTGATCATTCTTTTTCTTCTTCCATCTGGCTTTTTCTCTCATAAAAATATGATACCTTCATGTTAAATGATATCATATCTTACTTTTTTTTTTTTTTGAGATGCAGTCTCACTCTGTCGCCCAGGCTGGAGTGCAGCAGTGTGATCTCGGCTCACTGCAACCTCCGCCACCCAGTTTCAAGTGATTCTCCTGCTTCAGCCTTCTGAGTAGCTGGGACTACAGGCATGTGCCACCATGCCCGACTAATTTTTTTGCATTTTTACTAGAAATGGGGTTTCACTGTGTTAGCCAGGATGGTCTTGATCTCCTGACCTTGCAATCCGCCTGCCTCGGCCTCCCAAAGTGCTGGGATTACAGGCATGAGCCACGGCGCCCAGCCCATACTTTACTTTGTAAAAATAAATTTTAATGCAAAAGGAATACATGTTCACTATAGACTACTTGGGAAAAAATAAGTATAAAGAAAAAAATTATACACAATTTCACCACCCAAAAATAACTACTGAGTAGCTTGATGTATTTTTCCACATTTTGTCCTTCTGAATCACTTAAATACTATAGTCACAAGATTAATATTACAGCAAAGATATAGTTTTATATCTAATTCTTATTTTCCATGTAATTTTCTATAAAGTGAGTAAACCATAACTTATTTGATAACCCCCTCATTATGGGCTATCTAAGTTGTATTCACTGTTGTGGAATTTGGAATCCAATACTATTATTAAAACTTTGGTGAAAATCCTTGTCAATAAATTCCTGGTTTCATCTCTGATGATAACTTAAGGATAAAGTCCCAGAAGTTGGAATTATTGGATCCAAGTGAATGACTACTTTTAAATCTCTTCATACAACTTGTCAAATTGTTTAACAGGAGCAAAAAGTATAATTTGTTTTACATGATACCTCACATTAATTGGTATTTCTATTAGTTGTGTATGAGAGTGCTTATCTCACCATATATTTACCAGCATTTAGTTTTGTAACTTTTTATTTTTTTAAGATGAAATCTCACTGTGATGCCCAGGCTGGAGTGCAGTGGCTCAATCTCTGCTCACTGCAACCACTGCAACCTCTGCTTCCTGGGTTCAAGCGATTCTTCTGCCTCAGCCTCCCAAGTAGCTGGGACTAGAGGTGCACACTGCCACTTCTGGCTAATTTTTGTATTTTCAGTAGAGACAGGACTTCACCATATTAGCTAAACTGGTTTCAAACTCCTGACCTCTAGTGATCTGCCCACCTCAGCCTCCCAAAGTGGTGGGGTTACAGGCCTGAGCCACTGCACCTGGCCTTTGTAACTCTTTTTAAATGATTTTTTTTGTTATTTTGCCATAAATGTCACTAATTTTTCTAAATACACTTTGATACATGTATGAGGTTAAATACATTTTTATGTTAGAGTGGAAATTTATCTTCTTTGTGAACACCTGTTGATACCCTTTATACCCTCTGACTATTTTTCTTTATATTAGTGTTTTATATTGATTTATGAGTTCTGTTTCTACTATAATTAATTATTGATACTTATATTAATGATTAATATATATTAATGCAAATCACATATACATATAATATGTACTATATATGTTAATATGTATTTATATATAATACTTGTAAATAATGTTTCTATTTTGTAGTTTGCCTTTGAATTTCTGTATACTTTTTATCCAGATCAACCTATCAAAGCAGTTCCTCAATCTAAACATAATGCTGTGTCAATGGCTTGCTTTTTGAAATTGTTCTGGAACATGTGGTTTCCTCTCACTCCCCGACACCCAACCCTATCCCTGCTGCCCCAACATGAAACGACAAGTTCACTAGCATTTGAACTTATTTTACCTCCAAAGTGATATAAATTGATTACATTACTTACATAAACTATTCTTTTTTTTTTTGAGATGGAATCTCACTCTGTCACCCAGGCTGGAGTGCAGTGGCACAATATCAGCTCACTGCAACCGCCACCTCCCAGCTTCAAGCGATTCTCCTGCCTCTGCCTCCCAAGTAGCTGGGATTACAGGCATGCACCACCATGCCCAACTAATTTTGTATTTTTAGTAGAGACAGAGTTTCACCATGTTGGTCAGGTTGGTCTCGAACTCCTGACCTCAGGTGATCCATCCACCTCAGCCTCCCAAAGTACTGGGCTTATAGGTGTGAGCTACCATATTCGACCACTCTTATTTTATTTATTTTTTTTTTTAAGAGCGAAGCTCTCTTTCTGTCCTCCAGGCTGGAGTGCAGTGGCATAATCAGAGTTCACTGCAGCCTGAAATTCCTGGGCTCAAGCATCCTCTCACCCCAGCCTCCTCAGAAGCCGAGACTACCACACCCAGCTAATATTTAATTTTTAAAATAGAGATGGAGTCATGCTTTAAATGCCCAGGCTGGTCTCAAACTTCTGGCCTCAAGTGATCCTCTTGTCTTGGCCTCCGAAAACGCTGGAATTATAGGTGTGAGGCACTTCACTTGGCGTCTGATTATTCTAAAAGAATGCATTGGTATTCTTATTAAACAATCGCAGAATACTTATAGACCATCTCTTGAAATCAATAATTAGTTTAGCCTGGGCATGGTGGCTCATGCCTGTAATACCAGCACTTTGGGAGGCCAAGGTGAGAGGATTGCTTCAGGCCAGGAGTTCAAGATGTGTTTGGGCAATTTAGTGAGACCACCACCACCTGCCAGTTTCTTGGCCCTGCCGTCACTACCAAAATTTTTTTTTAAAAAGTAGTCAGGTGCAGTGGTGTGTGCCTGCAGTTCCACCTACTCAGGTGGAGATCACTTGAGCCCAGGAGTTCGGAAGCTGTAGTGCAGTAAGCTATGATTGCACCACCGCACTCCAGTCTGGGTGACAGTATGATATGCTGTCTCTAAAAAAGAATTTTTTAAAATATAGAATAATCAGATATATCAACATAGAATTTGGAGTTATATGTATTTTAACCTGAGGTAATAGTTTCTAACTAGTTATCATATTACTATGAGTGCAATTCTAGATTCCATTGATTTTCAATGAGTCATAAACACTTGTACTTTAAATACTTAGACTTTAAGATAGTTAAGCTGGGAGTAAATATCTCAGGATTTTTGCCATAACAGGCAAATAAATATTATTTTTAAAATGTATTTCCTTCAATGTTCTACGCTTGTTTGGGTTTAATCAATTTTGTGTTTAGCCAGGCTACCTAGGCTTTGAAAAAAAAATACAGATGGGGTCTTGCTGTGTTTCTCAGGCTGGTCTCAAACTCCTGGGCTCAAGGGATCCTCCTGCCTCAGCCTTTGAGTAGCTGGGATTACAGGCGCATGCCCAGCTAAGGCATTTTATCTTATTTTTTTCTTTTTAAAATTTCAATAGGTTTTTGGGAAACAGGTGGTGTTGGTTATATGAATAAGTTCTTTAGTGGTGATTTCTGAGATTTTGGTGCACCTGTCACCCAAGCAGTGTACACTGTACCCAATGTACAGTCTTTTATCTCTCACTCCCCTCCCACCCTTTCCCCCAAGTCTCCAAAGTCCATTGTGTCATTCTTATGCTTTTGCATTTTCATTGCTTAGTTGCCACTTATGAGTGAAAACAAAGATATTTGGTTTTCCATTCCTGAGTTACTTTACTTAGAATAACGGTCTCCAAATCCATCCAGATTGCTGCAAATGCCATTATTTCATTCCTTTTTATAGCTGAGTAGTATTCCATGGTGCATCTATACCACAATTTCTTTATCCACTTGTTGGTTGATGGACATTTGGACTGATTCCATATTTTTGCAGTTGCATATTGTGCTGCTATACACATGCATGTGCAAGTATCTTTTTTTGTATAATGCCTTGTTTTCCTCTGGATAAATACCCATTAGTGGAATTACTGAATCAAGTGGTAGTTCTACTTTTAGTTCTTTAAGGAATCTCCACATTGTTTTCCGTAGTGGTTGTACTACTTTACATTCTCACCAGCAGTGTAAAAGTATTCCTTGTTCACTGCATCTATGCCAACATCTACTGTTTTTTGATTTTTTTTTTATTATGGCCATTTTTACAGGAGTTAGATGGTATCACACTGTGGTTATGATTTACGTTTTTCTGATCATTAGTGATGTTGAGCACTTTTCATGTTCACTGGCTATTTGTATATCTTCTTTTGAGGATTGTCTATCCATGTCCTTAGCCCACTTTTAAATGTGATTATTTGTTTTGTTTGTTTGTTTGTTTAAAATCCTTATAGATTCTGCATATTAGTTCTTTGTCGGATATATAGATTGCAGAGATTTTCTTCTACTCTGTGTGTTGTGTGTTTACTCTGCTGCTTTTTTCCTTTGTTGTGCAGAAGCTTTTTAGTTTAATTAAGTCGCATCAATTTATCTTTGTTTTTGTTGCATTTGCTTTTAGGTTCTTGGACATGAAGTCTTTGTAAGGCATTTATCTTTAGAGGGATGTATTTAATATCTTATGTATACAGTAGTAGCACATAAGAATTAAACACGTTTCATTGTAAAAGAATAGAGATCAGAAATGCTAAATACATATCCTTATAAAAAAGAACGCTCACCTATTAGTAGAGGCTGGTCCAGTAGTGTGTTGAGAAGGCTTCTGAGAATGTTTTCAGGCTCAGCAGTCAAAGGATACCACAACTAATTAGTGATCTAAGAGGAAGGTATGACAAAATCCATGCTGTGTGTTTACCATCCAGGTTAAAGTTAATTTAATAGATTTGAATGTTCAAATATAAACAAATATTTCAGACTTATTTAGTGTCTGGCATGCTATCTTTGAAGCAAAATTACAAAGACTTTTTCCTCATCTATGTGGGAGGTATTATTCTACATGTAGGGAATGGGTCCCCATAAAAATAAAGTAATATTGCAATTATTTTTATCTTTTTCTATTTGAAAAGTGCCAATGAAGAATTCTGAAGAAACTCCCTTTCTTCTATATTGATACATGGTTTGATTTCTTCAAGGGCTCAATCTTCAAAGAATAGGAAAAGAGGTCTGATTTGTATTTGTAACAACCTCTGGGTGCACTTAGTTTTTTAAATACAGTTTGCTTTTAAGATGAAGATTTAGTACATGTAGCCTCACCTGGATATTTAGCTGAGGACACACTGTAAAGGTCTTGAGTCACAGTTAAAAAATAAATATCGTTCCAAAGTATCCTTGATCAAAATCCCATATACCTGGAATGCAAAAACAATTTCAGTACCTTTCAGGCCTTAACATTAGCTTTCAAAATTCACTATTCTTTATTCCCTAAACAACTAGCTTCCATCTATCTTTCTATCCTATGAATATTTTAAATCATCTCAGCTTCATTAAATAAATCACATGTCTACAAACCCAGTGATGGAGAGAATTGATCTCCTCTTCTCTTCAAATGGTCAGTGGAATCCCAGGGCTCACTGAACAGTTTTCCTTAGTAGACCTTGACTTCATCCAAAGGTCTTCTGAGATTTGGAAATGCTATTCTTGGCTCAAGCTAATGTGTGGTGAACTAGAGTTTTCATTGAAAATGCTTCCTGCCAATTAAAAGCAAAGGAAGAAGGTAAATGTATATTACACCTGATTTTCAGGGAATTAAATTCTCAGTTTTACTACCAGTGTTTCTTGCAGAGAAAAAAAGAAAATTCTTTAAAGAAATTTAAAATTCTACTTTTCTGTGTTTATAACCATTTTCTTTCTTTTTTTCCCTACTTGCACTTAAACTTTGTTTTAGCTAAAAATATGTAAAGGTATTTTAATACCACAGAAGTCTGTAGAGTTGTTCATACCAACCTTACACCTTACTTGTTTATTTTTGGTTTTGACTAAACATCTCCTCGGAATAATATGCTATCTTTCTGGAGGCAAGTTGTCTCCTCCCTAAGGTTCAGTGACTTCATTTGATATGACACCAATGTTAACCAAGGAAATGAACATTGACTATTTAAAAAAACAAAAAGGAAAGGTGTTTTAAATGATTGGGCAGATTCTTGGCATTAGCTTTTTTAGAAGCAACTGGCTCAATTAGCCAGTTCAGGACATGTGCCACATTGTGTGTAAAGAATCCAACTCCCCAAATTATAGAACTGTTGGAATGTTGTGCGCCCAGTTTACATTTGCTGGAGAACGTCATCCTTGGCTCAGATGCAATGAAAGAGTCATCATCTTCCCAGGTGAACTGGGGCAAACCAAGGTTTAGTCTCCTTTTATTGCCAGCGAGAGATTGATGGCTGCGGCTAGAAACTATGCAAAAGTTGGCAGTTCTAGCTTCCTTAAGCTTTCAGGTTTGTCCAAGTGAAAGTCAAGGAGTGTGAACCCAGGTAAATAAAATGTTTACCGCTAAAGAAGCCACCATGGATTTGAAACCATTGAGGTGCCTAGCACTTTCATGGGAAGCATGCCATTCTGTATAGCAACAGTCTTCTCTGTGAATGACTGTGAAATGTAGGTTAGCTCATTTAAGGTTTAGGCTAAACATGCAAGAGGGAGATTTTACTGAGATGGGTACTGGTTACACCCACAGCATTCAACTACTATAATAAAAAACAGATATGTCACTGTAGAGAATTTGGGCTTTGCCTTGATTAGTATAGGAGTTTATAATATTTTATAGTGACTGGAGCTGCAAACTACTTCTCCATAGTGGTTAGCATGGTATCTATCATTAGCTGTGAAGAGGAAGATTTGAATGGTGAATGAAACAACTGGAGGATTTATTTTGAAGAGTAAATATATTCTAATAAATATAAATTCTTTTTTTTTTTTTTGAGACGGAGTTTCGCTTTTGTTACCCAGGCTGGAGTGCAATGGCGCAATCTCGGCTCACCGCAACCTCCGCCTCCTGGGTTCAGGCAATTCTCCTGCCTCAGCCTCCTGAGTAGCTGGGATTACAGGCACGCACCACCGTGCCCAGCTAATTTTTTGTAATTTTTAGTAGAGACGGGGTTTCACCATGTTGACCAGGATGGTCTCGATCTGTTGACCTCGTGATCCACCCGCCTCGGCCTCCCAAAGTGCTGGGATTACAGGCTTGAGCCACCGCGCCCGGCCTAAATATAAATTCTTAAGGAGAATCTAACTGTAGCAATAGCTTCAGAAAATGAAAATTTTGTGAGTTTTGAAAATTGGGTGATTATAAGTCAAAGTCTCTTAAGTTCTTTCTCTATAAATCTAATTATATATTTTAAAATTAGTTCTCAAAGTAGTCTATGGCATAGTGATACTTTAAATTTTACAACAAATATACTATAAATACTTAGAAAGTTTTACATTTGTAAGATTCAGCAAAATAATGATCTTGCCATATTGTTGGGATTGCATAGTTTATTATTGTTAATAGGTATTAAGCACAGACTGTACCAAAGGAATAAATGAAGAAAGAAAAATGTGTTAAAAAGTCAGTGCAAAAATATATTGTTAACTAGTGTAAGAATTACAGTAATTAGTGTAAGAAGCACAGTCTTACGGCTTTGCAGAATAGAATCTAAAAATGTATAGACTATAAACATTTAGCAGGTTTATTCAATATTTAACAGATATTGTGTTGGCTATGGTGTGCTACGATGTATTAGGTGCTGGGGGTAAAACAAAATTTAAATGTGGTTCCTGCATTCAAGAAGTGCACATATAGGCAAATAACAATGGTGGCTGCCATAGCTGCATGTGAACCAGTGTTCAAGGAGAGTAAGAAAAGCAGCAGCTAAGTTTTCCTAGGGAAACCAGGGAAGGGAAAGTAATGCTTGCATTAAGATTGAGGAATAATAAGATTAATCGTGTAAGGAACAGGAGAGAGGCAGAGTTCCAGAGGCATTGAGAAAGGCTGGTGTGTTTAGGGAACAAAGATTAGAAGGACATGGCTTAGTATAGGGTACTTTGAGGCAAAGGACGAGAAGAGAGTATAAAGACCTTGAAAAGCTTAGGTCTTGTTAGAGTAAGAAGTTTATTTTGGGGAAGAGCTCAAAAAATCTTGGCAAATGACTCAAGAATCTTGAGCAGAGAATTGACACAAAACTACTTTTGTGTTGAAAATATTTTTCTAAGCGCTTTGAAGTGTGTAAGTTGGAGGGGCTGCACTTGCGGTAGAGTGGTTATTGCAGAGATGGGAGGAGGGGAATGGAGGTAGGTGTGGAAGTCAGAATGCACTGCCTACTGCAGCTCCATTTCTATCTTGTCTCAGCCTCAAATTTATGCTGGACTGAAAGTCAGTAGAACACCCTTTATATGGCCCAGTTCTCTTTAATCAGTCACAAGTTCTGAGGTGATATAAGTAACATTTATACAATTACAGGTAAAAATACCAATAAAACAAACTTCATGGAGGTTATGAATTATTTTAAATTGTCTGAAATATTATTACATGTCCTAAGGTATTGCTGGGCCAGAGCTTATAAAGTTTTTTCCCTACAAATATACATATACACAGGAGCAGTATGTGTAAGTCAATTTAATTTAAAAATGAAGCTCTTAAAGTGTGGATAAATCTGTGCCAGTTACACACTGGAACAGGTCCATTTAAGTTTCATTATTAATAAAGCAGTCTAGTATATAAAGGATGTGGCTGAGGAAGTGAGCTAGGTGAGTGGCAAGTGATAGACTGACTGTAAAGCAACTTACAATAGGGGGAACACCTATGACAAAAACTCCTGTGGGGTCCTGTGTGGGCTCATTTGTGGCTCTTGTATCAATGAGAAACCCAGCAGGAACACTCTCTGTTAAACTGGTTATTTGTATTTGACAAGAATAACCAATAGTAGACTGTGGATCAAATAGGATCAAAGTTTACTACAAATCAAATATTGATAGCTATTTCAACCAGAAGTGAAGAATATGAGAACCAGAGACACTCAAAGAATACTTCTTTTAATTGGCTGAATCTCATTTAAGAATCACAACCTGTTTAGTATTAACTGAGGGAAATGTATCTGAAAATTAGAGGCAAATAACTGATTTTTTGCTGGGATCAATGCTGCATTTGGAAGAGAAGAATCGGTACGTTAGATTGGATTGATCAACATAGAATTATATTTGAGTCATTGTGTTTACCATTATTTGCCTTTGCTCTTACCTCTACTATTTATTATTTTTTACATGCCTAGTGCTGTGCTGAGTAGCCACCATTGATGACTTAATTTTTTCTCTACAAAGCTCAAATGGTAGTCAGATATTATTATTATCCCCATATTCAAATAAAGCTGAGGCTTCAAGAGATTAAATGGCCCTTTTGCTATACAGCTCAGCCTAATATGAGAATGTCAGAACTGAAAGAAAATTTAGAGATAATCTATTTTATCAAAAACTTAGATGCCTAAGCAGTCAAGCAGATAACATAGCACCAGGAGTTTATGCCTTATCCAAAGGGGACAGCTGCTATTCAGTGTATGCCTTTTGTTGCTACATGGGAATGTAGGCCCAGTGTTGCCAATCTTACAATTGTTTAAGAGAAATGAGAAAGCAGAATTTGAATGTGAAATTTCCCAATTTTGAAAACTTGCTGGGCAAATAGGACATGTCCACAGACTGGTTATGGCCAATAGGTCACCAGTTTGCAACTTCTAATGAAGTACAATTCCATTATTTGACAAATAAGATACAGGAAAGTGAAGTGAGCCACCCAGTGACTCACTAAAAGTCAGGGATATACCAATTTTCCCCCTTAAAATCATGTTAGATTGTGTTTCCAAAATATTTAAGTTTTTCAGAAAAATGTTTTTAAAAATTGGTAAATTTTTCAAATGGATTTTAAAATTGTTTATTTCTCTGATAGTCTATTAAAATTAATTGATGCTTGTAATGCTAGTGCTTTTGGCATAAACATTTACAAATATATGCTTTTCTTTCTGCTGTTTTGGCTTATGTTATAAAGAGCATTAAATAAGTAGTATAATTTGGAGAATAAAATGTCTAAAGAAAAAGAAAATCTATAGATTGACTTTATTTTTGTTTAATAGATGTTCTGGGAGCAGAATGAATTCTAACTACAAATTTTCTAATAATCTTCATTTTTCATCTGATCTAAAAATTGGACAAATAAGTTAGGAAATTATTTCCCCAAACAACTAAGAAACTTTTCACTTTCACTCCAAGATTTTTCATTGCAGATCATAAATATAAAGCTATATATAGGTTCACTTTGAACATTTTCTCCCTTCTTTGTTTCCTCTCTAATAGTAAAAAGATTGCCCTTGTGAGAACTCTTTGGTCCTTCATCCTTTGCAGGGGTGTTAAGGAATCAGGGAGGGCTAACTCCACGGATGACACTGGATGGGGATCTTGCATGTGTGTAGATGTGGAATTATGAAATAGAGTGGGAAAAAGAGAAAGTTTCACTCTTCTGTCATACCAATTTCTCTTTCTTTCTTTTCCTTCCTTCCTTCCTTCCTTCCTTCCTTCCTTCCTTCCTTCCTTCCTTCCTTCCTTCCTTCCTTCCTTCTTCCCTCCCTCCCTTCTCTTTCTTTCCCTTCCTTCCCTCCCTCCCTCCCTCCTTCCTTCCCTTCCTTCCTTCCCTCCCTCCCTCCCTCCCTCCCTCCCTCCCTCCCTCCCTCCCTCCCTCCCTCCTTCCTTCCTTCCTTCCTTCCTTCCTTCCTTCCTTCCTTCCTTCCTTCCTTCCTTTCTTCCTTTCTTTCTTTTTGAAATCAAGTTTCACTCTTGTTGCCCAGGCTGGAGTGCAATGGCACCCTCTCGGCTCACCACAACCTCTGCTTCCTGGGTTCAAGTGATCGTCCTGCCTCAGCCTCCCGAGTAACTGAGATTACAGGCATATGCCACCACAACCAGCTAATTTTGTATTTTTAGTAGAGGTGAGGTTTCTCCATGTTGGTCAGGCTGGTCTCGAGCTCTCAGCCTCAGGAGATCCATACACCTTGGCCTCCCAAATTACTGGGATTACATGCTGAGCCACCACACCTAGCCTGTCATACCCATTTCTTAAGAGAAGTCAGTGGAGTCAAAGACCAGAGTGGCAATTTGGTGGGGGCATTTCTCAGTGGGCCCTCATCTGTGGTCTCATGGAGTTATATGATTCTTTATCACAAGAAGTCAATCTGGCCTGCCATCCCACTTTGTAGATGGGTCTCAGCATTTCGCTCTTACTGGTTGCATGGCTTTTAATAGTACAAATGTTCTTTAATGTCTTCAGTAAAGCCCTCCATAGTGAAAATTCTCTTCACCTGCAACTTCTCCTTCACTTACTGCACAATCACGGGCTTGGCAGTAAACCTAATTGATTTGCCATGAAGGTTGGAGAGGGCAGATGGAATCCAGAATTTCCAGATTCTTAGAATTTTATTGACTTGGAGTTGAGCATTTTAAAAGATCAACTTGCATCTTAGTGCTTATTTGCTTTTCATTTTCATTTTGCCACAATGTATTTTTAAAACTTTTTATTCTGAAATAATTTTAGTTCCCAAAAAGTTACTGAAAGAACTCATGATGGATTTTCAAAATCAAGTTCTTAAAAAAATCCAGAAGTTATTTTCCTATTTTATTTGTGTCATCTGCTGAACGCAAATATATTTTTAACAAGTTTAAACTCCTAAAATATTGACTTCTATATTAACAAGAAAAGCAAACCATTATAGCAATAATATGTGGTCATGCAAATGTATATATTTTCCTATTGACTGAGGTGAGGTAGGATATATCCATGGTGATTTGCATTTAATAAATTCTCAAGAAATATTTGTTGACTGGTTTATTTAGTATAATAGGAAATATTTGCTGATGAACTTCCCTCTTTAATTGAGAATTACTTCTTAGCAATGGCCTAATTTGTACTTCAATGTTAGGAAGAACTTACCGTGTGCTAGTTCATGTGTGGTCTTTCAAACCTAAAGTTTTATTTTGGATAAGAATCCCCAATGTCCTTTGTCAAATAATATGACACTTACTCTCTAGGACATTCTCCTCAAAGGCTAGAGTGGTACATAAATATTTATAACTTCTTATTAGCATCCTATTATAAATTGATAATCTATTTATTTATCTAAATCCTTTCAAACCTGAGCTTCTTGACTTATCCCAAGGAGTGACTATACTCTTTGTTTTACAGCATTAAGAATAGTTTACTTTTTATTGTCCTATGCCTGCCCTCCTTCATATTTTAAGGACTTCCACATATGTTTGTACATTGTAACTTTTGTTCTATTCACGAAGAGACAGAGAACATGTGTTTGCACACTCCAATCATGACCATATTTTCTTACTATCCATTTAACCAATTTTTAGACAGAATCTCGCTCTGTCACCAAGGCTAGAGTGCAATGGCAGGATCTCAGCTCACTGCAACCTCCACCTCCTGGGTTAAAAGTGATTCTCCTGCCTCAGACTCCCAAGTAGCTGGGACTACAGGCACATGCCACCATGCTGGGCTAATTTTTTGTATTTTCAGTAGAGATGGAGTTTCACCATGTTAGCCAGGATGGTCTCCTTTTCTCAGAGCTTTTAGTAGCTTAGATTTCCTTCTCTCAATGAACCAGGGGATTGCTATAATGCAGGACTTCTGTGTTAACATGCTGAGGAGAGAATTCAAAGATCTGGAGAGATTTCATTAGAGGTTATCTGGGGAGAGTGTAATATTGGCCTATCAAATTGGTCAGCAGCTTCTTTGTAACCTCTGTCTCTGGCAGAGTTTAGTTTTTCCTATTGGAGTCATTCAAAATCTTTCTAGTTTCTTAACCTTTTAGTCACAGTTTGGCTTTTCTGACTTCTCTGTAATTTCTGGGAAACACTGTCAATTCCTCATCTTAATAAAGAGTCCATGAGTAGAAGCAACATTCTAGTTGCTTCTACTAGTTGCATTCTAGTAGGGGCATTATGATTCTGAGGACTTTTGAGATATCAGTCCACATTTTTTACATTCTTCAATTTATCTAAGCCAGAGTGAAGCTTGGAGATCAAGTAGAATGTACTGATATCCATTGCATTTTCCCATACCCTGCCTTTTTTTCAGCCTAATCCAATTATACCAACATCTATTGCTTGTGCATTATTTGAAAACCCTATGCTAATTGCTAATGGGGTTACAAGAGTGAATTAGACAGTTTTTGCCCTCAAGCAGTTTATGATCTTGTGGGATGAAAGAAATGGTATTTATACCAAAGCTATAATATGCAGACAAAAATAAGTATAATTTCGGTTTCCGTTTTTATATCTTACTTGGGTTAAATTTATCTAAGGCTTTCTAATCAAAGCCCTGTGAAATAAAGGATAAGAAGAAAAGCAAAATCCCCAGGCTGGCTATACTCATCAGTTGCTGTGAATAAGCTGGCTCCAAAGAGTGAGGTCCAGATGTTGGATTTATATCACAGCTTAGTGAATGACAAAAAACATAGTACTATGTCTTTTATTGCTTCACTATTTATATATAACCTATGATGAAGCATTAACCTTCTTTGGCTAATACTTCCTGCCCCAAAAGACCACTAGCAAGCATACAACTACACACAGCTAGAAGAAGCATATCCTGAAATTCATGACAGTAAAACAGGTTATCTTTCAAATGTCACTGTGCCACATAATGGAATGTTACAGAGATAATGCAGGAGTTGTTACAATGCAGCTTGGCTAAGACAGCCATGATATACAGGGCCTTGTCTTTAAAATCTTTATTTTAAAATTATTTCTTTTCAATAAATTAATTCATGAAATCTTATAACTTACTCCTACGAAAAATACAACAGTTAATGATTTCTTAACTAGGATTGGAGAAACTGAGGCACAAAGCAAGCAGCTAATTTCTTTGAAATGTTCAGTTAGCAGTTAATTGCTTTGGAAAGTCCAGTTAGTCTCTTAGCTAATGTTACTAATGACTAATTCTTGGTTCTTGATGACAGTTCTCCCCAGCTCAAACATGTTCTCAGCAGATCATGAAGGACCCTGACCAATGAGCACATCTCTGCTTGTTTCATTAGAGATTCATTAGAAGTCTTCAAAGTCACCATTTGTTTGTATATATCTTTGACATCATCTTTTTGGACTGCACTTAAGGCAGTTACCTCATAGTGAGCAAGGAGAGATTCCTGACTGTATCAACACATCAGCAACTGTTACCGAAATATCACAGACTCAGGCTCTCCCATGAGGCGTCTCTGGCCAAGGCGATTGCTGAAATGAGGATTGTGAGGAAGATGAGAAAGCCAATATTCTTATGAACTAAGCTTTATTTCTAATAAAAGAAAGAAAAACAAGACAAAACACTGACTGCAATTCAAAATCCAGCTTGTTTTCTTTACAGAGCCCATTTGTTTTAAGTTTGTCCGTACAAACCCACATATTTTCTCTCTAGCTTATTGTCATATACTTTAAGAAGACAAATTATTTCCTTCTGATTTTTTCCTCCTTTTCCATGCAATTCTGTCTGCTTTGAACTAGCCATAATACTGTGGACTGAGGCATGTGCTTTATTCTCATCAGGCAGACAGAGGGTTAAATAAATGGCACAGCAAATGATGTCAGGTTTATCGGGTGTATCTGTCTCTCCAAGTTCTGTCTTCATAATATTTTACTTAGGAATGCAGGGAAGTTTCTCCCATCTGATTCCATCCGCATGGAAAAGTGAGAGCAGGGAGTTGAGGCCACAGGAGTTATTTGGCCCTTTCTCAGTGGTGTGCTGGAGCCAGCTGGCATTGGCTTGCAGGAACTGATTGTGCTCATCTCTTCTCAACTCTGCGTTCAGTGATGTCATGCTGGTAGCCTGAAATTGGCCATGATGTGGGTATTTACAACATGGAAAGTGCAAATGGTACCAATCAAGTCCTTTTTTTTTTTTCCTTTTTCTTTTTCTGGAGAGCTGGCTTATAAGCACATCATTTTCCTTTGTTTGTCTTGACCTGTACCCAAAGGATTTCTGCCAGTGTCCATTAAAACTTCACCACACTCTGGCATATTGTCAGCACAAATCAGCAACCCGAAATGAGTTAGAAAGAGATGAATTCTCTCTACCTGTCTCATCATCAAAAAATAGCTTTGGGACAGGGCTTTATCTATCCCATAAGTTCCATTAGCAACTCTGTAAAGCTCCACCATATAATTATTGATTTGTGACAAAAGTGTTATTTCTAAGCAAATGCAGCCTCAAGGTAATCTGTGATTCCCTTGTACCCACTTTTAACCAGATTACTCCCATTAGATCTCCTGTTCTTAGAAGGAACTCAGGACTCAGGAGCCATCCCTGCTCCCAGCTTAGGTACATACATGGTTACAATGAAAGCTTTTTATAAAAGTGTCCTTCTCCTTCCCCTCCTCCTCCTCCTCCTCCTCCTCCTCCTCCTCCTCCTCCTCCTCCTCCTCCTCCTCCTCCTCTTCCTCCTCCTCCTCCTCCTCCTTCTTCTTCTCCTCCTTCTTCTTCTTCTTCTCCTCCTCCTCCTCGCAGAGTTGTTCATCCCTCCCACCTTTGGGGAAATCTAGAAATAGCTAAGTAAGGGTCTTTGAGGGGAGTCTTTTGGTCCCCAGTCATGGGTGGAAGCAGAGTTTGAGAGGCCATAATTTTATTGCCAAGTTGTATTTCAGGGAACCCGATTTTAAGTTCTCATTGTTTGAAACAGCAGAGGCACAAAAATGTGGAATCTGGACTGAATCAGACATGATTTAAATGTTAGTTAAGTCCCTAACAATAATTTACCCTTTAATTTATATTTTAAGACTTAATAAAGAAATCTCCATTGATTTAAAATCCTCTTCTGAAGAAAGGTGAACAAATCTGTAGGGGACCTCTGAATTGACAGTGTACATATGTTATAATTTTGTTCTTTGAAAAAAATCAACAGCCAGAATACAGAATACTTTTTCAATTTTTTAAAAGGCTACATTAAAAATTCACTCTCTTTGAACCACTGTGGATGAAACCTATATGGGCCTTGCATAGTAACATTTTTGCAGAACTGGCTTTGTGGAAGAATTGCAGAATTGGCTTTGTGAAAGAATTATCAATTTATTTTTATGATAAACTAAAATAAAAGTTGACTTGGAAATTACTCATGTACCCAATCAGCTAGCATAGGCAAAAATCTTCCTAATTTCTCCAGCTCCCTCTGTGATTTATCTTTTCAATGGGTACAATTTTGTTCCACTGTGAGGTCCATGCTGACACAAATCATCTCTAATTCCTTCCTTTACCAAGGGCCTGGCTTTTTGAAATCACTCAATAAGTATATAATGAATGAAAACAATAAAGTAGATCCTAAAAATAGTTTCATAGGTAACAGTTATATCAAGCTTGTCTTCAAGTTTAGTTTTGAGTGGTAAATTTTAAAGTGACAAGGATTTACTCTAAAATTACCTTTTCAATGATACACTCATATGTAGGGTTTGGTATTTATAAATATGCAAGTGACAACTATTTAATAAAAACAGTGGGACTACTTTGGGAAAACCGAAACAGTGTACCAAATAGAGGATATCACTAGTTTACAATCTAAGTGAAATCTGTGGAGAAATAGAATACCTCTAAGGCTTTGGTCCTGGCTAGGACTTTTGTTCAAGCAGAATTCTGATATTTATATTCCTTAGACGAGAAACTATTTTTACACAAATTCACATATGCCAATATCTTTTGTATAGGGTACCGTAAGAGATTTTTAAAACACATTCCTCTTATCTTCTGAGGTTTTGATTTGTTTTCTTTCATATTTCTTCTTATCCTCCCATTAGTCTTTGTGTATATTCCCTTGGAGCAGAAATGTAGAGAGGACAGAGGGATGTTTAGGTCTGTTACCTCAGTTTGCCCAGGAGTCCAATACAGCAGGCTCCTTCTCTGCCTAGGACAGCTGGCTGTGCCTGGTGTGGGGGAAGTCCTTTGTTCATAAGCTATGCTACACCCTCACTCTGGTTTGTCAGCTGTCTGGCAAATCTTTGTCCTTGGCCACAAGTGTCATTAGATGACAGCATATGAACGACTTAAGGCAAACAAACCAGCACTCCTAGAAAAGCAATTCTCAATTTGTGTTCTGTGGATGGTGAGTCATGCTAGTATACTAAGAATAGGGGTGAACAGAAAACAAGGGGAAGAAGGATAAAGGACACACTCCCTGGTTCAAATTTGGAAAATACTCACTCTGGGCATTTTTGTTGGCTTGAATGGCAGCTGATGAAAATAAAGTGTCAACAAAATAAGAAGATGGTATTAAATTACTGGGAAAGTATTTTTTCTCATGCCTACATGAAAAACAGACTTTACCATTTATGTACGTCTTAAATTTTAGACATTAAAAATTATAGGAACATAGCCAAAATTAAAAATAACCTGTGTTTTGTACTTTCTTGATGTGTAACCATAGAACATTCCTTGACCTTTCTCTGCCCTCACTCTCAGTATTTAGTTACCATGGCTACCACCAAGGCTCACTTTTTTTTTTCTGCTGTGAAAGGGTAACAGTGCCATATGAGGGACAAACTGAGGGCTGAACATGCAAACTCAGAGTGTAGTCTTATTATAACATGCAACTTTCCTGAGTTAATCTATTGTGTTTTGCAGTATACATACTTATTATTCTGCTGCACTTATCCTCCATTTTGAACTTTTCCTTTTAGGTTCACATCAAACCACAAAACAGCTATGTGTTTTTGTGCTTTTTCCTTGGGCTGGAAAGAGCTTACTCATCTCTTAGGGACCAGCAAGAGTACCATCAGCTGGGAAATGCTCCATCCTCAAAGCCTGCACCTCTGTCCTAATCCACAGCCATTTGTCTTTGCATGTTTCTAATTTCTTATGATCTTAGTGGTTATTCAGGATTAGGTCTAGTAAATCCTCAGATATGAGACTGCTACTAATTCAGGATTAGGTCTAGTTAATCCTCAGATATAAAACCACTACTAAAGCATGTCCCAAGCTTTCTTTTATTTTTTAAGTTTGTTTAAATGTCTGTTTTGTAGACCAGTTTTCACATGAGAAGTCACTGGGCTGTGAGCTTTCATTATATATATTTATGATGTCTATTATGCTATATACATATATTATTTGTTATAATTATTTTGTTTTGCTTATTTTTTCTATTTCTGTATATGATTTATAATATGCCTAAAACATAAGAAGAGTAGCATAACACTTATAAATACATATACATTTTTCAGGATAAGTGATTAACTTTTTTATTTATCAACTATCAAACAAATTTGAAGATGACTGTATTAGTCTTTTCTCACACTGCTATAAAGATGCCCAAGACTGGGTAATTTATAAACAAAAGAGGTTTAATTAATTCACAGTTCCACATGGCTGAGGAGGCTGCAGGAAACTTATAATCATGGCAGAAGAGGAAGCAGGCACATATTACATGGCAGCAGGAGCGAGAAGTGAAGGGAGAATAGCCTAATATGAAACCATCAGATCTCATGAGAACTCACTCACTATCATGAGAACAGCATGGGGGAAACTGCCCCCATGATCCAATCACCTCCCACCAGGTCCCTCTCTCAACACTTCGGAATTACACTTTGAGAGAAGATTTGGGTGGGGGCACAAAGCCAAACCATATCAACCGCTGTCTTAGACTACGACATTCTTGAGGAAAGCAACATGTTTTATTTTGTGTGTGTGTGTCTTTGCATCCAGTATGATGCTGGTATGCTTGTTATGTAGTATTGTGGGACACAAAAAATTTGTGGAATGAATTATAACCCATAGTTTTCAGGCTGAGAAAGCCTGGGGGTTAATAGTAAAAGATAAGTATCGTATTTCCTTGACTTCATTTCTGCTTGAACTATTGTGGAACCTTCTCTTCACCTGCCAGGTTAATTTAAGAGGTAGTCCCCAGGGCATGTTCCTTAGGCTTTCCAAACACTGTTCTGCTCCTGAGCTGCCTTTGAAGATTTATTGATGCCTCTGCTACCTCTGCTGGTTCCAACAATGACCATTCAGGAGTGCCCCAAATCCACTCCCTGTCTCCTTCATAGACAGTTCTTACAGAGCCTTTCCTGGTGTGCTTCTGTTTCTATTTACACCCACTAGGGGCCTCAGCTTTGGCTGCATGCCCATGGAGGCATCCTGAGGAACACATTCTCTGCTATGTACAGCACTCCTTCTGCCCGTGGAAAGTGACACTGACCTTGGACCAAACTTGTAGATGGACCACAGCTTCTTCTTGTTGGACAATTCCTTTCCAAGAGGTTTCTTTGAACACTCTACACACAGAGTTGGCCTCTTGCTTCCACCCATTCTCCCCTTGCGTTCCTGTTGCCATCCAGGCTTGTCCGGACTAGACCCAAACTCAATTGGTTTCGGAGGATAGATGGATAATAAACAGAGATGCTGGCAGAGGAGTTGTGTACTAAACCCCTGAGAACTAAAATTTCTCTCTTCCTTTTTCTTCTAAATTGAAACATGAAACTCTCTTGGTGTAGCTTTTGTTTTTCCCTTTAGGTACAGAGAAAATTTTCTCTGCAATAAACACACACACACACACACACACAGTACAAATATAGTCATAAATACATGGCAATTGACTTGTAATCTCAGTGCTCAAGAGGTAATAGTAAGTGATAAGCACTGTGGTAAACTAGCTAGTAAATGCTCCATCTAAATGAGTGAGCTACTACTCAACTCCACTAGATGTAGCTATGCGGGACTAAAGATCAAGTGATGCCAAATCTTCTGACTTTATCAACAAGATCTAAATAGATTATTTGTGAAATCTGGTACCAAAAAATGTCTCATTAAACACACACACACACACTGAAACCATTTCTGCAAAGAAGGTTTGGTCTGTCGGGCATCATTCGGTAATCCACAAGTCTAAACTCTCAAGCAGGGACCCTGCTGGAAAATGAATGATAATGTGGCATATAATCCTTTCATGGAAATAATTAAAGTTTATATTATTTTTATCCCACCAAGCCAAGTATTTCTAGTTTAATTGTGGGAAGGCAGAGTTGCTGGTTTAAATAGGTACATATTCTGGGGCTTCTTTGCAATTTTCTGGACCTTAGTTCTATCTTGGCCTAGAACATTGTTTCTCCATGTGTGGTCCTGGGACTAATAGCATGAGCATCACCTGGAAACTTGTGAGAAATGCAAATTCTCAGACCCCACCCCAGACTCACAAAATCAGAAACTCTGGGGGTGGTGACCAATAATCTGTTAACAAGCTCTCCAGGGGATTCTGAGGTACACTGAAGCTTGAGCACCCCTGTCCTAGGCTTTTAGAGGAAGGTTTTCCACTTGCAGTATGGTCCTAGAGCCCCTGCAGGCTGGTATAGCCTTGGTACTCCTGCTCCTCTACCCTCAACATCAGGTTTTAGGAGCCAAGATATGCCTGATATGTGAACTGTAGGTTCAGCATGGCTTTCCAAGAAAGGAATATCAGACTGAGGCTCAAATGAGGAGGTTGACACTTGGCAGAGAAAGGGGGATTTGGGAATTAGGTATGCTGAAAAGGAAGAGGAGGAAAAAGATATGTCTGCAGTGTTCTTCCCTCCCTCTGCTGGGCTTATTTCACAAAGGAGAATAGGCTAGTGATATGATTTAAAGAAATACCTTCCTCACTCTTCCTTCAACAACCTCTTTAAAAATGGCTACTTCTATTTTCATTTCAATCAAAGATTCTCTAGTGTTACCAAACAAATACTCTGAGGAACCCAGAGTTAAAATAGTCATGCTGCTATGTGATTTAAATTTAACCAACTTGATGTCTCAGCACCATTCTACAATTCTGGAAGAAAGAGTTCAAGAGGATATGAGGGGTCATGTTTGGGCTTGGGGCACACTTCAAGGAAGTGAGGGGTAAAGAGGCCTCTACAAAAGCAGAATATCACTGGGATTCATTTTAAAATTCTAGTGAAAGCATAGAAGAGGAGCACAGATGGGAAAATGAGAAATGTGTCTAAAGTAAGGAGATGAGGAGGGACAGAAAAAGAGGCAATGGATAGGTTTAGCACAGATTACTCCTGTACCGTTCCCTCTTCCTGAGAGGTCCTCCCCAGCCTCCTCTGAGAAGAGCTGTACAGTCATTTCATTGTTGGAAAGACTGAACTCTGGCTGTCTCCAGGCCCCAGATGAGTCTTACTTCTTGCGTTTCTTTTTCAAAATCAGGGAAAGAAGAATAGTGATGAGACTTGAAGAAAAATTCCTTTGCATGCATAGTCTGAAAGTCCTATAGTACTTTATAGTTTATAAAACTGTAATCAGTATTACATTTCAAAGTTAAGATACACGTACAACTCAGGGGTACAAATCTAATAATCATTTTTTTATGAATTCAACTTTGCTCTTAACTTGCCCATCCTATTCTCCTTTCTTGTAATGCCTGACAGAAGTAGAGGACTTAACCTGGATATTTTCTGGTAAAATTTTATCTGGTCATTATTTTGTTATTGTTGCATTCAATATGCATAACTCAATCCTAGATCAAACCAAAATTCCATTTCCATCTTTCCTTTGCCTTCTCCCAAGCTCTTCTCCTCCAGTATCTTGTGGTATCACACAATACTGAACATCAGTGTTGGAGAGTGGGAGGGGAGTTTGCTAGCATGGTAGTCTGGTGGAAGTAGGATGGGGAGCACATCCAATATCTAGTTTCCCTGCTGCCATCAGGACTGGGCATGTAATTTGGAGGGTACAGTGCAAAATGAAAATGTACGTCCCCTTGTTCAAAAATAATTAAGAATTTCAAGATAGCTACATCTGAGCATTAAACTGAGTGCATGGCTCTGTGTAACTGTAATGGGTCACATGCCTGTAAAGCCCATCCTACCTGTATTCTCTGATGTCGTCTCTCAGCTTGGCTTCTGGTGAAGTAGTGCCCGTAGTTCTTTCTTGTAAAATTTTCCTATCTCTACTGCTGTCTTGGAATCACACCATAACTCACACAAAGGCTGCAGAGTCCTTCAAGCACAGCTGTGCCTTTCATTTCAACTCCAGTTTGCGTGATCTGCTTGAGGCCGTCTGCCTTGGTGACTCTCCTGTTAGTATGTCAGCTGCCTCTCCAAGCTACCTTCCGCCTTTGCTGGGTACATGGCCACTTCTGTATCTCCTCTGTACACTTTGTGGGCATTCCTTGCTATCACGTCCTTTCTACAGGCACGTGTTGCTAGAACTGTATTTCCTGTCTGCCTATCCCATGCATGATGGCTAATGTCAGCAGAGTCCTACTGTCAAAGTTTAGCCAGGAAACAGAATGTCAGGTTCTTCCACCTTAGATTCCTCAAACTTTGTGGGAGAAACCTTTAATGTTCATGTCCTCCTTCAGTTTATCTGGAAGAGAAGAAGTGGTGTTTTTTTTTCTTCTCTATTATTTTCAGTAATTTTCTAATTATTGTAAACTAGAGCACAGAATGAGGACTGGCAGAAATCATTTCTATTTATCCCAGTTTAAACACACTCATCATTTTTGTCACGTAGTCTCTATTAGGGTTGGCAAACTAAAAGCTGAGGGTCAACTCTAGCCACACCCATTCGTTTATGTATTGTTTGTTGCTGCCTTTGTACTACAATAATACAGTTGAGTAGATGCAATAGAGACTATATGGCCTGAAAAGCCTAAAAAATTTATGTCTGCCTCTTAAAGAAAAAGTTTGCCAACCCCTGTGCTAGATGCTCACAGTTGAAAGTAAGTGGCTTTGTCTCTGGTGCTACCTATGTGAGGATATTGAGAAGTGTTTGATGACTCCAATAGTTAATCTGCGATAGGTCAATGCTTCTTGCCTTAATATTTCTAGTAAATATTTTCACATACATATGGAGAGTAGAACAGGCATTATTATTTCACATGCATACAGTGTGGGTAGTACATCAAGGCATTATTGTCCTCATTTTACAGATGAGGACATTGTGGGTTAGAGAGTTAAGTGATTTGTCCAGCATTACAGAATAAGTTAGGGATGCAGCTCTTTTGATTCCTTGGGGTTAATGGCAAACATCTTTAGGAAGATTCAGCATGTTAAGGAAACAAACACTAAGGATGTTGATGTATGAGGTGATGAGACACCTTAAGGTCCAGTGTGGAGTTGGGTGTGTGCTGAGGTAGGGTGGCTGGAGGGTAGAGAAGATAGGAGGCTAAGGGCCATTATGTATTTGAAAAAAATTGTTCCAAAATGTGATGACTCATTTTCTTTTATACTTCCTGCCCACACTGAGCCTGAAACTTCTGCATTGTGGCATGACATTTTAGATAAAATAAATTTCTGGTGTACCTTAATTAGTTCATCACAAAGCTCTTCTTCAACTTTCTGGCTCTTGCTAGCCTTCACATTTACATAGCAACTAAGTTTATGTTCATTGCTTGACTGATACAGTATCCAGGGTCTCTTAACACAATATCAGAGTGATAAACATCTTTAAACATCAAATAAACATCTTTGACAGTCATGTAGATTCAGTTGCATTCATAGGATGTGTTTTAATGGGAATAATTTTTACATTTCTCCTTTATTGGTTTATGTAGTAACTATGTCTGTTTTCAATTTAGGCTCTCTGTCCTTTGATCTAATCTAAGACAAGGGATCTCAGGACCAATTAGAAGAGACAGAAGTCAGGAGGAGTTCAAAAAACACACAACTTGACTTCATACATTACAACTGATTTTAAGTTATTCTTTTATGTTTTGAAATGCTCTAGGGATTTGAAAGTAAAGACATTTAAAGGACACCTGAATACAATTGAAGTGTGTGCAGGCGATTAGAACACATGAAGTCATCAGCCCCACAAAGATGGGTGATCTGTGCTGTATTTCTTTTTTTTTCCCTTTGTCAGCATAAAGCAATGATATCATCCAAACCACTGCATGTCTTTCTCCTCATGGAGGTTAACTTGTCTTATGAACATGAACCATCAATTGGGATTTGCCTCAAGTTTCTGGAAAATGAAATAAAATTGAGAATATTTGCTATATAAAGACAAACATTTTTCTATCAGGAAATTTTGTACAGTTGGCTTAATAGAATAATCCACAAACTAGAATTTTTCTTAATTCAGTTACTTTTGAAAACCAATTCTACTCATATCCAGTTGTCATAAAATTGTTCTGTTTCTGAAGTATTAATGACTTTCTCAATCCAAGAAGTCAAAAGTCAAGACTATGAGGGCAAAGTTACCATTCAGCTCCTTTGAAAACCTCAAGTATTGAGTAGTAGAAAGGCAGTGTGAGGAAGAAGTGGGGAAAGAGAATGTGGTCTTAGAAGAAAGAATTATTGCACAACTAAGAGAAAGACTTCCACTGGAACAGTGGGATTCTTTATCATTTATTATTGTTTGAGACTTCTTGGGGGATGCTGTGCCCTGTGACTAAACGTATTTCAGCTCATGACAAGGTGAAATATGCATTTGTATGCAGTAGTGATGGCATATTCCATTCAGACTTCTTGCACATGGAGAATCCAAACAGACCTGTGTTCTAGCTCAGGCTTTCCCAGGTGCTGTCCATATCGTTTGGGCAAATGACTACAATTCTCTAAGCCTTATTTTCCTTATAAGAAGAATAATTATACTACTTGCTTTACCAGGCTGTCATCAGTATGTCAGGAAACGATTGGTGCAAAAGTAATTGTGGTTTCAGACTGTGAATTTTAAATTACTACAACTAAGCTCAAACACATCTTTAGTAATCAAAATAGGAATGATTACAATCAACACATTTTTGCCAGTGAGAAATAAGTTTGTTTATACCTGTAGCATAAAAATCTATGCTTCAGGATTCGATGAACTCTTGGAAAGTATTTTCTGGATCCTGCTGTTGTGGAAGTGTTTTCCCTGCAAAAAATTGTCAAGACTCTTGACGAAGTAGTAGTAGGTTGGCGAGAGGTCTGGTGAATATGGCGGGTGAGGCAAAGCTTCATAGCCCAATTTATTCAGCTTTTGAAGAGTTGGTTGTGAAACGTGTGGTCTGGCATTGTTGCAAGGCATTAGGCCCTTTCTGTTGACCAAGGCCAGCTGCAGGCATTACAGTTTTCGCTGCCTCACATGGATTTGCTAAGCATATTTCTCAGATGTAATGGTTTCACCAGGATTCAGAAAACTTTAGTAGTTCAGTTCGGCAGCAGACCACCAAACAGTGACTGTGACCTTTTATTGGTGCAAGTTTGGCTTTGGGAAATCCTTTGGAGCTTCTTCTCAGTCCAACCACTGAGCTGGTCATCGCCGGTTGTTGTATAGAATCCACTTTTCTTTGTGCGTCACAATCAGGTTGAGAAATGGTTTATAGTTATTGCATAGAATAGGAGAAGACAATGCTTCAACATGACGATTTTTTAAAAATTTTGCTCGGTCCGGGAGGCATCCACTTACCAAGCTTTTTCACCTTTCCAGTTTGCTTCAAGTGCCGAATGTTTGTAGAATGGTCGACATTGAGTTCTTCAGCAACTTCTTGTCTATTTGTAAAAGAATCGTTGTCAACTTCCGACAGCCAGCCACTGTGCTCCTCTTCTTTAATGCTCTCATCTACTTTGTAAAACTTCTTGAACTACCACTGCACTGTACGTTTGTTAGCAGTTCCTGGAACTAACATGTTGTTGATGTTGCCAGTTGTCTTTGTTACTTTACTACCCATTTTGAACTTGAATAACAAAATCCCTTGAATTTGCTTTTTGTAACATCATTTCCATAGTCTAAAATATATATCAAATAAATAGCAAGTAGTAAGTCATTAGCAAAAAAAGCAAGAAATGTACATTAAAACGATGTATAACATAAACACATTTATTTAAGAATGTATTCCAATATCAAATGGCAATTTCAACAATGCAAAAACCGTAGTTACTTTTGCACCAATGTGTATCAGGTGGTTAACCCACTGCTCAGTGCATCATAAGCTCTGCACTCAATGTCAGCTATTGTTATTGCAAACGAAGGCAATATTTAAGAATAATTCAGCAAATATCTACTGCTGAGATAATTTCAAAGGTACTTGTCTTTCTGGCTACCAATAGTCCTGTTTTCTTAGTGGCAGGAAAATGAATGATTCTTATTCAATTCTGAGCCTGTTGAAATATGGGAAGAAATTCTAGTCCTGGCTAACGAGGAGTCTGGTAATTTTCCAGATGTTTAGAAACTTTAATTAATCTAAATGGTGACATTCCCTTTTCTTCAGAAGCCAGATGGTACTACTAAAATGTCTGAAAAAATTATAGTAGTCAAGTAGAAAAAGTAAAGGTGAAATTTACCAGAAAACAAAAGAACATTGATAATCACTTAAATGTGAGGGTCGTACTCTTTTTATTTAATCAATGATTATGTATTGCATGCTATGTCTGGTAGTGACAGTTACATTAGAATTATAATCATAAAAAATTATAAATATAAAAATACTTTAAAATGTACTTGAGGCTCAAGCAGGAATCACTGATGTTGAAAATGCCAGAAAAAAATGTCATTATGTCATCACCACTATATATAATAGTGTATTCCTAGACAGTTAAATGCTTTTCTCTTTTATATAATTGAAAGTAGCCTTTTTCTGTGACTGAAGCAAAAAAGAAAATAATTGAAAACCCTTTTATAGATACTGGAAGTGAATATAAGTAAGTGAAGTGTAATACCTATGCTGCAAGATTACAGATCTTGAAGTCAAGGTTTATGTTTAGGAAATACTCATGAGACTTGAGTCCTGGTTCCAACTATTCCATTGATAAGCTGTGTGACTCTGAGCCTCAATTTCCTCAGTTGTAGGAGTAGAGGGGCTAACGTGCCAGTTAATTTAGGAAGGTAAAATAGAAACACTATGCTTATGCAAAGTTGTTTGCATTACAGAGGAGTCAACAAGACTAATACCAGGAGCCGTTCAAGAACCACAGTAGGCAGTATTATTAAGTGCTAAATGGGTGGTACAATCTAGACGTGCTACAGGAGTTTCGCAGAGGAATAAGTCAGTACCAGCTGAAGTAGGGAAGAGATGTTGTGGAGGGACAGTGGGAAGGAGTAGTGAGGAAGGGCGCTGATGTTTCAGGCTGAGTGACATGAATATAGCACAAGAAGTTCCAGCCTCAAGTTGGAGGGATATGGTTTGAATCTTGCTGTAGTCACCCAGGACTCAAATAATCATGAATATTTCCTAAACATAAACCATGACTTAAGGATCTGGCACCTGTGTCCTGTTTACCCTGCTGCCCGTGAAGCCAATACATCCCTAGCTTCAGAGTAATTGGGAAAATTGAACAATTTGCATCTCTTTTACTTTCTTCACTGCTAGCATTTAGGTGCCAAGTAAGCCCCCACTAGTCTATTGACTTTCCATCCTCCAAAATTGTGTTGCTATCTCTCATCATCATCTGCTGTCATTTACACTTCTATTTTATCTGTTATCTTTTGTTTCTTTATTTTTATTTTAGTGTGTTTCAGGAGAGAGTGGAAAAAATGCAAGTTTTAATTCACCATGTTTATCCCAAAGTGTACATGTTACTATCATGAAACTTTTATTATTTTAGTTTTAGAAATCTCTCCAAATATTGCTAATTGCTTTTGGCATCTGTTAACAGCAAATGTATCTAAACAGTCCTTTCTTTTTAATTATATTTTATCCAGTCATTTTAATTGGAAGCAACGAGTTCTATAAACCTGTATTCTAATATGTAAAATGTTATAAATTCAAACCATTAAATAATGTCTATCAATTGTTGTTTAAATGATTTGAAGAAGTCTTATTAAATGTCCTTAAAGAGATTATGTTTGGAACAATAACAATAATAAAAGCAAGTTTGGAAAGCACCAAGAAATTCATATAGAGAACATATAAGTGTACAGAACTGCCCAGGAAGGAGAATTGGCACATGTTGGAATAGTCAGAGGAGGCCTGAAGAGTACCAGGAAGGAACAGGCCATTTTAGGACATAAATTCATGAGCGAAGATATAGAAATAAAATATACCAGACATAATTTGTAATCAGTGACTAAACAAGCATGATTAATGTATGGGAGGCATTGACGGGTAAGACTGGAAAGACAGTTTCTGGTGAAGTGGAGGATCTTCAATACTAGGTCATGGTTAGTGGAATGGAAAGTAAAGGACAGCTACAGAACACATGATAAAAGAGTCCATCAATTTGGGGATTTCAATCAAAATGTTGGTAAGAAAGGTTACCATATATTACCATTCAAAGTTTAAAACTCAAATTGTACATTCTTTTAGACTCAGGAATTCTAGTTAAAAAAGGTATCTTATTTCATGGCAGTTTCCTGATCTAGTCTCTTGTTATTTTTTGTCCTTTTTTTCTGGAAATTTTTCTGGGCCTACTCGTATTGTTCTTGAAGGATATTAAACAGAACTTCATAAAATATTTCACTATAGTTTTAAGGTAAAATAGAATAATATTTTTCTATTTTGCCACAGTTATAATATTTTCCTTGACCTTTTGATGACAACATCACTGCAGTGACTTCAAGAGAATCCCTTTCTCTGCATTCTAACATTTTGTGAAATTACTTACAGGAATTTTCAATTTGTCTGCATAAATCTACCCTAATAGGATAAAAAATACTTTAAATAAAAACCTTAGTTATTTTTTAGGATTTAATAAGTATAGGTAATGAGAAGTAAAACAAATATTTTACATGGCTTTTTATATAAATAGGATGAAGAGAAGAAAGAAAAATTTAGAGGCAAACTTGGAACATTTCTGAGCAATATATGCTATAGAATACATGATAACCTAATAAGAAATATTTGAACATTTCATGAGTTGGGATGTTTATATGCAGATTTAACCAATAAGGTAACACACCTAGGAAGTAATCTGGCATTGATGGGGAAGAAATTAGTTGATTTAATTGGTCTTTCGCAAGTGAAAATCCACTGATGACATAAAACTAGAACAGATATTTTCTTTTTGAGTTTTTGGTGCTTTGGACATTGTCATTTATGTGTAAGAAAGAGTCAGGATAGTTCTGCGGTAATGTTCTGGAAGCTCCACTTGCAGCAGGCCTTTTGCCAGGCCACATTGTAAAATCTCAGCTTTTCTGTAATTATGTGCTTTCCTTTTCTACTATGATAATTCTTCCTCATAATTCTATAAAGTAATTTTAAAATAGAAATTAAATATATAATATTATTATGGCATCTCATTCTATGCACTAGGTAGGTTCTTGAAAATATACATAGATAAAGTAAAACCAGGAGCAGATAGGGGTTGGATACCTGAGAAGCATAGGAGATGCCAAAACCTAATTTATACAGAAAAGAAGATTTGTTTGTGGTGGGATGGAGAGTTTTTTGACCAATGTTAAATCATAACAGGAAAATATAAATTTGGAAAGGAGCAAGGGCAAAGGTGAGAGTGCTAGGGAAAATTCAAGGTCAAGATTTAAGAGCTAAGGAAGTCTGGGAACTAGAATTGCTGTAGACATTTTTTTTTTCTTTTCTTGTTCAAAAAATACTTGCTCTAGAAATACTTGTTAGTTCAGCATAAACGACTAAAAGTCTTTACATTTTCTGATTCCTGTTATATTATTCATCTGAGAATATGCTCTGGAAGGTCTGGAGCAGGGAAATAAAAAGGGGAGAGGACCATAGTTAAAAGAGGAAGTTTCAGAATAACATTTGGTCTTTCTTTTCTTCACACTCTACTTAGCAAATTCCATGCAAATTATTGCTGACTACTATGAAAGGGAAAGTAAGTATATTTTATGAACTCTGTTAAGATAATTTGCTTATCAAAGAGAAGCATCTGTGCCCCAGTTAACGCTGATTTTTTTAAAAAAGGTCATAAAACCTGATATTAATCTTCAGTTTATTTATATCTTTTTCTTGGGGAGAACTTTTTTTTAAAGGATATACACTGGGATGATGCAAAGGCATTCTTGGCTTCTTTCAGAAAATGTTATCTACATGTCTTAAACTTGCAGCTGTGCAATCAACTATACAGAAGCCTAAGGAGTTCTGGATGCCTTTTCTGTTACCTGCTTGCAACCCTTGTAAGCACAATAGACAGGATTTGGCCAACACTGATGAAGTGTTTACTATTGTTAGCTCCAGGGCTTTTAACACAATAAGTCTGCAATTGTCTCTGTTCAGACTTTACATCCTGTTTTCATAACTGTACCCTTAATAATTGACCAGATTACTTCTCAGGAAGACTTTTGAATGATTCATCATCTCAGAAGTTCCACAGTAGGGTTAATTATTTCAGAAAACCTATTATTGCTTAGTAACCTAACTTAAATTGCTATGTGAGTGTTGCAAGAGTGTCTGTTGAGGAAGACATATACATGGATTTCTCAAATTCTGTAGTGTGAAGTGAGAAAACATCTTAGTGAGCATTTGTAGCTTTTTCTGTTATTTTGAGATGAAATCTTGCTCTGTTGCCCAGACTGGAGTGCAGTGGCACAATCTCAACTCACTGTAATTTCTGCCTCCCAGGTTCAAACAATTCTTCTGCCTCAGCCTCTCTAGTAGCTGGGAATACAGCTGCACGCCACCACTCCCAGCTAATTTTTGTATTTTTAGTAGAGACGGGGTTTTGTCACATTGGTCAGGCTGGTTCACCTGCCTCAGTCTCCCAAAGTGCTGGGATTATGGCCGTGGGCCACTTCGTCTGGCCCGTAACTTTTCTTGATCCTCTGATTTATGAGGAATCTCTTCTCTTCCAATGAGCATATATTTAAGAACTTAGAGGAAAGCTGTATAGTGGATAGTATTTAATGTCTGACCTGAGTTCAAATTCTAGATTTTCTATCCAGAAGGAGTAGCTGTGTAATCCAGAAAAAGATATTTAATTTCTTTAAACCTCAGAGCTTCTTCTATAAACCTGAGTATAGCACCTACTTCACAGAATTGATATAAGTATTAAACAAATTACTGTATATAAAATGCTTCCTATACTGTGTAACACTTAAGAGCTATTAGAGATATGAAGAGCGCTATTAAAGTGAGAGCTATTAAAAATATGAAGAATATAAATGTCACTATATTTGACACATGCAAGTCCATTATTGCTTTGATGTCTTCTCCCTCCAAAATAGAATAAAGCACTTAAAGTGGACATTATCAATAACAGACTTAGTTATTCTATTGAGAAATGATGTTTATCTTCCTCATAGATGCTAATTCCTTGCTACATTCTGGATTTGTTTGTTATTGCTGAGTACTTCTGTATTCCTGAGATAGAACAGGTGCTGATTGCTGACTTTATTGTGAAGATAGATAGAAGACCTCATTTATCTGACCAAGAAAGAACTAAAAATCTATATGCTCATGCCAAAGGAAAAGTAATTACTATGAAAGTTTAATATCACAAAAGAAAAGTATTTGTTAAGAAAATATTAACATCATAAGATAAAATTAACATCATGGGTCTACCACATGAGATTTTCCATCAGTTAAAGTGAATTAATAAAGAAGGTAATGGGGAACTTAAGCTTTTAACCTGAATAATTATATAAAATAATTAGATAATTCTAAAATGAGTGGATTTTTTTTTCTGTAAAAGTCATTAATATAACACTATGATAAAATTTATTTTAAAACATTAATTTCAGACTGGCATTTTTAGAAAGAACTAAACGTAAAGTTGATACTAAATAGACTGTATTTTCTGTATGTTTGCAGATATAGTTGTGATTGAGTAAATGCAGGTAACATATGAGTAGTTATTACATTTGTCTTCTTAGGAATATCCTAATACTATGGATCCTATAAAGACATAGAAGTTTTAGGGAGACAAGGTACAAATACGTAATACAATCCCGATATTAATACTGTGTATTTTTAAGCTCTTCCTGTGCTTTGGGAACTATTGTCTGGGACTTCTATTAACTGATGATTTAAATTAAAGTTGTCAAATCAACATTTTACATGTCATCTCAAAGAGCTTTAAGATCTTTTAGAGAAAATTATTTCAGATAAAAGGAATTCACATGTGGTATGAAGTCGTACAGAATCACAGTTCAATTTGGGAAGTCCGTGTGTCTTAGTTGTAAGCCGTAACACATCATGAGTTAAATTCGAAACTCTTTATTCATCACTTCTTTTTTTTTGGCGTGGTGCTTAAGTCAGCCCATTCTGACCACAAATAAGCTGTGATAAAATACAGTAGCTTTGTTTGAAAGTGCTCTGGCTTCCATTACAAAGAAACTTCTATTCTTTGTTCACTAGAGAAGCACAAAAGATACTCTAAAATTGGAAACTAATCATTGAGTGAACCAGAAAACAGAGTGCTAGTGTCAAGGAACATTCCTTTGGTTTATATTGTTAAAAGTTGGGGTGCTGTAGAAAGTTCATACATACATAAGAGGGTCAATTTGCTTATAAATTTAATTTTCAAAAAAGAGCGTTAATGTAGATTTCAAGATTCATTGGAAGAATTGGATATTCACTGTCTGAAAGGAAACATCACACCATGTTTATTTTTTGTGTTACAAACCTAATGTTTTTTAAAAAAATCTTTCCTTAGTTTCTCAAGTATGGTTGGGTTCATAAAGGAAATTTACTTTCAGATAACAAAGTCACTGTATTTTATCTGGAATGAATGATGAAAATCTTGTTGCTTAGGTGTTCATGGTAAGGTCTATTTATACTGTGAGTTTTTAAATAAGCCCATGAGCTAATCTACCATATTTAAGGGTTTAGGCAAATTTTGTAATACACCCCCAGGATATAAGAGCTCTCTTCACAGTACTTTTAAGACCTAGCCTGTGAGTTCAGTATGTTTGTTTGTAACATACCTGTTGGTACAATCCTTTTGTTCAAAGACTGACAGAGAAACTATAAAGCATTCATCATGGAATGACTTGAATGTGCTTCTCAAGGGACAAGTTAATATCTTAGCTACTGCTTTGTCTTTTCCATTTTACCTCAAAATATTCATTTAACTTTTGATTTTGAAATTGATTCATATTCTCCCAATACTTTGTGCTCTTATTACTGTAAATGGCATTAAAAGACCTGATTTTAAAATAGAGGCTATGGGAAAATAGAATTGCATATCACTCAAAGTGACACCACCCTCCTCTTCCCTTTGCTTTTCCCTTTTCCTCTCTCCATTTTAAGCCCCCACTTTATGTGGGCTTTTTTTTTTCACAATGTGACATCCGGCTGGTTCCTGGCAGGGTTTCAGGTTTGAATTTTCTGACAAATAAAGAAAGTTTTTACTTTATCTTGAAATAGTTCTTATTTTATTTTAGAACAGTTTTTACTTTTTTATTTATTTTTATTTTATTTTGGGTCAGTTTTAGATTTATAACATTATGAAAGATAATACACATATGTCCGCACACCCAGTTTCCTCTATAATTAACATTCTCCATTAGTATAGTAGAGTAAATTGGTTACAATTAATGAACCAATATTGATATATTATTATGGGGGCTATGTAAGAGCAATATGACTTAGCACTGCTGATATTGACCTTGATCATTTGGCTTGAGGGGTTTGTCAGGTTAAAATCTTACTTACTTATATTTTTTTCTGAAGACCATCAAAGGGGTTTCCTGAAAATTTTAATGAAATATTCATTTGATTTTTCTTTATCGGTGATGTGGTAAATCTACTATAAGTTTCTGAGTATTTAGGCAAAAATAATTTTGATGGTGGTAAAGAACATCTTATCTTTTTTTTATGTGCCATAGGTGGGAATGAGATCTCGAAACCAAGGTGGTGAAAGTTCATCTGATGGGCATATCTCCTGTCCTAAGCCCTCCATCATCAACAATGCTGGTGAAAAAAGTCTCTCAGAAGATGCAAAAAAGAAGAAGAAATCAAATAGGAAGGAAGATGATGTCATGGCCTCAGGAACTGTCAAACGACACCTAAAAACATCTGGAGAAAGTGAACGAAAGACTAAAAAATCCCTGGAGTTATCCAAAGAAGACCTCATTCAACTACTCAGTATAATGGAAGGGGAATTGCAGGTAGAATCAAACTTTCCCAACTGTTGTGTTTTTGGTTTCTAAGCTATAAAATAAGAGAATGTAAATCTGTTCCCCTCTCTGAATCATGAACTTTATAGGGAAAGAGATACGTTTCCCTTATTTCTAAATCCCTAGTGCCTGGCACAGGTTTGCACTAAACAAATATTTGTTGAATGAATGATAAATGAAAAAGTGCTGATTCCAACTTTGAACTTCCCTAAAAGCATAAAATTTCTTCATTATATGATTTTGGTAATGATTTAATACAGGTCCTTTCAGTCAGTAGGTAATCAATTAGGTTATCTAATTTAGATATTGACTGTGACTGAAAAATGCAGAAATTCAGTGATGATTAAAATGGAGAGTTAAGGTCAATTGTTACTTTTGCTATTTTTCTAGAAGGTAGAGTAAAAGAGAGAAGGGGAAATAGAGGCAAAAAAAGGCTTTCTTGAAACCGTCCTCATTACCTAGTCTTTTATCTCTCTTTTTTATTAGCTTTCAGTCTCAATATTCTATAACATCATAGGAGATGAGATGCACACAAATAAGCAGAGCATTGCATTCATTATGAGGTACCTAATAGTTTCCTAAGCATTTTTTAATCTACTATCTCATATGATCACAATAAAAATGTGGATATCATCTGTATTTTATAAATGAAGAATCTGAGGCCTGGAAGGATTAAAAGTTTGTCTAGATCTCATCTCAGCCTTCCTGATTCTTCATCCTGTGCTCGTTCCTCTGTCCACCCCCACCAATCTTATTTAGTTGCTATGAACCAGGTCCCTCCCTCCCATTAAATTTGTATTTCTAGGGACCCAGGAGGCAGGCAGGAAGTCAGGATTCTTTTGAATTTTTGAGCCCTGAACAATTAGATTTCTGGAAGTAGAGGAACAATATTTTTTTTTTTAGGAGAATATAACTTAGAAAGTGGAGCTACTATTTTCATTTTTGTTTTTATTAGTTTCTTAGCTTGCATGAGCCTCTGAAGGAATAATATTACTAACAATTGCATGAAATAAAATCCTTGTTGGCTTATGGGTACTGTTAGCTTTTGAGAGGTAATTGCAACCTATTCTAAACTAGAGCGAGTCACTCTGTTCGAGTTATCATCTGTGTGTGCATACAGATAAGGAAACCCCTGGGGTAAAGAAAAACAAACAACATACAAAACTGGTGTTTAAACAAACAAACAAATATGATTGAGCTTACCATTTACCGACTGAGAAAAATCACATTGGCATTTCACAGCAAAAGATAAAATTTTCTAGAGCAGCCACTGTTACTAAAAATAGCTTCATCATGCCCAGAAATGTGGTTAGTATTTTTATCTATTAACATTTGTTGTGTACAGAGGCAGAATTACTTCACCTTTTAAGCTGCCCCAGCCGAAGCTATTGACCCGAGTAAAAGGTACAACTTTTGCCTTAGAAACCTTCACAAAACAACATCATTAGCTCACTTCTCTCCATCCATGAAGGCTCTTGTGAAACCAGTGGCTCTTGCAGACTCTCATTTCTGTATAAGGCTGTTATATCATGTTCAACTCTGGAAAGTATTTAAGATTCATATGATTTTTATATTCATAGTGGTGCTAGATATGGTTTCAGATCCTAGCTATGCAAAATATAAACTCATACTTCTGAGATATTAAAGAAATTAGTCAGAAGTCTCCAAAGAAATGCATTTTGCTTTCCATTAATCTTTATAAATACACTAAGCCTAAATTACATAATAGATATATTCTGGAGCAGCTATCAATAAGTAGAAAGTGCAAGACATCATTTATGTGAGAGGCAATGAAGAGAAAGATAAGTGAAGGACCTGGTATTTTAAGGAATTCCATGGCTAAATGATTTGCAAAGCAGATAATCTATTCCATATATAGATGTACACACACATATACAAGTCCATATATATACGCATATGTCCTTTACATGCAGATTTAACTATATTAGATTTGTTTAAAATGAGAGTGCTCCTATATTTAGAGCTATAGATATATATTCTTATAGTAGTAGACACTTGTCTTCTAGTAGCATTGTCACATGGGGGAGTGTTGTACTTAGAGTGGGAGGGAGTTGACATTAGCAATGTGAGTGGACTAGTAGAAATGTGGACGTTACCAGCCAATATCATACTGAATGGGCGAAAGCTGGAAGCATTCCCTTTGAAAACCGGCATAGAACAAGGATGCCCTCCCTCAACACAGCTACTCAACATAGCATGGGAAGTTCTGGCCAGGTCAATCAAGCAAGACAAAGAAAGAGTATTCAAATAGGAAGGGAGGAAGTTAACTTATCTCTGTGTGCAGATGACATGATTGTATGTTTAGAAAACCCCGTAGTCTCAGCTCAAAAACGCCATAAGCTGACAAGCAATTTCAGCAAAGTCTCAGAATAAAAACCAGTGTGCAAAAATCACAAGCATTCGTATACACCAATAACAGACAAACAGAGAGTCAAGTCATGAGTGAACTTCCATTCACAATTGCTACAAAGATAATAAAATACCTAGGAATACAACTAACAAGGGATGTAAAGGACCTCTTCAAGGAGAACTACAAACCACTGCTCAAGAAAGTAAGAGAGGACGCAAACAAATGGGAAAACATTCCATGCTCATGGATAGGAGGAATCAATATAAAAATGGCCATACTACCCAAAGTAATTTATAGATTCAATGCTATCCCCATCAGGCTACCAATGACCTTCTTCACAAAACTGGAAAAAAAAAATACTTTAAACTTCATATGGAATCACAAGAGAGCCCGCATAGCCAAGACAATCCTGAGCAAAAAAACAAAGCTGGAAGCATCACACTGCCAGACTTCAAACTATACTGCAAGCCTACAGTAACCAAAACAGCATAATACTGGTATCAAAACAAATATATAGACCAATGATGTAAGAGCACAGAGGCCTCAGAAGTAACACCACATGTCTACAACTAACTGATCTTTGACAAACCTGACAAAAACAAGCAATGGGGAAAGGATTCCCTATTTAATAAATGGTGTTGAGAAAACTGGCTAGCCATGTGCAGAAAACTGAAACTGGACCCCTTCCTTACACCTTATACAAAAATTGACTCAAGATGGATTAAAGATTGTTTAAATCTTACATTTGTAAGACCTAAACCCATAAAAACCATGGAAGAAAACCTAGGCGATACCATTCAGGACATAGGCATGGGGAAAGATTTCATGACTAAAACACCAAAAGCAATGACAACAAAAGCAAAAATTGACAAATGGGATCTAATTAAACTAAAGAGCTTCTGCAAAGCAAAATAAACTATTATCAGAGTAAATAGGTAACCTAGAGAATGGGAGAAAAATTTTGCAATCTATCCGTCTGACAAAGGGCTAATAACCAGAATCTGCAGGAACTTAAAATTTACAAGAAAAAAAACAACTCCATCAGAAAGTGGGCAAAGGATATGAACAGCCACTTTTCAAAAGAAGACATTTATGCGGCCCGCAAACTTATGAAAAATAGCTCATCATCACTGGTCATTAAAGAAATGCAAATCAAAACCACAGTGAGATCATATCTCACACCAGTTAGAATGGCGATCTTAAAAAGTGAGGAAACAGGCCAGGCGTGGTGGCTCATACCAATCCCAGCAGTTTGGGAGGTTGAGGTGGGTGGATCACCTGAGGTAGGCAGTTCGAGACAAGCTTGACCAACATGGTGAAACCCTGTGTCTACTAAAAATACAAAAAGTAGTGGGGCATAGTGGTGTGTGCCTGTCATCCCAGCTACTCGGGAGGCTGAGGCAGGAGAATCGCTTGAACCTAGGAGGCAGAGGTTGTGGTGAGCAGAGAATGCACCATTGCCCTCCACCTGAGCAACAAGAGTGAAACTCTGTCTCAAAAAACAAACAAACAAACAAACAAAAAAACAAGTCAGAAAACAACAGATGCTGGAGAGGATGTGGAGAAATAGGAACGTTCTTATGCTGTTGGTGGGAGTGTAAATTAGTTAAACCATTGTGAAAGACAGTGTGACAATGCTTCAAGGATCTAGAACTAGAAACACCACTTGACCCAGCAATCTCATTACTGGGTTTTTATTCAAAGGATTATAAATCATTCTACTATAAAGACACATGCATACGTATGTTTATTGCAGCACTATTCACGATAGCAAAAAATGGAACCAACAAAAATAGCAAACTTGGAACCAACCCAAATGCCCATCAGTGTTAGACTGGATAAAGAAAATGTGGCACATATATACTATGGAATATTATGCAGCCAAAAAAAGAATGAGTTCATGTCCTTTGTAGGGACATGGATGAAGCTGGAAGCCATCATTCTCAGCAAACTAATACAGGAACAGAAACCAAATACCACATGTTCTCACTCCTAAGTGGGAGTTGAATGATGAGAACATATGGGCACAGAGAGGGGAACATCACACACTGGGCCTGTTGGGGAGTGTGGGGCAAAGGGAGGGGGATAGCATTAGGAGAAATACCTAATGTAGATGATGGGTTGATGGGTGCAGCAAACCACCATGGCACATGTATACCTATGTAACAAACCTGCATATTCTGCACATGTATCCCAGAATTCAAAGTATAATAAAAAAGAAAAAATCCAAAAAAAAAATGTGGAAGTCATGTGCTATGTTTGTCAGACTAAAGATAAGAAAAAAAAAAATCTTTCTGAAAGGCTGGTGCTGGGAGGAGAAGCAGGACTATTCCTTATGGGGTAAGTTATCTTCAGCTCAGGCTGCATGTCATCTGGCTTGATATGTATTGAGTATTTAGTGAATTGTCTCCCAGGTCTCCAAAGACCACCTATTGCTATCTCTTAATGGGGTGACTTTATGTGACTCAGATGCCCTTACTCTGGAGGTGGTGTTTGGAGGTTATAATTGCTTGATGGGTACTTCCTTCCTGCTACATAAACAAAACCAACTTACTGAGATTGTGGTATTGCAGTAGAAAAATGGTTTAACACAAGGCTGGTTAAGTGGAAGGACTGGAGTTATTAAGCAAGTCAGTCTCCCTGAGAACTCAGGAGCTAACATTTTTATGGATAATTTGGTGGGCAAGGGGATAGGGAATAGGTGCTGCTGATTGGTTGGGGATAGAATTATAGAGGTGTGGAAAACAGTTCTTGTGTTTCTGGGTCGGGGCCACAGGACTGATGGAGTCATGAGTTATGAGTCCAGGTGGGGTCAGTCAGTTGCCAGAATGCAAAAATCTGAAAAACATCTCAAAACACCAGTCTTAAGTTCTACAATAGTGGTGTTATCTTTGGAGCAATTAGGGAAGTCACAAATCTTGTGGTCTCTGGCCACATGACTCCTGAGCAGTAAGGAATTATAGAAACTATGCTTACATTTTAGCAGAATTCAGGCCCCACCCCTAATCTTAGTTTCATGGTTTTTCATTAGTTATAGGTTCCTAAGTTAGGAAGGGGGTAGTTTTAGGAGGGACTATTATCATCCTTGCTTCCAAGTTAAACTATAAACTAAATTCTTCCCACGGTTAGCTTGGCCTATGCCCAGGAATGAGTGAGGTCAGCCAGTTTGTGAGGCTAGAAGCAAGATAAGAGTCAGCCACGCTAGAGTCCTCTCACTGTCAGAATCTTGGCAAAGGAGGTTTCAAGGTTCTGTAAAATATTAAAACTATAAGATACCTTTAAGGTGTCTTATCTACCTCACCTCCTTTATATTACAAATATGAAAGCCACATACGAGTTTTCTGACTTGCCCAAGGTCACACAGCAATGTAGAGTTCTAGATCCAAATTTCCTGTCCACCTGTTGAATGATCTTCCCATTATATCACTTAAATTCCATGGAGGTTCAATCAAAACAGTTGGGTTCCAGGTCCTTTCATTTATTCTTGGCCTCCACAATTTCTTTAAAGTAGATTCACATTGTAAACTCACAGACTGAAACTATTTTGTGAACAAATGAACTTTTTAAGTAAGAGAAATTTAAGGTTTTTTTTTTTTTTACACCAGGGAGACAAAATGGGATCTGAGCCTCAAAGTATGGAGCAATCTAGATAATGAGAAAAATGGCAGCAGGCAGGGATGACACATGGCCATGTGAGCTGGACACTGTACAACTCTGGGGGGCTTTGTATTCAGTACTCTAAGGATGATGTCTTCCAGAGTTGTGTAACAGTGCAGACTTTGGGGATCAGATCTCCAGATAGAAAGAAATAGGATGATACACAAAGAAAATAGCTTATGTATTGGAGAGATGGGACCAAGATCAAGTCTGCCTATAGGGGGTATGCCTTAAAAGTGACTTGGGGAAAAGGAAGAGATGGAGATTCCTTCAGGCTTGTCATGCCAATTTTCTTCTTTTCAGACTCCTTTTTGATCTCTCTCATTCTCTCCAACACTATATCCAACATTTTGGACACTGTAGACAATTCTATATGTTTTTTGGTACATCAGTAGTGCCCTACCACTTTTGGTACCTGTTAAGTGATCTATGGAAAATTGTCGAGCCAATATTATAAACAGCATGACCTTTCTTGTAGGCCTTGGCTCTTTGCAAAATATGCACATTTGCTGTTTTGTTTGCCTATCTAGGTATCCCATGAACTCTTGAAGTGCACCTTTAGTGGATATGTATTAGAAATGGAGTTGGATCTCCTACAGATTTTGCGTTTTTGGGAGTCTTGTCTAGAACCAGTAATGTAAACCTTCTCTTGAAGAGGAACATTTTTCAGACTTTTTAAGCCACACATCAGCAGATGCAGCCCTGTCATCTCAGCACAATGACTGGCCTGCATTGCCTGCATGAAGTATCTGGGATGGTTTCCATTATTATACTTCTGTCAGTAACCACTTCCAATACCAACTACTTTGTAATAAATTGGAACATTCTTACTCTCTGGGTGAAAAACCAGTTGCATATTTCCCAGTCTATACTGAAAGTAATGAAATAGTACCCCTGGTTCATCTTTTGGGCACCGTGATTAATTTCCTTTTGTATTCATCCCAAAATAGCACTTTTAAAAAGTGAGTAAACTTGGCTGTACTAAAAATGACAAACGTTCGAAAGAAATGGTACCTATGTCAAAAAGCTGTAACATAGAAGATCAGGCAAAAGGATATTCTTGTGGAATGATTCAAGAACAAGGCAATATATTAATTCTTTTTCTTGAAGCAAAAAAAAAAAAGCCATTTTATATAATAAATTCTCTGGATATTTTTACTTGGCTACATTTTAGAAAAAAATGACTTAAATTTGGTTTCATTGTTTTTCCCTTTGTTGTTATAGTTAACTCCCTTCTGCCTGTGTATAAGGAGGTACAGAGTAAACTGGATAACACAGCGGGTTAGTGCACTACCATTCCATTTGGCACTGGTGTTTGCCAGGCTAAGTCAGAGACGAAGTCACTGACACGTTGAGAAATCTCTCTTCATCCTGAGTGAATGGCAGAAGGTGTGTTGTATATTTGAAAGATAACTTATAAAACAGATAATTGGTGGATTGTTAGAAGCTTCTTCTTTTCTTTAACATCTTAACTCATAAACACTTTCTTTTGGGTTTCTGAGCCATTTTTAAAAATATTGTTCACTAGTTTCTCTTTTCCTCTTCGTCACTGACTATAAGTGAGCCTCCTGTCTGTGCTTCTTTCATTCTTTGGGCTTTAATTAATAATTAATTAATTAATTCAAAATGGATTGATCTTGCAATATTTAAGAAATATTGCCATTTGAGAGATCTGAGGAATGCAAAGATGAATAATCATAATACTTGTACTTGATGAGCTCCTACTTATGTGCCAAGTATGGTTTTGGGCACTAGATATTACAGCAACCATTAAGAAAGAGCTCATGACTTGGTAGGATAGATGAGAATATACAGGAATGAGTATTGTATTGAGTAATTGCAATATAAATTACAGGAGTACAAAGGAGGGAAAGATTATGAAAATATAAGAGCTTCACTAAAAATTTGAACTTTGAAGAGTTGTTGGGCTTTGGGCAGATAGAGATGAGGATAGGGACCAACATGAGCAGAATCAAACAGAGTGGGTGAGAAAGTCTGGGCCATGTTCATTGATGAATAGTCTGGCGTTAGTGAAGTAGTATTTTGTGGAGGTAAAATGACACTCCCATTTAGAGACTGAAAATAGAAGGTCCCCCTTACCCATCAAAATAGTCAGAAGGTGTGAGGATTCCAGGGGAGTAGAGTGATGCAGAAGTCAGGGAAGTAAAGATGAAAGAGTATCAAGGAGAGGTTTAGTTAGTCAAATCAGCAGAAAGGCCCTGTCAGGCAGGACTGAAGGGCATTCTTTGGGTTTGTTAATTTGAAGTTATTTGGGAACCTTTGTCAGAGCAGTTTTAGTGAGGTTAAGCCCATTTTCAGTGGGTTGATAAGTGAAGGAAAGTTAAATAATTTAGAAAAACCTTTTTTTGGTAATAATTAGATTTTCTGGGTTTTTTTTTTGTTTGTTGTTGTTGTTTTAAACAGCCAGAGATGCCAATTTTCCCTCTTCTTTAGCTTAGTATAAATTATTTGCGTGGCACAGAGTAAGCTAAAGAGTAGGCCTACATTTGTTGGCTTCTGGATTTGAAATCACCATGTTGCTTTTCTCTACTTTGAAGCTTTAAGTGAAACATGGGATTATTAAAAAGTAGAAGGCCAAAACAGTGTGACTTGAATGCCAAGTCCTATGGGGAAATATGATAGCATCGAAAAGGTTTGGTAGTTGACTTTATTAGTGTTGACTCTGGGCCTCAGTTTACTCCCCATGTGTCTAATGGGGATATTTCCTACCTTATGGAGTTGTTGTCATTACTAAGCTTAGTCAATATAGATGTTATCTGGAGAAGTTTGAATGAGGAAGGTATAGAAGGATAAGAGTAACTAGAGGGAAACTCAGATCAACTAAGGATTTTAGTGATAAAAGATACTTTACTGTGTTTATAGGTTAAGAGGTTGCAGAACAAGAAAAAAGCAGAGTCAAGGATATAGAAAAGAGAAAGAATTTTTGATGACAGCATCTTGGAAGATATAGGAGCGGGGGAACCCAAAGTCTGATTTTGAGTTGAACTTGGTTTTGGTCTGGAAAAGGAGAGACCCTTCTTCTTTGGTCTTGAAAAGGAAGGAGGAAAGATGAGTGGGACTAACATTTGCATGTAAGGGGTGGACAGTTGAGGTAGATCCCCCTAAAGCCTCAGCTTTCTCATTGAGGAATAGACAAAGTTATGGGCTGCTGAAAGTGAGTGGTAGTCCTGAGGATGATTATGTAGATGCTGAATGGTTGCAGATGGGAATGCTAAAGAAAGGTGATTATGTACAAATACAAGCTCTAATAAGTGAAGTTTAGGATTCAGCAGGAAGAAACCATGCATTTGCAGTGGCAGCAGTTTGTTTAGAAGCCTGGGTTTATAGGGGGAGACATATTTTATAGCACTGGATCTAGGGTTGCAGTTGTCTAAGTGGGTGCAGTGAAAGGACAATGGTATAAGAAAGTAGAATGTGTTGGCGAGACAGTGCCCAGCAGGAAGAGATCTTGGGAGAAGTGAGCAAGTCAATGGCAGGACAGGCCAGAGAGGACTGGAAAACTGGAATTTGGGTTATTTGCATTTAGAGTTTCTGGTATGACAGTTTTGTTTTTTGAGACAATCTCGCTATGTTGCTCAGGCGAAGGCAGTGGCAGTGACACAGTCAGCTCACTGCAGCCTCCAATTCTTGGGCTCAAGTGATCCCCCCATCTCAGTGTCTCAAGTGCCTAGAACTATAGGTGTGTGCTACGTGGTACAGTTTTAACTAATGCAGGGTCTTGTGTGTGGTCCTGGGAGTGGAAGTGAAAACAATTGGAATTAATGAGGTCAAGAAATGGTGAAGTTGGGATATTGGCTAAATCTCCCATTAAATGTTGAAACCTCCTAGGATTATGGCAGGATTTGGAGTGGAGAACAAGTCTATGTCATCTAACAAATATGAGCTTTGGGGACCAGAAGATCAGTAAATAACTGCTGCCAGACTACTTTTTCTAAAATGTTTCTCTGATGATTTTATTCTGTTGCTTAAGAATTTACAAGAAGTCCCTGGACCTTATCAGATAGAAATCTAAATTGCTTAGACTGATCTGAAAAAGCTCCCTCTTAGCTATGAAAGCTCATATTTAGAGTTACTTAATATGACCATCCCTATCCAATGAGGCAGTCTCTACATTTTTTCCCCATACTCTGAGACACATACTCACACATACACACTTAAGATACTTGCACGCAAAAATTGGGGCCCTCAAGGAAATTCAGGATATGTGTTTATTTTTGTCCTATCCTATACTTTCCTCCTGTACCAGTCAATATTTATTTTTCTTTTCTTTTCTTTTTTTTCCTGAGATAGGGTCTTGCTTTTTTGCCCAAGCTGGAGTGCAGCAGCATGATCACAGCTCACTGCAGCCTCAATCCCCCTCACTCAAGCAACCCTCTTTCCTCAGCATCCTACATAGCTATGACTGCAGGCATGCACCACCATCCATGGCTAATTTTTTTGAATTTTTGTAGATAAGGGGTCTCACTATATTGCCCAGGCTGGTCTTGAACCCCTGAGCTCAAATAATCCTCCCGTCTCAGCCTCTCAAAGTGCTGGGATTATAGGCATGAACAACTATATTCAGTGCTATTCAATATTTCTTTAGGGGCCACTAGAGGCTTACCTCCTCTGTGAAGTATTTCCTAATGACTTGTGCCCCAGTGCTTATCTTTCTCCTGCCATGAAATCCTACATTGATCCTTCATGAAGTGAACCATAGCACTTCATACACCTGTATTCCCTAAGTATTGTATGTAACTACATCTTGTTGCCCAAAAAACTTCCTGAAAGAAACTGTGTTTTCTGCATCTTTTGTGTGCCTCATTATATCTAGAAAAGGGTTAGACATATCATCGTTAGTCTATTAGTAACTGGTGATTAATCTTGAAATGTTCTAATATTTATACACCCTATTTGACAGTCATAAGATTAATATTTTCAACATCTGCAACATACTCTGAATTATATAGGAAAAGTCTAAGTGTCATAATGTATAATGTTATTGAATTAAAAGTAACAGTCATAAATATTTACAATGATATTCCTACTACAATACTATGATTTTACTTTTCTGTCATCTTTAACAAGAGATGTCATAACTCCATTGGGAATGGTGATAATCAGTTCAGATGGAATTACTTGTGCAACCAAGCACAATAGGGTGATCCTTCCAGGGTACCATTTATCACTTTTTTCTTTAAAAATGGCTTTTCTCTTTCTAAATGAGTTCCATTTGTCACATGGGAAGGCCTCCAGTAGAATCCTTGTGCTTCTGAAGAATGAGGCTTTTAGTTACTCTCTATGGCTTTTTAAATTGATGACTCACCTGCACTTAATATGTATGCTCCATCTTTAGAATCTCAGGCTGAGGTCACTCTGAGCGAGGCTGCCCAGTGAAACCTCACACCATCAAAATGGTCAGCGGGCTGAGAATGGCATGTCTTTGCTAAGTTTAGGAGACAACAGAGAGACAGGTTGCTTTCTTATTAAAATCAGGACCAGATCTGATTTTTTGTTGAGTACAATGCTTCAACATCTCATGTGTCCAGTAGTATTGTTCACATTTTGGCAAAGAGTTTTGTTGTCTGATTTTCATTGTTTCAGGAAGAATACTTACTTTTAGGGCTCCTAATAAAATGAGAAAGTTGGCTTTTCTGCAGTGAGAATAATGTTCTCATTGGTGTTGTAGGGGAGAACTTTAGTTTTACTGAGAAATGTAAAAAAATACATATTAATAAAGAAAATCTCTCATAAATCCTTTTATTATTTTATAAGAATCTGGTCATGGGAAAATACCACATAAGGGTAATATGTGAAAGATGGAGGTTTCCTCCTAAATGGCTGCAGCCTGCATTTTCCTCAGTGAAAATGGTCTCTATTTAGTAAACTAAATTATATCTGAATATTACAACTTACCTGTACAAATATTTCCCAATTATTTGGGGATGTGCTCTTTTTACATGGAGCCATTTTCAAGTAAAATTAGTTTGTACAGATAACTGGTATGAGAAATGGATGTTAGGTGGAGTAAGACATAGGGCATGATGAATTTGTGATTCCAGAAGGACCTCCAGGAGAGATGTCACATAGAACACTGCCAAATCTGAAGCTCAGGAGGGATAAGGTCTAGACCGGTGCTGTACAATAGTTTATTTGAAGAAGAAAATGTTCTATATATGACTTGTCCTATAGGGCAGCCATTAGCCACGTGTGGTTTGCGAGCTCTTGAAATGTGGCTAATAAAGCTGAGGAACTAAATTTTACATTTATTTAATGTTAATTAAATTGAAGTTGCCACAGTGGCTAGTGGCTACTGTATTGACCAGCATGGATATAGAAAAACAACAAGGGACTAATCTGAAGAGACCATGGTTGAAGCAATGGGATAAAAGAATAAAAGGAAAAATTAACACCAAGGAGATTCTCTTAGAAAACAAGTATGGTTAAGTGTGGTGAGAGAACAAAGAACTGGCCAAAGAAAAAAAGACATGGTTAAAGAGAAAGGAAGGTGATCAATCAGAATGAAGATGTGTTGTGAATGCGAGGGAGGAAGAGACCTTCAGGAAGACATAGTTCTCAATGCTGCTGCAAAGCTAGAGAATGAAAATTGATGTCAGGCCATTTATTGAGCCGGCATTTAGAAGGTGTGTTTTCCAAGGAATGGTGAGGGTTGATACCAAACTACTGGTGTCCAAAAGTGCTTGGGCAAACTTCACTTTTGACAAGTTTGTGGATAGATGGCAGGGCTATCTCTAAGGGAATAGTAGGGGAGGGAAAGGGGAAAGGCTTTTTTTTTTTTTTTGAGGTGGATTCTCACTCTGTTGCCCAGGCTGGAGTGCAGTGGCTTGATCTTGGCTCACTGCAATCTCTGCCTCCCCTTTCAAGGCTGAAGAAGGGTTCAAGCGATTCTCCTTCTTCAGCCTCCTGAGTAGCTGAGACTACAGTTGCCCACCACCACACTCAGCTAATTTATGTATTTTTAATGGAGATGAGGTTTCACCATGTTGGCCAGGCTGGTCTCGAACTCCTGACCTTGTGATCTGCCTGCCTCAGCCTCCCAAACTGCTGAGATTACAGATGTGATCCACCGTGCCCTGCCAGGGAAAGTCTTTTTGTTTTGTTTTGTTCTGATTTTGTTCTGAAAGGGGACACTTAAATGCTTTATATATATTAAGTACAAACTTCTTTCATAATTTCCAGTCCCACTCTTGCTCTCTTTGTCTTCCACAGCTTCTTTGATGTGGAAGTATTTTACCTGTAAGACTGAGATCTTCTCAACTTCTTCCCACAACTAAAATACTCTGTTCATTGCCTCTCCTTTCTTTACTTCCCCCTTCACTAAAAGTAAAGTGTCCCTTTTTGTCAAAGCTAGTTCTGTTGACTTGATCCTGCTGCCTTCCCAGACTAACATATCTCTTATCCTTCCCTCCCACATCCCTGAATCTCCCATGGCCTTTAGCACCAGACTCTTGGGGGGCCTGGAAACTTTCCAAATAAAGGGAGCTAGATTGTTCAAATCTCTTGCAGCTCTTTAGGCATGGAATTATTGTCAGAAAGGTTTCCACCCTCTAGGGAATATGGACATGAAATATTTGAGTTCCCTTTTTCTAACATTCTCCTGACTATATGCATACTCTTCTTTCCTCCCTCCATGCTATTCAGGGACCTATAGCCTCACATAGGTAAATTCATATCCATGTTTTTCTACATTGATTATTTTTTAACAAGACATGTACTTGTCCATGTTTGTCTTTTAAAAATCTATTTTAACTTAACAACTTCTTGAGAATAGACAATGTCTATAAAACACTTTGATAGGTGCTTTTTGAAAATTAATTTGTAGTTCTAATTGGTTAATACAAACTGTTTATTTTTAAAATAAAGCGTGTATTTCTAGTTTAATTTTTAAAGTATTGCATGTTAAATGCAAAAGGTTGGCTTTGGCGGAACCTTCGGCATAGCAACCAAGAGTAAGACTGTTGCCAGGTCATGATGAACACCCTGGATTTGTTTTCTACCTGTTACAGTGCCTAACCCCTGCAGCACTTTACCTCTTTTCTCCACAGATGTGTTAGGCCACATTAGCGGCAGAGCTGTATCTCATCCAGGAACCAGATGGGATCCTGTCCTGAGAACACTGTCATCATAATGTCCTGATTGCCGGGTGAAATGATAGGATGCCTGGAATTTCCTTTAAAAGGCTCTAACCCCTCATTTTCAAAACAAGCATATGAAGAGATAGATAGGTGGTGCATTATACTCTTCAGGTTTCTTTGATGTATGTTTAAAACTTTTTCATAATACAAAGTCTAAAAACAACATATGAAATGGCAAAAGAAAAATGATGTCTATGTTGCCCATGTGACCTTCCTGTGCTGCCTAATAGATGCCAGGATTCTCATTATTTTATTTAATAATCACAATAACCGTAAAAGGTTAGATGAGGTCTGAACAGAAGCCCAGAGGGTTTAAACTTCGTTTAACTCCGTTAAGAGCATTTCCTTGTAAGGTGTGCCATGCCTTTCTGACCCCAAACCCAGTGCCCTTTTGTTCAGCACGCATCTCCAAAATCTGTGGCATCACATTGCTTTAGCATTTTGTTTTAAAATAATTTCACTTTGTGCTAAAGACTGAAAGCTAACTATTTTAAGTCACAATAAACCGACAAATGTATATTAATGGCCTATTGTATGACAGTAAAATAATGTGCTGCTATTGTTTTAGCATCCAAGTTGAGGAGCAAACTCACTGGAAAAAAGAGTTGGATTCCACAGATAAGAAGAGGAAACATCAATTGTTTGCCAACAGGATTTATTTTTTTTCCATACAAAACAGCACATTTTAAAATTCACAAAAACTTGGAATATCTTTTTTGGTCTCTAAGTCACAACTTGAATTAATATTTGGTTTCCCTTCAAAAGTCTGGTTTATCCCCTCAAGTGCATCTTTCTCTTTTTCATGCTTCTTAGTAGGAGTCTAAAAACGTGAACAATAGAAATCAATTGTAATGAACTTAAAGGTGACATAGGCCAATGCCATTGTCAAACTGGTCATTGAAAAACACTGAAAAATTAAGTAAAATTTTATACTTTGAGGAGCCATTTTCATAGTTTGTCACCAGAGAAGTTTCTTTGAATGTGGAATGTACCAGAAAGCATGAGGAGGTAGTATAGTGCTCTCTCCTTAGCTGTGAAATTGGCTCTGTGTTGCTTCATTGCAACCGCCATTTTTTGTTGATGGCCAGTCTTCTCTTCCTTTGGGAGGGTAATAAGGGGAGGATGTAGTCTGAGTGGTTTAGTAAAAGTATAAATTTCTCTTTAAGCTAGGTGCATTTTGCTGGCTTACACTATTCATATAAAACTTTAAAAAAGATAGTTATTAAATATTTTTAAGAATAAAATGTAGACCAGGATGTCTAGACCATAGTGAATTTAAATTTTAATTGACCGAAATAAGTGAAATGCCACTGTACCACACCACTTACAACTTTTATCACCTTAACATTGTTTACAAGTGCCTAGTACAATCTTTAACCTCTTTTTTGTTTCCTTCTCTCTTCCGAACAGTTTCAGGGACACTCTTGAAAGTCACTGGGCTAATACTTATAGAACGGCCCTCTCTTAGGTACTTCGTTCCTCAAGATCTTCCCTCCTTTTGGCCTCAGTGATCCTCAGGAGACCTCTCCTAGTGTAGTGGTGATGGAGGGTTTGTTCTGAAGCTCATTTGACCTGCAATATCTTTTGGTTTGCAGGTGAGGTTACAAATGCCGACAAAGTAGTGGAGTATGTTTCTTTGCAAAACTAACTGATCCAGCTAAGATTTAAAATGACTTCATAAGTACTGCATCAACCTGTCATAGACCAGCTTCAACACAATGAAGGGCTCAAAGTGACTCATATCATAAGGCTGTCAACAGAGAAATGCTTTTTTCCAAACTCTGTATGTAAGAGAGAAAGCAGGGTACTGATGAAAACCGTTGAAATTCTTTTGCTGTGATAATACATAATCAAAAGAGGACATAAATTTGATGAAATAAGAACACTGTCACTTGAATCTTTTCAGCTAACATGTAATCCTATCTGTGGATATAGTCTTGTGCTCCAATAATGTATATGTTTGTATTGGCAGGAAAGGACTTCTGTAGACCTTTCCAAACAGCAGCCATTAATCTCTAGAATACTTCGAGGTTAAACATTTCCTCATCAAGGGCCTGAAAGTAAACATGAAACAATGTTCACAAATTTAAGCAGCCTCTGGGTTGTCCCTTTACCCTTCAAAAAATAGAAATAATGAGAGTACATTTACAAGTCATGGTTCTATGAGGATCAGTTAATTTATGAGGAAAATCAGCTGTAAACCAAGAGTTTGCATGTTCCTCAGCAGATGAAGGAAACAGTCTCACATGCTCAAAAGACATGAAAGTAAGTGACCCTTGAAGAGTGGAGGGAATGGGATCTTAACATTACTGTTTTTAACCTCAAATGGGTCTGCCCCAATATGGCATGTTATAATTCCTGCCGACTGGGAATAATAATAATAATTAAAATACATATATATATTTTATGTGTATATATGTTATGTAAAAATCTGTATATGTATACATATATATTCAATTAGCAAACTTTTTTTTTTTTTGAGACGGAGTTTCGCTGTTGTTACCCAGACTGGAGTGCAATGGCATGATCTCGGCTCACCACAACCTCTGCCTTCTGGGTTCAAGCAATTCTCCTGCCTCAGCCTCCCGAGTAGCTGGGACTACAGGTGTGCACCACCATGCCCAGCTAATTTTTGTGTTTTTTTAGTAGAGACAGGGTTTCACCTTGTTGACCAGGATGGTCTCGGTCTCTTGACCTCGTGAACCACCCTCCTCGGCCTCCCAAAGTGCTGGGATTATAGGCATGAGCCACCGTGCCCAGCCAGCAAACTTTTTAAACCTACAAACAATGTGTAAGATGAGTTGTGTTCCAAAGTAATGAAAATATGCATGTCTTGGTTTTTCTTTAATGGAATGTAAATTCCTAGTTTTGAGTTTACAAAAGATAAGCATTTGAGTACTGATAAAATCAATGTTGCATATAGAATATGAGCCTTGTTTGTAATCTTTGCAATATCTAACATGATTTATTTATAGATGGTTGTGGCATAACAAGTCAGCCCGAAGTGCCCGGCATGCTGACTACAAAATACCTGAGCAAAGACCTTCCTTGAAAAGAAACTTACAAATCCTGACTGGGAGACACTTACAGGGTCACTGAAGAGTCCAGCACGGGAAGCTTTGAACATTGCACTTTCTCTCCAGAACTAATTGTTTAAGAGACATAGGCTTCCCTTTGTAGCCTGTGAGACAGGACATAGGTGGTTGTTAAGATCCCATTCGCTCCTGAGTGTCACTGCCTCAGTGCAATTATCTTCTCTGATACCATACTGTTGTCCACCTACAACAGAGAGAAGATAAACAGCCTGGACATTCTCATTTATTATCTATCACCACATGATAGTGGATTCAACTAACAAGGGTATAATTGACAGGCAATTATGGAATTCCAGGCAATGGAGAGAATGTAGAAGAGTAAGCCACGTAGTCTCTGAAGTCACATAGCTGGAGAGACATGATCTCCACTGCCACTGCTTTACTTCAGGGATCCTCACCACTGCTCACATGGTTTATTGCAACAGACTGTTAATTGGTATGCCCTTCCGGCAGTCTTGTTCCCCTTTGGCTAATTCCCCAGATCACAGCAAGAGTTAGCTTTTTAAAATACAAAATTGAGCAAGTCTCTCTTCTGCATGGGCTTTCATGGAATGACCCCTGCTCAACACTGCTCACCACTTCGGCCTTATCTTTCACTACATTTCCTCAATTTGTGGTCCAGTGACCTGTCTGCAGTCCCCTGAATATTTCCTGTCTTAAATAGTGTTGGGAGCCTCTTATTGGAGAGTATTCTCTTTATGCATTATGCAAATGATTTTAAAGAAAAGGCACTAATATTGCGTGTGTTCCAGCTTGGCTGCTGAATATAGTGTGTTTATTCTCTTCATTGATTTTTGTCCTGCTTTATTTTTTATGTTGTTTCCACATCCAAGTCAAGGTCATAAGGTAGAGAAAGAAATTCTCTATACAAACACTTACTGTTAAGCTAGTACTTAAAAGCTCATTCCATTATTTGTTGTATAATAACTTGCTTGCATATTTCGTCAAGGACTCGGGGGAAAGGACTTTTGTTCTGTCCAGGTATTAGAAACTTTTATCTTTTGATAAAGTGTCACTTCAATTTCTCTTCAAGGTGGAGTCTTACTGTAATCACATTCTCAGGAATTATGTTGTAATTATAAAACAAGACAAGTATATGGGTGGAATCATGCTCTAATTCAGTAGTAAACTGTGTTCAAAAATTAGGCAAAACATTAAAATATAATTCTAGGAGTAAAGTTTATATATTTAAATTTTTTTGGCCTGGCATCGTGGCTCACACCTGTAATCCCAGTACTTTGGGAGGCCGAGGAAGGTGGATCACTTGAGGTCAGGAGCTCGAGACCAGCCTGGCCACATGGTGAAATCCCATCTCTACTAAAAATACAAAATACCTGGCATGGTGGTGGGTGCCTGTAATCCCAGTTAATCAGGAGGCTGAGGCAGGAGAATCACTTGAACCTGGGAAGTAGAGGTTGCAGTGAGCCAAGATTGTGCCACTGCATTCCTGCCTGGGTGACAGAATGAGACTCCATCTCAAACATATTATATATATTGTTCTGAAATCAGCCTTTTTCTGATTTCAAATATGGCTTGGAAATTTTACCTATTAGTGTAACCAGGGTGGGGCGCAGGGGCTCAGCTCCCTCCCATGCTTGCCAAAGACGTTACCCAGGGCTGGGAGCAGAGCTGTGGGAGCTCCCAGAACTTCCTGTTCTCCAATCCATATGTTTTCCCCGATGTGCCTAGGTCTTTGACCTCTCTTACCCCAGGAATGGGGAAGGGGTCCCGGAGGTGTGGTGAGCTTACCATTGGAATAAATATCTTGGACCCAAAGAGTTTAGCAGATAGTGATTTATTAGGCAGAGAGATATTTATTAGGCAGAGAGAAAGAGAGAAGGAGAGAGAGAGCTCCTATGCTGCCATGGGAGGGGATCCAAGGGAGGATCCCACTCCTGACCTCAAGTGATCCACCCTGCTTGGACTTCCAAAGTGCTAGGATTACAGGTGTGAGCCACCTATCCCTGTAGGTAAGGAGCAGTGTGTTTTTAACCTTGGAGTTATTCCCATCCTATTCAAGTTCTCATCCAATGAGAGGAGTTCTTTCAAACTTCAGCTGGAGTGATTGATCTTCCAGTTTCATATAGGATTGGCTGCCCAGCCCACAATCAGAGCCCCCTCCTTCCAGAGCTTTGGGTGGGGGAGCTTTTTGGAACACAGAAGCTCACTTGGAATTTCTACCTAGCCCACGGGAAAGTCAGACAAAGAACGTGAGGCTCCCTGATGGGGGTGTGGATGGAGGCATGGTGCTGGGAAGCTCCTGCCTTTGAAACCAGCCCCTGGTGGACCCACACAGTCCCTCATTAGTACACATAGAGATTTTACGTTCATTTCAGTGACTTTAGAGTGTATGATATTTGGGTTCATAGTGCAGTGTCCTGTTGCAGAACATTTAAGTTGTACACAGTTTTCACTATCATAATCAGTGCTCCATTAGTACATTATGTTTATATATTACCACACAGATAAGAGTATTTCTCTTGATTAAATTCTCAGAATTGAAATTGCTAAGTCAAATGGTATATCAATTTATGATAGATTTTGCAAAGTTGCCCTTCATAGGCCTGGTTTCTCACATTCCTGCCAACACAGTACATTATCAGTTGTTTTACCAATTTGATGTTGTAAGTCCTTTGCCAATCTGATAGATGAAATGAGTATTTCCCAGTAGTTTTAATTTACATTTCTCTTACGAGTGAGGTTGAACATCTTTTCAATTGTTGTTAGAAATATTTATATTTCTTTTCTGTGACTAGTCTGTTCTTCTCTTTGCCTGTTTTTCCATTGGATTGTTAGTCTTTTACTGATTAATGAGAGCTGTTTTTATGTAACAAAGCAATTAGTTCTCTTTGATGTGAGACATAAATCAAATATTTTTTCATATCTCATTTTTATTTTGACTTTATTTTGGCATTTTTTGTTATGCAGAATTTATTATTACTATTATTGGTCAGATATCAATCTTTTGTTTTATGGCTTCTGATACGGATTAAAATTTGAAAGGCCTTCCCACTCTTAGATTATGCAAAATTTCTTTCAAATTTTCTTCTACTTCTTTTTCCCCCCAATTTTTCTTAAATTTAAGTATTTAACCCATCTGAAATTCATCTTAAAGTAAGCTACTTTACTTATTTGTAGATGGCTGTTAATAGCAGTCAGGGTCTAGTCAGGAAAACAGAAAGCACACTAGATATCTCAAACAGAAAGGAGTTAATAGGGATTTGGTCACACAGATGGTAGAAGCCTAAAACAGTAAGAGGAGAATGCTGAAGTAAACAGATAAGAAGCAGCTATCACCTCTAGGGCTGAGGAAACAAAGGGAAGACATAAGATGACCAGTGCTTAGGACTACAAAGGAGGAATCCCTCTGCGGAGGGCTTACTGTCCAGCCTCTGCTAGTACCTCTAAGGGAGCTTGATGAGGCTAGTTGTGAGAGGCCTGAAGAACCAGGAGCTGCAGCTAACTGCTACTACCGGAGCAACATTGTCAGACACAGGACAAGGAGAAAGGAAATCTTTCTCCCCATCCCACCTTTTACTGTTCCTCTACTGACTTCAATTAGCAGAACCCAACAGAAAGCATCTAGAACAGGAGCCTGGGAAATATAGTTTGCAGAATCTCAGTATCACAGAGTAGAATAGATATAAATGGTTTTATAACTGAGAGGTAATGAGTAAACAACCATTATTTGCATAAGCTATTTTACATTATGATTTGAAATGCCACTTTTATCCTATAATATTTAAATCTACTTATGGGTTTTCTGGTTTACTCCAGAGAGTTCTCTACCTATTCCATGCTGTAATACCATATAGTTTTAATTAGTGTTGTAGTATATGCTTTTATATGTGGGAAGGCCAATCCTTTCTTATAATGCTTTTTCTGAATTTTCCGAACTATTTTTTTTTTACTTTTTAAAAACGTGGGTTTTTACTTAAAAGACCTTTAAAGGAATTTAAAAAATATGAACCAATTTTAGGAAAATGATGTTTGTTTTCTTTGGGATTTTAAAATTATTTATGGTGATCTGAATCTTCATATATTAGTTACTTAATAAATATATTTAAATAACTATTAACATTTAAAAATATCATTATGGCTTTTTTTTTTTTTTTAATTTTTTATTGGATTATAGGTTTTGGGGTACATGAGCAGAGCATGCAAGACAGTTGCGTAGGTACACACATGGCAGTGTGCTTTGCTTTTCTTCTCCCCTTCACCCACATTTGGCATTTCTCCCCAGGCTATCCCTCCCCACCTCCCCCTCCCACTGGCCCTCCCCTTTTCCCCCCAATAGACCCCAGTGTTTAGTACTCCCCTTTCTGTGTCCATGTGTTCTCATTTTTCATCACCCACCTATGAGTGAGAATATGCGGTGTTTCATTTTCTGTTCTTGTGTCAGTTTGCTGAGGATGATGTTTTCCAGATTCATCCATGTCCCTACAAACGACACGAACTCATCATTTCTGATTGCTGCATAATATTCCATGGTGTATATGTGCCACATTTTTCCAATCCAGTCTATTATCAATGGGCATTTGGGTTGATTCCAGGTCTTTGCTATTGTAAACAGTGCTGCAATGAACATTCGTGTACATGTGCATTATGGCTTTTTAAAAAAATTCTATCTCTATGTATTTCAAAACAGTTTTAATTTTATTATATTGACAGTGATTAGGTAAACAGAGAAAGTCCAGGGATCCTTTCCTTTGTCAGCAGTTCTTTATTTACTTCCCTGTTTCTGAGTCAATGTGAACCTCTAGAAAGAAAAAGGACCAAACTAGGTAGCTTTGTGTAATCCAGACAAGATATAATAATGGTGACTTGGATTAGGGCAGTGTATTCGTCTGTTTTCATGCTGTTGATAAAGACATACCTGAGACTGGGAAATTTACAAAAGAAAGAGGTTTAATTGTACTCACAGTTCCACGTGGTTAGAGAGGTTTCACAATCATGGCAGAAGGCAAGGAGGAGCAAGTCAGCTCTTACATGGGTGGCAGCAGGCAAAGAGACAGTTTGTGCAGAGAAACTTGTGTTTTTAATACCTTCAGATCTCGTGAGACCTGTTCACTATCACAAGAACAGCATGGGAAAGACCTGCCCCCTTGATTCAACCATCTTTCACCAGGTCCCTGCCGCAACACATGGGAGTTATAGGAGCTACAAGATGAGATTTGGCTGGAGACATAGACCAAAACCATATCAGGCAGTAAGAGTGGTGGTCAGGGGAAAGTGCTCAGATTTTGTATAAATTTTGTAGGAGAGCTCATTGTATTTGATGGCAGGTTGATTGTGGGATATGTGAGAAAGAGATTCGCTAAGCCTGACTCCAAGGTTGTTTGCCTGAGCAAATGGGAAACGGGTTGTCTTTTACTGAGATGTGGAAGACTGCAGGTGGAGCAGAGTAGACAACTAGAAATCAGAAATATAGTTTTGCACAGGAAGTTTCAGATGCCTGTTAGACATTCAAGTACAGAGAGATGTCCAATAGGCATTTGAGCATTTGAATATGCGTCTAGAGTTCAGTTCAGGGAAGAGGTCTGGGCTGGAGTTGTCCATGTGTGAGTCATATGTATGTAGATACTATTTAAAGCCCTCGAAATCCAGTAAAATCCATGAAGTAAGCAAATTTAGATAGAAAAAAATAAGAGTCCAAGGTCTAAGCCCAGGGAATACCAGCACTGAGAGGCTGGGAGGATGAGGAGGACTCAGCAAAGAAGAATGAGAATGAACAGTTTGAGAAGAAAGAGGAAATTAACAGGTAGGGTGTCTTGGAGTGAAAGTAGAAAATTTTTCAAGGTAGGGAGAAAGATCCAAAGTGTCAGATGCTGCTGATGGATAAAGAAAAATGAGGAGTGAGAGTTAACTATTGAATTCAGCAATAGACAGTTCATGATTTGCCTTCATGAAAGGGTTTCAGTGGAGTACTAGAAGGAGAAGGCTGAATGGAATGGGCTCAAAGAAATCCCAGTCACATGGGAGGAGAGAATATTGGAGACAGTATATATAGGCAATTCTTTCAATGAGTTTTACTGTATAAGAAAGGAGAGAAATGAAGTGGGATCTCCAGGGGAAGTAGAGTCAAGGGAGGGCCTTGTTCTGATGGAAGAAATAACAGTATATTTGGATGCTAATGATAATGAGTTAGTATGGAGGGAAACTAACCATGGGTAAAGGCTTGGAGCAATGTCCCAGTTAGTCAAAAGAGGATGGGATTTAGTGAATAAAGCAAGAAGTTCATGTTAATTGGAAGCACAATCAGTTTACTTCTAGTAATAGGGAAGAAGTTCACATTTACCAGCAAAGATGCAGTAGGTATATGGAAGTGGTAGGAGATTATGGAAATTCTTCCCAAATTGTTTCCATTTTCTTGGTGAGCCAGGAAGCAATGGGGTAGATGTGTGATTTCATAAGGCAGAAGTTATGAAATAGTATATGAGAGTGGACCAAAGGAATATAGTGTGATTTTTTGGATAGAATTAACAGCCCAGTTAAAGTTAGTGACCATGAATTTGAAATAAGATCAGTTGGCATGTGTTTTTCTCTGGGGAAAGAGATTTAACCAAGGCTGTAATTTGACCAAGAGAGTACAATCATGTGAGAGAAAGGGCATGACATTAAGAGTGTACGCAATTGAAATTTAAGCTGAATGAGAAGGAAAATGAGCACATGGAAGGAGGAGGGTGAAGGCTAATCAAAAGATGACAAAATCAATGGATTATAGTGTGCTGCCATTAAAGCATTGTTGGATTTTTAGCTCTAAAGGGAGTAAACTGGAAATATAGAAGATGGTGTTGGAGAGTTGAAATACATAGATGGTAATAATTTTTTATACTAATGGCAAAAACTAGGGTATGACCTTATAAGTGAAGGCTGAAGTAGTGTGAAAAACAGAATCATGAGAGGAGGGAAGTTCAGGGAACTGGGAAGTCAGAACATCTGAAAAGTCATCTAAAAGGATATGGAAGTCACCAAAAAAATTGGCAAAAGTGGTGTTAGAGCAAATAACAGCAATCCAGAAGTGAAAATCTTCAAAGATGGAAGGAAAATGAATGACCCGGGGTATTGAATGGCCCACGACTATTGATATAGTTTGGCTGTATGTACCCACCCAAATTTTATGTTGAAATGTAATCCCCAGTGTTGGACATAGGGTCTCGTGAAAGGTAATTGGATCATGGAGATGGATTTCTCATGAATGGTTTAGCACCACCCTCCTTGGTACTGTCCTCATGATGGTGAGTGAGTTCTTGTGAGATCTGATCATTTAAAAGTGTGGCATACCTCCCGCCTTGCTTTCTTGCTCCTGCTTTTGCCATGTGATATGGCTGCTCCCTCTTTGCCTTCTGCCATGATTGGAAGCCTCCTGAGGCCTCCTGGGAAGCAGATGTCACTTTGCTTCCAGCTGTACAGCCTGTGGAACTATAAGCCAGTTAAACTTCTTTTCTTATAAATTACCCAGTCTCAGGTATTTCTTTACATTATTAGCAATGTAAGAATGAACTAGTACAACTATTAACAGAAAGGATACAAATCAATATTATTTGATGACATGAAAGTAAAAGCTAGTATATTTTAGGAAGTAGGGAGAGAGAATTATTTGGAAGCAGTGATGATGAGCAAGGAGGGAAATCTACTCTACATGCAGGCCCATTGGTACAAGGAGAGTGTCATAGAAACTATCTGCTTCTGAGCTGTTGGGCAAGTAATGTCCTCTGGAGAAAGCCAGTGTTCCTTTAGAGAAGTAGTTCTAAAACTTGGCCACAGTTATGCAGACCATATCCCAGACTAATTAAATACCCACCTCTGGAGGTAGGGAACTATGCAGCTGTATTTATTTTTGTTTTGTTTTGTTTTTTGTTTTAAGCTTTGGGTGATTCTGAAGTCCAGCCAAATTTGAGAATCACTACCTTAGAGCAAGGAGGTGAAGGGAACATTCTCAGAAGAGTTTGTGAACTGAGGAGAATTTACTTGTGGTTGAATGTGAGTTTCAGAGAGCACAGTGGAAAAGTCTCAGTCTCTGAGACTTTTGAAAAGTCTCTTCACAAATAAACTAGGAAATCTAGAAGAAATGGATAAATTCCTGGACACATACACCCTCCCAAGTTTAAACCAGGAAGAAATTGAATCCCTGACTAGATCAATAGCAAGTTCTGAAATTGAGGCAGTAATTAATAGCCTACCAACCAAAAAGCCCAGGACCACACAGACTCACAGCCATATTCTACCAGAAGTACAAAGAGGAACTGGGTCTATTCCTTCTGAAACTATTCCAAACAATAGAAAAAGAGGAATTGCTTCCTAACTCATTTTATGAGGCCAGCATCATCCGGATACCAAAACCTGGCAGAGACACAACAAAAAAAGAAAATTTCAGGCTAATATCCCTGATAAACATCAATACGAAAATCCAACAGCACATCAAAAAGCTTATCCACCACAATCAAGTTGGTGTCATGCCTGGGATGCAAAGCTGGTTCAACATATACAAATCAATAAACGTAATCCATCACATAAACAGAACCAATGACAAACACCAGCTGATTATCTTAATAGATGCAGAAAAGGCCTTAGATAAAATTCAACATCTCTTCATGCAAAAAACCCTCAATAAACTAAGTATTGATGGAACATATCTCAAAATAATGAGAGCTATTTATGACAAACCCACTGCCAATATCATACTAAATGAGCAAAAGCTGGAAGCGTTCCCTTTGAAAACCAGCATAGAACAAGGATGCCCTCTCTCAACACTCCTATTCAACATAGTATGGGAAGTTCTGACCAGGACAATCAGACAAGAGAAAGAAATAAAGGTATTCAAATAGGAAGAGAAGAAGTTAAATTATCTCTGTGGGCAGATGACATGACTGTATATTTAGAAAACCCCATCATCTCAGCCCCAAAACTCCTTAAGCTGATAAGCAACTTCAGCAAAGTCTCAGGATACAAAATCAATGTGCAAACATTGCAAGCATTCCTATACACCAATAATAGCGAGCCAAATTATAAGCAAACTCCCATTCACAATTGCTACAAAGAGAACAAAATACCTAGGAATACAACTAACAAGGGAAGTGAAGGATCTCTTCAAGGAAAACTACAAACTACTGCTCAAAGAAATAAGAGAGGACACAAACAAATGGAAAAACATTTCATGCTCATGGATAGGAAGAATCAATATCATGAAAATGGCGATACTGCCCAAAGTAATTTACAGATTCAGTGCTATTCCTTTCAAGCTACCATTGACTTTCTTCACAGATTTAGGAAAAAACTACTTTAAATTACATATGGAACCAAAAAAGAGCCCTTAGAGCCAAGACAATCCTAAGCAAAAAGAACAAAGCTGAAGGCCTCAGCTACCTGACTTCAAACTATACTGCAAGGCTACAGTAACCAAAACAGCATGGTACTGGTACCAAAACAGATATATAGACCAATGGAACAGAATAGAGACCTCAGAAATAATACCACACATCTACAACCATTTGATCTTTGACAAACCTGATGAAAACAAGCAATGAAGAAAGGATTTCCTGTTTAATTAATGGTGTTGAGAAAACTGGCTAGTCATATGCAGAAAACTGAAACTAAACCCTTTCCTTACACCTTATATAAAAGTTAACTCAAGGTGGATTAAAGATTAAATGTAAGACCTAAACCCATAAAAACCATGGAAGAAAACCTAGGCAATATCACTCAGGACATAGGCATGGGCAAAGACTTCATGACTAAAACACCAAAAGCAATCACAACAAAAGCCAAAATAGACAAATGGGATTTAATTAAACTAAAGAGCTTTTGCACAGCAAAAGAAACTATTATCAGAGTGAACAGGCAACCTACAGAATGGGAGAAAATTTTTGCAATCTATCTATCGGGCAAAGGGCTAATATTAAGAATCTACAAGGAACTTAAACAAATTTACAAGAAAAAAACCACACAACCCCAACAAAAAGTGGGCAAAGGGTATGAACAGACACTTTTCAGAAGAAGACATTTATGCGACCCACAAACATATGAAAAAAAGCTCATCATCCCTGGTCATTAGAGAAATGCAAATCAAAAACCACAATGAGATACCATCTCAGGCCAGTTAGAATGGTGATCATTAAAAAGTCAGGAAACAACAGATGCTGGAGAGGTTGTGGAGAAATAGGAATGCTCTTACACTGTTGGTGGGAGTGTAAATTAGTTCAACCACTGTGGAAGACAGTGTGGTGATTCCTCAAGGATCTAGAAATAGAAATACCATTTGACCCAGCTGCTATGTCTGTCCCACAGACTCTTGTTGAGGGACTGATGAAAGAAGTACGCATACACGGATATTTGGCCTGAGAGCATGGCTAGGGGACTGCACAGCTTAGCACCAGAGACAAGAGTGCAGTCCTGATAAGCCTGAGACCCTTGTATTTATTATAGTACAGATTTAATGACAAAGGCCTGGAGCAAACACAATTTGTGGGTAATTAACATTGTCGATCTCCCAGTAAGGAGCAGTCCTGCAAGTGGATGATCAAAGGTTGGTTTCTGGAGAAATAGGTAAACAAACCTATCTAGATAAACTCATTTGCACTCCCTTGTTATCTGCCCTTTGCCTCAGCTCATTCTTTCCAGAAGCTTTGCAAAACCTCCCAGCCTTCCAAGAAGGTTTGCATCTTTCCTTTAATTTTTCCCACCACCCTGACAGATCTCCCACATCCAGCATTCTCATTACTGGGTACATACCCAATAGATTATAAATCATTCTACTATAAAGACACATGCACATGTATGTTTACTGCAGCACTGTTCACAATAGCAAAAAAATGGAACCAATAAAAATAGCAAACTTGGAACCAACCCAAACGCCCATCAGTGTTAGACTGGATAAAGAAAGTGTGGCATATATACACTATGGAATACTATGCATCCAGAAAAAGAAAGAGTTCATGTCCTTTGCAGGGACATGGATGAAGCTGGAAACCATAATTCTCAGCAAACTAATCCTGGAACAGAAAACCAAACACCACATTCTTACTCCTAAGTGGAAGTTGAACAAAGAGAACATATGGGCACAGGGAGGGAAACATCACACACTGGGGCCTGTTGGGTGGTGAGTGGCTAGGGGAGGGATAGCATTATGAGAAATACCTAATGCAGATGACGGTCAATGGGTGCAGCAAACCACCATGGCACATGTATACCTATGTAACAAACCTGCATACGTATCCTAGAACTTAAAGTATAATAGAAAAGAAAAGATGATGGCAGAATCAAATACGGATTTGAGTCTGGAGGGTGAGAGGGATGAATTTTCTCTGTGTTTTACTGGTGGTTCTGAAAGTACCAAGTGCCTCTGCTTTAGCGGCTGCAAAATCAGAAGCACATGATTGTTTCCTTCATTTGTGGCTTTGATGAATTCTTAGGCGGTGTGGCTAGAAAAAGTAATGCCAGACACCTTGGGAAGAGATGCTTGAAATGCTTTTGCTGTGATTAAGTCATCTTGAGATGTATGCTTGAGAACTCATCCCCCTTAATGTGACACTATCTCTGAAACAGCTACTAGGACTTCAGCTGGAACAGATGTGCCCATTTTGCTGTAGTTCCATGGCGTCTTGCTAAGCTAGCTCTCAGAATTAAGCATGTGAGGAATGACTGTAGATAAAAAAATTCAGACTACATGCTTGCTGGCCTTGAAGGTCATGAACTCTAGAGATATTGCCATAATATTATTTAACAAGACTGGCCACTGTTGAACATGAAATGATGAATTCAGCACTGAGAAATCTGGCGACACTGGTTAACTGATCTCATCCACCTGCCTCTTCTATTTAGTCATCTTCACCATGCTTTCATCTGACCACTTGCTTGGAGATGATGCAGCACGATGATGACAGCTCAGAGAAGGTTCCTGACCACAAAAACTCAGTAGAGGTCAATGCCTATGACTGTCTGAAACAATAATGTTTGGCAGCTTGGTAACTACAAATAAGCAATAGGAGTTTGAGACAAGCTAGGGAGACCTTGAGCCATTTTATTGACTCTGTCATAATCAAGAAAGTTCTTTTACTGAAACTTTCCAGCTATTAATATAAATCTTGGCCAGTGGTTCTTGGTCATTTATTTGGAACAAGTAGAAACATTGGAAACATTATACAAGCTAATAAGGCAAAGATTTCCCAATGCCGCAATCAATATCATACTGCCAGATAAAGCTCAGGCTTAGCCTATCATGAAAAATAAAATCCTAAGGGGCTAAAAGTAATGGGATCATGATATGTAACATGCTTAACCAGAATGCTCCCCACTTTGAATGAAGATTGGTTATTGGAAGTATCAGCTTATAACAAAATTAAGTTTTTCAACATCTTTCCTAAAGAAGATTATCAACCAGTTCCTGGTTGACTTCAGGATCTGCATATGGAAAGAAGACCTGATATAAATGATACTATATATAGGTGCTTATCTGAAAATTAATGTAAAATATTGCATTACATGATAAAGGAATAAGAGAAAAATATATTGCATCAGATATTTTAAGTTATGTAACCACATTCCTATTGCTAATTAACAAGTGATGTATTTGAATACATGGCCAAATTTCAGTGAAACATCAATTACCATTTTTATGGCATTGATTTTACAGTCACAAGCTGCTATTGATATGTATACCAGCATTCCTTCAAGTGTGCCTAATAGCATTCAAATGCTTCTTAAAATGTTAATTTTGCCAAAATTGGTCATTTCATGTTTTAAAAATTAACTAGTATATGAATTAATGCCTATGTGACACTGCTGCAATGTATTTACTTGTGATTTAGCATAATGGAGAGACCTCTGGTCTGAGAATCAGGAGAGTGGGATTCTAACGTGCAATCAAGAACCAATTAGTTGTATTCCTTGGGCAAATTATTGACTTCTTGGAATCTCCGTCTCTTTAGTTGTAAATTAAGAAATTAGGCTGGGCATAATGGCCCACTTCTGTATTCCAGTACTTTGGGAGGCCGAGGTGGGCAGATTGCTTGAGGCCAGGAATTCCAGACTAGCCTGGCAACATGGCAAAACCTTGTCTCTCCAAAAAAAAAAAAAAAAATAGCTGGGCATGGTGGTGAGCACTTGTAATCCCAGCTACTCAGAAGGCTGAGGGAGGATGATCAATTGAACCTGGGTGGTTGAAGCTACAGTAAGCCATCATTGTGCCACTGAACTCCAGCCTGGGCAACAGAACAAGACCCTGTCTCAAATTAAAAACAACGAAAGAAAGGAATTAAATTTTGTTGTTCTAAATTCTTCTGATTCTATAAATCAAATGGTCTGCTAAGGTGCTAAGGCTTGGAGCCAATTAGATTGGTCAACAAGCTGGAATTAAGATCCAACATTCCTGGTGACTTCCCAGTGCTATTTCATGCTCTAGAACTTTCCTTTCACCCTTCCTTCCAAAAGGTGGCTTGATGAACAATAAGCTATAGGAGTAGCCTTCCAAAATCTCAATCCTACTAGATTATAAAGTCGTATAAACATAGGATTATGTCCTACTCATATGAGATTCACCACAGCAACTAGCCACATACTTTGCATGTAGCTGCTAAAGGAATAAGTTAGCCGATGGAATGAAGGAGGGAAAAAGATGGGGAAGGAGAGAGACAGGAGACAATTAACTGTTCCATTTATGGTGTGCAGGTGCTAAAGGAAACAGAAGAAGTAGCTGAGTGTATCAACTTCCATCTAAGGAGGGGAGCAAGACTAATCAAAGAGATGTCTAGTAAAGGTTTGATTTAATTACCACAGACATAAATCACAGTGGAAATTGTTATTTCACACAAAGTTAACAAAGTAGATTCTAGTCCAACACAATTATTAGATCTTTTCCTTGGAATTTTTTTTTTGTGTGTGTTAGAGTTTGATCTAAACTTTAGGTTACAGATTCAGGTGAAAAAAAATTGAGAACACTGAAAAAGACTCAATTGAGAAACGAACTAAAAATAGAAGAGATTCTATTAATTTATTTAAAATGAAATAAACAAGGCATGACAGTTATGGTGAAAAGAGTATCAGTGGCAATGGAATTTAATTCTCCTTGACCTTTTCATTCTATCATTGAATTAAAAAAATAAGTTGTTACACATTTGAATTCTATATGAATATATATATGGAGAATTTATAAAGTATAATATTAATATTCCAGCTCTGAAGTTAGGTTGCCTAATTTTGCGTTCTGATACCACTTATTAGTTGATGTGACTGAGCAAATTACTGAACTTTTCTGCACCTGCCTCAGAGCCCTCATTTACAAAACGGTGATAATAATAGTGTCTATCTTATAAGGTTATGTGAGTTTTAAATGAGATAATGTTTAAAAAGCACTTTGCACAATTCCTGTTATACAGTAAGTGCTTCATAATGTTGTTAGGTCAGGGAGATAATACATGTTAGGTCAGGGAGTTACTACAAATGTAGTAGTAACTACATTTGTATGTTGATAGAGAAAATTCTGAAACAATCCACTTCAAATTATTAATAGAATTAGCCTTGGTGAGTAGATTGTGAGAGGATGCACATTTTACATTTTCTTTAACCACTTCTTTAATGTTGATTTTTTATAACAAACATTTTTACATCATAATTTTGTCTTTAAATTTTGATAGTAAATCTAAAGAGATAATTTACCACTGTAAATTCATTGGAGAGAGCCCAATTTAAACGTGTTTATGCAGAATTAAGGTAGTAGAAGAGACCATAAATAACAATTCCTTTTTAGGGGGACAGTATTTATATGCATATTCAAACCTATGGTTTCAATTAATCCTTTATGCTAAATAGGATTTTGCTGTTTCCACCAGAGTTGAGAAAGTTGAGACTTCCTGGATCTTACCTTATTACTCACCTAGTGAGAGCAGGAACAACAATGATTCAAGTGCTCTGATTCCACAGAGCCTCTCCGTTGCCTTATGACATCTACAGTGTCCATCATTCCCCATGGAGCTCTAGTTTTAAAGAGACAAAGAACGGTGCATTTACATAATCTTGAAACCCAGCAGAGTGGAGAGTAACAAGTCTTTTGGGGAACTGGCTAATTTGTTTTTGATTTATATAAAAACATAAGTGAAGACTCTCAAAATATATGGTCACCATTCTGGTAATTTCTTATCTCCTGTAAGGTTTAAATATATTTGATGTTTTAGGCTTTTGTGGCTGATACATCAAAGCCTTTCTTTCACCTTGTGGCTAATTTAATGTTGTTAGCTTTGGTTGAGATCTCATTTTTCTGCCTGCAGATTCACAAGATCCCCCAAAGTCTATTCAGTAATTGTGATGCATTCCTGCAGCATTTAAGACTAAGCCCTAAAAGCTTTGCTTTGTATACTTGATCTGTAGCGACCTTTAGAGTTTGCTGCCCATTGATCCGAAGGTCTTCCTTGTGAAATTATAGAATAGTGCCCCAGTTCACTTTCTGTTACTTGATATCACTGAACAAAAATACCATTATCAGTGTCTGAGAAAAAAAAGATATGGTACCCTGTCTCTTTAACAGTTTAAGAATAGCAAGCACAGTAGAGTTAATTCTTTTGGGGGCTGTGCCTTGAGAATTTTCTGGCCCAGAATCAAACTACAGATAATTAATTATGTCAGTGAAAATCTCTGATGGCCTGTTTTCTTCAGAAAAAAGTGACATCATCCATAGAATTCTCTGGCAATAAAGAAGAACAAAGCTGTGAGTGCAGGAAATAACAGACAGATGTCCGTGAGTGCATATTTTATCTACTTCAAAGTACACTGTAAGAAGTCATGCTCTAGGGCTGTCTCCCAGCAGCAGTGGCTTGGCAAGGGGTCTTGGAGAGTTAGAGAAGTTTACCGGATTGGTTCACTGCCTCACGTGCCCTGGCCTGAAGACTGAAATGCAGCATCTTTAAGGAAGTTACTAAGAAAGATAACAATGCTCAAAAAATGTTGGCAAGACCATGACAAGCCAATCAAGTTATGTAGTGTGGGGGAATTGGACCAGATGGCTGCAGCATCACTTGTGGATGACGGCTAGTACAGGAAACATTACCCAGCGAGTTTTGTTCCAGAGCTTTCCTTTGCTCTGTGCTTACATCATATTTTCACTGAAAATTGTTATTAACACCTACAGCAACATATAATGAAAAGAACAAATATTTTGGAATTAGATAACTTTGCTTTTTACTAATGATAGGATCTTGGTCAAGCTATTTACTTTCTCTGAGCCTTAGTTTTTCATCTGTAGAACTGGAGTTAAGAAGCAGTAAATTAATGCTCCTGAAAGGAATTTTGTTCACACTAGAGTACAATGTAGTAATTGGTTGTTTTTAAATTCAACTCTGTTCTTTCCTGCAAAATATGTTACATATCTAAATCTACATATCTGAAGTCAGATTTATATTAGCTAGAACAAATGTCTACATACACAAGCAATTTTAGGTATAATAGAAAGATCATTGCTTCAAAATTTCAGGTGCTAGAGGACCAAAAGTTCTACTGTTAGAGATGTATTTCTTCAGGGCGAAATACCTAGCATTTTCCTTTAAAAAATTATATCTAATTATCAAAGTAAAACCAATCTAATATATATTATTTAGAACATGCATTCTCAGTGTCATCACCACTGTTCTCAAGAGGATGAAATTTGGTTCTGGGGGTGGAGGTAAAGAAATTTTGGATTTGACAATGGTTTATGGCCCTCAAAAGAATCACAGAACATAAATGTATGTACAATATATATCTATGGTATTAAAATTTCAAAAGAGGGTATACAAGAAAAAATACCTAAAAAGTCTCCTTAGGAGGACAAAAAAAAGTTTGAAAAACAATAATTTAGGAAAATTTAAAACTTATGAAAAAAGTTTTTTATGATCATCTATAATTCTACCAACCTAAAAGAATAATTGTGGCTATTTTGGTGAGTATCTTTCTTCACATGTATTGTTTCCATAATTGCAAGTACAGTATATATGCAGCTTTAAATATTTATAATAAGCATTCCCACATCATTCAGCCACCCTTGGGATATAATTTTTAATCCTTGTATAATATTTTATTCTATGGGTGTACTATATTTTACTCAAACATTTCCTTATTATGGAATATTTATTTTTCCCATTTTTTACTATTAAATGTAACATATTTGTGCAACAATCTTTGTCCTTCTTTTTAAATACTCAATTAAAAGGTATAAATGTTTTTGAAGACTTGAGTGTATCTGTTGCCAAGTTACTTTGTAGAGCCATATGTCTTCCCAACAAAATTATAAGAATGTGTATTTGTCAAACTCTCACTTGTAGTAACTACTATAGTTCTAAAATTTGTCCTGATTTAGGAGGTGATTAATGGTATCTAATTATTGTTTCAGTTTCTAATTATTTAGTCATTAATTAAGTTGAATTTTTTCTTAGTGAATATTTTATATCTCTTTAGTGAATTGTCTATTTATACCTTTCAGGCATTTTTCTTTTGAGCTTTAGGGTTCTTCTCACTGACATATGTAAACTCTTTATAATAAAGTATAGTGACCTTATATCTTTCATAGTTGCTACAAATATTTTCTTTTTTTGCCTTTTAATTGGCTATGATTGTTTTTTACAGTTAGAATTTTTAATCTTTTTTGTTGTTATTGCAGAAAAAAACTCTCTTGTATTCAGAAGTCAGGTAACTACCCATGTATACTCATTCATTCGTTCATCTAGCAAATATTTATGAAGTATCTGCTATTTGCCAGATACTATTTTTAGGCATTGGGGATAAAGCATAAACAAGGCTTATTAAACAATAACAAAAAAATCTCTGTTCTTAAAAAGTTAAATTCTAGAGGGGGAGACAGACAAAAAACAAAGTCAGTCAGTCAAAAGATATGTTAAAAAATACTAATCCTATGGTGAAAAATAAAGACAGGAAAAGCCTTAGGATACTTCAGAGATGAGGACTGTAGTTTTAAATAGGAGGTCAAGCAAGTTTCCACTAAAAAGCTAACCTTTAAATAAAGACCTGAAGAAGGTGGGAGAGCACACCATGGGGGAAGAGCTTTCTAGGCAGAGGTAACTTCAGGGGTAAAGGCCTGAGGAGAGCATGCTTGGAGAGTTTGAGGCACAGCAAGGAGCCCAGTGTAGATAAAGCCAAGGGGAGAGGAGGTGGTGGTTATGAGAAGGAGCAACGAAGTCACCAACAGCCTCTCCAACACTTGGGTCTTGTTGCTGGGTTTGACTCAACCATCCCAGATTATTCTTCGCTAAGAGTGAGCTTCCTCAGAGCCTCTGTTGTTTCTCCCAATAAGTCTGCCTTGGTTTGACCATTGCAATCTAATACCTTTGAGTAAGTCTGAAACTCAGTGATAGACTTCTCTTTCTCTGTCTCTCTGTCTTTTTCTGTCTCTGTTAGGCATCTTTAGCTTCTATGTAAAGCAGTAATGCAAACAAAACAGTGTTGCCTAATTTTACATGCAAAAAGCATCTGAATATCAGCAACTTCCAGTCAATATTCCTTGTAATATGTATTTCTATATTTTTAAAAACTGGGTAATAAACTACATTTATACCTAGTAATAAAAGAAACTTGGGTTCTAGTGATGGCTTTGTTGTGAATCAATTGTGTATCCTTGGTTGGAGGTAGGCAATAATAACAACTTACTTTCATAAAGTTCATGACATTTAATTCATTTTCAAGGGTAATATTTTAAGTTATTCACCTTACTTCAGCCTCAGATTTCTCATTCATAAATGAGAACATTAAGTTCGATGATCTCTAAAGCAATTTTTCAGGTATTATATATAAATAAAATTTAATTGCTGAATCAGGATCTTTCAAATGAGGGTCATACATTTTCTTCCACATATTATTAGCTCTATATTTTAGATTTTGGTGGTGGCAAAACCTATATTGGTACCCTTATTTTGGTACCAATTTCAGTATAACAAGGATAGTCAGGGACATGGTGCAATAATAAATGAATCTCCAAATAACAGTGGCCAAATTTTTTCTCATTACTATACTTGTCCAACTTTATTTGATGGGAATAGGGGGTGATTTGTGTTCCATGCAGCCACTCAGGGCCCCAGGCTGATGGTGTTTTCATCATGAAGTGAAAATTCCATCAGTTTTCACTTCACGTCCATTAGTTGTTTGGAAAGGAAAAGAGAAAAGTAGAAGAGTTGTGCATCAGTTCACTCATCATTTCTTAGCACCCATTGACCACAGCTAGTCACATAACCTGCGCAGTCACAAGGGGGCTGGGAGATGGGGGATGCTAACATTTATTTGTAATCCCTAAATCAATACTCGTAGTGCTTTCATGGCCATTCCCAGACATGAAGAGTGCCAAAAATTTGTGTTGCCTACGTGCATGTTCCTAACAGAGGCTGAACAGACTTTTCTCTGCCTTTTTGTTTCAGCTCTCATTTTGTAGACAAGTATCTTTTTTGCTATTTAGTGCCACATGTTTCACATTTTTGCAGTTTTTGTTGGTGAATTTGCTGTTTAAAATGGCCCGAGGCAGAGTGCTGATGTGCTGTCTACTTTTCCTGTGTAGGACATGCTTTAAGGAGAAAATATGTATGTTAGATAAGTTTCCTTCGGAAATGAGTGCTTCAGACATAGTGTCATTGATCATGAATTCAATGTTAATTAATTAACAATTTTTATAAAATAAGACGTCTTTAAGCAGAAAAACACACAAAACAAGGTAATATATTGATTGGTTGATGAAAATACTATGAAGAAAGGCTTACAGGAATTAAACTCTGTGCTTCCCCAAGGAGTAGTGATTCAGTATTCACTAATTTCATGTTTGTGGCAACTTTATAGAACATAACTACTACTGTGAAAAATGAGGATCAACTGTCATTCACTTCCATTTGTTTTTCATGTTCAATAAGGAATCTGAACCGTGGAGAGACTTGACAGAAATTCTGTGAACAGAAATGAAACTAATAAGTCAATGTCTTTTGGAATGTAAACTTTCTATAGTGAAGGGTAAAAAGGTAGCTTTTTAAAAAGCAGTTCTGTCCTCAAAGGAGAAAATGTACATGCTTTGAAAAGAAGAAGCACAATAAATTGTTGATGGATAAGCAGGATGCATACACACCATTCAACAAATGTTTACTCACTTGTGTCAATCATTGAGCTAGGAGCTAGGGACACAAAAGAGAATAAGAGACTCCTGCCTTCAGTGCTCTCAGTTTTGTGGGGAGGGAGAAAGATGCAATTGTAATTACAAAGTGATGACTATTACAATTAGGGAAGTATCAAGCATCAGAAATGGCAGTTCTACAAATTTTATGCTCACTCTCAAATCACAGAGCATCATGTATCTCCTAAACAGTAACACTTATGTAACAACACATGTGAGACGTTATTGTTCAAAAAGTTTTTGAATGTGTCCCGTCTCTGGTCCCATATACTGAAAAGGCAAGATAATTAAATGAGCAAATGCAGTTGACTACCTGGCATTTTAAACTGCTTGTAAAGCCAAATATTGCCCATGAAAAGCAATTAACAAATCACAAATCATACATAAGTAGACCCTTTTTCAAGGATCTACTTTCTTTTTTTAAAAAGGACACTCCAAGTAGGAACTCAATGGGAATATTGTTAAATGTTAAAGATGCAGTTTTTAGGCTGGGTGCAGTGGCTCAAGCCTGTAATCCCAGCACTTTGGGAGGCCAAGGCAGGCAGATTGTCTGAGGTCAGGAGTTTGAGACCAATCTGGCCAACATGGTGAAAGCCTGCCTCTACTAAAAATACAAAAAAATTAGCCAGGTGTGGTGGCATGCGCCTGTTATCCCAGCTACTCAGGAGGCTGAGGCAGGAGAATTCCTTGAACCAGGAAAGTGGAGGTTACAGTGAGCTGAGATGGTGCCACTGCACTCCAGCCTGGGTGACAGAGTGAAACTCCGTCTCAAAAAAAAAAAATTAAAAAAAAAACTTAACATTTCTAATTTTTGTGCTTATTTTTATTTTCCTTTCCTAAGTCAGAGAGCTTGACTTTGGTTATATCCTTCAAATATGGGCAATACTTACCTTCAGAATGAACACTAGCAAGATGTGCTAGGTAGCATTGTTTCTTACTGATGCTGGGTTTTTAAAAAATGCTAAGAAAAGTTTAGAAAAAATAGTAGGTCATTTTTGTCCTAATATAATCTTTTGACAGTGGTGATGAGGCAACTGCACACTCTAAACACTGTAGTCCAAATTTTTGAATTAGAGAGGGAGCTGCCTCTTTAAATTACATCAACAAATAGTGCAAGAGGAGGCCGAGAGGGTGGCACAAGCTGACATAGGGTTGCTAGTGGTCTGCTAGGTTCATGGCACAGGAATCACAGATGTTGTTATGAATGGTTTGGGTAGTCACCGAATATCGGGAGCAACAGGGCTGAGAAAAAGTGTCTTGACTTATTGGTTCAGTTTGTGGAAAGCCTTTTGGTTATGTTGCCCAGTGTATCAGGCAATTTGCTCTTCTTAGAAAAAAAAAAAGAAAAAAAAAAAAGAGGAAATTGCCTTTCATTGGACCTCTACTATATGTCAGGCACTATATTAGTCACTTAACAAATATTTCATTCTCCTGCAGGTTGGGAAGCTGAAATTCAGAGCTAACTAGCCCAAGGTCACCTAACTATAGTAAACAGAAAAGCTATAATTTGTCTGACTCCCAAGGGGTGGAGAGGAACCAATACCAGATACTTTGTTTACATTAACTCATAAAAAATCTGTGAGGTAGCTATTGCTATACCCATTTTGCAGATGAAGAAACCATTCAGAGAGGCTAACTCACTTATTCAAGGTCATCCTAACAGTAGTACTGATGCACATTTCTAACACAAGGTTTCCTAGGGCATGCTCTGTCTACCACATTGCATCTCTTGAGTAGGAGTAAATATAAATGAAAAACTAGCTCTGAGTCTACATCAGGAACTTGCTTTAAAAGAAAAACACAAAGCAAGTGGATTCAGTAATGACAAAACAATATTCATCTTCAGTACATAAGAAAATTGATACTTATAAGGACCACCTTGAGTTTTCAAAAAGACATTATGTACATTATATATTTTTTAAGTGGAGAGGGACTTTATAATGCATTTGAGTATGTACTTGTGCCCAAACCCTTAAAATTTACAACTCTAATATTTAGCATGCTAACTCTGATTTTTTCGTAAAAGTAAATATCCAGTGTGACATTCCTCATAAGTTCAGAATGGCTGAGATTTTCTTGCATTTTTATTCAAAAAATTCAACAGTAGTTTTGCTAACTTGGTCAAATGTGTAAGTGTAGAATTCACTTAGGTCAGAGGCTAACATGAATAGATCAGAAAACACAGTAAATCCAAAGAAATTCAGTGTTATGTGACTCAAATAAACCTCCTATAAATTCTGTCTAGACAATGTAGTTTTATTTTGTTTGATCAAGATAGTTTCTCTTTTGAAAATGCTTTACCCGTATTTCCAGCCCTCACCAGTCTGAGGATAAAAATAAGATCAAAGACTTTACAAAGCTATCTTTTCCCTCTCTTGCCCCTGCGCCCTCCTGCTTGGTAGGAATGCCAAGCTCCTTTAGATTATCTCATAAGCCTTCGAAGACCCCAGAAAATGACTCACACATGTTCCACACACTTCTCAGGGATAATATTGGCATTGCCATTTGCCCTTTTTTCCTTCTCCAGCCCGCTGTGGGTGTGATAGCTGCCCCTGTAAGTGCACAGCCAACACAGCTGTGTGTGCCCCCAAAGACTCTCTCTTCTGTTTGTGTCAGTTGTTGTCTACTTGGAGGATGCTCAGGCTGATGTCTACACTGAGAGCATGATGTAAGCCATAGACAGGGCTCCTCTTCCTCACCTTCCCCCCTTACTGCTGAAGCTGTGGTGCTTTGAATTCTAATTTACCAATTCCTCTAGTTCTTACTTGGGTCTTTCATGGCAATCTCTCACCCCAGGACTCAAACAAGGGTTGATGGGGGTGGGCTACATGGGAGTCTGAGTGACAGGAACTGTGCTGCACTCAGACTCACCCTTCCCCTCTGACCCTGCTCTATTGTCCTTCAGCCAAAATGGTGCCCTTCCTCCCTGGGGATGAGTTCTTTCCCAGGAAGAGCCTCATGCAAATAGCTGTGTGGCAAGGCCACCCCGCCAGTCACTCCAGATGGAATTACACAGAAGGATTTCCCTCGAGCTAGAAAAATAACTTCTAGAGACAACTGGAAAGGAGGCAATCACAGGAAAGTAAGAAAGAGGAGAAGAAAATGTAACCTAATAAACAGAGTTATACCAGAAATGCTTGATTTGTCCTTGGTCTCATCTACCTGGTTTGTGTTGAAAGGTTTACTGAACTGGATAAACAACCACCATAAGAAAATGTCATCTAGGTGTACCTTAGCAATAACTTCTCCCATGTTCTAAAGAATTCAGCTTCTCACTGGTTGGGTGCAGTGGCTCACGCCTGTAATCCTAGCACTTTGTGAGACTGAAGCAGGCGGATCACCTGAGGTCAGGAGTTTGAGAACACACTGGCCAACATGGTGAAACCCCACCTCTACTAAAAAATACAAAAATTAGCCGGGCGTGGTTGTGGCGGGCGCTTGTAGTCCCAGCTACTCGGGAGGTTGAGGCAGGAGAATCGTTGAACCTGGGAGGCAGAGATTGCAGTGAGCCAAGATTGCACCACTGCAGTTTAGCCTGGGCAACAGAACAAAACTCTGTCTCAAAAAAAAAAAAGGGAATTCAGCTTCTCACCAGGTTCACAGAAAGCTGAACCCTATGTGCTGATTACATATACAGGTGGGCAGTTTAAGAGCTCTGCCTAAGGTCTTTACTAGCATAGAACTGAGAGCCTGCAGTCTTTCAGAATTTAAGAAATTATACACTGTAGGATGATAGCACCACATGGCAGGACCTGTGACATTATCTACTTTTTAATCCAGGACACTGCAGCTGTCATACTGTTAATATCCCAATGTGTGTAAAATAGAAAAAAGAAGAAAACCACTTAATCAAAATGCATTCAAATCCATGGATGACAGTGACATTCAGATGACTAATCACAGGAAAAATATGACTACACTTTTATAATTAATTACATGGAATTTTTGTTTTTGTATTTTTGTTTGTTTGTTTTTTGAGATGGGGTCTCAGTCTGTCACCCCAGCTGGAGTGCAGTGACGTGATCTACCTCCTGGACTCAAGTGATCCTCCCATCTCATTCTCCCAGGTAGCTGGTACTACAGGCACAGACCACCATACCTGGCTAATTTTTGCATTTTTTATAGAGACGGGATTTTGCCATGTTGCCCAGGCTGGTCTCGAACTCCTGGGCTCAAGAAATCCACCAGCCTCAGCTTCCTAAAGTGCTGGGATTATAGGCCTGAGCCACCAGGGCCAGCTTGAAATTTTAGTTTTTTTTAAAAAAAACAGTAATCTCTAGATAGAAAATAGGGAGAGATTTTAATTTTCTTTTCTTAATTGAATTTTTTAGGGGGTCAAACGATATACTTTAAATTTTTGAAAGTTTTGGGGCAGGCATGGTGGCTCACACTTGTAACCCTAGCACTTTGGGAGGCTGAGATGGGAGGATTGCTTGAGGCCAGGAGTTCGAGATCAGGCTGTTCAACATAATAAGACCCATCTCTAAAAAACAAATAAATAAATAAAAATAAAATAAAATTATGGTAAAATGTATGTAATATAAAATTGACCTTTTAGCCATCTTTAAGTGTGCAGTTCAGTGGCATTAAGTATATTCACCATGTTGTGCAATTATCACCACCATCCATTTCCAGAATTATTTTTGTCTTCTAAACTAGAAACCACTCTTTAAAAAGTAGCTTACTTTCCCCCTTGCTCTCTGCCACAGCAACCACCCACTATTCTACTCTTTGTCTCTATGATTTGACTACACTAAATACCTGTAAGGGGAATCATACAGCATTTGTCCTTTTGTAACTGACTTGTTTTACTTAGAATAACATCTTCAAGGTTCACCAATTTGTTGCACATGTCAAAATTTTCTTCCTTTTTAAGGCTGAATAATATTCTATTGTATGTATGTACCATGTTTAGTTTGTTCATTCATCAGTTAATGGACACTTGGGTTCTTCCTATTTTTGACTATTGTGAAAAATATTACTATGAACATGAGTGTTCAAATATTGTTTGAATCCCTGCTTTTGGGATCATATGGTAATCTATTTTTAATTTTTGAGGAACTGACATACTATTTTCCATAGTAGCAGCACCATTTTACTTTTCCACCACTAGTGCACCAGGGTTTGTTTTTCTGCATCCTCACACTTTTTCTTTTCTTTCTCTCCCTCTTTCTCTCTCTCTTTCTTTCTTTCTTTCTTTCTTTCTTTCTTTCTTTCTTTCTTTCTTTCTTTCTTCTTCCATTCTTTTTCTTTCTTTTCTTTCTTCTTTTTCTTACTTTCTCCTTCCTTCCTTCCTTCCTTCCTTCCTTCCTTCCTTCCTTCCTTCCTTCCTCCCTCCGTCCCTCCCTCCCTCCCTTCCTTTACACACTATCCTATTGGGTGTGAAGTAATATCTCATTGTAATTTTGATTTGTATTTCTCTAAGGACTTGTGTTATTGAGTATCTTTTCATGTGCTTTTTGGCCACTTATATATCTTCTTTGAAGAAATGTCTATTTGAGTCCTTTGCCCATTAAAAAATAATTTGTTTTAGTCATAGGAGTTTTTTTAATATTCTGAATATTAATTCTTATTGCACATATGAAATGCAGATATTTTCTCCCATTTTATAGGTTGCTTTCCACACTGTTGATTATGTTCTTTGATGCAAGGAAGTTTTTAAATTTAACATAGTCCAATTTATATGGTTTTCTTTTGTTGCCTGTGCTTTGGTATTGTATCCAAGAAATAAGTGCTATATTCAATATCATGAAACTCTTCTCCCATGCTATTTCTAAGAGTTGTATAGTTTTAGCTCTTATGTTTTTATTAATTTTGAGTTGCTTTTTGTATATGTTACAAGGAAAGGGTCCAACTTAATCTTCTGCATGTGGATATCCAATTTTCCTAACATTTGTTGAAAAGACTGTCTTTTCACCATTGAATGATCTTGCACCCTTGTAGAAAATCATTTGTCTATATATGCAAGAATTTATCTGTGGGCTGTCTATTCCATTCCATTGATCTATATGTCTGTCTTTATGACAGTACCACACTGTTTTGATTAGTGTAGGTTGGCAGTAAGGAAATGAAATTAGGAAATGTGAGACCTCCAACTTTGTTATTTTTCAAGATTATTTTAGCTATTCATGGTCCCTTGAGATTCCATATGAATTTATGGATTTTTCTTTTTCTTTTTTTCTTGAGAGGCAGTCTCACTCTGTTGCCAGGCTGGTGTGTAGTGGCACAATCTCAGCTCACTGCAACCTCCACCTCAGGCTCAAGTGATTCTCCTGCCTCAGCCTCCTGAGTAGCTAGGACTACAGGCATGCTCCACCATACCCAATGAAGTTTTGTATTTTTAGTAGAGACGGGGTTTCATCATGTTGGCCAGGATGGTCTTGATCTCTTGACCTTGTGGTCTACCCACCTCAGCCTCCCAAAGTGCTAGGATTACAGGTGTGAGCCACTGTGCCCGGTTGAATTTATGGATTTTCTATTTCTGCAAAGTCATTATTGGGATTTGACTTCGTAAATTTAAAAATTAAAAATTTTTTAAATGTAAAATTTGAGAATTTTACATTTTAAAATTCAAGCTATCGTGGTGGTAACAAAGCAAGTTTTAACATAAGAGATTACATCTGTTTCTGAAATTTTAATAACAGATTTCTTTTGGGAGATATTCAGTCTGACGTGCTACTCTTTAATGAACGAGTTCTATGTAGACTTTTAGGCTACTGTTGACCACATAGTTGTAGAGAATCATTTCTCCAAAGAGAACAAAAGTCACATTTTTAGCCACAGTGGCCCGTTAATGTAACTGTTTCTGAATGTGTTCCTTGTACATAGTTGTGTTACTAATCTTATTAACTTTGCTTCCTAAAATTCAGGGGAAAAGTGGGTTTAATTTCTTGAGTAACAGCTAATAACATTATACATTACATAGCTTTTTTTCTTTCAATCTGTTTATAATATTAGTATTTATATAAACTCGGGTAAATAGTGTAATTCAGTTTGTATGAGATTTAGAGATAGTCTGTTTCCTATTGCAACATTCTGATGGAATGTACTATTTTTCCCTATTCAGTTTACGTATTTTCCTTTTGGAATCAACTTAAAAAGAAGAAAGTGGGCTGGGCACGGTGGCTTATTCCTGTAATCCCAGCACTTTGGGAGACTGAGGTGGGCGGATTGCTTGAGGTCAGGAGTTTGAGACCAGCCTGGCCAACATGGTGAAACCCTGTCTCTACCAAAAATGCAAAAATTAGCTGGGCATGGTGGCGGGCACCTGTAATCCCAGCTACTTGGGAGGCTGAGGCAGGAGAATCGCTTGAATCCAGAAGGTAGGAGTTGCAGTGAGCTGAGATCATGCCACTGCATTCCAGCCTGGGTAACAAGAGTGGAACTCCGTCTCAAAAGAAGAAGAAGGAAGAAGGAAGAAGAAAGAAGAAAGAAGAAGAAGAGGGAGAGAAGGAGGAGGAGGAAGAGGAGCAAAAGGAAGAGGAGGAGGAGGAGGAGGAGGAGGAGGAGGAGGAGGAGGAGGAGGAGGAGGAGGGTGACTCCTAAATTACAGACAAAGATCCTAAATTACAGAGAAAGATATCAGAAGAAAGAAGAAAGAAGAAGAAGAAGATGGAGAGAAGGAGGAGGAGGAAGAGGAGGAAGAGGAGGAGGAGGAGGGTGACTCCTAAATTACAGACAAAGATCCTAAATTACAGAGAAAGATTATCAGAAGAAAGAGTAAAGAGGTTGACAAAATGTAATTGTTTAGATCTTTTGAACAAGGCTAAGTAGTTAAGGTTGTTCTGAGATTTTCAGTGCCAGTTTATGCCTATCTGACTTCACATCACTTAGTTTCACTTTTGTTTATTTCAGCAAATATTTAGAGTGCCTACCATGCAGCAGGCAGTCTTTTAAGCACTGTAGACACAGTCTCCCACAGCACTCACAGTCCTCACAGCAGCTCACAGCCTCAGAAGGAAATAGACAAGTAAATTAATGAATTACCATGTTAGTAGATACAGAACGGTTGAGTGGGAAAGCAATCACAGATTGCTGATCTTCCAGGACTATCTTTTCTAGAGCTCCGTGGCTCACGGTAGCAATGGGGCCCTATTTAAGAAGTTAAACAATACAAAGAAGTGATAGTGCTTGGGAATTGTGTCTTTCTTCCATAAGTATAGAAATGGATTTGTCCTTTCCTCAAAATGGATTCATCATTTAAAGTCAACAGCTTTTGGCAGGAATGCCTTGTTTAAAGTGTGCAGTGTCATTAGGTAAAAGCAGGCTTCTCAAACTTCCCATTGGCTATGCTTCCTCTCAGCCAAGTGAGTGGATCACCATGCTGGGGGTCATGGTTACATCATCTAAGAGTCCATCCCAAGCTGCCTGCCTGAAGCAAATGCTTTTTTATGTCTTTTGTTTTGTTCTGAACACTCACGTGAATATTAAAATTGTATTAATATTCTGAAAGAGCTTTAAATGACTTATTATCTACCCTAAGTCTTTCAGTAATCTTAGTGCTATGAGAGAATGCACCATGTTTATCTCCAAGCTCCAAGGCTTGTGGGCATTCCATCCCCATTTTAGAAGTGTGGAAGAAGCTATGTTATAGGAGCATAAGAACTAAGCGTTCTTTCCTACTCATTATGTTTTTTTCTTTCAAAGATAGAAAAGCCCCACAATTTTTAAATAGTTAAATTATCATTGGACATAATAATTAGTAATGGCATTTTACCTTTCAAAAAAACCAAGTTTCAGAAATATGATCAATAAAATTCAGTTCCTGTGCATAATAATCCCATTTATGGCTGCCTGGCTAGACATAGGAATATTATGGAATATCCAGTCTCTTTCTGACTTAGCGTTTGTCATAGGGTGACCAACTTGTACCAGTTTGCCTGGGATTGTCCTGGTTTGCAAAAGTCCAGCTTCATCGGACTCAGCTTCCCTTAGTCTCAGATGAACTGTGATACTTGATCACCTCATTTGCCCAGAACTGGCAAATGTTTCCAGTGGTTTTCAGGGATCCTTCTCATTTAGGCTGATGGCTGGGAATGACCATGATTCTTTGGTGCAAAAATGTCAGGGACTGATAACATAGGGAGAACAGTAAGAAACCTCTGAGGCAATCAAGTCCCTGGGAATCAGACAACCCTGCCAAGAACTTTGAGCTAACACGGCAAAAGTTTTAAGTATTTTTGATGCTGAATTGGTCATCTGTCCTACAGCAGTGATTTCCAAATGCAGCTGTGTTTTAGAATCACCTACAGAGATATTTCAAAACACAATTCCTGGCCTGCACCAACAGACTGGCTGACTTAGAATTTCTGTGCCTTTAACACAGCAGATCAATGATGTTTCCACCACACAAATCTGACCATCGTTGATCTGCTTCTTAAAAATTCCAAAGCCTCGACCGATGGAGATGGCGTCTGCAGCTGTGTGAGGGGCCGTGGAGGCCCAGAACCCGGGCCCAAGGGACTGGACAGGCCTGCGTGCCTGCAGGAGGCCGGCCGGGTGCCTTACAGGTGTTAAGAACTTACCATATGTGGTCAAGTAAACAATCAAGGTAAAGAGCGTCAAGTAAAAACTTCTAAGTACTTCAGACACTCCCCCAGTGGCTAAAGTGGCATACGAATTATGAAGTTGAATCATTTGGAATGAATGTAAGAGAATTGTCAAGGGCTCCTCCTATTCCAGAGAGGGAACCTCATCCAGGGCCATGAAGTCACTTCCTCACCATCCGTATACTACTTGATTAAGCTAATGCTGCAGGAACCATGGTTCCTTGGAAGGATTCAAGCTGATTCTTGGCATGAGATCCCTGCTTTCTTAGGGTTGAGAGGGGTACTGCCATGGCTTCTCTGGACGACCCAGGGGAAGTGAGGGAGGGCTTTCTCTGCTCTCTGTGCCTGAAGGATCTGCAGTCTTTCTATCAGCTTCATTCACATTACGAGGAAGAGCACTCGGGGGAAGACCGTGATGTCAAAGGGCAAATTAAAAGTAAGAAGCAAGGAGCTTGCCTATCTCCTGCTGTCAGTGAGAGCTTTAACTCATGGGATAGTTCTTATCAGCTTCAGCATTGCCACAGGAATATGATAATAGTAGTAGCAAACAGATGACTGGTGTTTGTCATGTGCCAGGCATTTTCAGAATCTCCCTGTTTATTAATTTCATTTAATCCTCACAATAACTTTGTGGCTGTGAGCCACGTTTTGCTGATGAGGGCACACGGAGAGATTAGATAACATGTCTAAAGCCACTCAGTGAAACACAGTCTGTCTTTGAATCTAGTAAATGTAATCACTGTGATCTGGCTTGACAGTTCTCTGACCACCAGCCTAACAGGGTTTGAAGAGGAATTTCTTTCCTTTGCTATGATGGTGGAGGCACATTATACACCCATTTTACCTGTCACAGATTTAGGCCTTCCCACCATCCTTCCTTCCCCAATTGGTATCTTGCCCTCTATACCCCAGAAAAAGGATGGTCATAGTTGAAGAACAAAGAGAAACAACCTGAAAACTTTGGTTTTTGAGCTTCCAAGAGCTCAGATCTGAGTGAGTTGTGGAAATAATTCTTCAAAGGTACTTTTGACTATACTTACATTTATTGTATTTCCTGGACTTGAAATTCTAACCTTCAAATAAGATGCTGCTCCTCTTGCCGGGCACAGTGGCTCACGCCTCTATTCCCAGCACTTTGGGAAGCCAAGGTGGGCGGATCACTGAGCTCAGGAGTTCAAGACCAGCCTGGGCAACATGACGAAACCCATTCTCAAAAGAATTTTTAAAAAACTAGCCGGGCATGGAGGTGTGTGCCTGTAGTCCCAGTTACTCAGGAGACTGAGGTAGGAGGATTGCTTGAGCCCAAGGAGGTCAAGGCTGTAGTGAGTGGTGATTGTGTCACTGCACTTTTGCCTGGGCAACAGAGAGAGAGAGAAAGAGAGAGAGATCCTGTCTCAGACACACACAACAGAGCTGTTGCTCCTCTGGAACTTACTTTCGTGGTTACTCAGCTAATTTGCTTCTCACAGCTGGCAGCATTTCTGAAGGCCATGAAATTAAACAGTTCCGGACCAGGTGCAGTGGCTCATGCCTCTGATCCCAGAGTCTTTCTGTTTATTATATCCCTCAGGGCAGATCACCTGAGGTCAGGAGTTCAAGACAAGCTTGGCCAACACGGTGAAATCCAGTTTCTACTAAAAATACAAAAAATTAGCTGGGCCTGATGGTACACACCTGTAATCCCAGCTATTTGGGAGGCTGAGGCAGGAGAATCACTTGAACCCAGGTGGCAGAGGTTGCAGTGAGCCAAGATCGCTCCATTTTACTCCAGCTTGGGCAACAAGAATGAAAGTGCGTCTCGTGGAAAAAAAAAAAAAGTTCTGGATGCTCTATTCACAGACTTTATTGAGAGGGAAAGAAAGGAATGAACATGTATTCCTAAGTGGACTTTGGTCTTCAGACAGGTGAATCATATACACTTTGTAATCAGATATTTGTGCCTAGAGTCCCACTCTATCTCACTTTTCTGTTCAGTAAAAAAAAGTTTCTGAAAACATAAACGAAACTAAAAAACTGCTAAAAAAAAATTTCAAAGCCTCTTACTCTTTTGTGACAAAATCCAGACTCACTGGGTGGCTTGCAAAGCTTTTCATGAGTTTATTACTCCAGTCTCATATTTCACCATCCCATGCATTTAAGTCTGTTTGGCCTTTGTATACATCTTACCTGGGCCTAGACCACTTTCACCCTACCTCTTCTTTCTCTGGCTCAAGTATTCATTATGAGATTTCAGGTCCTTACTTCAGGAAGTCTCTTCTGTTAGCTCAGATTCAAGTTAAGTGTTCTTCTAGATGAAGTCCTTAGCCCCAAGTATTTCCTCCATCTAAAGCTTACTATGTCATATTGTAAATGGCTCTCAATTGTTTGTCTATATCTCTCCAGACTTGAATTCCTGAGGATGCAGTTATTTCTCCAATACTGAATACAATGCATTGAACAAAGTAAATGTGTGCAAATATTTATTGAACGAGTGATTGTATTCAGCCCTCTTTTGAACCTATGCTACTCATGTAGGTTCCACCTGTCCTGTGTTTTATTCTGCCCTCCAATTTACTCCTACCCTCCCAGCAAAGCACAGATGGAATCCGTTGACTTTAATGAATCACACACTCACCTGTGGGCCCTAAGCTTGACAGAGCAGCTCTTTGCTGCCCTCACATATTTGAATCAGCTTCTTCTGCAGCCAGCTGAGAAACCCCTTGTTCCACCTGGAGCAGTTTCAGTGTGAGGTATTTATGGAACATCATTGTTCTTGGCCTCCCTACACCTCCACTGGCACAAAGAAGAACCATATCTGATGGAAGAGAATGATGTGACACCTCTGTGTCTATTTCCCTAATCTCATATTTGTTCTCCTCTATCATCAGGAGTAAATAAGTTGAACATAGAGTCGTCTTCAAAGCATTCTTTTCAGGTCATTTTACATGTATCTAAATATAGTGGTCCATTTTGCAGCTTTCCTGTGTCCTAGCATTTTAACAACTTGTTTTTGATAAATTTCTACGTGAATATATTAATGCTGAAGAACAGAAGCTTTCTTACATTCTGAATTTCATTCTCTTATAGAAAAATTAGCAAGTTTTGGCCGGGTGCGGTGGCTCATGCCTACAATCCCAGCACTTTGGGAGGCCGAGGCAGGTGGATCATGAAGTCAAGAGATCGAGACCATCCTGGTCAACATGGTGAAACCCCGTCTCTACTAAAAATACAAAAATTAGCTGAGCATGGTGGTGCATGCCTGTAGTCCCAGCTACTCAGGAGGCTGAGGCAGGAGAATTGCTTGAACCCAGGAGACAGAGGTTGCGGTAAGCCGAGATCATGCCATTGCACTCCAGCCTGGGTAAAAAGAGTGAAACTCTGTCTCAAAAAAAAAGAAAAGAAAAGAAAAATTAGCAAGTTTCTAAAAAAACGGAGATGTAACGTTGTTTCATCCCCAAAATATAGGATCTTTTTTTAACATAGATTGAATTATTTGTTTGATATAGTAAAATAAATTTGTGATTACATAGTCATCTTTGTTAATACATTGATTTTAGATACATCTATTTTAGATACCACAATATTATTTATTTACTATTTCATTATGATTATTATTTTTGAGACAGAGTCTCACTCTGTCATCCAGGCTGGAGGGCAGTGGCATGATATCAGCTCACTATAACCTCCACCTTCTGGGTTCAAGCAATTCTCCTGTCTCAGCCTCCCAAGTAGCTGGGACTACAGAAGCGCACCACAATGCCTGGCTAATTTTTGTACTTTTGGTAGAGATGGGGTTTCACTGTATTGACCATGGTGGTCTTAAACTCTTGACATCAGGTGATCTGCCTGCCTCAGCCTCCCAGAGTGCTGAGATTGCAGGCGTGAACTACTGCACCCGGCCTCTTTCCTTGATTATCATTATGCAATTAAAGAGCCTTTAGTAAGTTTATGATGAATAGTGTAGTTGTCAATAAATGCACTGTATTATATCACCATAGCCTTTATTGCTTTAGTAATTAGTATCTAGGATAATTAAACTAAGATGAAACATGTAGTATATGTGGCATATCACAATTAATACAGTTCAAGCACCAGTGTATTTGGGGGGAGGAAAGTAATAGGTGTTTGTTATCAGTTGGAACAAAAGAAGCTGTCTTCTAAGATAATTAGGAAGTTTGGGGTCAAGATCATCAATACCAATAATATTTGTGTATTTTTAAACTGAATAGCTTAAACGATTAAACTGAAATAGCTACCTACTTACTGTTTTAAAAGTACTTTATTTGCATTATCTCGTTAAAGCCTAACACAGTCCCTATAATGTATAGGGAATGTGCCCCCACTTTACAGATAAGGGAACAGTCAGGGAGATTAAATAACTTTTGGAGAGACTGCTCTGATTTAAAAATTCCTTTTTGAAAAAATATTTCTAAGAGTAGATTGTGAAATACCCAAACAGTTTTAATATCAGTTTTACATGTTATATTTGGTTAGGGAAAAATATATCTTATAAAATTCCATTTCTACCCATGCAGCAAAAAGTTATTTAATAGTGGAGACCTAACAGAAACCTGAAAATAGTGAATAATTACTATTGTCTCAGCACCTACTGTATGTATGCCAAGTTCTATATTAGGTATCTTATATATTTATGACTGATTTCAAACTAACAACAAGTATATAAGGAAGTTATCATGACCCAACTTCATATATGATAAATTAGGTCATAACAATGTTAACAGCTTACACAAATCACACAGCTTAGCTGAGATTGGAAACTATTTCTGAGTCTCTTCAAAGCTGGACTCATTGTACTATATCATGATATAAATTTTATTCCTATATTTTAATTAAAATTCATATTTTCTTGATAGCTTTAAGATTTATTTAGTTTTTTTATGCTCAAGTCATGTAAACTTGTAAGAACTAGCAGTACAATTTATGTTCTCAAGATTACTCGATACAGTTTACGTTTCAGAGCCACTTTCTGATTACCTTTATCCATAACTAAGGACAAACACTTTTTCAGAATGTCATTTGTGGAAAAGCCATATGGAAATAGTTCTGTTGTGATTCCTTCAGCTGTCTAGTTAAAATGGACTAAATTATAATAAATATTAGGTGGGAAAACCTATAATTCTTATACTCCCCTGTTTTCAGTACACTTCCCCAGCACCTTTGGCTTTACTGCTGTGTTTGAAATAACTCTGAAAGAAATCAAGACAATGCCAAAAAGAGGGCATAGAATAATCCTTGAACAATTTTTGTTTCACATGCTACTTTGCATTAAATCCCAGAGATACTGTGCATAAGTCCATCTATAGCCAGAATGAAGGTGGCTTTCTCAGCATTGAGTACATAAAAAAGACAGAAATTTCTATGAAATTATCTGCCTTTGTTTTATTTATGGGAAATAAATAATGAAGAAGTCTTTCTTCTTTCTTTATGAAAGTACTACTTCATTTCTCTTTATAAAACTAGTTACATATTCACTGTAGAAAATTTAGAAAATACATACCTATATAAGCAAAAAGAAGAAGTTAAAAATAGTCCTTAGGCTGGGTTCAGTGGCTTACACCTGTAATCCCAGCACTTTGGGAGGCTGAGGCAGGCAGCTCACCTGAAGTCCGGAGTTCAAGACCAGCCTGGCCAACATGGCGAAACCCCGTCTCTACTAAAAATACAAAAATTAGCTGGACATGGTGGCCTGTGCACCTGTAGTCCCAGCTACTCAGGAGGCTGAGGTGGGAGAATCAGTTGAACCTGGGAGTTGGAGGTTGCAATGAGCTGAAATCATGCCATGCATTCCAGCCTGGGTGACAGAGCAAGACTCTGACTCAAAACCAAGAACAAAACACAGAAAAACAAAAAAACCCAGCCCTTAATATTACTACCCTGTCTTCTAAGCCGTTTTCTTTTAGTCTTTCAGAAGTTTTATAAACAGTATCACAATTTATAATGCAAACAACAGTACATTCTTTTTTATTTTTTATATTAAATTTATTTATTTATTTATTTTCAACGGACAGTACATTCTATGTCTGCCCTGTAAGACTTCACATTTCACATGTTAGAAAAATGAACTTTAGAAAATGGCCTTTACTTCGTCTGATTTAAAGATGAGAAAGAGACAGTAATTTGTTATCAAGAACTTTCAGCTTGCCAACCTTCTATCGTCACCATTTTTTCACTTTTAAATGTGATTCTAAATTTTCCTTTTCTTATCATTACATAAGTCACTAAATTCACAGCACAGTGTTTCTTCTTTAAAGACAAGTTTGTCTCTTTCAGATTTGGTCAAAACAAAAAACTGACCTCGGGTGTGAGGATGACTTAAAGAAGAAAGGTGATGACACTTTTTTAAGATCAGAAAAAGAAAATGCACTTGCACCAAAGTAAGAAAGTTTAGATTGGAAGATGTGAAAAATTTGTATTCAGTTTGGTTGTTATGTCTCCTACTCTATTAGTGTGGCATGGTACTCTCAACTCTGGAATCACCTGGGAGCCTTTAAAAGTATTGATGTGTAGGTCCTTCTCCAAAAGATTAGAATGTAATTGGTCTGGAATGGCTTGGGCCTTGGGATTTTTCACAGTTTCTCCAATGACTTCAGCGCAGTCAGCATTGTGAATCATTATTTTGGAACACGCTTTATATGTTCACCTGTGTCAGATGAAAATAGGAGCACTTCCTACCTTAAGACCAATAGCAATCTACATAACTTGAGGTTCCTTCAGTATAGATTGGGAGTTATGCCTTGTAAAAGAGTGCCTGGCAGAAAGGATGAACAGGGCTAACATATGGCCTGCTCTTTGCTCACTAGGTAAGCTGTGCTCTGACTCAGGGCTGTATCTCCTGGATAAAGTGGGCACCTTTTTCTAATGAGCACAGTGTACAGGCTAACCTGACCCTGCAACTGTGCTTCTCTTCTTTCAACCTACATGGAGACATATTGCCTTTACATTAAACTATTTTCTGACTTCAACATTCTCACTAACATTCTAAACCACCAGGTTCTTCAAAATTCATATTTTCCGTTTTTGCCTTGAAGCGAGCATATGTATATGTGGCAGAGACATTTCAAATCTGCAAATTCCGGTTCATTGACATCTCAGTAATAAATTAGTCTTTAGCCGTGTGGAATTAGATTAACTTGGAGACTGAAAAAGCAACAAAAGTGAGAAACCTCAAGAAAGACAAACTTTATAATGGTCTTGAATACTCATAGTTGACTAATTAGCTCTCTTCTTTAGAATACAATCATAATGAAGCAGGTTTATAATTTCAGTCCCATAGTAAGCATCAATATAGGAGAAATCTCTATTCCATCATCACAGACTGAAACTTTGTTCCCAACCAACTTTTTCTTTAATACAAGTTGAAATGAAATCAGGGCACTTCTTATCCATCACCATTACTGGAAAAACAGCTCCAAGTGTACTCATATGGAAATACATTCAGCGAATGTCAGCTCCATCATAACTAGAAAGATCATTCCTACTAACCAGTGCAAAACATATGCAGGTGTTAGGCAATACCATCAGAACATAGGCATAGACAGAGACTTGATAACTAAAACACCAAAAGCAATGTCAACAAAAGCCAAAACAGACAAGTGGGATCTAATTAAACTAAAGAGCATCTGCACAAAAAAAGAACTATCATCAGAGTGAACAGGCAACCTACAAAATGGGAGAAACTTTTTGCAATCTATCCATCTGACAAAGGGCTAATATCCAGAATCTACAAAGAACTTAAACAAATATACAAGGAAAACACAAACAACCTCATCAAAAAGTGGGCAAAGGATATGAACAGACACTTCTCAAAAGAAGACATTTATGCAGCCAACAAATGTGAAAAAAAGCTCATCATCACTGGTCATTAGAGAAATGCAATTTAAAACCACAATGAGATACCATCTCACACCAGTTAGAATGGTGATCATTAAAATGTCAGGAAACAGCAGATGCTGGAAAGGATGTGGAGAAATAGGAATGCCTTTACATTTTTGGTGGGAATGTAAATGAATTCAACCATTGTCGACAATGTGGTGATTCCTCAAGTATCTAGAACTAGAAATACCATTTGACCCAGCAATCCCATTACTGGGTATATACCCAAAGGATTATAAATCATTCTACTATAAAGACACATGTACACGTATGTTTATTGTGGCACTGTTCACAATAACAAAGACTTGAAACAAACCAAAATGCCCAGCAATGATAGACTGGACAAAGAAAATGTGGCACATATATACCATGGGCTACTCTGTAACCATAAAAAGAATGAGTTCATGTCCTTTGCAGGGACATGGATGAAGTTGGAAACCATCAATCTGAGCAAACTACAGGAACAGAAAACCAAACACCAGATGGTCTCACTCATAAGTGAGAGTTGAACAATGAGAACACATGGACACAGGGAGGGGAACATCACACACTGAGGCCTGTCAGAAGGTGGGGGGATAGGGAGGGATAGCATTAGGAGAAACACTGGATGTAGATGTTGGGTCAGTGGGTGCAGCAAACCACTATGGCACGTGTATACCTATGTAACAAACATGCATGTTCTGCACATGTACCCCAGAACTTAAAGTATAATTTTAAAAAAAGAAAAAGAAAAAAAAGAAAGGTCCTAAAGAAGAGAAAGTATAAGTGAATAAAGAAAAGTATGTAATAAATAGTTGCTACTTTGACTTTCAGGAAGGCATTATGTAGCGACTTCATATTTTGGTTCTCAGAAATGCAGTATGTAGTGAGTAAAGGGAAGAATCATGCTGTCTACATCCTGAGGTCTGTCCTTATAATTAAAAACATAAACATATATCTTTAATATTCTGGCTTCTTGAGAATAGGGACCAGATCTTTTTCATTAGTAGATGCTCACTACAATGTGGTGAGAGAGAAAGCTAAATCTTATATTAATTTCCAATAGGAAACTTGCAAGAATAAAAGATGTTATAAAGAACTAATCTTTGGAATTGAAGGAAGAAATACTTTAGGCTGCGGTCAGGCAACATAGTCACTTATCCAGCAATTGTCATCCATTGGAAAGAAAAAGTTCAAAGGAAAAGTGGCACAGTTCTTGACACCATTGAAACTTAATATGGTTGAAATTTAAAAATACTGTACATTAATTTTTTTGAATATGCATATTTATGGGATAGTTTTTAAAACTTATTTAAAGGTAAAAGAATGCACTGTAGACTAATATCAGGTAGATTTTTTTATCTTTTTATTTTATTTATTTATTTTTATTTTTTAAAATCTTTTTTTAATTTTTTTTAATCTGTAAGTCATTCCAGGAGGCTTCTCTCCCCATCATTTGGTATCAGGTAGATTCTTGTAGGAAAGGGCAAAGGAGAAAAGCAAGCAAGTCTTACACAATTTGTTTTAAACCAAACTTTTAGAAACAAAACTATTGCAAATTTAATTCTTTGTGAAAGCTGTAGGATGAGATTTTGCCATATGAACCCAGTTTTCAAGAAGGACATTCTTGAAAACTTCTTCAAATACAGAAATGGCCTTCATACATGTTGAATGGTAAACAATGAGGCTTATTTGTCATTTAGTACGTACTTGATGGCATCAGTGATATTCACAATTATCTGAAAGGCATGCTCCTGTGTGTAAAATACCCATTTAAAAATAAATGAGTCTCTAAGTACATCCACTGAAATTATAATAAACATAATTGTAATATTTCACTCATAAAAAAAAACCATATGCAGATGCATTTGCTTTATGTGATGGGAACCAAAGACAGTATGATATAAAGCCTACAACTGTGGTTTTCTTGAAAGCTTCAGCAATACATTGTGCTAAGAAACAAACAAACAAGCAGAAACTCTGACCTACAACCTGACTCGTCTGACTGACAATCTGGTGTTAGAAAGGTGAAATTTCATCTTTATTGTAATACATTAGATACATTAGATTTGAAAAGGACAGCCAAGCATCATGTGAGTTCTTAACCATATGTTTCTGTACAAAATGAATCACCTAATGAGAAACAGGAAATCACCAATAAAGGTTATTTGTTAATTACACATGAAGTTATAAGTAGAACGGAGGCAGCAGGGTTTCATTTTAAACCAGATTTAAACACCACATTGAGAGCATCAATAGAAAACTAGGAGATTTTAGACTGTCATTGACTTCATGTGCACTGAAACAGGTTAAGTGTTCCAGGACCAGCCCTGCTTGCCTCCCTCCCCTACCCTGTTTCAAATTATTGCTACTTAGATAAAGCAATTTTTATGTAGTTAATATTAGCACAAACCCTTTTTTCTGCTTGCTTGCTTCCTAGCAACCTGAAGCAGAGTATCTGCTTGCCAATCTGCTTTTGGTTAAAAAAAAAAATTAGAGCAGAATACCCAGTGAATTTGCCAATAGCCCTGACAAGATGGGAATGTATTCAAAAAGCTCTCTGTTGATTTTTTGAGCCCAGTATATGATTTACATTGTCAGTTGTCTGATCCTGCTGGACTTTCTGTTACAGGCCAGAGAAGACGTGATCCACATGCTGAAGACTGAGAAAACCAAGCCTGAGGTTCTGGAGGCTCATTATGGGTCTGCGGAGCCAGAGAAAGTGCTGCGGGTCCTGCACCGAGATGCCATTCTTGCCCAGGAGAAATCCATAGGAGAAGATGTCTATGAGAAACCGATTTCAGAGGTAAAAATATGACACCACCAAGTCCCCTGGAAATGAACCGCAGGGAGATATCTTCACATTCTTCCATTTACATGCTTTAACATTTCCTTTTAAAGGCAAAATTCTGATGATACACTAATATAGAATTTAAATGTAATTAAGTAAGTCAAGGGTTATAGTTGATAAGCTTCAATGTTAAGAATTGTAGAGGCTTTTCCTTAAACATTCCAAAGCCTGTATTATATTTTTTCATGTCGTTCTGATAGTTACATGCTCTTGCAGTATATTATTCTTTTACTTCTCTAAGAAATGACATGTGTAAAAATTTGAAGTACTTACCAGTTTTAACATTGAGCTGTCAGGATTCTTACCAAATTGGTAATGTAAAATTAAATTGATCTTATCACTGATACGGTTATAAAGACACCTTTTTGGAATTTCATAAACTCTGTCATAATTAAAATGGTCTTATGTGAGTGACTAAAATACAGTGATAGAGGCAAAATCCTAATGAAATGCTTAGGGCATTCTTAAAATGAAGGAAATTCTAAGAGAGCTATGACTATTTTATCAATTACTCAGGATACCACATTTTAAAAATACTCTCACATTGTAAAAGAAATTTGAGCCAGATTAGGGTACCAGTTTTCCCCACTGACCCTTCAAACTTCATATAAAAAAATTTACAGATGTGAAATTTGTATTATGAATGAAAAAAAACCCAGAAATTAAAAGTGTGAAGGAACTTATTATACATTTAACATGTAATTTATGTCAAGCCTTTGGAAAAGCTCAGTTTGACAACTCTCAGAGATAAGATTTGCTTTAGACAGCATTCACAACAGATTGATAGTCCCATAATTTTCTAATTTCTGCAGCAAGAATAAACTGGAGCTCCATTCTCATCTTTTCCTAAAGTATTAAGAGATGATTATATGATAGGATGCAGTCAACAGGCTGTATCTACTTTCACATCTGACAGCTACCACTGCTAGCTGTGTATGACTATATACAGATCATATAAGCTCTTTATGCCTCAGTTTCCTTATCTGTGGGATGTGAGGAACCACAGTGTCCACTTCATAAAACTTCTGTGAGGATTTAATGAAGCAATGCCTATACAACTCTTAACATAGTCTCTGGCACATTCTAGGTACTCAACAAGTATTAGTCATTAGTATTTGCTGGGATTCAAGGATGATTACTGCTCATACCCTCAATTGGTTTGAAACTTGGGAAGATTTGAGGAGTAAAAGACGTGGAGGTAAAAAACATGTATTTGTTTTATATGATATTAATAATAATAATAACAACTTGGATTAGAGAACTCAGCTTGGATAAATGGTCTCATTTGGGCTTCTGAATTCTTTTACTCCAAGTCTAGAGCTTGGGATGACATTCCTCACCCTCACCACCAAGGGAGAGGTGGGGCTGCAGAGCCTACACACTTACCCAGGATCACTGCCTCCAAACCACCAAGTTCTATGAGCTGAACACAGAGAGAGGAGTTTCTGACCTACCTTTAGAAAGTAGGCCTGATCCAAATATTTCTAACTCAGGGACAGAGGATCAGAACAGAAAACACTCACCTTGGGAGTTGTCTTTCTGGAACTGGCTAAGCTGGGCATATTTCATCATTCCTTTCTCCTTCTAACAATCTGAAGAATCATTTCGCCTTTGGGGAGAAGCGAGTGAGAAGGCAGCGGGAGAAGGCAGAAAATACTTTTCTACTACTGCCAGAATGAAGTCCATTTTGTTAGAGAAATAGAATGTTAGAAGGAGAAAGGATTTTCTTCCACCACTTAAAGATTTTGGGTCTGTTAACCCTTTGAAATTAACAGTCAAGTTCTTGTTACCCAGGATCAGAATCCTGCTTTCAAATTCATGAGGCAGGAACCACAATACATCACTGTTCCATTAGCCTCCTGAGATCACAAGCAGGTAGTCTAGCTCTCGTTTCCTAGAAGCCATATTATACTTAAGCTCCAAATCACTGCTCATTCTTATTTCCATACTACATTAGGACCAGCAAGGGTATCCAGCAGAACTTACCAGAGGTTAAGTGATAAACCCAATACAGTGGACCTTTTTCCCTTGCCAAATATCTGGGGAGAAATTAAACAGCAAATATTAAATATCACTGCCCTTCTTTGTAAATGAAAATCTGGAGTATCAAAATTCATAATTCTTATGCAAAATTCAAAAAACATTTAAGGTTTTGATTTCTTTCCTTCCTAATTTTATATTCTGCTTTGCCTTAGCCAGTGGGACCTCAACTGATTGTCTAGGTAGAGTTTGCTTTTGTTTTCCCCTTTAGTAAAAGAACCTGGACTGGCTGGCATTTTCAAAGTTGTATTAACACATCCTGAAGTCCCTAGATTCTACTTTTTTCTGAAGAATCTAAAGAATTATTAGGACACATCCTATTATCAGAGTGCAACTTCACACTCATAAATTTAAAAAATACAACAGAGTCTCTAGCACTAAGATACATTTTTCTCAAGCAAAATGATATTCCTTGACCTTAGGATTCAGTATAAAGAAGGTCCATGTTACTCCTACCAGAGACTGAAGCAGAGATTTAGAGCATGTCTGAGGGAAGGAAGGCAGACAGAGAAAATCTTCAGCTGCAGTAGGGTTCTGGTAAGTCTGCTACTACCAGAGCCTGTTGTCATCAGCAGCTTAATAATTATGGGAAATGGCAAGCCTGAGGTTGGGTGGAGCCCTGTCTGCATGTCTTGTCTTTGCCCTCAGTGAGTGACATTCAAAGCATCCCTGTCTTTTTGCAAAGTCGAGGGATGTGCAGTGGTGACCTCTTCAGTGCCTAGGTCTCATTTTAGGTACTCAATTTTCCCAGCTGAGTATTTAAGACCTCTTGATCTTTTTATTTCTTCAGCCCCTGTTCCCAGGCCTAGGAAGCCTATCTCTTCAGTGGGTGACCCTTCTGAAGCCTTTGTAATTTGGGGCCCAGAAGGGATCAGACCTTACTTTTCCTCAGAACGTAGCCTCCCCTCATGTTAGAACTTTCAATCCTTGAGTAACTTGTCTGACTCAAGGCAACAAAAATATTTCCTTCTGCCACAACTTTTTATGTGTAGGAAGGCTCAGCTGAGTTGTTGCTTCAGGATTGTAGTCATTTTCTTCAAGTGGTCCCAGATATTTGTTTTTCTAATATTGCCTTTCATATTCTACATTATGGGTTTCCTCAATGAGAGAATCAAGGAATTCTAAGTCTGCCAAGAGTATTCTTTGCTTAACATAAATGTTATCTATTTTTATGTTCTTGAGTTGGATAATCTTCATTAAAGGGTCTTTCTCCATCACACCACATCCATGTTTGGACTTACCTGAAGTTTTCTTGCCTAAATCTCCTTTTCTTTGTGTAATCTTTTCTTCAAACACCACATCCCAATGTTTCTTGAGTAAGTTCACTTAGGGCCCCAGTAATATTGGCAATTCTGCCGGGTGCAGTGGCTCACACCTGTAATCCCAGCACTTTGGGAGGCCAAGGCGGGCAGATCACTTGAGGTCAGGAGTTCCAGACCAGACTGACCAACATAGTGAAACCCTGTCTCTATTAAAATACAGAAATTAGCTGGGCATGGTGGCAGGTGCCTGTAATCCCAGCTACTCGGGAGGCTGAGGCATAAGAATCACTTGAACCTGGGAGGCTTTGGAGGTTGCAGTGAGCCGAGACTGTGCTACTGCACTCCAGCTTGGATGACAGAGCAAGACTCTCTCTCATAAATAAATAAATAAATAAATAAATATTGGCAATCCATCTATAACAGCTGAGACACTGAAAGTCACCAAATGATACTTCAGATATCTTACCCTGACCTTCCCAGGTTTCTGTTCTTAAATCTGTTCCTATTTTATATAACCATTTTGAATGGATGGTGTAGTCTTTAAGGGAAGGGCCCCCAGATGAGCTCATGAAAGACTATCTGCTCATTTACGGTGTGCTCCTCAATCCTTTCCTGGATCCCAATACCTTCTTTGTGAGGAAAGTCACACTGCTCTGTCCTCTGGGCTTTCCTGTCTCTGTCTTCTCAGGGCATGCATTCTGATTCAACAATGTGCGTAATACCTTCCATTTTAATAATCCCTATTTTTAAGAGTACTTAGATCCATTTCCCCTTTGTGTAAATCTAGTTTGGTCTTTAAGACCTCATATTTACTTTTAAGTAGACTTCTCTTTTACTGAATTTCTTAATACTTCTCCAGTTAGCCCTTTGCAGGTAACGGAGCTAAAAGCACTTTTTGAATCATGCCTTTTTATCTAAAACATACTGAAATTTTTCAAGTTATTGTACTGCTCCACTAACTTTATTCATTTGAATAAGATTTCTAGGTACATTCTTTCCTTAGTAAATTTTTGGCATTTGGTGTTATGATTATTTCATTCAATTTTCCTTCCACCTCGTCCAAGTAGAATCTATATTTCCAAAATAATAGGTGCCCATTCTACTTTCACTAGTCATTTAATAAAAGCCATTCCTTTACACTGAACCACAGCGTGGATCCTGAAAACACTCAACAGCTATGTACCTATAGTATCTATGAGTAATGAATCTACAGATCTATAGTTATGGGATGTAGTCTTCAGAGTCTCTGGACAAGCCACAGAGAGCCGAGAAAATAGGCTACTTCTGTTCTCTCTTAGGAGCTTGATGTAGTTGCAACCAAAACAACAAGAAACAGCATCTGGTATCTTTTCCTACCTACGTTATTCTTACATACAAAACTTAAAATTAACAGCTAAAACTCACACACTAATGCTTTATAGCAGAAGAATTTACAGCTTCTGCAGTCTAAAGTCTGGATCAGCAGTTCTGCCTAAGAAACTCACAATATACATCAATGCCTCAGTAACTTATGCATTAAGAGATGAACAGATTGCTTTCCTGATAATATAATTACTGTTGTCATCAAGCTGTGCTAGTGTTGGTGAAGTGAACATTAAATAATGTAATTACTGTTGTCGTCAAGCTGTGCTAGTGTTGGTGAAGTGAACCCACAAAGACTTCAGCCACCTACCCCAGTGGCTTAGTCCAGAACTGTAGCTATTGCACAGCCCATCTCAAAAATCCACATGGACAGATGTAACAAGGCTAAGGTCTACCCTCTGATTAGGCAGCCCCAGAACACTTGATATTTCCATATGCTCTTTTTTTCTCCAGATGTCCATGTAATGACTATCTCTTTACATTTCTCAGTCAAGCTTCCAACTGATAAGGCTACCACCTTCCTCTCCAAAATTCTTTATGTGGATTGAGAGATCCTGCAGAAGAGTTTGAGCCTTGAGATCACACTGTATCATTGTATGACAGGTGGAGTAAAGAATAAGAAATGAAAGGTCTGGGCTGCACACATCCAGTTTCCTATTCCAAACAAAGTTTCAAATAAGTCACCCCTCCTTCCTTTGGAAGGAGTTGGGTAGGGCCTGAAGAAACAGGGAAAATACTGATCTTCAAATACTTTTCAAAGGATGGAGAGTCCTATTTTATGATAAAGCAGAAAGGCTCAAAAAGGGGGAACAGTTGTTTTTTCTACATTTTTTATGATGATGGTGTTTCAGAAGTGCTTGACACGTTCTCAAAATATGTTGAAAATCACATTTGTAGAAACTTGGAAAGTTCTTGGGGAGAATATTTTGTAATAGGGAACAGAGCCATTAAAATGGGAAAACCTTACATATAAACTGTTCCTTTAACACTGCAAAAACTGACCAAGTGTGGTGGTTTATGCCTGTAATCCCAGCACTTTGGGAAGCTGAGGTGTGCAGATGACTTGAGGAAGAGTTCAAGACCAGCCCGGCCAACATGGTGAAACCCCATCTCTACTAAAAATACAAAAACTATCTGGTGTGGTGGCAAACACCGGTAATCCCAGCTACTCCGGAGGCTGAGCCAGGAGAATTGCTTGAACCCAGGAGGTGGAGGTTGTAGTGAGCAAAGATTGTGCCATTGCACTCCAGCCTGAACAACAAGAACAAAACTCCATCTCAAAAACAAACAAAAAAACCACAAAAATTTATTAGAACATGTAAAAATACAATTAGCAATTCCTGATGATCTCAGATATTATCAGCCACCAATTAACAAGGGCTTCTCCAACAGTCTCTATCTGATCATCTGCTCTTAAAGAAAGGAAGTGAAGATCTGGGAAGAAGATAATGTGGGCAGTCTCTCTTTTATTTTGGGCCCCAGAAATGATTCACTCACAATGAACATATCATGCAATCATAGAGAGAACTTCAAGTCCTCCTTGTAACTGAGGGGCAATAGAAAGCTAAAGGGGAATAGCTCTGATGCTGAGACCCTATGGAGTTACCCTGTAGGGCTTTAGGAAGTTGGTTGTGAGATTGAGAACTGATTTTAAATATGTGTTTCAACTAGACCAATGCTTCTCAGTTGAAGTGGTGGTGGATTTTTCCCTCCAGAGAACATTTGGCAATGTCAGGACAGTTTCATTGTCACGCAGGAGATGGTGCTTACTGGCATCTAGTGGTCAGAGGCCAGGGATGCTGCTAAACATCCTTAAGTTCACAGCACCCCGAAATAAAGATTTATCTGGCCTTAGCAGTGCCAAAGTTGCAGAACCCTGAACTAGAATTCAAAGGGGAGACTGGGATAGTGAGTTGAAAAGGGAAATATCAATAATGTAAGATTTGGCCCAATTTAACAAATACTTACTGAGCACCAACTTTGTACCAGAGCTTGTACTTAGCACCAGGGACTAAAAAGGTGATCAAGGAATGATCTCTTTAAAATCATATAATCTGGTCAGGCCGAGTGCAGTGGCTCACGCCTGTAATCCCAGCACTTTGGGAGGCCAAGGCGGGTGGATCACCTGAGGTCAGGAGTTTGAGACCAGCCTGACCAATGTGGTAAAAACCTGCCTCTACTAAAAATACAAAAATTAGCCAGGCATGGTGACGTGCACCTGTAATTCCAGCTACTCAGGAGGCTGTGGCAGGAGAATCACTTGAACCCTGGAGGTGGAGATTGCAGCGAGCTGAGGTAGTGCCACTGCACTCTAACCTGGGCAACAGAATGAGATTCCATCTCAAAAAAAAAAAAAAAAAAATCTTATAACCTGACCAGAGAAGGAGGCACAAAATCCCAGTAATAATATTTGTGTGTTTTTTTTTCATTTATTATCATTATTTTTGGTTTTTGAGATGGAGTTTCACTTTATTGCCCAGGCTGGAGTATAAAGGAAAAATCTCGGCTTATTGCAACCTCTACCTCCCAGGTTCAAGCGATTTTTCTGCCTCAGCCTCCTAAGTAGCTGGGATTACAGAAGTCCATCACCATACCTGGCTAATTTTTGTATTTTTAGTAGAGACAGAGTTTCACCATGTTGGTCAGGCTGGTCTCGAACTCCTAACCTCAAGCAATCCACCCGCCTCAGCCTCCCAAAGTGCTGGGATTGCAGGCATAAGCCACTGCGCTAGGCCCTTGTAATAATATGTGGTAAGAACTCTTTTAGAGATATGTACTGTCTACAAGTTCTGGAATCCTCCCTATATTTAGCATCCCTTGAAAAAAAAAGAAAAATTTGGATCCTACATATACTTTTCCTAGAAATGCACATAGCTGCAAGCTTTAAAAACAGATTGTGATGAAAATTACTTTCCAGGAGAAAAGTCTGATGCATGTACATGCTGAGATCTTAATTTTTCTATTAGGAAGGATGTTATCCTCTTTCTGAGTATGGAGCTTTGTGCTATCTCTTTAAAACCATGAAAGAGTGGTTCTGCAAGTTTAGGAACCCAGTTGACCAATAAACAATAAAAAGAGTTTTAATTTTATCAGGTAAGAGAGCATTAAAATCACAATGAGAGAACACTACATACCCTCCGAAATGGCTACAAATTTAAAAAATACTAAATGTTGACAAAGATATAGAACAATCAAAACTCCTAAGCATTAGTTGTGGGAGGGTAAATGGGTACAGCCTCTTTGGAAAGTTGCTTGGCAATATCTAATAAAGCTACATATACACATATCCTATGACCCATATTTCACTCAGGTATACACCCGACACACATGCTTATGTGTTCACTAAAGAATATGTATGAGAGTTTTCAGAACAGCATTATTTATAATAGATCCAAGCTGGAAACTACCCAAATGGTCATCAACAGCAGAATGGATAAAATTGTGGTATATACCACTCTCCAAGAAAGGAGAAAAGTTTAGGAACCATACATATGTTTACAAAAAAGCCAGAAAGCCAGAAGTTATTGCAGCATTATTATGGTTGGTTTATACAGCCAACTGACACAAAGAAACTGATACAATGGGGGCAAGTGGTGGTGAATACCAGACTCTGTTCTCGCTTTCAGGTAATACATCACTAGATCCATGCCGACAAATTATTTAGAGTCCTATGCAAATGCAATAAAATATTAAGCTCTTTCCCATGTTTGCTTATTCAGCTGGACAGACTTGAGGAAAAACAGAAAGAAACCTACCGACGCATGCTAGAGCAGCTGTTGCTGGCCGAGAAGTGTCACAGGCGCACAGTGTACGAGTTAGAGAACGAGAAGCATAAACACACTGACTACATGAACAAGAGCGACGACTTCACCAACCTGCTGGAGCAGGAGCGGGAGAGGTAATGTGCATGCACACTGCCGGTCACATCTGGATGCCCATAGCCCTTTCATGTCTGCCCCCTCTTCAGGGATCAGTCTTTCATCTAGGGGCACTGTGGACAGGTGCCCAGGGTCTAATGCCAGTTTCTGAATGGGTGGTAGCCACAGAGAATGATACTGAATTTTACCTGAGATTATTACATGAATGTTTGGGGGTTTGCATATAGGTAGGGTGTCACATTCCCACAAGGATGTTAAAAGCCATGAAACCGTAAAGCTGGAAAGAAATTCAAATACTTTATATTTAAATTTGATCAATGAAGCACCTACATTTGAAAAGTCTCTCTACAGATTTCTTTCTATTTGAGATAATCTAGTTTTATCCTTGGGGTGGAAATCTGCTTTTTCAGGAAGGCAAATTCTTAAACTTAACCATTATAAATGAATCCTATTCATTTTTAATACCAGTAATTAGTATTTGGCTGTGTATAAATAACTTAATGACCAGAACTACCTCCTTAACTTCCTAAGGGCTGCATAACTCTTAAAAGTTGAGGTTAAAAAAAAAAAGAAAACATGAGTGTATTGAGCTTTGATGTTTATTCTTACAAGTATTTATTTAGTCTTCTAGGATCAGGTATTGCCACAATTGAAGCAGAGACCCCAAATTGAAAAGTTTTGTAATACACTCTTCTATACCATCTGTTTTTTTTCCAGTACCTTTTAACTTATTACCTCCCTTCTCTTTCCTAGGGCAAATGGTTATGTCTGTGAATTCCACACACTTTGAAATCAATGACATTGAATGCCCAAGCTTTGAGTTACCAAGCATATCCGCTTTTGTGTTTAGGGCTTGCAAATTGAGATCCACTAGGGAACAGCTTTACCTAGCCCAGCTTTCTTATCTATTTAGATACAAAAAAGAGATCTACTTTTCCCAGATTAGTGTATATATAAGAAGAAGCTATCACAATTAGACAGTAAATAAAAGCATAAAATAGAACAGGTTTGGGTTACATATTTTTTAAAAAAATTATTGGTAATGTTTATTTATTATTGGATTCGGTACATCCCTTGGGGAAGGAGAAATGGAAAAGTGAACAATGGCTAAATTATTATGTACTATATCCCAGACTTACGGTTTCTAATATTTGTCTTAAGTTCCTGTTAAGCTAAGGTTAACTAGCATCATGTTTGAACATGTAGACTAACTGATTTGACATCCTGGAGTAACCAGTGAGAATAAATCCCACCTCCTCAATCTCCAAGAACTTTTCCAACTTCAAGCTACAGATACTGCAAACAAGATTTTAAGGACAGTATAAATTACATATATAGTCATGTGTCACTTAGTGAAGGGGATACATACTAAGAAATCCATCATTAGGTGATTGCATCATTGTGTGAACATCATAGAGTACCCTTACACAAACCTAGATGGTATAGCCAACTGCACACCTAGGCGATATGGCACAGCCTGTTACTCTTAGGCTACAAACCTGTACAGCATGTTACTCTACTGAATTCTTCAGTCAACTGTAACAGAATCATAAGTATTTGTGTATCTAAACATATCAAAGGTACAGTAAAAATATGGTATTATAATCTTATGGGATTCGGAGGGGAAATGGCAGTGAATACCAGACTCACTGTTCACCCTTTAAGGTAATAAAGCACTATACCATGTCAACACATTATTTAGAGTCCTATGCAAATGAAATAAAATATTAAGTGTATAATGAATATTAATGGTAATGAACATTAAAGCACTCTGTGGTGCCCAGGTGTAGTGGCTCATGCCTGTAATCCCAGCACTTTGGGAGGCCAAGGTGGGTGGATCACCTGAGGTGAGGAGTTCAAGACCAGCCTGGCTAAGGTGGAGAAACCTGTTTCTACTAAAACTACAAAAATTAGCAGGGCATCGTAGTGCACGCCTTTAATCCAAGCTACTCAGCCTGAAGCAGAAGAATGGATTGAACCGGGGAGGAAGAGGTTATTGTGAGCTGAAGCCATTGCACTCTAGCCTGGGCAACAAGAGTGAAACTCCGTCTTAAAAAAAAAAGTTCTCTGTGAACTATCATGCTCTCTATCATGTGTTATTATTTCAATTACTCTCACAGAACACAAAAATTAGGAACACACAAAAAACAAAGAAAAACAAACAGCTGGAGTAAGTACATTCACTCCATCTACACACTTTAATTGAACTAACAACTCTGAAGGTGAACTTGTGCTGTCCAGGCACACTACTGTCATCTAGGCAGTCCCTTGTTGACAGAAGTGTTGTTATGTGGCGCGTGACTCTATCTACAACAGTCACCTGGTTAGGTGTCCTGTGTTGGAATGTGGTCTGGTAAAAAAGTAGCAACTTGTATTGACTTTTTAGAATATTGAAAATCAAGTAATTCTAAGAGCACCTGTGCAAATTATTTTTCATTACCTTGTAAATTATTTGATTTAGAACAAGATTTGTCTTTTCTTCAGTTTCCCACCTAAGCTAAAAGCCTGAGGTAGCGTAAGTTCACTTACAGAGTCATTGGTTTAATAAAAATATGTTGACGGAGTGACCGTACTTATTCAGGATGTTTATTTTTCTTTGTTTTTTGTTTTCCTAATTTTTGGTTCTGTGAGAGTAATTGAAAATAACATGTTAGAGGGCATGATAGTTCACGGAATGCTTTTATATTCATTATCCACTAAGCCTATGCAGGATGTGTTGATTTACTACCTTCATGGTGGTCAACTCTAGATGAACAATTTCAATCCCCTCCCTCCTATAGAAGTTGTTTAATTTTATTAAAACAATTATAACAGCCTCTCCTGAGCAAAATGCTATATAGAAAGTTTTAAAAGTTAAAAAAAAAAAAACTTTAAAAAAATTACCCTAACATGCTTTTGATACTTTCATCAGCACCACTGGGCTATGTTACCAAACTTTCATGTTTTAATAAGAATTCACTAAGAGACCTTGACTCTCACTTAATTTTCATACCACTTTATGTTTTGAAATAATTATTTATGGAATCAGTTATACTTTAGTGCTTAAATCTTTTCTTTTTCTGTCAACGTTTTATCTCAGCTCAACATTCTGACTGACCACCAGTGCACACACCGTGGGCACTCTCTAACATACATTTTATTTTAAATTAAACATCCCCAGTAGGACCCGATAACCTAAGTTGGCGTCTTTGAAGTTCTCTGCTATCTGAGGCGTCCACCGTGACTTGCTTGCCGAGTTCCCCGGGGCAGCAAAATCTTTGGGATTTTTCAAAGGTCAAGCCTGGGATTCCTGCTACTCTTTGGAAACCGCCCTGCTAAATCTGCTTTGGGTTAAATCCTCTTTTTGAAGTAAGCGGTCATAATTAGATCTACTTATGAGAGCTGGCAGGAGGCTGACCCCGAGGCTTTCTTTCCCTCGGGCCAAGTCGCTGGGGAGCCCCTCCCCAGCGCGGTCCGTGGACCCTGGACCTTGGCTGGGTCGCCGCATCCCTGGGGTTCTGCCAGTGCCCCGGACTGTCCAGGAGGCCCCCGCCGAGGCGCGCAACGCGGCCACGGCACCTGCAGGAGAAGCTGGACTGCAGCTAATAAGGAAACGGCATTTCTGAGAACAAGTGGGAGTCCTCGCGTCCTATAGACTGTTCCAAGTCCTTTGTTTGCTTTTTGTTTCTCACTCCCTTCCCCTTCTCCCAAAAAGACCCTGCGAGCAAAAAGCAGAGCCAAGAACTTTGCTTCGGAAACACTTCCCTTTCTACTGTGAACATGAGTAAGGGAAGAAAGTGAAGCTTGAGATAAGCCTGAGTGGTTTTCTCCTTATAATCACTCACTCAGCTTCTGTAATCACCACCACAGGTGGTGAGACTCTGCAGGCTGTCTCTATTCCAGGCGGCTTATTGATTTGGTGGTGGAGGGGTCAGGTTGGGGCAGAGCAGGGACTCTCCTAGCACCAGGAGCATCTCAGTTGCATTTTCCACATTTGTCCTGCTCTGTAGGGGTTTCTCACCTCTTCCAGAAAAATGGTTAAAGATAGCAAAAAGGAACCCAGGCACACAGGATCAGTAGTAGCTGTTGATAAGCCATCCAGATTCAGATGTTTGATGAAGCCAGGAATCTGAGGCTCTGAATATTGCAAAAGATTTTGAGATCAGCCCTTTCAAATACCTCATTCTACAGGTGGAGACCTTGAGGCCTAGAACAATTATGTACCTCAACCAAGATCACACAGTGCAGGCCACTACTCTAGCACTTTTGTGCAAGTGAATACTTTGTGCAAATTGTTTATGTTTCATTTTTGTGTGTAGGTTCCCCACCCCCACCCTCTTATATCCAAACTATGGCACAAAATTTTGAAAGGCAGAATGACGGTTATCATGAAGATATAAGAACAGAGATATTAGGACCAGTGGTGTCTCTAGAGTGTCAAGGTAGAAGCTTTGGCATAGCGGTTTCTCGGAAGGAGCAGCCTGGGACTTGTTTTGAAGTTGAATCTGAATAGCACACACAGTGTTTTACTTAGCTTGCATTCTATTTCCAGTAGTTATCATGGAAGGCTAATGATATTTATGGGGGCACTTGATAAAGCCCTCCTCCAGATTAACTCCCTTGTTTTGCCACTGACCTAGACCCTATAAATGTAAAAACCATATAGATTGCTGGGTGCGGTGACTCAAGCCTATAATCCTAGCACTTTGGGAGGCCGAGGCAGGAGAATCACCTGAGGTCAGGAGTTTGAAATCAGCCTGACAAGCATGGAGAAACCCCATCTCTACTACAAATACAAAAAATCAGCCAGGTGTGGTGGCGCATGTTTGTAATCTGCTGCTCAGGAGCTGCTCAGGAGGCTGAGGCAGGAGAATTACTTGAACCCGGAAGGCAGAGGTTGTGGCGAGTCGAGATCCTGCCATTGCACTGTAGCCTGGGCAACAAGAGTAAAACTCAGTCTCAAAAAGAAAAAACTATATAAATTATTTTTTACTTTTCAGGAATTGCTAAATTCATCTTGTATAAAAATTCCACAAATTAAGTACCTAAAATGGGCAATATATTATTCTGGGCTTCCTTTATTCTAAGTCAGCAACCCGTGATCATAATTTGTTACCATCATTTACTGCATATTTGTTTTTACAAATAGTTGTAGTCCCAAATTAAAAAGAGAAAACACCATTTAAAAATGCATTGGCTTAATTAGCACTGTTAATAATAAAGATAAAAATATTTTTTATTGTATTAATTCAGGCTGGGTAAAGAAAGCTCCCTTGTCTAAATGCTATATTTGATTTGGTCCGTATTTCAAGTCAACTTGACTTTTAAAGGCATAATTCTGGGCCCATGAGATCACCTTCAGAGTTTGTACTTTATCCTCTGCCTGAACTGCAAGACTTGTGATTTTAATCTTAAGCTTCACTAGGGCTGCTCCAAGAATGTCAAAATAGAGAGAACACAGTTACATCAAAAAGTGGTCTGGGACTTAAAGAAATATTTAAAGGAAGTGTGTGTGTGTGTAAATGATGTGGAGGAGTGCTGTCTAGATCTATCACTGTAGATACAGATTTTAAAGCTTTTGGATTTTATAGGCTCAGCTGGGACTACATAAATAATTACATCATCATATAATATTGCATCCAGGTTTCCAAGTGTAAGTTCGGTTTTTTAAAGTACAAATCAGCATCTCAAGAGAAATCCCTTAACCTGTGAAGCAGCGACTGTAAAGGCAGGGGCTTGAGTTGGAGGAAAGCTTTCAAGCCCCATTTTAGTATTCTTCCTTTAAGTCAATGTGAACAGGAGTTGGGCATTTGTCTGGGTCATGATAGGGCAGTCTGCACTATTATATTTTCCTATATGGGGAGAATGACCAGTCAGAATCTACTGTTTTTGAAAACTTGCTCTACTGAACTGGGATCTTTGGAAATATTCTTGATCCACTTTATAGAAAAAGATTCATATCTGGTTCCCTAAAACATTATTCTTAAGTTTCTTAGAATTAGTGGCCATATCTCAAAACCATGTTAACAAAATGGACATTTCTCAATGGTAGCTCAGAGAATCTAAATAAAGCACTGTAGAAAAACATTGCCGATGCTTTGTAAATGCTCGAGTCTTAACAAGCAGAAAGTAATCCACATGTGGAACATAACAGCAGAAAACAACTGAGCCTTCTTCTTTGTGCTTAGCACTCTGCTAGAAGCTGTTCAAAAGCAAAGATAACTTTTATTGACCCCTGATAAGCTAGACACATGTACCATCTTGTTTAATCCTTACAAATTATAAGATGTATAATAATTATCCCCTTTTAGCTGATGAGGAAGCAGAGAAGTTAAATTCCTTCCCTCAAGGACACTTGCCAATAACTAATTGGCAGAATCAGGGTTTAAAATGAGACTTTTTCAGTAAGAAAAAAACTTTTCCCACTCCTGACTTCTTACCTTCTGATAAAAATGAATGCCTTATTTCTTCAATGCACCGAGGAAGAAAGGTGACTTGGAAAGTTGGCCAGTGACTATTCTGTTCCCTGTTTAGGATTCAGATTCACAGACCTTCACTTGGTCATAAGACATACTGCCTAATATCAATATCCCACTGATGAAGGAAATTACTGGGAATAGACAGTTTTCAAGAACGAAGAGGAATTAGAATTGAGAGGCCCAATGACCCAGCTGGAGTAAGTTCTATAGGTTCCGAAATAATGCAGGATCAAACTCCACCTTCCATTTCCTTTTACCCTTAAAATATGCAAATCCTACTTTCTACTGGAAAAATGTAATTGAAGTAAAGGAGGCTGAAACCATGAGGTGTTACCCCTAGGGCATAGCTGGGGTGTCTGTTTTGGGTGATAAGGTGGGTGGGAGATGGTATAAAGAAAGTGAGGATACATCTGACTTGAAGGGACCAGGCAAAGTAACTTAAAATGTAGCTTCCCAGAGTAGGAACGTTTGGGATTAGAAGAGTCACTTCTTTTAAAAGACCTGGGGATAGTAACATATCTACTATCAGCACTGTGGAACTAGGAGCATGTTGCTCATCTACCAGGCACACTCTGGATTAAATATGAAGGAGCCCATTAAAATGCTCTTGAGGTTCATTTTACCAGATTCCACTTATACAAAAATGCTTGGTCTTGGATGGATGTGAGTTTTTTCCCAAGCTTCATAGCACTCTCATTCAAAACACTCTCAGCCTCTGATTAAAGACTCCCTAAAGTCTTAGTATTATAATGTTAACAAGGATGCCTAGGAAAATGGGTTATCTGACTAACAGAAATTTTTAATTAATCAAGGGTTATGCTGTGAATTAATTTACTTTTACTGGTATAGAAGGTATTTCTCAAATACATTTTCATTTATTAAAATATTTAAAATATACCATAAAATCCAGTTAAGTCATATTTGGTGATTCAGGACCTTGTAGTGCTACTACCTGGGTGACTCTATACCTTATAATCTCAGAGCCTATTGGATTATATTTAAATCTAAATGTCAGTTCTGATTGCACTTTACTACAGATAAAAGTGATGAGGATGTTTTCTGGATTTTAGGGCTTAACTTGGCTTAACTGATAATTTTAACTAATTAGATTCAATATATTTAGGCTTTTATAACCATCAACACCACCACCACAGCAATAGAACTTGGACCAGAAAGAATCCTAATGACATTGTGAAGTGGCATTGCTGTCTGGGGTAAATACCTGAGGTTCCTCATCTTGCGCCAAAAGGATTAAGGACAAGGACATGTGGGTGGGTTAAGGAGTGGAATGTTTAATAGGCAGAAGTAAGGAGAGAGGAGAGCAGCTGTCTCTCTCTCGTCAGAGACAGATGTCCAAAAAGGAAAAGAGGGCAGACCACAGCAGATTTTATAGGCAGGATTAAGGAGGCAGTATCTGATTTACATAGGGTTCACAGATTGGTTTGACCAGGTGTGATGTTTACATAGCGCATGGAAAAGGCTTGTTGCCCCACCCTGATCTTATTATGCAAATGAACTTTCCACTTGGCCACACCATCTTGTCTGCTTGTTACTGTACATGTGGTTGACAAAAAGAAGATGGAGCTACCATTTTGAACATGCCTAGTCCCAGGTAGTATATTCCTATGGGCACAACTGCTGGCATTCACCTGTGCAAGCTTCCAGCTTGCTTATGTCTGCAGTTCGATTTTACAGGCTGCTCTTTGTTTAAAAAAAAAAAAGATTTGGGGGCTGCTTTTCATTAAAAGGAAAACCTTACCCAGGAATTCTGTACTCTCACTATCTGCCTAAGTAATTTCTTTTTAACTCCTATATTAATTATACAAAAGGATGAGGTAATAATCAAAGAAAACTGACTACAAGAAGAAAAGTGTTGAAAGGGAGGGCTTGAGCAAAAATGGGCAAGAAATACACTTTACTGTAAATGATTTCAACAAGCTATGTAAGAATGCCTTAGTCCTGATGTTTGATATCCCTTATTCTAGAAAAGTCCTAAGAAAAGTGACAATGGAGAACAGTATTTGGAGTGTAAATATGAGAAATAGTGAGAATCCAGTAAGCAGAGATGTTCATGTTGGCAGAGTTTCTCTAGATGTGAACCGGTCATTGATAGAATTGTGTGTGTGTTTTTTTTTTCCTCTCATGAAACACCCTTAGTTGAGTCAGAGAGAGTTTATCTTTTTAAAAACATTTTTAAACTTTTTTATTTTTTAAAATTGAGATCTTGCTCAGGCTGCAGTATAGTGGTGTGAGCAAAGCTCACTGCAATGTCCAGAGAGTTTAATCTCTTTCAAAAAGTTTTCAGGAAATTACCTGATAGTCTCTGAAACTCTTAAGTTCCTGATTTGCTGAAAGGCCTCTGTTGAGAGAAATGGAGGCAGCTACTTTCACATTGCTGTCATTCTTTTTGTCATGTGACCCTGTAAATGCTGGTCACAACCAGTTAGAGAAGTTGACAACTGTCTTGGACAAAAATCACAGAGGTCTGAAATTCAAGTGCCTCCAGAGCCAGGCCGTAAGGCAATGAAGCTGACCCAGCTCTTTAACATACATGGCATGAGTGGTTGAAACTGTTCAACTAAAGAGGCCATTCTTTGACCCCTGGGAAAGTTGAAGTTTAGCTCAGGCAAATTGACCTCATTTTAATTGTTGTCAAATCTTATGCTTCAGAAAATGACAGAACTCTGATTTTAGTAAGATATTCCAGTTTTTCAATGATGACTCAAATTAATAAAAATAATGTGTGGTGAAGAAAACCATCTCTGGGCCACTTTCTCTTTAAAGTTGCTGGTTTGCGACCTTTGATGACCTAGGCAATTAGAGAGACTGAGCGGTATGAAGTGGCCTGGCGTGTGTTCTGTATGATGGTACTCCACTAATCCATTGAGACCCTCATGAGGCATACAAAACAGAAAGAAGAAAAGACATTAGCCTAGAAAAAAGCCAAAAACTAAACAACAAACAAACAAAAAACCACACCAGAACATAGACATTCTCAGAGTGAAGAAAGCCACATCATAGCTGAGGTTACAATGGATCCCTATTTCTTATGTTTTATTTATTTATTTTTTGAGACTGAGTCTCGCTCTGTGCCCTGGCTGGAGTGCAGTGGCACAATCTCAGCTTACCGCAACCTCTGCCTCCCAGGTCCTGGTTCAAGCAATTCTCCTGCCTCAGCCTCCCAAGTAGCTGGGATTACAAGCACGTGCCACCATGCCCAGCTAATTTTTGTATTTTTAGTAGAGATAGGGTTTCACCATGTAGGCCAGGCTGTTCTTGAACTCCTGACCTCATGATCCGCTCACGTTGGTTTCCCAAAGTGCTGAGATTACAGGCGTAAGCCATGGCACCTGGCCAATGGATGCCTATTTCTGAAGGAATGACAAGCATTGGTCCATAAGCACTGCTATTGGGTTACTGGAACTGCAGGTGTATGCTAAAAAATGATGAACAATACTCCAGTTCTCTGGGCCTATTTGACTGTGGAGACAGTTTTCTGTGTTCACTTTTTGAGATATTCTTTCTAAGAACTCCCATCATCTTAAGTGACCTGGGTGGCTCTGCTCTTACAACGTCAGAGAGTAAGGGTTACAATAATAGAATTGTTATAGCTTTCACATTATCATTTGCCTATGCTGTTATAAAAATGTACTATAGCATGATAATAACTGGATCTTTTAATGTAGTATTTTATATTTCCTTGTGACCTGTCCCCATTGGAGTAGTCACCCAAGAGTAACCACTGCCTCAACAGAAATTTAACACAACTAAAGGAGAGAACAGAAATCAATATCTGGTGTATAGGATCAGAAGCAAGGATCCAGGTATAGCATTAGAAAGAATATGTAACCAATTGGATCCAGTTTTTGTTTATCGCCCCACTTCTTTCCTATTTAGATAAGATGTTTCTCTGAGAGGATAGAAACAAAGAAGCAAGAGAAGTGTATGCTGTAGGAGAAGGTAGTCCAAAATAAGAGGCTCTGTTCTGAGCTTTTTGAGGGGGGAGTGGGTGGGACAAACATGGAGAGTAATATAAAACCCAAATATACTTGGTGTGGAGAAATGAGACTGAAGAAATTACCAGGTGGAGTCCAAGAGTATCTTAGTTTGCTTGGTCTGCCATAACAAAATACTATAGACTCAATCCTATCAGATTAGAACTCTACCCTTATGACCTCATTTAACCTGAATTACCTCCTTAAAGTTCTATCTCTAAATAAGGTCGCACTGGGAATTAGGGTTTCAGCATATGAATTTTGAGGGGCACAATTTAGTCTTTATCAAAGGGAGTGGCAAAACTTGTGTTTCTCCCTCCAGGAATTCACGAGAAAAAGAGTAAATATGGTATCCAATATGTTTAGTTGGAGAAAGCTTGATATAGCCTCAGTTTCCTGCAACACTGAAAGAATACCTAGATTTTTCCCCATGCCTTTGAAAGACCATGGAAATAGCTTAGGGCAGGGCTGGTCAAGCGCATAGAACTGTGACTGACTTGGATCAGCAACTTGGACAGATGGGCAACTGAGATCAGAAACCATGGTGTGCATCTCAGAGGATGCCCATGTAGAATGATGATGAGCAGATGACCTCTCACCCACCTTCCATATGGTCCCAGAGCTTAGTCGCAACTCCAGAAATGAGGACCTGAAGCCCTAGAATTAACTCAGGAGATCCTGACATGACCGAAGTCTTTCAATTTACTAAAGGAAACTAGGCTTGGGTGAGCTTACACAGAATTAACTAAAATGAAGTTTCTGTCACCTGTGGAATGGTGCCCCAAATAGAAATTATAAAAGATACAGAAAAATGAAGATAGTTGTATTTCTTTCACACATGAGTGTGAGGTCTGCAAGTAGTACAACTTCATTGGTAGAATAATCCGTATGTGTGCTGAGGAGAAAGAATGCTGTATTGAGTCATTTCAGAGTACATATGACTGTGCTTACAAATATCTTGCGACCTTCAGAGGATCATCTGAACTAAGTTTTACCTCTTCAACTGCAGTCAATTTCTTTTCTAGGTTACTCTAGCTACATGGTGTGAGACCCTCATAAAATCTTTAACCTAGAGAGTTATTTTCTTAGTCTCCCGCATTTCATTTAGAGACAGATAACTCTGAATTCATTACTGAGTCTATCACTTATGGCCTATGACCTTGGATAGGTCATTTAACCTCTCTGATTTTTCATTTCCCCTTAAATAGAATGGGAATAATCAAGTACCTATCTCATAGCATTTTATGTTCATGAGATAATGAATATATAAACCCATTCACAAGGCATAGCATGTAATACCTAAAGTGGTAATTTCTTTTATGCATCTGTGTATGCATTGTTTTCTTGGAGGAAAACAATGCAAGTTTCACTAAATCATGATTTACAGTTTATCAGACTAAGAGATTTTGAGAACTAGTAAACTCTTCTATTGTTTGAGGGTAGTTGTTATTGTATTTAATTGAACATAGACTCAGGAAAACTGAAAACCTACTGCAAACAATTAAAGACCAATAAAGTGAAGTGGCAAAGTACAAAATTACATGGACTCAACAAGCAAAAATCAATAGTTTTCATATTTCCAAATGACAAAATAATATAAACTATATTACATATAAATTATATTAAATATAAAAATCTAGGAAAACTTAAGAATAGGAAAGATCTGCATAAAGAAGTATCTTAAATTCTACCTAGAGACATGAAAAAGACTGAGACCAATGGAAAGGATCATATTCTAGGACTGGATGGAGGACTCAACATCATAAAGATGTCAAAGGCCAAGCACAGTGGCTCACTCCTGTAATTCCAGCAGTTTGGGAGTCTGAGGCAGGCGGATCCCAGGAGTTCAAGTCCAGCCTGGGCAACATGGTGAAACGCCAATTTTTACAAAAAAAAAAAAGAATCCCCAAATTAGCCAGGCATTATGATATGTAGTCCCAGCTCCTTGGGAGGCTGAAGTGGGAGGATCACTTGAGTCCAGGAAGCAGAGTTTGCAGTGAATGGAGATTATGCCACTGCACTCGAGCCTGTCTCAAAAACAAACAAACAAAAAAAACCAAACTCAAGTCTCCCAATATTAACTCACAAATTTAATGTAATACTAATGTCAAATTCTTAATGTATTTCTAAAAATACCTTTTTTAAAAGCATGGAAACTAAATGAAGGGATTCTAAAGTTCATATAAAAAATATATAAGTGGCCAGGCACCGTGGCTCAAGCCTATAATCCCAGCACTTTGGGAGGCCAGGATGGACAGATCACTTGAGGTCAGGAGTTCCAGATCAGCTTGGCTAACATGGCAAAACACTGTCTCTACAAAAAAAGAAAGAAAGAAAGAAAGAAAGAAAATTAGCCGGGGGTTGTGGTGTGCGTCTGTAATCCCAGCTACTAGGGAGGCTGAGGTAGGCGAATCACTTGAACCCAGGAGGCAGAGGTTGCAGTGAGCTGAGATCATGACACCGCACTCCAGCCTGGGCTACAAAATGAGACTCCACCTCAAAAAACAAACAAACAACGCATAAGCAAAAGTAGTCAAATTTTGAGACCAAAACCAAGTAGAAACAGAGTTTTCTAGCAGAAACAAAAATTCCTTTTAAGGTTACAATTCATAAAATAGCATGGTATTGGTACATGGACAGACAGATAGAGCTGATGGAATTTCTGGAGAGAGATTATAGTAGATATAAAAACGTAATCTATTTTAAAGATGGTATTCCAAATCAGTTGACAAAAGTTGAGTTCCATAGTAATGACCATTATTATAGTCATCTTTTTGTATGACACCTCTACTTTATTTGTAAACATGGAGAACAACTGATTGTATTTTAGTGAGAGTATTTCCCTCTGACCTGATCTAGTTTCTACTATTTCAAGAGAACCATCCATATAACAGCTGTGGTTTGCGTCAGAAGAAAATTTAGTATTTACATTTTAAATTTCCGAAGGAAGGAGTAATTTTATAAAACAAAAAATTATACTTGAGGAATAAAATAAAACTGTGGAATACATAACTGGAAGACCATGGCTTACTTTCCATTTTAGAAAGCAATATTATGATTTTTAGCCATATAAAATTTGATTAGAGGTAAAATATGTGGTAACTAGAAGCATCCTTTGGAAGAAGAAGCACTGCAGTTATTTTGCTGAAGTCCTAAGTTTATTGCTGTATTTATAGAAATTTGCATATTTAAAAAATAAAAAGAAGTGACAGGACACACTTTATATATTTGTTTTTGTTTGTTTTTTTTTTCTTTTTTAGACAGAGTCTTGCTCTGTCACCCAGGCTGGAGTACAGTGGTGTGATCTCGGCTCACTGCAACCTCTGCCTCCCAGGTTCAAGTGATTCTCCTACCTCAACCTCTGGAGTAGTTGTAACTACAGGCACCCACCAACATGCTTGGCTAATTTTTGTATTTTTAGTAGATACTAGGTTTCACCATGTTGGCCAGGCTGGTCTTGAACTCCTGACCTCAAGTGATCCACCTGCCTTGGCCTCCCAAAGTGTTGGGATTACAGGTGTGAGCCACTGCATCCAGCCTTCCCACACTTTATATCTTGAAAGGATTAAACACAGCTTAAACTTACTTATTAGAATAACCTGCAGAATACTAATTTTCTTTTCCCAACAGCTGCATAAAATAAATTGCTTTAAATGAGAAAAAAAAAAGTGAATGTGAAGAGCTGTGCCTAATGCTCTACCAAATTGAAGGATTTAAAGGCATATTTTTTTTTTTTACAGAAGTTGCTGTGTGTTATTTAGCAAAGTCACTTAATTTGAAAGTCTAGCAGCGATTTACTCTGTGATTTCTGCATGAAAGTAGATTGTGAGTGATTCAGTTTATGTATATAGATGAAAATTCATGCCTGTTTTTCAGAGGGAAAAATAAGCATTAATTAATCATAGAGTCCTCAGGAACCAGAGCAGAAGAGATGTTTTAAGAAACACACAATGAAAATCATCAGGAAATAATAAACAGTCCAGTTAGAATGGCACTTTAACAGACAAGTTTTTCATCAATAGTTACGCCTCAGAGTCTATCCAAGTGACAAACATTTAGATAGTAAACAACTAGTGCTTTGTGGTAACAGATTTAAAAATGCTTTCTCATCTATCAATACATTGAAATTATCATTTGCAATCCAGGCAACTATAATAATCAACTGTAGATCAATTTTAACTTTAATAGACGTTCTTTATGTCAGAAATGCAAAACTGGAATCTCCTATGGAGTTTTTTTCATGAACTGGAGCATCAGCGAGATGTATAAATTCCAGAGAAAATAATACAGGTTATAGAAGCAACTGTATTAAAAGTGAACATTTCCAACAACTTAGGAGAGTTTTTGTTCCCCACATTCCAAACTAGTTGGATTGAGTTTTTAATTGATCTGATGGCTTGTTTCAGCCTCATGGACAAAATCGGGTATGGAAAAGTGTTAGGTGAGATTATTCTTCTGGAATAAAAACCTCTTGGAATTCTACTCTAAATTGGCAGCCATTCATCATCACAATAAATAACAAGTAAATATTGTTTTTGTATAAATTTATACATCAAGAAAAAGTTAAGAAAGGAAAGTGCTGGAGAAATGTGTTGTCTTATATAACCAAGTTAATAAGTACATTGTTTTTATATTCTTACTTTTACTTTTTTTCTAGAGTGGAAGAAGGTAGTCAGATTAGCATTACAAATCTTGGACTCCAGAGAGGAGGCTGAAACTTGGGAAGGGGGTGTTTTCAATGTTTGGAGGTTGCTCTTCTCTGGCTCTTTGACTGTGGGTGCACTCTTTTTCCAAGAATGCTTGTGTTTGGAAAGTGCTTCATGGTGGTGAAAAGTTTGAACAGAAAAGATTAATCAAAGCTTGGATCTTTCATTCTCAATGCATAACATGTTCGGCTCTTAGATGTGAACTCTTAGCCAAGAAACTATTCAAATATTATTCAGGGGCTGAATGTGAGCTTTAACTGCAAACAAGAGATCAACTTTACTTAGTCTTAACTCATTCCTCTTAAGTTCAGAAATGCTGTGCCTTAAGGATTTAAAAAAATATTTTCTGCATAGCTCCTAATATCATATAAGAGGTCACTGAGAGTTACTTTTATTTATTTTATTCTTAAATACTTAAGGAAGTACATTCATTTGACCTGAAGTATGAAGGAAACAGGAAATGATGGACTATGACTGTACCACATCCAGTGTGCTCTTAGAGGGGAGGAATGCTCTAGTCTACATAGTCTTTATTGTTTAGTACAATGTGACAAAATAACACACAACAACTTCTGTAAAAATTCTGTATTCTGATCAGGAAAGTGTTTTTATCTATACTACCATTCCTGCCTCCAGTACTTTCTGACTTAACTTTCCAGTGCTCTCAGACTTTTCTCACTCCTCCTGGAATCTGTAACATACTATAAGCTTTGGATTATGTTACCCCCAAGGAAGAAGGTATAACTGTAGGAAGAACTATTTTCCAGACTTGATACACATTCCCAAGCTTCCAAGATGGAATCCTGGAAGAATGCACCTCTGTCCCAGCTAAGGAAGGCAAGTGCAGTCCTTCTGGTGTATCCTATGATGTTCTTCTTCCCGCCTGCTCACTCCAGTCTTGCAGTGCATCCACTTCTTGAAGTCCTGGAGCATACTCTGATCTGCTGAAAAAACAAACAAAAAAGTTTCATGAGATGAAAGCATGTTGCATTGGCAAGCCCAATGATTGTCCACACATTGAGAAACTTCCAACTTGTCATATGCTAAACTAGATCTTTTTCATAATTCAGAAATCATGTCCTCTTTACATCTCTTTTCCTTATCAATTTGGAAAAGAAGCAACTGACGGACGACTTGTTTTAAAGAGTGACTTGGTCAGGTCATGATGCTTAATGGCAACCAGATGCTTAAAGGACTATTAGAGCCTAGATACTCTGTCTCTACGATCCAGTGCTTTAAAAAGTTATAACTGTTTTTAGAAGATTCCCACTCAAAGTGGACTTAGGGACCTATATTCACAATAATGCTTTCCACATGCACTGTATTACATTGGGGTATACATTTCAGTTAATATGTGCTAAGGAGCTGAAGAAAGGTTGTATATGATTCATAGGAAAAAAATTAGGCACCAGTGTCTAAGACAATGTCCGGTCCTTGGTGGGCAACCAATTAAGTATTTGTTGAATGAGTGAATACAAGATACTTCCTGCAAACAGAAAGGCACAGAAAGAATACTGCCCTTTAGAAGCTAGTAGTGGGACGTTTCTTACTACTGTGACCCTAAGGAGGATTATATCACCATTTAAACATCTCTGGGTTCCCAGAGGCTTCTAATAAACAATGTTATTTAGCTAAGGGGGTGTTAATTAATTATACTAAATATAACCATTTTGGTGAGCATTAATAGTGAAGTTTTAAATTAATTTTGAATGTAGCTATTTAGTGACATTAAACAGGGAGGGGGAAAAATCTGTCTGTGATTGACATTTATTGTAGTTCTTAAAAAGGTTTTTTAAAGGTAATAAAACATTTCCCCTTGCTATTATTATTTGTCTGTAAATATTGATTTAATATGGTTTGAACATAGGCAATGCCTTCCCAGGACCACAATTCAAGTTTCAATCACCAGAAGCAAACTAAGATGCCACTTGACTATAGGATCAGTCCTGACTACTTGTTTTCCTTTTTTTTATATGAGTTTATGTTGTCTGTCAAAAATAGACCACAAATGTGTATGTGTGTGTGTGTGTGTGTATGTATATATATATATATATATATATATTTTTTTTTTTTTTTTTTTTTTTTTTTTTTGAGAGAGAGTCTCCCTCTGTTGCCCAGGCTGGAGTGCAGGGGTGCAACCTCAGCTCACTGCAAACTCCACCTCCTGGATTCAAGCAATTCTCCTTCTCAGCCTCTTGAGTAGCTGGGGTTACAGGCACGTGCTACCAAGCCCGGCTAATTTTTTTTTTGTATTTTTATTAGAGACAGGGTTTCACATCTTGGCCAGGCTGGTCTGGAACTCCTGACCTTGTGATCCACCCGCCTTAGCCTCCCAAAGCACTGGGATTATAGGCATGAGCCACCGTGCCCAGCCACAAATTTATATTTTTAAAAAGTGCCTACCATCATCAAAATTAAACTGTGCATAACATAGTGCACTACACATCAGATTCTGTGGCCTTGACTTATATTATTTTATGTAATTTTCATAACAACCTTGTAAGTTAAAATCCATATCCCTAGTATACAGCTGAGCTAACTGAAGCCACAGAGTTATAAAATACACCCTTTGGTTATCCACCAAGCAGTTGCCAAGCCCAGATTAAGTCTATCAATCAATTGCCAAAATGCCTCTTCCGCCAACACTACTGACACCTTGCCAGGAAGTGGCAATAGTTTCTTTTCTTCTTCAATGTCAGTTTCCCATCCATATTAAAAAATAGCTAAAAAGCAAAACAGCAACAAAAAACAAAACAACTAATTCGTTAGTATCTGTAATTTTACCTTAACAATAAACGTTGCTTATGTAACTTTTACAGAAAGCTACATTAATTGATTATAACTCTGTAATGAAAACACATTTATTTAGTACTACAACCTTGAAATATGCAGTAATTATTATATTCAGTTCAGGCTATTAAGAAGTTAGACATATTCTCGGCCAGGTGCGGTGGCTCAAGCCTGTAATCCCAGCACTTTGGGAGGCCGAGGTGGGTGGATCAGGAGAGATCGAGACCATCCTGGTCAACATGGTGAAACCCCGTCTCTACTAAAAATACAAAAAATTAGCTGGGCATGGTGGCGCTTGCCTGTAATCCCAGATACTCAGGAGGCTGAGGCAGGAGAATTGCCTGAACCCAGGAGGCGGAGGTTGCGGTGAGCCGAGATCGCGCCATTGCACTCCAGCCTGGGTAACAAGAGCAAAACTCTGTCTCCAAAAAAAAAAAAAAAAAGAAGTTAGACATATTCTTAAAGAAAAGGGCATGACTGAACATTAGGGATGTAAGGAAACAATGATCCTTTAAGTTATTTTTTTTCATATTCTTTTCTATGCCATAACATAGTGGCTTATACTTATGTAGTATAAAGGATATCTGAAGACTTAAAAAGGCTCTGCAAACATTTAATTCTATTAACCTTAAAGTTCATTTGACTTACTTATCTGGTATGGTGCTTTTATTCTGTAATTGAAATGAAGTTTCATAATATAAATGACATACATTTCTATGCATAAGGGTTAGAAAAAATTATACTGGAATTTTCAATTTACCTAATGGCTTTTTGACTAGATTTATCATTCATACACTCTCTCAGGAAGAAGGAAGAAAGGATAGAAGAAAGAAAGGAATGAAGGGAAGGAGGGAGTGAGGAAGGGAGGAAAGAAACAATGGGAAAAAAAGAAAAGAAAGAGACGAGAGACAAGTGATTTGAAGGTGATAGAAGCTTCTGAAAACATTTTGTATAAATGATGATACAGACATTTCTTTAAGTTTAGCTGAATTGTGCAGACAAGTTTATGCCATTTACAAACACTTAGGGAAAAAAATTTAAGTAAAAATATTTTGTGAAGACAAAATGATTTTTTAAAATAAAGTGTACTTGGCATTCTGTAGCCCATACTGTAGTCTTTTTATTTAGATACCATGTACATTAACTGGCATTTTAGTTTGAAACATGAATTTTCTCCTGTTGGCTGAATCATAGATTAGGCTTTAGTGGGATCCCTATTTAAATTCCAGTGTGTACTGAATAGAATGTATACAGTTTAGCTAGTTTAAAAAATCAGGAGTGAGGCCCATTTGACATTTTATGCTTATCTTTTCTTTATTTCATTCTTCCTCCCCAACTGTATCCCTCTCCAAATGCATTGACATTAGCGTGGGGCATAATTCCCGTTCACTTGCTTGCTTCTTAAGAGCTGCCTTCCCTTCCAGTCTTGGGCAGCTCCACCCCTTCTCACAGACCAAAGTAAATCTGCACAATAATGAGCCACATAAGGGAGGAATGACATCATCAGTTAGTGGTCCCAAGCTGTTTTGCACAACATTCACCTTTCATTGTTCTGATGACAGGGCTGGAATGTGACGGTTAATTCCCTGTGGAGTAGGGAGCTGAGCAAGGCCTGCTGCTGTTGAACAAACTTCAGTACCCCCTTATAAAAAAACAAAAACAAAAACAAAGCTACTATGCTTCCTAGTATTAAGGTAAGGAAGTCAAGATCTGTTTTGATTTAAGCAATGTTAGTTACTCTTGTCCATGCGCATTTCATTTGTTAAATAGGCTTACTTAGCAGTAAACTCATTTGTAAGTGTTATTGCAAAGAGCATCTTGGAAGCTGGGTTTGGACATTTGTAGATCCCTGACTAATCTGACAAGGGCCCGGAAGAACTCGACAACCTTTCAGTTTGCAGCCACAGGTTTTACTGAGTGTGGATGGTGACAACTCTTGAAAATTACCAGCTTATTGTGACTTTCCTTGATGCCTCAGAATCCTTGATTGGAATTGGCCAAGATGCACCTTATTGTGGTATGAAGAGTGCTCCTGGTTTTCTATGGTGGGGGAAGTAATCTCATCCTACAGAAACCTTGGGGAGTTTGTACCAGAACTGAAAAATCTCTTGTCTTACTACCATCAGTCCTACTAATGTGTTCTGAAGGCTTTTAACAGGCAGCCTTTCTATATACTGTAAAAGTATCTTATAACGTATGATTTCTTGATGAGCAAGCAACTAATTTCAAGTAAAATATTCTTTCCAAAGGTCTGTTGTTATTGTTGTTGTTGTGTGGATTTTCTGTAGCTCGCTCTTTGCATGTGTGGAAAAGGCTTGTAAAAGTTGGCAATGAAGTCGAATGCATAGCGATCCAAAGAAAGCCGTGTTTGTTCTGAAACACTCAGTGTGGCAGTGATAACAAGAATCATAAAGTAAATAGGAGGTTTGATTTCAAAGTGGGAATCAGATTAAAGTTGGGATTATGTTAAACAATTGTGTAAAAAGTTGAACTTTAGTAATTTTTCAAAATGCCAAAAAACATTGTCTAAGTTCAGCAGAGTGTATAAAAATAAATAGCTTGATTTAGTGCTCAGTAGGGCTGAAAGATCTGTGAGTCTTTCACAAAAGAACTTCCTTTCGCCAAAACTAAATTTTTTAGTGTGATTTAGATTCACATGAACTATTTTATAGAAATTTGAAATAAGGGCAGATGGTATGGTTTTCATTTGTGTAGATTTAATTTGTGTAACATTGGTTGTTAATACTGTTTTGTCTCTATGTTTAAAGTGATGAATATCTTGAGCTCAACTATGATGAAAATCTTGGATTCCTTGATCTTCCTGCATTCTTAATTCCATGTGACTGGATGAACTTCTGTTTACTTGTAAAATTAAGTATCCTTTCCACAACAGAAGGATGCTCACATTTATTTTTTTTTTCTAGATTAACAATAGTCAAGATCAATACAAAATTAAGTCTGGGGTTTTGGAGTTTGGTTTATTGTTTTGCCGTTTTATTTTTTGAATTAGCTTTAAAGTTTTTCCAAAACTGGGTGAGATAATTATTAAATAAATGTTAACATAATAATTTTTTTAATTTAGCAAAATTTTACATAACCTTATATTTAAAACTTTTAAAAAGACCTTTAAATGTAATGACAATAAATTCAACTGCCATTTTAAAAAGGGAGAGGTTTACTTTTCTGGGTAAATAAATGAAAATACACCAATAAGTGATTTATATACTTAAATTTATATATAACCTAAGTTATGTCTATGTTATTTTAAACAAAGCTTATTTGTGAAAATGGATTTACCCAAGAGACAAATTAGGTTAATAGTGTCTTAATTAAAAGCTTTACAATAAAATGTTTTTATGTTGTGAGCTCCCATACAGTATAGGCTTAAAACCATGACTTTTGCCCAGCACTGTATAAACGTTATGTGTGGAGTAAAATGAGGTGTACGGTACCTTTATGGATTGTCTTCAACTTGTTTGACTAGTCTCAGAAAACCTCATTCATGCTGCCAGCGTCTCCCATTATGTTCCGTGTGACCACAGTGAATCCCATGGGGGAAAGGCTCCTCACACTGTGGGAGGAGACCCTCACACATGGGAGAGCCTCATGCACTAAGGTTGGGGCAGTTACGTAAAGGGTTATAGTGGATGTGGAGGGACTGTGAATTCAGGGACTGAAAAGCCTACCTGCTTCTAATGTTCTCCCTGCTCTCTGGCTTCCCCAAGGGAATTCCTCCATTTAACTTATTTTCTGAGGGGGAGAATTTCCTATGGCAATACATGTTTCCTAAATACAGCACCCCGTAATTAGGTGTGATGAACCTGGAACACATTCTTTAAAAATGAGATATGTCGTCCTCTTGGAGTTGGGGAGAGAAGTGAAGGGGCCACCTGGAAGGGAGAGCACAAGGTCATACATTAAAGTGACAAACTTGTATGGTTCATGGCTTTTTCTGTTCCTAGTGAAAATTGTTAGGTAAATGCATTCACTTGGCTGATTCTTTATACACATTATCAAAAGGAACAGTACCTGCTTTTTCTTGTTTTAAAAATATTTCATCTAACCAATCTAGCGGGTATTTGAAAAGTACTTTGAACAACATAGAAAATAGGAAAACACAACAAAAGGCATATTGCCTCAACCTTCAGGTTTCTGTTCTTATATCCTCTCTTATGTCCCCCAAAGAGGACATAAGAGCAGAAACCTGAAGGTTGGGAAAGACGAGCCCATGAGACTACTGTGAACTGCTATCTTGCTTCGTTCAGGCTGCTGTAACAAAGTACCACAGACTGGGTGACTGATAAGCAACAAAATTTTTTTTTCTCACAGTTCTGGAGGCTGAGAGTTCGAGATCAGAGTGCCAGCACAGTCAAGTTCTGGTGAGGGTCCTCTTCCTTTGCAGACTTTTGTCTTTTCCTTATATCCTCATGTGTGAGAGCTCTCTGGGATCCCTTTTCTAGGGGGAATAATCCCATTCATGAGGGCTCTACCCTTCTGACCGAATCACTCCTCAAATGCTATACTTCCTAATACCATCACATCGAGGGTTAGGGTTTTAATATATAAATTTTGGAATGTGAGAAGATACAAACATTCAATTCATTGCAGTCACACAGGTTGTAGTTTACAAGGATTCCTGACCAGTGAAGGAATGGGAGGTGAAATAGAGTCCCAGCATGGAATTGATTCCAGAGAGAGGAAGGAGATCTTTCCATTTCTGACAGATGTGCCATATGGGTTATACCCCTGAGAGCAGGAGAAGGGTATTGGGAAAGCCGACAACTGCAAAAGCCCTGAGCAACTGCTTCTTCCATCCATGTCCCCATCCTTGGGTGTCCCCGAGTAGCCTATATTTAAAGCATAAATGGCATTTAACATAGCCTTGCCATATATACATATATTTATTTTTTTATTCCTATCCCCTAATTCACTGACAATGGGGAGGAGACATTCTGCCCATCTTTGTTAAATTATTTAGTTAAGTAATGAATCATGATTATATTTCTATATGAGTCAGGGAGGTTCATACTAGAGTGTGTGATCAGAGAGTTCCCTCTCAGTGATTCTCAAATATGGGACAAACAACTAACAATTCCCTAGACTAATTTTTATTATGACTAAGTGGTATTGACTAGTTATATATTAAGCAATTTATTTTACAATATATATATACATAGCATTTATAAATTTAAATTAGCACGTTACCAGATTTTCTTGAAGACTAAATCAGTATTTTACAGTAGAGTCTAGCTGCCACCCAGTTTGCAAATACCTACTGAGTTTCCGCTTACCTGGTAGAAGGAAATATAATCATCTCCGAGACTTATCATTTGTTGTTAGTCATGAACTTCTCATGGTTTTCAGTTGTTGCCATCTATGCATTTTAAAGGTGAATTACTATGGATTAAACTTCACAATCAGTTTAGTTTGTTGTGGGTTGTTAGATTAACCTAAGAGAGTATATAATGCAGATCCTTAGTTTATAACTTTGAACAACTAGTTCCAAGGCCCATCACCAACATGTCTATTCCAGAGCAGAATTATACATAACCCCCAAAATCTGATGATCAATAAAACTTCATTTATGATAATTTACCTGAGTTTTGTGTATGCTATTTAAATGACTTCAACTATACTAGCAAAGTAAATGTAATTAAAGTACTTGATTTTTAAAAAATTTATAGGATATGTAATAGTTTTATAGCATAAAATCATAAATATAATCAGTATCTTCTCTTATGAAGCAAAAGCAGTTCACAAAAGCTGCTAGCAGCAGGTTTACTAATTTTTTCTCTTCTCTTTCAATTTTTTATCACCAAGTTCTTTTTTAGAGTGGGACTATGTGAAATAGGCCTTCTATCCCACTACACTTGGCTAGGGTCAAAAAGTTTGAGATCACATGCTCCAAAACATTGCTGGTCTTTAAAAGACAAGAAGAGAAGAAAGTGTATGAGGGCTTTTGTAAACTCAGCTTCACTACTAAGAAATAGAAAGCAAAAACCAAGCTCAAAAGCTTTTGTCCTACTGGGAAGGATTCACCATTTCTCTCTATAAAAAATGATTCTCTAGCGCTCAGAAATCAGAGCTGGAATCAGGGTGAGGAAAGTGAGGCTCTCTCGCCTTGGGTGCAAAATTTAAGGGGATGCCAAAAAACCCAATAATCAAGATATACTATATTTTAATGCACTATTTAAAAAGTATCAAAATTAATGCAAAAATCCATGATGAAGAAAACATCAAAATTTCAAATGAAGACAGGTTCTGACTCTGCAGTTGTACAAACTAACCCTCATCCACTTGTCTCTCATCCCAGGCCTGCACAGTATATTAGGGGCATTAGATTAATTCTTCGTAACTACAGTAATAATCACCATCTTGCAGAACTGAGGTAATTTATTTAGAAGTAACATTCTATAATTAGATCATTTCTAACACAAGGAATATGCTTGAGGTCATGGATACCTCATGTATCCTGAGGCGATTACTATACATTGTATGACTGCATCAAAATATCCCATGTACCTCATAAGTATAAATACCTACTATGTACCCACAAAAATTAAAGTTAAAAATTAAAAAAATTAAAAAGTAATGCTCTGAGTTATTTGGTAAAGCCATGCCCTATTATGTTAACAAGGTGCTTACCTCTGTACTATACTCTAGTTGAGAAAAAATGCATTGTGACTAGAGACTTCAAACTACATGCAAGCTTGACTCTTTTGAGGTTCATTCATCTTTAATTACTATCATGCCCTTACGAATTTTAACCTTGCCTCTGTATTGGAAGACAGAGAAGCATACACAAGGGGAGAGCTGAAGAAAAGCCAAAATAGTGTTCTGAGAAGGAAATTAACATGGTCTGGCTAAGAAACAAGCTTAGGATGACTTTTAGGTGACATCGTGTTGCAAAACAGGGTCTGATGGATTAAGATGGGGACAAGTGACAATGTCTCAAGTAATCAAAGAGACAATTGATGCTCTAATGCTGGAGCTAATGTTGATAAATTTGGGAATGTGATTGAAAAGTGGGAGTGTCAAGAATGTTGGGCAAAAGGACCCCTGAAATCTTACACTATTTTCTTTCCAAGGAAGAGAAGTAAGAATGAATATAGGCAGATGTGCCCTTAAATATTTAGGAGCATGGATTCCAAGGATGGTGGTTATCACGAGAATGAATAATCAGGATAAGCTTTAAAAAAATTCTCACTTCCCATTTCCTTCTCCCAGTTTGCCCTTAGACAGTAAGAGCAAAGATAAATTAACAAGTATCTGTGGAATATAACAGAGTGAGAATACTTTCTCTAGCATAAGTTTGACTAAGTATCAAATGGATTCCAGTAAGGAAGGAAAGTAAAAGTCTCTAACAAACTATATTATATAAACATGGAAAGGAATAAGACAATCACCCATATTCACAGACAAATATGAAAGTTCCATGGCACTGTAAGGAAAGTAAAAATATAAACAAAGACTGAAGGAGGTGAGACTGGAGGTGAGGTGGGGGGTGGCGGGGAGCTAAAGATTACAAAGGAGATTTTTAAAAAAACGTTATTAGCTGGGCGTGTTGGCTCATGCCTGTAATCCCAGCACTTTGGGAGACTGAGGCGGGTGGGTCACTTGAGGCCAGGGGTTCGAGAGCAGCCTGGCAAACATGTGAACCCCATCTCTACTAAAAATACAAAAATTAGCTGGGCATGGTGATGCATGCCTGTAATCCCAGCTACTCGGGAAGCTGAGGCAGAAGACTCACTTAAACCCAGGAGACTGAGGTTGCAGTGAGCCAAGAGATCACGTCACTGCACTCCAGCCTGGGTGACAGAGTGAGACTCCATCTCAGAACAAACAAACAAGCAAAAATATTGTTACAGAAAATTTCAAACATCTACAAAAGTAAAGAGAATAGCATAATGAACACCCATGTACCCATCACTAATCTTCGACAATTAATTGACTTATGACCAGTCTGGTTTCCTCTATTTTTCACTCCCCTGAATTATTTTGATACATATTTCAGATATATAATTTCAAATATTTCAATATGTACTTCTAAAAAATAAGGACTCTTAAAAATAAAGGACTCTTGCCATAATCCATTATCTAACCTAAAATTTAATAATTATTTCTCAATAATATAATTTTTCCCATTATCTTGTTTAAAAAAGTAGTTTAAGAATCCAAAAGGTTACAATTGGCTGATATGTCTTCTAAATTTTTTAAAAAAATCCATAGGGTCCCCTTTCTGCTCCTATTTCATCTGGCAATTTATTGATTGAAGAAACTAGTTTTTTGTTAAAAGAATCTTTCACAGGTAGAGGTTTGTATACAATGTCTGGCTGTCTCTCTTTTTGAGAAACACTGATGAGCATTACCTACATCCATTATTTTAAAATGGTGGTACTCTATAGTTACCTTTATTTATTCATAGTGGCATGTTTTCATTTCTTTATTTATTAAGAAAGAATAAGGAAAAACGGGCTGGGCAAGGTAGCTTATGCCTATAATCCCAGCACTTTGGGAGGCCGAAGTCGGTGGATCACCCGAGGTCAGGATTTGGAGACCAGCCTGATCAACATGGTGAAACCCCATCTCTAATAAATAAGAAAAAGGATAAGGAAAAACAAAGAGTTTTAAATTAAGAAGAAACGTTAATATAGATCTCCTAATATTGACATAGGAAAAACTAGTTTCTTATATATATATATATATGAGGGAGATCTGGAGACTGTTTTGAAAAACTCTTTGCATTGACTTGTCTTTTTAATTTTATATATATATATGTATAACATATATATATATAAAATATATAATTTATACATATATATTCACATACACACACAAAAACCTTAAAATACTGATCCTGCCCTGTTTCCTATGTTCAGTTTCCTGTTTTTCCTTCCTTTTATAAGCATAGTGACATGTCTGATTTACCCTCTTTTAGGATCATTCCAGCTTCTGGGAAGAGAACTGACTATGGGTAGAAAAGAGTGGAAGCTGGGAGTCAGATTAGGTAGCTCTTGCAATAACCCCGATAAGAGATGATGGTGGCTTGGGCTAAGGGAATAGCAATGCAGGAAGTGAGAAGTAATTGAATTCAGAATATATTTTGAAAGTAGAATTGACAAGATTTGCTGAAGAATTGAATGTAGGGATGTGACTCAAGATTGACTCTAAATTTCAGTCCCAAGCATCTGAAAGAAGTGGTTGTAGGTGACTGATTTGAGGAAGATGTGGTTACAACAGGTTCATGGGGAAGACTGGAAGCTCAGAAGAGATAAAGAATTAACAGCTCAGTGGGCTCATAGCTAATTGAATGACAGTGTCCACGCTACTGAATGGATTGATGTCAGCAGGAGGGAGATCTGGAGTGCTCTGAAAGGCTGTGTGCATTGACCTGTCTATTAATTAATAATTGGGGTCATCTTGCCATTGACACAATGCTAGGTATAAGCTGATATTCTGGGTGACAAAATGGAGTCCAAGGGGTATCTTGACAATTTTACGATAAACTGAATCAAGCAAGATGAAGTTAACCTAAACAGAGTCTTGTAAACTTGAGCTGTCCAGGGAATATCCATTTGAGCAACAGCATTGTTATTAAAGCACAGTGTTTGTGCAAATAAATCTGCTTCAAAATCCCACCTGCCTCTTCTTAGTCATGTTCTCTTAATTAAGTTAAATAATAATTTACCTTATTTATAAAATAGTACAGTATTTCCTTGCTCAAAGGGAATGAAAATTAAATGAAATAATAAAGCTCTCGCATTACCTAGGAGACCTTCCTTTTATTTCATATTTTTAAAATTACGTATTAGCAAATATTAGAATTGGGTAGACTTTATTTAAACTTTATTGCATTTCAGTAGTTTTTGGGGAACAGATAGTTTTTGGTTCAGGGATAAGTTCTTTGGTGGTGATTTCCGAGATTTTGTTGCATTCATCACCCGAGCAGTGTACACTGAACGCAACGTTGTAGTCTTTTATCTTTCTCCCCAGTACCCCATTTCCCTGAGTCTCCAAAGTCCATTATATCATTCTTATGTCTTTTCATCCTCATAGTTTAACTCTCACTTATAAGTGAGAACATATGATATTTGGTTTTCTATTCCTGAGTTATTTCACTTAGAATAACGGTCTCCAATTCCATCCAGGTTGCTGCGAATGCCATTATTTTGTTCCTTTTTATGGCTGAGTAGTATTTCATGATGTGTGTGTGTGTGTATATATATATATACACACTTCAAATAGATGAAAAGTGTATATATATATATACCATTTTTTCTTTATTCACTCGGTGGATAGTCATTTAGGCTAGTTTCATATTTTTGCAGTTGCGAGTTACACTACTAAAAACACGCATGTGCGAGTGTCTTTTTCATATAATGACTTATTTTCCTCTAGGTAGATACCCAATACTGGAATTGCTAGATCAAATGGTAGTTCTACTTTTTGTTCTTTAAGGAATCTTTATACTGTTTTCCATAGTGGTTGTACTAGTTTACATTCCCACCAGCAGTGTAAAAAAGTGTTTACACATGGGTGTGTTTCCATTTCACCACATCCATGCCAACATATATTTTTTTAATTTTTTAATTACGGTAATTCTTGCAGGAGTAAGATAGTATCTCATGTGGTTTTGATTTGCATTTTCCTGATAATCAGTGATGTTGAACATTTTTTCCAAATGTTTGATGGCTATTTGTATATCTTCTTTTGAGATTTGTCTATACAAGTCCTTTGCCCAATTTTTGATGGCATTATTTGTTTTTTCTTGTAGATTTAAGTTTCTTATAAATTTTGGATATTAGTCCTTTGTCAGATGCATAGTTTGCAAATTTTTCTCCCACTTTGTGGACTGTTTACTCTGCTATTTCCTTTTTTTTTTTTTTTGAGACAGAGTCTTTCTCAGTCACCCAGGCTGGAGTGCAGTGGCACAATCTCGGCTCACTGCAATCTCTGCCTCTTGGGTTTCAGAAATTATCTTGCCTCAGCCTCACTAGTACCTGGGACTACAGGTATGCACCACCACTCCCAGCTAATTTTTATATTTTTAGTAAAGACAGGGTTGCACCATGTTTCCTAGACTAGTCTTGGACCCCAGACTTCAGGTGATTCACCTGCCTTGGCCTCAGCCTTCCAAAGTGCTGGGATTACAGGCATGAGTCACCACAAACAGTCTATTTCTTTTGCTATGCAGAAGCTTTTTAGTTTAGTTGAGTTTCATCTATTTATTTTTGTTTTTGTTGCATTTGCTTTTGGGTTCTTGGTCATAAACTCTGCCTAAGCCAATGTCGAGAAGAGTTTTTCTGATGTTGTCTTCTAGAGTTTTTTATTGTTTCAGGTCTTAAATTTAAGTTTTTGATCAATCTTGAGTTGATTTTTGTATAAGGTGAGATGAGGATCTAATTTCATTCTTCTACATGTGGCCAATTATCCCAGCACCATTTGTTGAATAGGGTGTCCTTTCCCCACTTTATGTTTTTGTTCACCTTGTTGAAGATCAGTTGGCTATAAGTACTTGGCTTTATTTCTGGGTTCTCTGTTCTGTTCTCTTGGTCTATGTGCTTAATTTTATACCCGTACCATGCTGTTTTGGTGAATACGGTCTAATATAGTTTAAGTTCAGGTAATGTGAAGACTCTAGATTTGTTGTTTTTGCTTAGTCTTGCTTTGGTTATGTGTGCTCTTTTTTGAGTCCATATAAATTTTAGGATTGTTTTTTCTAGTTCTGTGAAGAATGATGATGGTATTTTGATGGGAATTGCATTTAATCTGTAGATTGCTTTTGGTAGTATGGTCATTTTCACAATATTGATTCTACCCATCCCTGAGCATGGGGTGTGCTTCTGTTTGTTTCTATCGTCTATGATTTATTTCAGCAGTTTTGTAGTTTTCCTTTTAGAGATATTTTACATCCTTGGTAGGTATATTTCTTTTTCTTCCTTTTTTCTTTTTTTTTTTTCATTAGATATGTTTCTTTCTTTCTTTCTTTTTTATTTTTGAGATGGAGTTTCGCTTTTGTTACCCAGGCTGGAGTGCAATGGTGCGATCTCAGCTCACCACAACCTCGACCCCCTGGGTTCAAGCAGTTCTCCTGCCTCAGCCTCCCGAGTAGCTGGGACTACAGGCGTGCGCCACCATGCCCAGCTAATTTTTGTATTTTTAGTAGAGACGGGGTCTCACCTTGTTGACCAGGATGGTCTCGATCTCTTGACCTCGTGATCCACCCACCTTGGCCTCCCAAAGTGCTGGGATTATAGGCGTGAGCCACTGCGCCCGGCCTTTGTTAGGTATGTTTCTAAGTACTTTTTTTTTTTTTCCAGCTGTTGTAAAAGGGATTGAGTTCTTGATTTTATTCTCAGTTGGTCATTGTTGGTGTATAGCAGTGCTACTAATTTGTGTACAGTGATTTTGTAAACTGAGACTTTACTGAATTTATTAATCAGATTTAGAATCTTTTTGAACGAGTCTTTAGGAGTTTCTAGGCATAAGATCGTATCATTGGCAAACAGTGACAGTTTGACTTGCTGTATTAGTCCATTTTCACACTGCTACAAAGATACTACCTAAGACTGGGTGATTTATAAATAAAAGAGGTTTAATTGACTAACAATTCTGCAGGGCGAGGGAGGCCTCAGGAAACTTACAATCATGGTGGAAGGCAAAGGAGAAGTAAGCACTTTTTTCACAAGGCAGCAGAAAGAGAGTGCAGAGGAAACTGCCACTTTTAAAATCATCAGGTCTGGTGAGCACTCCCTCACTATTATAAGAACAGTGTGGGGAAACCACTCCTATCCTATTACCTCCCACCAGGTCCCTCTCTTGACACATGGGGATTACAGTTCGAGATGAGTTTTGGATGGGGACACAGTGCCAAACCATGTCACTTCCTGTTTACTGGTTTGCATGCCCCTTATTTCTTTTTCTGGACTGATTTCTCTGGCAGTGTAGGCTTTTAAGAGCCTCATGAAATAATATTAGGACTAGAGATTGTCTAGGATCTGAAACATTACTTCCCCAGAAAAAGATTTTTTGGCATCACCTCTAACCCCACCTGAAAATGTCAGCTCTCTTCTCTTTATGTTCCCCACCTGTGCTTCCACCTCTTTCTGCCTTAAGACTAATAACCAATTTTATGTTTTCTATCATATTTTAAGTCACTCGCTAGTAATAGTTGCTTACAATCTTTCTCCCTTTGTCTGATGTCTTGGAACACTTTCAGGGTTTTAAATTTTTTTCTATTTTTTAATTGAGATATAATTTATAGTCCTAAATAGCTGGGACTACAGGTGTGCACCACCATGCATAGCTAATTTTTATAATTTTAGTAGAGACAGGGTTTCACCATGTTGCCCAGGCTGGTCTTGAACTCCTGACCTCAGGTGATCCACCTGCCTCAGCCTCAGCCTCCCAAAGGCGTGAGCCACTGCACCCAGTCTGATTATATATTTTGCTGTGCAGAAGCTTTTTAGTTTAGTTAGGTTCCATCTACATTTTACATACAGTAAAATTCACAAATTTTAATTATGCAATTTGATGAATCTTGACAAATGTATGACCATCAATAATCACAGAACATTTGGGAATATAAAGTTGAGCTACTGAATTCTAAATTCACATTTGGAGCTCAGAAAGGAACTACTATGCCACTAATTTACCTGGGTTTTATTCCAATTGCCATTATTTAATCAAATGTAAAAAAAAATCACATTAATAAAGAGTTTTCTAACCAGTCCAAAAAAAAAAAAAAAGAAAGAAAGAAAAAACATCTGGGTCCACACTTTTAAAGTCTTCTAGTTGAAAAGAAGTAAATTTCTTAACATGCTGTTAAGTGACTAATTTGCAAATTAAAAAGTATAATTTTGTCTGGCCACACTGGCTCATGCCTGTAATCCCAGCACTTTGGGAGGCCGTGGTGAGTGATCATCTGAGGTCAGGAGTTTTTAGACCAGCCTAGCCAAGATGGTAAAACCCACATCTACTGAAAATATAAAAATTAGCCAGGGGGTAGTACATGCCTGTAGTCCCTGCTACTCAGGAGGTTGAGATAAGAGAGTCTTTTAACCTGGGAAACTGAGGTTGCAGTAAGCCAAGAGGACACTGAATTCCAGCCTGGGTGACAGAGTGAGACTTCATCTCAAAAAAAAGGTATAATTCTATTTAGTATGAAACAAGAAATTAAGAATACATTTAAGAATAGTTATTAAGAAAGGCAATAGAATTAAAAACTCTGTTAGTTTATTGACTTGTCTTTGTTCTCTAAAGAGGACTAAATGCTCGCAGAAATTTAAAATTTGTCAAGAATCAGTTTGATTTTGGGATAATTTGGGCTGTACCCGTGACTGCTGATGGGAATCAGGGTGCTATTTTTTTAGTCTTGGTCTTCTGGTTTGTTTCCTTTTCATGCTAATATGTTTAGAATCAAGGCATAGTTGAAAAATGGGAAGGTGAGCAGAGAAAAGAATGGAGAGGAGGTGGTAAAACTAGTTGGCACAAGCATTACTTAAACCTCTTATTCTGCTTCTTAAATAGCATAATTACATGGAAATGGTGCCCAGTAATGTAGAGAAAATTAATTGTTTGAGGTGCAAAATAAAATTCTATTAGGAAATTGTTAAAAACAAAAGAGACGTAATATGTCATAGGCATTATGTTTTGTGAAGAGATACATGCTATACTTCTGAATGCTTGTTTAATGTAAAATGAGGATTTCTAAATATGGGAGAAGAGAAAAAAGACATCTGTAAGTAGAATGCTGAATTGACTGGGGAGGTGGATAAAGTGAGACGCAAGTGTGTCCCTGCCTTCCCAAAACTCTCTTCCTTTGGTGCTCCTGTGTTGCTCCATGGCTCGCTCTTTCTCTGTATCTCTCTCTCCTCTTTCCTCTCTGCACAGGCCTTCCATAGATCTTCCTTATTCTTTTTATTTCTCATTTTTGGACATTTCTCAAAGGTTTTTCTCCATCTTGTTCTTCTTTTGTCTTTAAATATTTTCTACTTTGGAGATCACATTCATGTCTATGTCAAAGGAAATATCACCTCCATTATGGAAACAAAAATCTAACAATTACCAAGCCTTTTAGCACTGTGAAAATTTCTACATAGGGTGGGATGGCTGACAAAATAGTCCCATGTTTGCCTCTAATTTTCTTTCCTCCTAGGAGTTCCCTCACCTTAATTACCACTGTTCTTCATAATAGACCCCAGGGTATACTGCTCTAATGTTAGATTTTTGATCCAACTGTAAATGAAAAAATAAAAGAACTACAGTTGGCTGGGCACAATGACTCACATTTGTAATCTCAACCCTTTGGGAGGCCAAGACGGGAGGATTTCTTGAGGTCAGGAGTTTGAGACCAGCCTGAACAATATGGTAAGATCAAGAAGAAGAAGAAGGAGGAGGAGAAGGAGGAGGAAGAAGAGGAGGAGGAGGGAGAAAAGGAAGATGAGGAGGAGAAGGAAGAAGAAATAAGACAAACCAGTGACACAAAAACCTATGAGAGAACAAAAGCCTTAATTCAGCCTCTTCTAATAGTCCCATAGCTGTTTTACAGGTTAAATAGAGGTTGTTCAGCCTCCAGTGCCACAGATAGACAGATAGTGAGGGATATCTTGCTCATTCCACATAAAGAAATCTCCATCCCTCATTTGAGGTTTCTCAGTTGAGAGATACATATTTTTTTACTTTACTTTTTTTTTTTTTTTGAGACAAAGTCTTGCTCTGTACCCCAGGCTGGAGTGCAATGGCACAAGCTCAGCTCACTGCAACCTCTGCCTCCCAGGTTCAAGTGATTCTCTTGCCTCAGCCTCCTGAGTAGCTGGGAATTACAGGCACGTGTCACTATGCCAGGCAAATTTCTGTATTTTTAGTAGAGATGGGTTCACCATGTTGGTTAGGCTGGTCTGGAACTCCTAACCTTATGACCTGCCCTCCTTGAACTCCCAAAGTGCTGGCATTACAGGTGTGAGCCATTGTGCCCGGCACATTTCTTTTCTAATAGGCTGACAACTAAAATGGGCACATTCTTCAAAGGAGGCCATTGCTCACTAGACAGAGACATACATCTAATAGCCAATATTAATTTAAAATTGCTGGCCTAATAATAACTACAATATCTGTTTAACAAAAGTGTATACTCACTCAGCATCGTAAAGAGCTTTAGTTAATACATCTCTATATAGGTAATTTCCATATATATATTTCTATTCTTTTTTTTGAGATAGGATCTTGTTCTTTCACTCTGGATGGAGTGCAGTGACATGATCACGGCTCACTACAACCTCTGCCTCCTGGGCTCAAGTGATTCTCCCACCTCAGCCTCCTGCATAGTGGGATTACAGGCACACACCACCACACCCAGCTAATTTTTTGTCTGTTTGTTTGTTTTGTAGAGATGAGGTTTAACCACGTTGCCCAGGCTGGTCTCTAATTCCTGAATTCAAGTCATCTGCCCTCCTCGGCCTCCCAAAATAATGGGATTATAGGCTTGAGCCACCATGCCCAGACAACAGATTTATATTTCTAATTCAAGTTTACATATTCATTATTTCTCTTGTTTATCCATTCCATCAAAATTCTTGAGCATGTCCTATGTGTTAGGCATTATGCTAGGGGGCAAACAAGACAAACATGGCAGCTACCCTCATGGAATTTGCATTAACAAAAGTAGGTAGAGATTAAAAAATTATAAGTTGGTTAGGTGTTATAAAAGAAAACTGGGCCAGGCATGATGGCTCACACCTATAATCCCAGCATTTTGGGAGACTGAGGCAGGAGGATCACTTGACCGCAGCAGTTCAAGACCAGCTTGGGCAACATAGGGGTGACTCTGTCTCCCAGAAAATAAAATAAAAACCTTAGCCAGGTTTGGTGTTATGCACCTGTAGTCCCAGCTCTTTGGGAGGCTGAGGCGGAAGGATAGTTCAAGCACAGGAGATTGAGACTGCAGTGAACTATAATCATGCCACAGCATTTCAACCTGGTGACAGGACAAGACCTTGTCTCTGAAAAAAAAAAAAAAAAAGACTGCAGGATATTGATATTACAGGAGTCTATGAGAAGTTCTGTCTTAATTGGGTTTGAAGAAGTGACATTGAAGTGAAACTTGAAGGATGAAAAACTAGCCAGGAATATTCAGGTGAGTGTGCAGAATGAAAAAAAGCAATAGGGAGGAAATACTTAGCAGAGGACACAGCATATGCAAGGAATGTTAGGTAATGGGAGAGACTAACTGGAGATGAACTTATCAAGGAGGTCAGGTATTGGTTGAGTCCCATCATTCTCATCCCCAGTGTCTTGCCTGTAAGAAGTTTGATTGCGGGTCTGTTTGCACAGAAGGCTATTGGCAGGCCTTCCAAAATGAGCTGAGCAGCTTTACCTTGATCCTGGATCTGACCCTCAACTGGGAAACTGGGTTTTGAGAGCACACAGAGAATGAGTGCTGTATTGCTATTAGAGCCACTTTAACTATAAGATGGGAATGGTTTAAGGTGTGATGAAATAGGAGGAAGAGTTAGCTAATGGGGTTAGAAAAACAGAAATAATCACAGGTAGGAGAACCTGAAAAATGTGGTTTCCTGGAAGCCAAATTCCTGCCCAGATCACACTTGAGCCCATGGAGTTTCCTACTGATTGGAATGCCTTCTGCTTTTCTCTGGCTGAAACATTAGTACCCCAAGTTTTACTATCAAAGATAGGATGATGACAACAATATTTATTGATTAAACATAGAAAGCACTGACAGTCTTTCCAAATGAAGTGATACAACATATACCATAGTTTTTTTTTTTGAGACGGAGTCTCACTCTTGTTACCCAGGCTGGAGTGCAATGGCGCGATCCTGGCTCACCGCAACCTCCGCCTCCTGGGTTCAGGCAATTCTCCTGCCTCAGCCTCCTGAGTAACTGGGATTACAGGCACGCGTCACCATGCCCAGCTAATTTTTTGTATTTTTAGTAGAGACGGGGTTTCACCATGTTGACCAGGATGGTCTCGATCTCTTGACCTCGTGATCCACCCACCTCAGCCTCCCAAAGTGCTGGGATTACAGGCTTGAGCCACCACGCCCGGCCAACATATACCATAGTTCTTACATTTCTTTTTGTGTTTTATTACATGCATGTATTGAGTCTATGTATCTGTAACTTTACTTATACTATTTCAGTTAATCTTCGGAACAATTCATATGGTTGATATTAACCCATTTATGCCTAGTGTTCCATTATCAGAATGCTAAGCTTGTGGGAGGTATATCCTGCTCCTCAAGGTCATCGCCAAGTTCTGATTTTTCACGAAAAAATACTGCAAACACCAGCATAAGTAGGTTAATATCCCTCCCTCTTTCCTGTACTGGTGAAAAAATTGGGAATCAAAGAGTCTTAGTGACTGGCCAGAAATTACATAGAAAGTGACTGAGTCAGAATTCAGATTTGATTATGTCTGACTCCAAAGCCTATGTTGTAGCCACTCCAACCCACTGCCTCTAACAGTATAGAGGCATTGTATTCTTAAATATATACTTTTAGAAGCTTTAACATGTTAAGCTTAGAATTGGAAGCAGTGATGTTTTCAATAAATTAATCTCAGACAGTCCAGTTAAGGGCAAGGAATTTGAAAATGACATTTTTTTTTGAAAATATCCTGGAAAGTTTTCATTACTCTATGGTTCTATGACATTATTTCAATTGATTCAACTTTTAGTAAAAAGAGAACATGGTCAATAACATGCTCTTTCCTACAGGAAGGACCACATTTAGTGATGCTGTTACAGTATTACTCATGCAAATCAGCAGGACTTAAAGATAATATTTTCCCCCTATTTCAGGGATAAAGTAATAATGATTTTGGGAGCCTATGCATTTAGTTTAGAGATGCTAAGACACAATCACGCTTTATAAAAGTAAGTTCTATGAAAAAATCTTAATGACATGATCAGAGCCATTTCTGTAATACTTATCTCACACTGTATTTAATTATTAATAGCTTCCACTGTGCTTTACAAATGTCCAAATATTTCTTGCACATCAGCTTTCAGTCAGTGACAAATAAAAAAAACCCCACAAATATTTCTTCCACGATGCAATGTGAGACTATTAAATTCTATTTACTTGGCTAACAGCTAATCTAGTCATAAATATAAAATTAATCAGTCAGAATAGTAAAGGAGCAAAATATATTGAAAGAATAAAAGGTATTATATTTAAATAAGTACATGTCATTGGTTGTTTATAACTTGCTTCCCTTATAAGCCTATTAATTACTAAAATATAGTATTACACTAACATGGTAAATATGATTATAATTTAAATTATTCTTATGGGTATATAAAAAGAACCATTAAAATTAGTACAAGTTAACCGACCAACCCAAGAATTGTGGGAGACTGAGTTACTTTGGCATATTTATATTCCTGTTTTTTACAGGTATGCATAAACACCACAGAGAAAATATATTTCACACATGTGAAACATAATTACTGTGGCTGCCACATTTTCATATTGATAGTCATACAGATTTTCTTCCTACCTAGTTCTTGATTTAAAAAAATTGTTTAAATAAAAAAATACTGTGCTAAATCTGGTGTGAACTAAAATCAGTTCTGTAAATCAGCTTTTGTAAGCTTTTGAAAGCCCATCCTACTTTGTCTCTTCCAGGTGATAGTTGTGTACTTTATGTTAAGGGTTTAAAATCAGAAAACCCAAAGCTGCTTCATTTCTGAGCCTTTTCTATCATTTAAAGTAAATTTATGTCCTGAGATCATATGATGCAGAGGTGGAGAGCAAGAATTTTGGAGGCTTTTGGGCTGCGTGTGAAATCCAGCATTGCCACTTACTGACTCTGGGATCTGGGGCAGGTTACATAATTTCCCTGTATCTCATTTTCCTCATGGTGATGATAGTAGCAATACGTATCTCATAGGGTAGCTCTGAGAGTAAAGTAAATACTAGCACCAAGGATACAGAAGATAAATATAAAAAATATTATATTAGTATAAATAGTCATTATAATGACTATATGTAATGTAGTCATTAATATGTGATTATAAATAATGACCACATAATATATATTTTATATAAATTTTATATTTATAATATAAAATATATATTATATAAATATTCATTATTATATAATAATGACTATATAAATTATATAAATAGCCATTATACAACCCAAGTTTTACTTAATGGCTACTGTATTAAAGTATAACACACATGCAGAAAGATACTCAGAAGTGTTCAGCTTACTAAAATTTCATAAGGTAAGTTAAACAATCCTGTATAGCAAGCACACAAATTATAAAAGAGAAACTAGTTCACTCGAGGCCCTCTTCATGTCCCCTTCTAGCCACTACCTCTACAGGTAACTAATATTTTGACTTCCTGTTCGTTTCATTAATGGCTATTTTTTAAGCCTTGATATTATAGCAATTGATAAAAGGTTTATTGTAGTAGCATGTTGTTTTTATTTAATATCAATACTTAAATCTGTTTGCAGATTACTCTTTTAACATCTAGCTATATTTTATTTTCTAGGTTAAAAAAGCTCCTTGAACAAGAAAAGGCTTACCAAGCCCGCAAAGAAAAGGAAAATGCTAAACGGCTCAATAAACTAAGAGATGAGCTTGTCAAACTCAAGTCCTTTGCACTCATGTTGGTGGATGAAAGACAAATGCATATTGAGCAACTTGGCCTGCAAAGCCAGAAAGTACAGGATCTTACTCAGAAGCTGAGGGAAGAAGAAGAAAAGCTCAAAGCCATTACTTCTAAATCCAAAGAAGACAGACAGAAACTGCTCAAGTTGGAAGTGGACTTTGAACACAAGGCTTCGAGGTTTTCTCAAGAACATGAAGAGATGAACGCTAAACTGGCTAATCAAGAGTCTCACAATAGGCAACTTAGGCTCAAGCTGGTTGGCTTAACCCAAAGAATCGAGGAGCTAGAAGAGACCAACAAAAATCTACAGAAGGCAGAGGAAGAACTTCAGGAATTAAGAGATAAAATTGCCAAAGGAGAATGCGGAAACTCTAGCCTCATGGCAGAAGTAGAAAATCTTCGAAAGCGTGTGCTTGAGATGGAAGGTAAAGATGAGGAGATAATGAAAACTGAATCCCAGTGTAGGGAACTGAGGAAGAAGCTGCAAGAGGAAGAACACCATAGTAAGGAGCTCAAACTTGAAGTCGAGAAGCTGCAGAAGAGAATGTCCGAACTGGAGAAATTGGAAGAAGCATTTAGCAAGAGTAAATCTGAGTGCACCCAGCTGCATTTAAATCTGGAGAAAGAAAAGAACTTAACCAAAGACCTGCTAAATGAATTGGAGGTGGTCAAGAGTCGAGTTAAAGAATTGGAATGTTCTGAAAGTAGATTGGAAAAGGCTGAATTAAGCCTAAAAGATGATCTTACAAAGTTGAAGTCATTTACCGTGATGCTGGTTGATGAAAGAAAAAATATGATGGAAAAAATAAAGCAAGAAGAGAGAAAAGTGGATGGACTCAATAAAAATTTTAAGGTGGAACAAGGAAAAGTTATGGATGTAACTGAAAAACTAATTGAAGAAAGTAAGAAGCTTTTAAAACTAAAATCTGAAATGGAGGAAAAAGTATACAACTTGACAAGAGAAAGAGATGAGTTGATAGGCAAATTGAAAAGTGAAGAAGAAAAATCCTCTGAATTAAGCTGCAGTGTTGACTTACTAAAGAAGAGACTTGATGGTATAGAGGAAGTGGAAAGAGAAATAACAAGAGGAAGGTCACGAAAAGGGTCTGAGCTCACCTGCCCAGAAGATAATAAGATTAAGGAACTAACACTTGAAATTGAGAGACTGAAGAAACGTCTCCAACAATTGGAGGTGGTCGAAGGGGATTTGATGAAGACAGAAGATGAGTATGATCAGCTGGAACAAAAATTTAGAACTGAGCAGGATAAGGCCAACTTCCTCTCTCAACAACTAGAGGAGATCAAGCACCAAATTGCCAAGAATAAAGCAATAGAGAAAGGTGAGGTTGTGAGCCAGGAAGCTGAACTGAGACACAGATTTCGGCTGGAAGAAGCTAAAAGCCGAGACTTAAAAGCTGAAGTACAAGCTCTTAAAGAGAAGATTCACGAATTAATGAACAAAGAAGATCAGCTTTCTCAGCTCCAAGTAGATTATTCTGTACTTCAACAAAGATTTATGGAAGAAGAAAGTAAGAACAAAAACATGGGGCAGGAGGTCCTCAATCTGACCAAAGAGTTGGAGCTTTCCAAGCGCTACAGCAGAGCTCTTAGGCCCAGTGTGAATGGAAGAAGAATGGTGGATATTCCTGTGACATCAACTGGAGTCCAGACTGATGCAGTCAGCAGTGAAGCAACAGAGGAAGAAACGCCAGCTGTATTCATACGGAAATCCTTCCAGGAAGAAAATCATATCATGAGCAATCTTCGGCAGGTGGGATTGAAAAAACCTATGGAACGATCCTCTGTTCTAGACAGGTATCCTCCAGCAGCAAATGAGCTCACTATGAGAAAGTCTTGGATTCCATGGATGAGAAAGAGGGAAAATGGCCCCTCAATTACTCAGGAGAAAGGTCCCCGAACAAATTCCAGTCCAGGGCACCCAGGAGAGGTAGTCCTTTCACCAAAGCAGGGCCAGCCCCTGCATATTCGAGTGACACCAGACCACGAGAACAGTACTGCGACTTTGGAGATAACAAGCCCGACATCTGAAGAATTTTTTTCTAGTACCACCGTCATTCCTACCTTAGGGAATCAGAAACCAAGAATAACCATTATTCCATCACCAAATGTGATGCCTCAAAAACAAAAAAGTGGAGATACTACTCTTGGCCCAGAACGAGCCATGTCCCCAGTCACAATTACTACATTTTCCAGAGAGAAGACCCCAGAAAGCGGAAGAGGCGTGTTTGCAGACAGGCCCACATCCCCTATTCAGATAATGACGGTGTCTACATCAGCAGCACCAGCTGAGATTGCAGTTTCTCCCGAATCCCAGGAAATGCCCATGGGACGGACCATTCTCAAAGTCACCCCAGAAAAACAGACTGTTCCAACTCCAGTACGGAAATACAACTCCAATGCCAACATCATAACTACAGAGGACAATAAAATTCACATTCACTTAGGATCTCAGTTTAAACGGTCTCCTGGCACTTCAGGAGAAGGAGTCAGTCCAGTTATTACTGTCCGACCAGTAAACGTGACAGCTGAAAAAGAGGTTTCCACTGGCACTGTCCTTCGCTCTCCCAGAAACCATCTCTCCTCTCGGCCTGGTGCGAGCAAAGTGACGAGCACTATCACCATAACACCGGCCACAACGTCATCTGCTCGAGGAACCCAGTCAGTGGTGAGTACAAGAGGCTCCAAACGGCAGGCCCATGGAGAGAGGGAGACGTGAGTAGTGGGACTACCCCAGCACCCGCAGTAAAACGCAGCCACATGCCTCTCATGCTGCTGGAATCCACCAACCGATGCTTCCCAGAGGACCATCCAAACTGAGAACTGAATGTAAAAAGTGGCCTAGTAGTTTAATAAATTGGGCCAACTTTGAGGGAAAACTTTGCCTATTCATGTACATTATGGAGATTGCTATAAATACTTGCAAAAGTGGCCTCTTTGAAATGGTAGCCTATAGTAATCAGAAGCTTTAAAATTTCATTTTGATGTTTAAGATACTTTTGGAGTTGGGGGGAAATGCTCTATATGCAAGAAGAATTAAAGTTGTTCCTAGATATGTTTCTATAAACTAAAATGTTCATTATGTGGTTATGTATGGCTACAGTCATATTTTATCCCAAAATAGATGAGAAGATTTTAATATCAAAAACTTTTTTAAAAGTAAAAAGAAGTTAGTTTATATGTCTAAAAAACTATTTTATTTAATCCGATCTTGCAGAGAGCAAGTTCTTCATAAATATTTATTTAGTAATTAGCTGGGGCCGGGCACAGTGGCTCATGCCTGTAATCCCAGCACTGTAGGAAGCCGAGGTGGGTGAATTACCTGAGGTTAGGAGTTCAAGACCTGGCCAACATGGTGAAACCCCATCTCTACTAAAAATACAAAAATTAGCCTGGTGTGGTGGTGAATGCCTGTAATCCCAGCTACTTGGGAGGCTGAGGTAGGAGAATCGCTTGAGCCCAGGAGGCAGAGGTTACAGTAAGTTGAGATCATGCCATTGCACTCCAGCCTGGATGACAGAGTGAGACTTTGTCTCAAAAAATAAAAAAATTACTGGCTGGAAGGCTAAATGAATGATTATTGAAAAGCATGTCCAAAGCACAAAAATGAGAACTTAAAAATAAATTCAACCAGCCTGGTGTACAGGAAAGAACCCTATCTCTACTAAAAATACACACACACTACACACACACACACACAAAGTAGCTGGGCATGGAGATGCACACCTGTAATCCTAGCTGCTTAATCCTAGCTGCTTGTGAGGCTGAGGCAGAAGAATCACATGAACCCAGGAGGTAGAGGCTGCAGTGAGCCAGAACCATGCCGCTGCACTGCACTCCAGCCTGGGTTACAGGGTGAGGCCCCGTCTCAAAAGGTAAATACATACATACATACATACATACATACATACATACATACATACATGCATACATAATAAATTCTACCTTTCAAAATGCCTCCAGTTATTTTCTTCATTTGTTGGTGGCAAATTGGTCAATGTAATTACAGAAGAGCTTGTACTGTTTAGATGCTAACTTAAGGTGATAGACTAGAAATCATGATTTCTAGACTCTAAACAAATTCTACAACATAAATTAAACTCTCTTAAGAAAGACATGAAGCTCATAATTTAAATATAGATACTGTGGCCTTTTTCCCTTTATTTTTAATATGATTTTCTTTAATTTTATATGCACAAATGTAGACCTGAGGCAGGCTTCAAAGTGTGAATTACTAATAGCTTTGCCAGTAAAGCTTTTACTTACTGACTCCTTGTGAGCCAAATGGCATTCAGAATTGTTTACTGTTCTTAGGTAATTCAATACTGCTTTTTAGGTAATATAGAGCATAGCTTGGTTGTGTAGGGTCTTGCTTCTTTCTGCTGCATTTTATAAAAAGATATTGGAGGTATAAATCATTGTAACCTAGAGCATATTTTCTGCCATAACATTTTCTTACCATTTTTAAGAGTCAGATCAAGGTAGCCCTACCGTCTATATTGACATTTTTGACTACTGATTGAACCTCACACATGAGTAACATGTCAAAACAACTGTTTAGGACTTCTAAGTTCTGAATGGTCCACCTATTTTAAGTATATCAGATCTCATAAAATAAGGACAACAAAAGGTTTGGAACACTTATCTTAGAATTTAAACAGTGAGGCTAGTTCATTTGTACGTTTATTCATTCAATATTTGTTGAGTGTCAGCTACACTTTGGGCATGGGCCAGGTGCTGGCATGCCAACAGGACTGTAGAAGTTCTTGACTTAGTGGTTTAGACAAGATTTAACCGACTTAGTGGTTCTATAAAAGAGGTATGTAAAAAGGAGCCAATGGAGAAAGCGTCGCAGAGGTGGAGGTTTCACAGATAAAGAGGGATTTTCAAGAACAAAAAGGGAAGGAGTATGTAAACAGAACAGCGTGTGCAAAGGCACGACAATGTGAAGGAGCCTGGCATGCCTGGGGAATGGTGAGCAGTCCCATTGTGCTGCTACCAGTTGCACATGGGGCAAAAAATGCAAGAGCAGAAAATAGGCAAGCAAACTGGTTGGATATTAAAGGGAGGCATATGTCTTATGAAATTGATACTTACAGAGTAGCCACTGGAAGGGTAATGATCTCGAGAAAAACATATTGCTTATGTTTTAGAAAGGTGTGTGGAAAACAGTTTAAAGGGTAACTTGGAAGGGATGGGGATGCTGTTGCAATTCTCTATCTTAATGATGGGGCAGGCTTGAACTATGGTAGTGAAAATGAAGACAGAGATGTAGTGAAGACAGAATTGAAATGATTTCGTGAGAAATTGAGTAGAGAGGGTGGCTCTTGGTTTTCTGATTTGGCTGTCTGGGAGAATGAGAAATTTACGGGGACTAGCTGTTTAGGAGAGAGAAGAGGAAAAGTAATGTTTGGGGCATGTTATATTTGAGATGTCTGGGGAACACCAGAAATATCCAGGGAGCAATTGGGAATAAGGATTTGCATTTCTAGAGAGCATTGAAGCCTAGGGGTCCTAGGGTTTGAACACATGGGGTAATAACTAAGGCAATTCTCAGGATGAATGCTAAACATTAAAAGGAGGCTGAGAATGGAACATGGTGACACTCACATTTAGAAGGCAGGCAGAGAACAAGGAGCCAGCAAGAGACTGAAAAGGGTCATCAAATATGGTGAATTGATGAGGCAGTCCTAAGAAATCACAGCAAGAGAACACGTTAAAAAGGAGAATGTAGTCAGCAGCGACAATAACATGCCAAAACCTGAGGTCTTTAGGAGGTGAAAAGAGAGTGATTTCATCTGAAGTGGAAGAAAGGAGGGAGTGTAGAGGTAATCTGGGAGCAGTAGGAGTAAAGTTGCCTGAGTTTTTGCCTGGTGGTCTATATTTATTTCCTCTGTGAAACTGGAGTTAAGGCCATCTTCAGTAAGGGCAGAGGAAGTAAGTTAGTGCTCAGAAGAGAAGAAGTTTCAAGCAAAGTTGTTTTAAGAGAAGGGAAGGGGAGATAATCAGAGTGGATTAGATACCTACTCCAAGTTTCTCACAATTATTTTATCTGGGAAGGGTCATCTGTGGGTGTTCCTGTGTGGCAAGAGTCCCGCTAATATTCAGAATGATGGCATGTCCAGAGGAAACTCACCAACATCTTCCTTGTATCTATGTATTTTCTCTCTTACAGTCAGGACAAGACGGGTCATCCCAGCGGCCTACACCCACCCGCATTCCTATGTCAAAAGGTATGAAAGCAGGAAAGCCAGTAGTGGCAGCCCCAGGAGCAGGAAATCTGACCAAATTCGAGCCTCGAGCTGAGACTCAGTCTATGAAAATAGAGCTGAAGAAATCTGCAGCCAGCAGCGCCACCTCTCTCGGAGGGGGGAAGGGCTGAGGGCAGTGGCTAAGGGGGTATGTTGTGCAGATGCTACTGCTGCCGTGAAAGTGAAACTTCATCTGTTTGTGCCAATTCTTTATATGTACTAATTTAAGTTTTAAAGATTGTGTTTATAAAATAACCAACTAATAACCATGTGTCTTTCCTATTTTGGGCATTCGTTTTGATGCTGGGGAACACAATTAATTAGCAAAACTGTTGCTTGCTGTGTAGAAGCCAGGGCCTCAGGCAGGGCCTGCTTTCTAGTTCCAGCTTTGCTTCTAGCAAGTTGACCTATCAATAGACTGACCCATCTGAGCCTGTTTCCTCATCAATTAGATGCGGGGACTCAATCACATGCTCTCTAAGGCTGGTTCCCATATTTCCTAATTGCAAACCAAATTTAGTGTACCTTGTTCCATAACAATTTTTTATTTTAAAAAATTCTATTATGAAATAAGACATACTTTAACAATTGTCATTTGCCTCTATCACATCATGAATTTGCTTTATGTGCTGGAAAAAAAAAATCACATAGCTATCACAGGGCCTGGACCTCTAAAATTTTGCAAAAACAAAAGCTTCTAAGATGATTTCAGGAAATAATATGAATGTGTAATAAAATGGAAATGAAATACGGAATCCTAAGAACAGAGTTTTACTTATTTGTGTGTGTCTGTGTGTATTGTAGAAGTTTTAGCCCCTCCATAAGATTCCCAGAATTTCTTAGACAGTAATTTTAGGATCACTAATGTCAGACTCATGCTCTATTCAAGTGTGCAATTGATTTAAATTGTGGACTAGTTTGAAAAGAGCTGCCAAATGGCCTTTTATAGCTCAACAGAGATTGTAATGAATAGAAAATAGCAGAAAGTAAATTCTGATACATTAATGCCAAGGGAAAAAATGACATCATGCATATCTTAATTGAATTCAAATATTTTTCTCAAATAAGTATAGACTTGCAAGCGTAAAACCAGTTCATGATTTGGGTGTGTATGTGTATATGTGTTTTTGTGTGTGTGGTGTGGAGAAGTGGATTATTTCTGTCAGTTTTACTCTTGTTTGAATCAGTTTCTTTCATTTTTAGGCATGTTTTAATAAGCATGAAGCAGAGTGTGAATGCAAAATGCCAGGTGTATTTGTGAGATTAACCATGTTAAAGTGGGCCTTGTGCTTCATAGCCCTACATAACCAAAAATGAGTTCAAGGCTAGTAACCCACAGCTTAGCATACAGGATCTCACATAGGCTGCACCTTTGCTGACATCTTTTAGCCAACTTAGTGAACTTTACAAAAATACAATAGCAAAAAGTCATAGATTTTTATTTTTCCATTTTTGAATTGTGAGTGTTCCAAAATTACGTGGATAGCACTTCTTCTTGATATTTGGGGAAAAGCATATTTTTTTAAAAAAAGATGTATGATTAGATTTTAGCTTGTGATTCACATGTTTCATGATGCCAAAGCTCTTCTCTCAGTTCCTTACCACACCAGATGTTCTATTGCTTGCAGAACTTGGGCTTGAATTATATATAGTGGTGGTAGATGTAGATGCCTCATAGTATTCACATTCACTTTAGTCAGATGGCTGTTGCCTACTGCTCATCAGTTCTCAGCATTGTATTACAAAATGTTGAGTCACCAGGTGCAGTGGCTCACGCCTGTAATCCCAGCACTTTGGGAGGCTGAGGTGGGTTGGATCACTTGAGGCCAGGAGTTCAAGACCAGCCTGGCCAATATGGTGAAACCCCATCTCTACTAAAAATACCAAAATTAGCTGAGTATGGTGGCGGGTGCCTGTAATCTCAGCTACTCAGGAGGCTGAGGCAGAAGAATTGCTTGAACGAGGGAGGTGGAGGTTGCAGTGACCCAAGATCACACCACTGCACTCCAGCCTGGGCAATAGAGTAAGACTCTGTCTCAAAAAATGAAAAAGGAAAACAAAGTTGAAGAGCCATGTTAAAAACCTGTCATAATAATGAGATTTTAAGGTCAAAAGAAAGAGAGAGACCGAGAAAAAGCACTTTATGATTTTGGATACATTTGAAAAAGAGAGCTTGTCATTTGGAATACCAACTTGTATTTTTTTAAAAGGTGATTTTTCCTTTTTCATAAACTGAACATTCAACCCTTTCCAAAAAGACATTCACTGTTTTTACTAATGTGTACCTGACATTCGTGAAGTATTTAGTGTTACTGTACCATAGCATATTGTATTTGAGCAAATGAGGGTGTCAGAAGAACAAAACACTGCATTCCTTTTGACTCCACCTGCCATTCTTCAGTGACTTTTACCATAATCTTACTGCCACTTGCTGCTGTTTTTGCTTTTACCTTCTCACATCTTGCTTATAGTCTTTCTTCCTGGAAACACCATCTACAGGAGAGTGCTCTGAAGGCTTAACAGTGCATGTACAGGATGTTTACACATCTAGATCTTGGAATAGAGCCACCCAGAAAGTACAACTGCTACAAAAACTTGGCAAAACAACACAGATTTCCTTTTCAGAAGTGATAAAGGACAACTACCATGGCAGTTTTTCTTTGTAATTTTAAAGCCACTCTGTATTTATTGGATAGCTTTGCTTTAAGCCACATATTAGAAATAAAATCCACTGGGGATAAGAGGTGGAGGACTAAATATACCACAACTCCAACTTCCATTTGTGAAGACAGTACTTTTAAGATGCAATTTAATGTGCTTCTGTAGGGGCGAATGGGGCTAAAAGTTTGCAATATTTTCTCTGTCCTGAAACATATTGCATAGTAAAATAAAAGGGGTCTCACCTTGGCTGAGGTGTGTAGCTGCTGCTCAGGCCCCACCCTGAAATCTTGGGAAGGTGAGTGACTGGGGGTGGAAGGTGTGCCATTTCCACATATTTCAGTGTGATGGTGCCCTCTAGAGATGTACAGGACATGATCTACAAAGCTACAGAGGAGACCCTGGTCTTCACTGTCTGCAAATAGTTGTAATGTGCTGACTATTTCAGCAGTCTATGATGGGTGACCACCTTACATGCATGATTCCAGAGATTTTTCAATATGGGACACAGCCTCAAGAGTGTTTGTCATTTTTTTTAACATATGAGCTATATATCTAGTCATCTGCTTAAAAGTGATTCAGTTTCTACTGGTGTTTTAATTGTATTTCCAGTGAGGACTGGTTGATGAGTGGCAATCGAGCTCTCTCGAGAGATTTTAGGGTATTCATTAAGGGTGTACCCACAGCTCTTACTTGAATGTCTTCAAGAAAGAAGTGGAAAAATAGCTTTCATGTGTAGTATGGGGAGAGTATAATTTCAGAGACATGAAAACAAGTCTAGGAATATAAAATGTAAAATAGTCGAATTTCTCATTCCACAGATTCAGAATACTGGTGAAAGAGTGAGATTTTTCTTCTCGGGAAAAACACAGGTTTATAGATATAAAGAGCACATTAATATTGGAGGCTGGAGGGCAAAGAGAGAGAACCAGTTATTCATTACTCAATGAGGAGATAGTCATAGACAGGATTTCCAGGAAATCGGAAGATATTATTCCAGAATTTCCCCAACCTAGATCATGTTTTTTTTTTTTTCCTGTCTCCTCCAGGGTCTCGTTGGTTATTTCTTTTTTCTCTGGTTATTCCATTTCTCTTCACTTGCTGTTTCTGCAAAGGATATAAATATACTCTGACCTCTCTCATTTTAGCAAAATTCCTTGTTCAACTGTGCAGTCCTCTATAGCTACTTCCTGGTCTCCTTCCACGACCAGGTTAGCTACTGACAGAACACTCAACATTTCCTGCCTCCAGTCTCACACTTCCCATTTATCATTAGTCAGGTTTTATTTTTAATAAAGAAATTCATGTACATAGTTCAAATATTAGCCAGAGCTAAAAGACAAAGAAAAGAGATGTTGCTTACCACTTCCCTGAGCCCTCAGTTTTTTTTCCCCTCCAACTCTTAGCTGTTTCTTCTGGCATTTATCTTCATGTTTCTAACTAAGGTATTTATATTGTGACTTTTTATTTCTAGATTTTAGATCTTTTTTGTTTTCGCATTATTGTTTTGTTGGTTGAAGGTTTAGCTTTCTCACTTATCCCTTCTCTTTCCTTTTTCTCATCCTCCCAATATGATTACATCCTCAACTTTTTGATAAATCAGCAGCCAACATTTATATATTTATGTGTTTTACAGTGCAAATTTAAATATGGTTATCTGGCTGGGCCCGGTAGCTTACACCCGTAATCCCAGCACTTTGGGAGACTGAGGCAGGTAGATGACCTGAGCTCAGGAGTTTGAGACCAGCTTGGAGAACATGGCAAAACCTAGATTCCAGCCTCAAAAATACAAAAAATTAGCTGGCCATTGTGGTGCATGCCTGTTATCCCAGCTCCTCAGGAGGCTGAGGTAGGAGGACCACATGAGCTTGGGTTGCAGAGATTGCAGTGAGAGATGGTACCACTGTGCTCCAACCTGGGTCACAAAGTGAGGCCCTGTCTCAAAATAAAAATAAATAAATAAGATTATCTGCTGAGCCACGTAGTCTACTAGGATTATGCTGTCTTCCTCTTATCACATTTTTCCCTTCAAAAGAATAATTGTCTTAATTTTTCATCTGTTTAGTTTCCTGTGTATCTATTTTTTTTCCAAATGCTCCATTAGACTTGCCAAACGCCTATCAGTAATTTTTCCAAACACTTAAATACACCAGTTTCATAGTTTTCTCTGGAGGCCTTCCTAGTTCAGCCGTCTGCTTCCATATTCAGTCTGGACTGGTTGTCTTGGCCTGCTGCACAATTGTTGCCCTTTTGCCTATGTTGAGTTCTCCGATTTCCTGACTACTTATATTTGACTTCCTTTATCTACTATCTATTGATCCATTGTCTATCTATCTGTCCATCCTATCTATCATCTATCTATTCTGTCTATCTATCTATTATCTATCTATCTATCTATCTATCTATCTATCTATCTATCTATCATCTATCCCTCTATCATCTATCTATCCTCTCTCTCTCTCTCTGTACATCTTCTAATAGTTTTTAAAGGGAAAACTCCTCCAGTAACCTTTCTGGGGCAGGCTATCTGAATTCTAGGAATAAGTCAGGGAGGTAAGATGAGAATCTTCAAGGTATAAACCTTTTAATCCCCTGCATCCAGTCTATGCTGCCCATTCTTATGTCTGGGACCATGACTTCTTAGGTCAGTTTTTCCAGAAAACAAACCTCTGATCTCTAGTAAGGGAAAGGGCCGAGTTAGGCTGTGCTCTTTTTCCTCAGTGACCAAGACATCTAATCTCCTTTGCTTCTCCTTTCACCTCTCTGCCCTGCCTCAGTTTCCCTTGTTGGCTTCTTATTTTATGCATACATAATAAGGATGGATGTTTCCCACATCTCTATCAAAAGCCAGGTTCCTGCTCTACAAGCTGGTTCTGGTGATTTTATCTATACCCAGATGCTGATGACTCCAAACTTCTATCACCAACTGTATATTGTGTATTTCCAAATCAGCTTGTCTAAAAACCATTCTCAATACTGCCCCATCTTCTTCCAAATCTTCTTCTCTTATTATTCTCCATCTCGGCAGGGATATTCTGACCCATTCAGTCTCCCAACCTAGAAACCTGGTAGCCACCATCTATGCTTCTCCTTCTCCTGCCCTCGTTCAGCAAGTCCTGCTTATTTTCTTATCCTAACCCACTAACATCTCTAGCAGCTTATTTCCCTTCCGTGGCCCAAATTGAGGGTTTTCAACTACTTTTTATCTGGGTTTCTCTGTTACCATTGTAATTGGTCTTGTAATCTCCAGCCTCAAAATTCTAGGATTCATTTTTCATTCTTGCAGTTTTCCAAAGTGCAAGTTGATCATATCACTCTTATATTTGAAAACCCTTCAAAAGGTCCTCATTACCCACAGAATACAATGCTACATGTATTTGAGGCACTCTGTGACTGGGCTCTGCTTCTCCATTCTTCTGAGCACCTTTCCCTTTCCCTTGGTGGGACCCCCACAGTGCAGGCCGGCATAATTGCTTGAATGTCAGGCCATGCCCACCCTTCCTTGACTTGTTCAATTTGTTCCTTCTCCCTGAATTGCCCTTTCTCTTATTTTTCTTTTGGCGGTGTGTTCTTCTCTGTTCAAAACCTATTTTATGAACATTGCTTTATCTAGGAAGATAAACTATTATTTCAGAATCTTTCCTGGGGTTTAAAGGCCTGTCCCCTCCTGTACAAAGCTTGGCACTCATTGTAGAAAAACAAAACTGGCAGTTGAAGAATGGCAGAAAGTTGGGCAAGAAAGAGCTGTTTCTGATTCTTCTCTTTTCAATGCAAACCAGTGAGAATGACATGGAAGGAACTAACAAGTCCTGTGTGAGAATACCAAGGTAATGAGATGACAAAATTACAGGAAATCCAGGTACTGTTGCTTTTGGGTAGTGAAAGTTACTTCTATTTCCCTGTAAAGGTACAACAGCAGGTAATGGATGCAAAGCAGCCAGGAGTCCTGGACTGGGGAGTTCTCACCTCAGAAGGCACCATGCCTGTGAAGAAGGGGGCCTGAGAGCTGTCTGTGAAGTATAAACACACAGTGCACGCATGACTTACAAATGGCCCTTTCCTCACCCTCTCAGATTCCCCCAGCGGAACACAAAGGCACTTCAAGAACGAGAAAGTTTCAGGGGTTTGTCTCACGCTTTTCAAGTTCTTGAAGGACCCTTTTGAAATAGGACAGAGAGGCTCTCATTTTAAAGAACCAAGCACCACCAAAAAGCGGGATTTAGGATAGAGTTCAGAATATCCAGAGAAGAAGAGCTGCTGAAAAATGGACTTGATAACTGAAAGGACAGAAAACCATGAGGCTGGAGCCCTACTCTTTCCTGCCACCAAAAGGCTGTGTAACTTTTGGCGTATCCTTACCTGGGCTTATGATTTAACACTGAGCTATAATTTTTTATGATTCTGGCATTTTCTCTTATGGTCATAAGAGAATATGCTTCACTATTGTTTAGCAAGCAGCTTACAAGATCCCCTACAATGCTTTTCCTAAGATCGAATGATTAATTGCTTATCTGGTAAAAGTACTTTTGGCCTTTCTACTTATGCTAATGCTACACATATCCAAAATCACAGATCTGGTTAGAGCTGAAGTAGACCTTAGAGATCAAGAGGATAATTATCTCTATTACTAAAGAAGACAAACAGCCACAAATCCTTAAAAAAATCGCACAGATGTCTAACCATCTTGTTAGTGATAAAGCCAGGACCAAAAATCACTTCTTCAGTTTCTCTCAGTACATTATTTATTATTTCATATGATGAAACTACTTCAAGTGAGTAAAGTGTACATTCATCCATAGACTAAAACACTCATACTCATTGGGTCAAAACAATACTGCCAAATGATACTGAGATGTCTATAAGACATCTATATAGAAACTATGTGAAAATGTTCTTATAAGAATATTTTGATGAATATTGTCCTCATTTAAAAAGTGAAGTGACCTCAGTTTTCACACATAATGTTATTTTGCATGCTATTCTGTGACTAGCCATAGACTCAGAACAACCTAGGCATTTAGCATCTGTGTTTAAGAGAGGAGAACCTCAGCATGCTTGATTCAAATACTTACCTGTTTTTCCAATACTTAGTTTTTATTCATAGTTAATGTTATATATGGGAACGAATTCAAATTTGCTTGTATCTGTAAAATAGCAATCTGTGCTGGAGATTAGAATTAGTTTGCCAAAAAAGAATTTATCAGTTATAACTGTGATTATTGGTGACTTCGGCATCCTGGGGAGACAAGGGGATAATTTGGGCAGATGGTAGAGTGGGAAATGTGCTGGAAGGAAGCAAATACATTATTAGGTGGTTGAGAACTCCCAAGAGAGTTTGTATCATCTGATTCAAAAGTTTCCTAGAGCAAATGACAGAACCTATTAGTGGAAGTATTTTTAATTGGCTGAGCTGGAATCCAAAGAGGAATACAAGTCCAAATCAAGAGAGGAAGTTTCTTGAATTTCCTATTTAAAACAGATGTTTTAACAGAACTCTGACTAATATCTGAATGTGATAATAACAGGATAGAACCCTGAAGCAGTTTATGAAAATGAGAAACTTAAAAGTAAACCATATTTAAGTACTTCTAAAAGGTATATAGAAAATAGGACATTTTTGCAGTGGACAAGTCGTTCTGAGGCCAGTAGGTTCAAAGATGATGTTTGGTAGTTGGTGGAGGGAGGGGAAGAACAGCATAGCCCTAAGCTAGTACCTCTAGGAAGAGGCCCTGGTGGGTAGGGAGCCACAGAACATGGGATGCAGGCTCTATATAGTAGGAAAATTGACGCAAAACCAAGAGGACTTGTTTTTGTTCTGTAACTTGGTGTACAGCTTCCTGTGGATAAAGCATTCCTCCCTTTGCTGATGTAATGTCTTGTTATAAGTTGAACTTCTGGTATATTTTGTCTTTAGTGTGTGAACTTAGAGGCTAGCTATTAAAGTGATGTGTCCATTTACCAGAGCAGAATTTGTTTTTTAATTTACAGCTCAAATGTTCCTTTGCAGTGTTTGGCAGAGTATAAATATGAATTACTTGGGAGGGAGGTATTGGCTTTTCGAGGAGTACATCTTTCCCACTCTACAGCCAAGGAGACCTCCTGGGAGGAAACAATTCTAATTTGCTGTGAGGTTGCCTCACTCTGCACTCAGGAGACATTCTCCACCAAATTTCTCCCCAAATCCTATCTCATGCACACAGCTTTGCATCTCAAATCATCTGACTGGTCAGCAGTTTTGGGATACCACCAAGGAGGATGAATATTTAATAAGGTTGGAAATCAAGTGTAATTAGGGATTGATACTATGTTGAACTTCCTTTCCAGGAAGTTATCCAATAGCTAGTGTATTAAAAGAATTAATAAAAACTACATCATCTCACAATAATGTCATAATAACAAATAATGTATTTAATGTGTTACCTGAAGTTTTTTTTAAGGAAAAAAACATGAAGGTAACACTGGAGAGAAACGTATAGAGGAAAGTGCCTGTAAGTACCCTTTGTGAACCGCTAATATAAAAAATAGATAAAAACTCAGTGTCTCTCATAGTATATGTTCACTGAAATTTAGGGTTTTTTAAACTTCCAATTAGAGAAAAAGAAATTATGTTAATAAACATCTTCATATCTGACGATACCAAATTTAAGTGCTTTGCTATTTTGAGTTTGCCAACAGAGGTGGTAATTCAATCTGCCTGTTAAGTGCTCTACAAATCACTAATGCCAGAAGAGTGGTACCTGTAAGAAGAACAATTATGATAGATGTTCAAAATTATGATGTATAAGAAGAAAAATTATGAAAAATTATACCTGATTTTACTGAGACAGTAGGAGATGGAATAAAATGTGCTCACCAACTCTGTAACTTCAATAAGATTTATAACATTATTTTCCTATATATAAAAAGACAGGAAGAGACATGGAAATTCAAGTCTATTTTTACACAAATAATGGCATTAATCCCCAAAGCACTAATTTTAAAAAATTTATTTAAATTTTTTTTTTGCTGGCAGCATGGACTCCATGTGCCTCAGACAGTTTTGCTATATAATGAGTTACTTCAAAATGTAATGGCTTAAAGCAATATATATATATATATTTGAGACTGAGTCTTGCTCTTTCGCCTAGGCTGGAGTGCAGTGATGTGATCTCAGCTCACTGCAACCTCAACCTAATGGGTTCAAGCTATTCTCCTGCCTCAGCCTCCAGAGCAACTGGGATTACAGGTGTATGCCACCGCACCAGGCTAATTTTTGGTAATTTTAGTAGAGATGGGGACCATGTTGGTCAGGCTGGTCTTGAACTCCTGACCTCAAGTGATCACCTGCCTCGTCATCCCAAAGTGCTGGGATTATAGGCGTGAGCCACCACGCCCGGCCTTAAAGCAACATTTTAAAAATTTCTCACAGTTTTGTGTATTGGCTGGATGATTCTTATTTGAGTAAGTTCAGCTGAGACTTGAGGAAAACATAGCTAATAAGCAACTATAAATTTAGTTAATCTGTTTAATAAGTTTAAATTAATAGAGCCACTATCATATAGATCTTATCTCACTATCTCTAGAAATAAAATGAAGTATGTCACTATCTGAAACAACATAATCTGGGTTTAACTGTATTATTTTAAATGAAGTTTATGTACACAAATATTAAATACCACCTTTTATTATTAAAGTACAATTTATATAAGATAAACTCATTTAGCATTATCAAGTATTTCTGAAACATTTGATTTAATAACATAATCTGATTAATAGCATTAGCATATACAGCATGCATGGATTATGAGTTTGCTAATTTAAATACAATAATTAAATGTTATGGTCCAACCAAGACATTGTTTCTTCTGTGTATGGAAACTTATTACTATGATGGAGATTTCCAAATGCTAGAAGAATTAAGACAAGGCAACTCTAAGTTGTGCCAAATGCTAGGATTAAGAGAAGGCAACTCTAAATTGCCTTAATTCTAGCATTTTATAATTTCCACTGCTGTACACTGAAGGGGAAAGAAGGTATTGTAGTAATAAAAAATGTTAACCCTGAAAGGGATATTTCAGATGCTCTCTATTACCCTTACTTTGTACTGTGGAAACAAAGGCAAAAGGTTTCTGAATTACATCCACAATAAGAACAATTCTGATTTCACTCTTTACCTATGCTTTCTTAAGGGAAGGAAATTGGTGATACTTTATCAGGGAGATTTGAGACCTGGTTCTTTTTACTATTTGAAACCTACTGCAGAATTTAAAAAAAGTAGTGAGAAACCTTATTTTAATTTTGGATGCTAAATTTTAACTACATAATATTTAGTTAGTATTTAAATTTTGCCTGAAGATTTTGATATATTTTTAGGCATTTAAAGAAGTTGAAGCTGGAACATTTTTTTAACAAAAAAATAAGATGGTTTTTAAGGACTTCTGGTATAGTGCAGTATTGTATGTATGTCTTGAGAACCTCATAAAGCCTTCATAGGCAAATATTCTTAGGTGTATAAGATATTTCTATATTTCATTTTACTTGGCTTTCTTAGCTACCTCAAATTCAAGCCAAGAGGCTGAGGGAAACAATGAAAATAGCTCCACCTATTGGTCATTATATGGTAAGGTTAATTACACCAAATTAAGAAAACATTTTCTTTTTGGCAGATAATCATCCACTATGTGTAATTACTATGAACCTATAAATCTGTGGCATAATATAATTTAATTAATGTTTACTTATATACTAACTATATAAGTAAAAATAAAACTTAAATACTAAGTATTTGAGATTAATGTGAAAATAATAGGTAGAAATTTCCTCATGTTACTGATAAACGCTGACATGTTTCTGCATTCACAAAATATGCCATATGTTGAAAAAGATGCATTAATAATAAATTTTTAAGTGAAGAAACTATTTGAGGTTTATTTTTTTCCTCTGCTGTGTATAATCTCATTGATTTAGGACTCTGTCTTATTTTGATCATACATGTAGTTCCATGCCTACCTAGCACAGTATGCAGCCTCAATAAATAGTTCTTCAATGACTGAATGAAGTGATTCACACTGATACATGTTCATGAAGGCATAAAGGTTAACATAAAAGAAAAACTAGTAAAATAAATATAAATGTTAATTATTCATAATGTGCTGGATTGTTGTAATTACTATCGCAATCTAGTTTAAATTTATAAGAATAAATTTATATTTTAAAACATATAGAGTTATGCAAAAAGAAGCAGTCAGAGACAAAAGTGAGTCATCTGTATTTATTGACTTCTTGGAAATAGTATGTCCTTAATAAAACTCTAATCCACACACGCACAAAAAGAAATGGAAGGGGTGTAAATATTGTTCAGAACAGAAAGTTTGGCTGGGAGACTAGAGTTACTTCTAAGAAATAGTCTAGTTTCTCATTATGGGGTTTGTATATAGTAATTACTATCTTTGTTTTCAGTTCTTATCTTGGTTAAAACTGATCTACTATAGTCAGAACATTAGACGTAGTTTCTGAGGTCTTTAAGGAATTTCTAGGTAAAGTACATATGCCAATATAAAGATGTTGCCCAAGAACAGTAATGCAGGAGAGTCTATTAGCCTCATGTACCTGTTTTTGTTTGTTTTGTTGCTTAACATCTATGATCTTTTAGAGAAATGATATAGCTTGATTCTCCGTTTCAGTTTAATTGAAAATGCCATGTCTTTTCTTCTCTTTATAGAAAGCATCATCATTCACCAGTTACGAATGAACTCCAGATGAAATGGTAAACCAAGCACATACTGGGTGTGTGTACTTCCTCTGAATCCCTGTTGAATGGATAGTCCTGCATCATGACTAAGGTCCTCCATGCTACTGATCACTACTGGAAATATTTTACTGCTTCCAGTGATTTTTTTTTTTTAAGGATATAATGTAAAAGCTGAAAATGGCCTTCCTGATAATATGAAAATATGTAGCAAGAGCAATTCAATCTTTGTGCCAAAAGAAATTTCCTTTTGCAAAGCTTTCAGGTCCATGGGCACATGCTGTATAACTTATTTTTTACAATACATTTTGTAATGTGATTTTTTTCCTAAAGTGTTTCCTTTTTCATAGTCTCTGGCACATATATCTGCAGAATGCACTGTGAGTTATTCAGAGTGTCAGTATTGTTGTATTCAAAATGGTAACCTATAATTATTTTCTCTTTATCAATTTAATAATTCTGAAAAAAAGAAAGTACAACTATATTTTTTGAGGTAAATTCAAGAGTTAAAGCTTAGAAGCAGTAGATCCTGGAAGAGGTTTTACTATTCCTTGTACAATGCTATGGTTCTGATCATGGTTCAATACTAACACATAATGCTCTGACTAAAAAGCTTAATTTTAAGTACTCAAAATCAGTTTCTAAAGTTGTTCATTCTGGTGTTCTGGGCCAATAACCTTGGATGAATTGATTTTTATATAGAACAAATTCATAAAAGGAGATGCACCAGTTTAACCAGTAAGGGTAATAAGAACAGCTTTGACTGACAGTTCAATTACATTCTGATTCCATTATTTACTTATATGTATAAGACTTACAATAAGGACTGTGATATAAAGATAGTTCTTACAATCTACTCCAATCAAAACTTGGAAAATAAAATGTCAGCATCTTTTTAAAAAAAGAAGACTGGGCATGGTGGATCATTCCTGTAATCCCAGCACTTTGGGAGGCCAAGGCAGGAGGATAGCTTAAGCCCAGGAGTTCAAGACCAGTTTGGGCAACACAGTGAGACTTAAAGTAAAAAAAAAAAATAGCTGGGTGTGGTTGTACATGCCTGTAGTTCTAGCTAGGTGGGAGGATCACTTGAGCCCAGGAGATGCAGGCTGCAGTGAGCCATGATTGTGTGTTACTGCACTCCAGCCTGGGTGACAGAGTGAGTCCCTGTCTCAAAACAAAGACAAAACCATTAAAAAAAAAAAACCCAAAAACCCAGAAAGTGAAAGTAGTACAAGAAATCTCAGGATAGACAACTTTTTTCCCCTTGATTTTGACAGATTTTCATAACTACAGGTAGGTTAGAGAATATATTCTTTGAAGATAAAAAGCACAACATGCATTATTCAAATCTCAACATCAAAGCTACTGTTGAATTTAGATTTATGTGAAAATGTGCATCTAAAGTCTACTTGAAACCCTGGCAATATACTTTTTTAAAAAAGACTTAATATGGACATGTTTTCAATAAGGTCTAAAGATAACTTTAAAGATAAAGTAAGAGTTGACAATTTCTGAATGTGGAAATCATTTATAATGTAACGTTACTGAAATTAAACAGAATGCTTCTGAATGTCACAGGGATAACTAAAAGCCACACAAGGAGGACTGCTGGCCATTTCTCTAGTCCACAGGTTGTGCTCAAATTTAGAAGCCCACAGATGGGTATCCAAACTGAGACTCTGGAATGGAAAAATTAATGCTGGATTTCCTCCCCTATGTAACCTCGGAAGGATTTAAGGTACACCTTGGGGAATTGGCAAATCATTTCAACATGTATTATAATTTATATAACATGTTAAAATTATTTTTAATTTTTTAAAGTAAAAGAAATGTTACAGTAGGCTTGCCTTAGCTTGAATGATTGTGAAAACATCACACAGCCTTCCAGAATTTTGGTTACAAAGAAAACTAGAGTGTATACGTGTGAAAATTTTTAGCATTGTTACTGGGTTTCGTTTTCTGAAAACGTTGACTGTAATGACATTTTCAGTTAGAAAAGTGTTTTAGTTAGTACTGTTATATTTTTTGACTCCTAGTTAAGTTTCCTATTTGCCAATGTTTGTACCTCTGAAGGCAAAATTATTCTGATATATTAGATTAGTATTTGAAGCAAATAACCTTCTCAACTTGTGGGAATTTTATTATACTAATAGTGAAAATGTTAGAGGATAAGATTTTAAATACTTCTTGATTTAAATTAAAATACTATAAGAAATATATGTATATTTGGATTTGAAGGGTTTTTCCCCCTTGATTTATAAAGAATTTGGAACTTACAAGAACAATGAGGACGATGGTGCATCAGAGTCATTTAGATAGATGCTGAGCTTTGTCTATCCATGCTATGACTAAGTTCTCTGTTTAAACCCAAATGCAATCTGAGCGACATATGAATAAAATTAATTTTGAAGAGAATATGTAAAATTAACAAAAAACCCCAGAAAACACTGATCATCTCCTTATCTAATAAATATGGAAATGAGGTCATTAGTAGTCACATCTCAGCATGTATAGACAATTGAAAAAACTGCCCTCACATGCGATCCTGGCACTATCCTAGGCTCCTATAATTTCTCTACCTTTTATTGTAAATAAATCTCCAATCATCAATCTAAATGGGAATCATTTTAATGAAATAATTGTAACTGTTTTCTGAAATATCATCATAATCAGTGTTTACAGTTCAAGGTACAATTGAACTAATCCATAATTTTATCCTTTTCTTTTTGACGAGAGTGCTTCATGAGGGTATCTTTGGTAGAGATCTTTTTTCAAGTATTTTATAAAATATTCAAGTTTGTTGAAGATATTAGATAAATACACCAGCTGTCAGATACCTGTAATTTTCACGAAATGTGAAGAATTCATTGTATCTTAGGATGACCATAAGAAAATTCATGGTGTGGGAATCTCCAGTTTAAGCATTAGTAGGGATACTAACACGACTGAAGTAATACACAGCTACTAAAAATCAGTGGCATAACAAGAATAAGTGGTACATCAAATAATGTAAAGTTTTGCCTTTTATCCTGTAATAATGAGAAACTGTATTCTGTAGCTGTTGTATGACACACATTCTGTCAATATCTGCTAGGTCCATTTGGTCTATAGGGCAGATTAAGCTGATGTTTCCTGGAAATGAATTTAAAAAAAATAACAAAAGTAGGGTGTTCATGAATTTCATGCACAGCAAATCTAAAAATAGCAAACGTGCAAAATGGAAATTAAAAAAACACAACTGGCACCTGAGGCGTATTTCCTTTTCTTTATCCTCAGTGCTATGCCTCTGCTAAAAATATAAATCACAAAGCAAAGGAAAAAAAAGAAAAAATTGCTGTAATACAGTAAAAATCACTACAATAAAAATTTATAAAAATTGAGAGAGTTTTTTGGAATTGACTTCAGCCTAGTGATCAACATTTTTTTCTTAAATTTTCAGCATTTATTCCATAATAATGTGATAATAACTGTGTGTATTACTTAGAGAAAATGCTGTAGATCCATACATTTGAACAGAAATGTTTATAGATGCCATAACATGATACATTTACTTCCTGGTGTTGTTTTTTGTTTAAATTATTTAGGAAAATTTTACCTTACGATCACAGATTTTGTTATTTTAATAATGTAGAACTATATTTAATCTACATTTTGTTTTAAAATTATCAAGTGTTATCTTCTACAAATAAGAGGCTTACAATGTGGCCAGATATTCTTAGAATTATTTCAGGTCTAAGGATTTTCAAAAGCAAAAGTACACTGAAAACTTTTTGAAATACATTCTATTTTTGCATAATTTAAAATTTTGTGTCCTTTAAGTTTTATTAAGTACATGAGAACTGTATTATTTTTCATTGAATCCAAGTGAATTTATGGATATGTATTTATCTTTTATATGAATGTAATATCTTGCTTTCAGTTCCTCACTGGTCATTGAAATTATTTAACCAATGAAAACATTCTCTGTGTTACTTCCAAAATCAACTATGTTTATCAAAATCTCACCAGTGTGAGAAAAGTAACAAGTATAATATTAAAGCATTGTGCAATATCTTCTGAGTTGGAACATAATATTGAGAAAATTAAAATAATTTAAAATGAGTATGCAACTTTCTTTTTATTTAAAATCATTTGCTTTAAAATAGTTGTCATCTCTGCATTTTATATTTTCTCAAAAATATGGTGTCTTTCACTATGGATAAGCAGATGTGGTACAGCAGGGCTGCCAGGATGAGAAATGCTCTTCCTCTGGATTACACTATAGTTTGATTCTTTAGCAAGATGAAAACTTTAAGACACCAATAAGACAAGAAATAGAAACTGGTTAAGGGTTTTCCCTTCCTTCTTTATTCTCACAAACTGCTTTGTCAATCAACATTCAGATGTTACTCCACAGCTGCTGCTGTCAATCTAAAGGTAGATCACTCAGTAGAGCAAAGGCTTCTGATGCTTTACTAGCAGTCCACAGCCCAGTATCTACAGAGGTAGTTGGATCATGGTTTTTGCAAAGTGGAATGTGGGTGACGATGGGGTTGTGTCTGACCTTTATTTTTATCACCCTGTGCCAGAAATAGGGATCTATAGCTATATCCAGTCCTAACTTATCTCTGCCTTATTTGAAACAAAGGAATGCATTTCTCTATTAAATGATAAAAAATGTATTAATTTATGCTAGGAAGTAGCCTTTTTCTACCCTTCCTTCAACTGCTCTGTCTCCTTTTCCCTGATATTCAAGGATCTTTTTCATGATCACAGCCACATTCTTTGTTTGGCTTTTCTGGTTTTCAGTGCACAGTTCTTTCTTCTCCTTGATAGCAAGGCATGTTTAGTCAAAATAGACGGGTGTTTTGTAGGCACCTAATTATTGACTCCTAACCCCAGAGGATTGCTCCTTTAGGAGCAGTAACTATGTGAGGGTATTCTGTACCAAATCTTCCTCACCAAATTATTCTGGTTGCTGATGCTTTCCTTGCAGAAATTTTTGTGCCTACAGAAGGTTTCAGAGGCATATCATCTGGATTAAATAAGAAAAGACCCTTGGTAATCACTGATTCTAAGGGAAGGCATGTCTTTGAAAAGACAAGAGTTTCACCAGGCCTCAAGATAGTTTATACCGTTTTATTGAGAGAAATGTGCTCATTTTTGCTTTACAAAGAGGCATGTATTGGTGCCCACATAGAGCACTGACACAAGCAGGCAGTGGGACAACAAACTGATTATCTCCCAGAAATGGAGGGCACCAGAGATGTCTGTTTCCGTGGTCACCACAATCTGCTGAAATCCTGCTTGAGAAAAAGAACATAATCACCCAAAGCACACAGTCCTGCTTCGCATTTATAGTATATGTAATATTAGCATAAGACTCTCCTTTCTCTATTCTCCTACGTGGAGAACCACAATGTAATTCTGACCTTATTTCCAATTTCCTCTCAGTTTAGTTTTTGACATCATAAGGGGGATGAGATATGGTAACTCATCAGAGCTCCTATAACCCTTTAAACACATATCTTGTGTGGCACTGACTTCATTATATATTTCAGTTGTCAGCAAGGTGTCTCTCCCACTAAAATGTGAGTTCATTGAGAGTAGATCAGGTCAGTTCAACAAGATTTATCGAGTACCTTTTATGTCCTAGGCACTTTGCCAAGGTTTAGAAATTTAGAAATGAATAAAAACAGTCTCTGATCTTGAGGAAGTCATTTATATCTAGTAACCAAGATGTAAACAGATTATTTTTCAATACTACACAGTAAGTGCAAGGACAGACATTTATACATTATCTTGAGCTCTGAAAGCAGCTCTTAACTCCACCTAAGGGGTCAAAGAAGTATCCCTCAAATTGGCTAATGACCTGAATCTTGAAAAATGAGTGGGGATTAGCTGGCAAAGCAGTTTCAGTGCAGGTGGGGTGTGAAGTCAGGGAGCAGTGGGTTACTGAGTGATCAGGTTAAGGAAGCAGATTTCTTCTCCCAGAAGATTCAGTAACAATAAAAATGATGTTGTGAAACAGTTTTCACTGAACCTACCTTGTGCCTCATGGAGTGCTGGTCAGAGGGAAGCCCTTGGTCTTCGCCTTTGATGTCATAAATATTTAGTGCTATTGACTAAAAATGTGTTTGATTTCTGAGGCTCAACGAAAGTCAACTTTCACATTTAAGTCCATTTTGTGAAGATCCTTCATGAATATGTTGGAGTTATTTTAACAACTCAAGTGACTCGTGTTTAAAAAAAAATTCATAATGAAATGACCTCCCTCTCGCTCTGGCTTTCTAAAACTTGAAAAATAGAAAAGAATAAATTTAAAACAAGTCTAAAAATAGTCCAAACATATAATTTATAAAGAATTAACATTTTTAGGCCAGGTGTGGTGGCTCATGCCTGTAATTCCAGTACTTTGAGAGGCTGAGGTAGGCAGATCACCTGAGGTTAAGGATTCGAGACCAACCTAGCCAATATAGCGAAAACCCGTCTCTACTAAAAATATAAAAATTAGCCAGGCATGGTGGTGGGCACTTGTAATCCCAGCTATTTGGGAGGCTAAGACAGAATTGATTGAACCTGGGAGGTGGAGGTTACAGTGAGTTGAGATTGTGCCACTGCACTCTAGCCTGGGTGACAGAGCAAGATTCCGTCTCAAAAATAATAATAATAATAATAATAATGTTTTTAAAGTATCTACTTGAGGATTCTCTTGGAGTAGGCTAAGCCTCATTCTTCCTCTGTTCCCCTTTTTAAATAAATTAACTGTTATACATGTAACAGATGTCAGCTGGCTGTTAACCTAGAGATGGCAACATCATATTTGAAGAAAAGACCTTATCTACAGTTGATGGCACCTAATGAAAAAAAAGATGCCATGGAGACGTAATCAACTGAGAGATTCTATGCAGTGGCAGTCATGAAGTCTGAAGTCTTGTGAGAATTATACTCTTAAATTTCAAATATGGAATTGGCCAGACATGCCTATAATCCCAGCACTTTGGGAAGCCAAGGCTTGGGGAGTGTCTGAACTCAGGAGTTTGAGACCAGCTTGGGCAACGTGGAAAACCCCCTCTCTACCAAAAATACACAAAATTAGTTGGCTGTGGTGGCATGCACCTGTGGTCCCAGCTACTTGGGAAGCTGAGGTGGTAAAATCGCTTGAGCCTGGGAGGCGGAGGTTGCAGTGAGCCGCTGCCCTCCCACCTGGGTGACAGAGTGAGACCCCCGTCTCAAAAAAACTAAAAACAAAAATCAAAAAGTGAGGAATTATGAGAAATGAAGCCTTATTTCCATCCAAAACTAAGTTATTAGGCTGTCTCCTAAAGAATTTTGGTGTCACTGCTCTTGCCTCTAATGACACTAATCATTAAAATATCTTGTTTGACTGGTATTTCTGATTACTGTGGCTATTCAAGAACTTGCAAAATTTTCCATCACAACACCAATGAGCTCAGGCTAATCAGTCAATCTCTCAGTGTGAGAACAAAGGGATTTTCTTAAATATCTAACTGAAAATGTTCAATAATTACACTATAAAAATCAGGAAACGGTCAATTTTAAAAAGTAAATTTTAAAAGCTAGTTTGAATCAATAGCTGATGCAATAAATACAGGAAATGAAGTTTATTATATAATTTCAACATCACTCTTTCTCCTAAAAGTCCTCTGGGATAATTAAAAATGAACATTTTGTAGTTCCACCAAGGTGCCATGGGCAACTGAAAAGGAAAAGAGATTTTTTTATGTTCCTGCAAAAATATGACCCAGCCACTGAAAATAATTCAAACAGTTTCCAGTCATTAAGAACTCATGATGGCAAAAATTATGGCACATTTCTCAGCCCTCTTCAACTTTTTAAAATATCCTTGTTACAGATGTGGATGAAATGGTTTGAATATGGTTAGAAGCTAGAGAGCTACAGCAGCACGAAACATAAAAGGAAGCCGAAAAGCAAATTGGTGTGGCAAATATACTTTGGTTAGGCAGTGAAAAGACCAGTTGCAGTTTCCTCTTCCTCCTTCCTGGAGATACCCGATAGTTATTCTTCTGTATTTTTTTCTTTGATGTTTCCAGTTACCGAGTTCAGTGGTACAACAGAGCAACTGAACTAAAAAAATTAAAATGTATAAAACTTCCCATCCAAACGCTAAATACATACACCTTTTCAGATTGTTGGGCTTGCATCTGTTCTTTTGTTTTTGGTTCACTTTCATATTGAGGCTCGTGCACTGACTGCATACTTAGAATGTCAATCTGATAGTCAGCATTAATAAATGTCATTTATCACATAATTCCCACTTTACCAAGAATCAGCATGTGAACAATCATTTGAGCAATACAAATGTTACCTAAATGTATCAACATACATACACATAAACATACACCAGTCTCTGCTAGCAATCACGGTTTGAAAATGCGGAGATGCCGGGCGCGGTGGCTCAAGTCTGTAATCCCAGCACTTTGGGAGGCCGAGGCGGGTGGGTCACGAGAGATCGAGACCATCCTGGTCAACATGGTGAAACCCCGTCTCTACTAAAAATACAAAAAATTAGCTGGGCACGGTGGCGCGTGCCTGTAATCCCAGCTACTCAGGAGGCTGAGGCAGGAGAATTGCCTGAACCCAGGAGGCGGAGGTTGCGGTGAGCCGAGATTGCGCCATTGCACTCCAGCCTGGGTAACAAGAGCCAAACTCCGTCTCAAAAAAAAAAAAAAAAAAAAAAAAAAAGAAAATGCGGAGATGGCAATCCATTGTGAGAACTATTCTCTTTTGTTGCCCTAGAAATGCTGAACAAAGCTTTCTTTTGAAAATTCCTACTTCAGCAGATTAAATAAAAAACGACCGAGTAAGGACTATCATAAAACAATGTGACCAAGAAAATCACAAAATTGGGAGTCCCCTGAGATAATAATGTGGAAGTGAAAAATGTTTCAGCTGGGTAAAGATGAATATTGTGGTGGCAGAAAACAGTAGTGGAAAATCAAATAGAGGGCTATCAAGGGATCCGGAAAAGCAGTTTCATCCATTTGGACCTCATCTGAAAATGTAAGTTTTAGAGAAGAATCCCAGGCGGTTTCAGTTCTGTAAATGTTTCCGTCAAAATGGAATTTCTAATAAAAAAGAGACAAGGGATTAACTCATTTTTCCTATGAACAAACAAAACGAAAGAAAAAGGAAGCGGACAGATACATCACAATCACTCAGATCACCAGAACAAAAACAAAAAAATGAAGGTAAAATAATTGACCATTTATAAAGAATGCTGAATAGAAAATCAGTTAAAGAATGACCAAATTTAGTGGGCATGATGATAGAGGCAAAAATGGGGAGGAAAAACCTGCCTTGTATGTACTTTTGCAATAAGCCCATACCGTGGCATACACTTTTACTAACAGAACTTAGAAAAATAACAGGACTCCATGCCTTCTCCATTAACTGTGATAGACTGTTTTCTATTTGAGCCTGGGGTTGAAGGTAAACTTAACAGAAAAAACAAAATAAAAACTTAAGTATGTTAGTAGAAGAATCTGAGCATGAATGTCATGTAAGAGCAAACCCAAGCAAGTCAGTTATTAGAAGGCAGCAAGTATTATATGCCTCTAAACTCTGCCTAGTAAATATATGATTGGCTCACATTCTTGCGACTTGTGGTCATTTTGAAAAAAAATTTAACTGTAAATTTTTTTTTTCTTTTTTTTGAGATGGAGTTTCGCTCTTGTTGCTCAGGTTGGAGTACAATGGTGGATGTCAGCTCACTGCAACCTCCGCCTCCTGGGTTCAAGCGATTCTCCTGCTTCAGCCTCCTAAGTAACTGAGATTACAGGCACGGCCACCATGCCCGGCTAATTTTGTATTTTTAGTAAAGACGGGGTTTACCATGTTGGCCAGGCAGGTCTCGAACTTCTGACCTTTGGTGATCTACCTCGCTTCGGCCTACCAAAGTGCTGGTATACAGGTATGAGCCACGGAGCCCGGCTTAAATGTAAATTATGAGGACCAAGCACTCTTTAGTTTCTCTTTCCTCAGTTTACCTTCTTTAAGGCATTATTGCAGACTAAGCCTTAAAAAAAAAAAAACTTTAGTTATTTGTTTTCAAATGATGTGACTTACTCTCTGGTCTGGATTTCAAAGATGTGAGTATAATGCGGATTGTATAAAATTATTTAAATTTTACAAATAACATACGCCTATTATAGAAATTCTGGAAAATACAGAAAAGTGCAAAGAACAGAAAAAAAAAAAAAAATCCTCCACCCGGTCAATTGAAGTCACCATTATTCACTTTTTAGTTGGGCCCTATATTATACTTCTACGGTTGCTACACTACTCTAGTATCCTGACTTTGTCACCTTTTATGTCATGAGCATTTCCTTGGGTCATTAAATACTAGGCACTTTTAAAGTGTTTACGAAGTATCTCATTTTGCAGTAATGCTATATGTTCGGGTTTTTATAACAGCAAAAGAAAAAGCTACAGCGTATTACAAAACACTTTATCAATGCGCAAAAGAAAAGAAAAGGAAAAGTAAGGTGAAAATCATCAATGGAGAAACATGAGAATCGCTTAATTAGCGGCAAGATAATAGAGCTAAGGTCACATTATTGCTTCTTGACTTTAGGACAAAAGGGGTACACGTCACTCACCTCTGTTACAAGTTTCTATTTGCACCGTGAATGGCGATTTATTTAATTAGATAAAGTCGCGGTTTTACAACCTAAGCAAATACTGCTAGGTTGCTAGTCCTCCGCCGACTCAATCCCTCTTGAGGCGGCCTTGTAAATGCTCCGACTCCTTCAAAGAAAGCCTCGAGGTATAAAGAAAAAGCTGTCCAGCAATCCAGACCTACTGTAGCCACGATACCCATAGTAACAGACAGGTGTTTGCGAACAAAAGCCACGGATAAGAGCGAAGTTGCGCCTACAGCGCAGGCGCGGATTCTCCGTCGTTCCAGGGCCACGCATGCGCCAACGTAGCTTCACGCCCCAGTGATGGAGCCCCATTCTTTGGCGTCACAGGACAGATGATCAGGGTACGTCCGCCTTTTCCTTCCCCCATCTATCCACCTCCCCTTGTCCCTCCATCTTCTCCCTCCTTCCTCTCTCCCTCCCACTGGCGTCTCCAGCTGACTTTCGCTTCCTATCAGCGGCCTTCGGCGGAAGAGTGTCCCACCTCTTCCGCTCCACGGCGGCGGCGACTGAGGTGGTGGCGCTGGCGGCGGCGACGGCGGCGGCGCTCGAGCGGCTCCTGTCAGGGTCAGCAGGCGGACCCCTTTGGTGGTCCACCTGCGCGTCGCGGAGCGGCGCCCCGGGGACCGATGGCGATGAACTATAACGCGAAGGATGAAGTGGACGGTGGGCCCCCTTGTGCTCCGGGGGGCACCGCGAAGACCCGGAGACCGGATAACACGGCCTTCAAACAGCAACGGCTGCCTGCTTGGCAGCCCATCCTCACGGCTGGCACGGTGCTACCTATTTTCTTCATCATCGGCCTCATCTTCATCCCCATTGGCATTGGAATCTTCGTCACCTCCAACAATATCCGCGAGATCGAGGTGAGGGGAGGGAGCTGTGTTGGGAGTTGGCGTTGCTCGGAAGGAGGGTCCTACGCGCCCGCCCCGCTCTTCTCAGCTCCTGAAGGGTGACAAGCGGTCCCCGCGCCGCCCTCCACCCCCCGCCCCCTTCCTCTGGTTTCTTCCTCTTTCTACGGGTTTCCTGAATTTGCAGGTTTGTCCTAGCTTTGTCTTGCTTGCGATTTACGCTGAGACGCAATGAATGTTTAATGCAGAAGATGGGTCAGGTGAAGAAATGCTTCTTCAGTGGGCGGTTTGTGTAGTTCCTTGGGGGGTTAGGGGGTTGTTCATGGAGGTAAAAAGAGAAGTGGGAGTGGATGCAGTTGTAGCTAGGTAGATGTAACTCTGAGGGAATTGACAGGGTCAAAGTGTCATTACCTTTGTGGGGATGATCCCAAGACAGAGCTTAACACCTTGGCCATTGTTGGGAAAAGAACCAGAGTCATAGAGGTGTTGACGACTCCAATGTAAAGAAGCTGTCGCATGTTATTAGGTCACATATGAAAACTTATGACAAATGCTCATAGTACTTTTCGTTTTGAACTAATTCGATATGTTAGTTGTGGGGCAAGATATACATAAAAGATAACCTGAAATTTCAATTTCGGTTTTGCTTTTAGGTTACATTTATTAATGTGCCCTACATGTGCTATAGTTGTTTTGTTTTGCTTTGGTAGATTTTAAACTTTACAAAAAGAGCCAGTGACCACACTCAGGGAATACGTTGTGCACTGCCTACTAAACATTTTACTGATATTAACTTGCTGAGTATGTAAGACAGGACAGGACAACTTGTATTGGGTAAACATTTCGCTGTCAGAGAAGCACAGTATCTTTATTCATCTGCAGGGGTGAAGATGGTTGACAGTGCACTGTATTAATATATACTGTATAGGTGTCCAGTATTAAGCATCTCTCATCTTTTCTTGCTTATCTGAGAATTTTTTTTTCTAAATCTGTTTGAAAGGGCAGGAACTAGTGCCAAGTTCTCTTGATTCCTTCTGTTTTATATATATATTATACACACACACACACACACACACACATTTTAATAAATATTACTTATGTATGTGATTTAATGGGAGTTTGAGAGTAATTTTATTTTTAACTACTATAATAGTGATGGGGTTCCAGTTTAATTTGCAGTGTTATCTGTAAAAGCAAGATTGATGTATTTTTTAATTCTACAGTGCCTACTTACTTAGGCGTTAATAAGTGATAACATTATTAAGAATACTATCTATAGCATAACTAGTTTTAAAGTTTTTTTTACTAAAAATTCATTCTCAATTTAATAACTAAAAGTGTTTCAGTGTGTTTTTTTAGCATGTATTTTAGTTTATCACTTTAATCTCCCTAATAATCCTGCAAATGTAGTACTTATTGTTCTAACCACATAAGGATCACACATTACGTTAGGATATGAGCAAAGTGGTGTCATGTGAGGAACATGGGCATTGGCTGGGGTCAGACAGAGCTGGTTTTAAATTCAAGCTCTGCTACTAACCAGCTCAGTTTCTTGGAAAATTTCCTTAAACTCTCTGAGCTTCAGTTTCCTGCACAAAAGGTAGAATAATTCATGACTTCTAAGGTGTGAGAATTAGAAGCAATGTAAATAAGATGTCTGGCACTAAGGATCTGTCTCCTGATCCTTAATCAAAAGATGAGAAATATAGAGAGGTTAAGATTTGACAGTAAACTAGTTAAGAGTAAGATGTCTTGATTCCCAGTTTTAAGCTTTCACCCTACACTAAGATCCTTACTGCGATGTTAGTAAAGTGGAAGAAAATAATTTAACGTCAGAAATTTGAATGATTTTATTTAAACTTCTTAACATATTAAGATGAAAATAGCAGTAATTTGGAATTGTATATAAATTAGTATTCTCAGAACTCAACTTCCATTAATATTTAATACAGTATAAAAGTAAATATTTAACTTTCCTTAAAATTTTACTCAGTTTTGGAATAAAGTAAGATTCTTCACATTAAGTAGATGAAATAGAAATTTTTTAAATAGATCTCATGTGTTCTGATCTCAAGTTGCCTCAAGAGTCTGCTGTAGTTTAGTCTGGTTAAAAGGGCACCGAAGAGTCAAGGAATTCAGATTGAAATCCCAGCTCTGTCATTCTGTAGTTTGTGATCTTAAGTATAATTTTGAGTCCAATTTCTTTACTTGAAGAACCAAAAGATTCAAATTAGACTATCTCTAAGAGGCTGTTCAACTCTAAAATTCTTTGACTTCCAATTCAAATGTGATTTAAAAAAAATGGCATGTTTAAATTTTATTGCCTTTGGAACAAGAGGAAATGAAAATGAAGAATAATTGGGATTTTTTACTGACACTGACATATAGCTGTGCAGATAGAATCCACATAGGTATTTTTAAAATTTGGATGCTAAATATATAGAGAAATGCCTCTGAATTGTGTGTGGAGTTATTAGAAAAACTTATGGAGATTCCCCAAGTGCACATACGGGTTTTCTGCTTGTTCTCTACCCTTTGTTAGCTGCTAGTGGTAAATGGGTAATGAGAATTTCTTACCAACATTCACTTTCATACTGTAAGTTACTCACACTGTATTTTTTATTAAAACCCCTTCATTGCTATATCAGTTCAAATTACTAGGGCAAAGGAGATTGTCAAATCCAAATGCTTTTGTAATATAGCTTAAGGTGCCAAGATCAGAAATCCATAGTTTTTCAAGTGTAAAATCACTGGATCTTTCTCATTCCCACGGAAGTGTTACACTAAAAATTATTTTGAAAAGTGTCTTGGACACCCCTGAAAAAGGTGTAACAAAAGATATTTTTACATTTGAATGCTTATATTTGGTAGTAGAGTTCCTCTACTTGTTAGGTTTATGTATCTTGTTTAATTGGTTTTTAGATTTTCAATAATTAAATAAAATGAGACTATAATATCTTCATTTATTATTAGGAGCAAGGAATGAGGATTTCCTTTAATTTGGCAATTGTGAGTCAGCCACATCTTTCAAAGGCACTGATTTTCTAGTCTAGGGCCCTTGTTGGGGAGGCTGAGATACATAGAGCTAACTTGAAAAATATAGTGAGGTTATTCTTAACTTTTGTAAAAGCATTTATCAGTGTGAAGTTATATAGTTTTAAATTAATGGTTAAAGTCATATTAGGTTGTTATTCAGACCAAAGTTAAAAACTAAACATTTGCTTCAAGTTAGTGTTGCCAAAAGCATTCAAGGTATATTTTCATGAAATCTTAGTGAATTAGCTCCCCATTCTCCACATTTGATAAACTCTCAACTTTCTTCTTCACCTTATTTTATTTACTTCCTTGATTATTTAATCCTGATTATTTTCTGTTGTCTTAGTTTCTGATAAAAATTTTTATATGTTTTTATTCTTAAATTGAATTATTAGAAGATTTTTAAGAAGATTAAATTTCTCATGTGTATTTATTAATCTTTGTCATACTTAGCCATTAGCTAAGAGTCAGGGAAGAATAAGTTGCTTTGTATAAATGATTGTTAAAGATTAGGCACTTTATGTTAAAAAGTTTGAAGTTTTAATATTCAAGGTGATTTTAGTTACTTAGAAGCAGACTTTTGGAAATTAAGATTTGTGGTGTTAGTGTTTTAACTGGTTTGTCAAGTAATGTTAGTACTTAGAGCAAGGAATGCCAAAGTAAATTTGGCCAGCTGGAATATTTTACATGGCCCAGGAACATTTTACAGATGAGCATTTGCAATCGATTTGATGATAGGGAGCACTAACTTTTAATCCCAATTATGAGAAATGTTGTCTCCTCCAAAATTTCCATTCTTCTCATTAGTATTAGTAGACCTATGTTACCAAAAAATTGTACGTATTTTTGTTGCTTTTGAGTTTTATCAGTAAAAATTTCTGCAAATTTGTTTTCTCTCTTGTTACATAAGACCCTAATACCTAATATCCTGGATCTTGCTTCTGGGTCTGCAAAGCCTGAAGTATTTACTTTTTAGACTCTTACAGAAAAAAATTGCCTGCCCTTGACTTAGAGTTTTAATGAATAATACCAGCAAAGTTAGCATTTGCTGCACAAATAGCTATGTTTAATTTACATATTCTAATCCTCAATAATTGTTCAAGGTAGGCGTAATGATCCTGTCTTTGAACAGATTTAGTAGATATAAACTACTTATGCTAAATTTACCATTAATCTTGACTTAGGAACATCATTCTTCCTTTCTTTGTCATAGTCAGATAAAAATGAGGCAGCCTAAAGAAAGTTGCTTTTGAAAGTTTTATTTTAGTTACCTTTTGTCTTCATTAAGTCCTCTAGAAAAGACGCCAGATAAATTAATGCAGAATAATCTGTTCAAGGCGGAGCACTTAAAATATGATTTTATCACTCAGCATTTTGTTGAATGCCCTGTTTGGGTCTTATATTGATTTTCTTTTAGACAAATTTACATTCAAAATGGAAGTTTTCTAGTCCTTTTCCTAAATAGTGTAAAAATTGCACATCCTTTAAATTCCTTTTTTTCCACTGCATTAAATTCTGAGTGTGTTTCTTAGAATTAGGATGTATTTTTAGAATTACCAAGTAGCAATGCCAGTTTGATTTAGGTGAACAGTTACAGTGGTAGCAAAACACAACTGAGAAATGTGGTATCTCCTATCTGCTCATCTACATCTGTTCTATTTTGCTTCTGGTTCTTTGCTAATGGGCATCTCCAAACTTTCATTGTATTCTGCACTGTACCTTGTATGCTCCTTAACATTAATAAGCATTAATTTTTTCAAAATGAGGAAACTAGATCCTTTTCCACTTCGTAGCCTCTTTTGTTCTTAAGATAGGAACTATGTGCTTTAGTGTGTATTTTTTGAATAAAGTTGTTACAACCTATAGTAACAACTTTATCCAAAAATAAAGGACTGTTATGCCCCTGGAGATTTTATTAAGGTCTTGACATTAGGTCTGGCTACTCTTGAGTTTTAGCTGATAAAAGGTGTTGTGGTTATTTGATGGTGAAAACTCACAAGCTGAGTTAAATTTACTAACGATTTTAATCAACATTGAACATTTTCTTCATACGTTTTCTTCAAAGTACATCTCTGGAAATAGTGGGAGATAGGAAAAGTTTCGGAACAGGATTTCCCTCCTCCCCTTTTTTGGAGCATAGGACCTTCTTAAGGAGATTGGCATCTTTTGGGGTATATGAGACAAACACAATAACAAGAAAACTAAGCATTGCTAGGTGAATGACACAGGCAAATTACCTTTGGTAGTTCAAAGGAGGATGCAGTCACATCTATTTCTAATGACGGTGAAAAGCTTTGTAGGAAGTGGGCTTTGAGCTGGTACTTGATAAATAGCACTTCTTCAGGGGAGGTTCGGATGCATTCCAAGAAAGGTGATTAATATGAACAACCATCTAGCCTGTAATCCCAACACTTTGGGAGGCCGAGGCGGGTGGATCACGAGGTCAAGAGATCGAGACCATCCTGGTCAACATGGTGAAACCCCGTCTCTACTAAAAATACAAAAAATTAGCTGGGCATGGTGGCGCGTGCCTGTAATCCCAGCTACTCAGGAGACTGAGACAGGAGAATTGCTTGAACCCAGGAGTCGGAGGTTGCGGTGAGCCGAGATCGCGCCATTGCACTCCAGCAGCCTGGGTAAGGAGAGCGAAACTCCGACTCAAAAAGAAAAAAAAAAAGAACAACCATCTAGTGACAGGAAGTCAAAAAGCGTATAGATAAAATAGGAGTAAGGGCAAATTTGCTGGTAGTAGATTGTGGATAGTCCTGACTATTTGATAATGAATATATTAAACAAGAAAAATGTCATGATTGCTACAGTGTATATCAGTTAGGATTGCGTAGATTTTCATTCTCATGTAAAAAGCCTTAGAAACATAGTATGAGGCTGCTGTGGAGGTTCTGTTTTACCAAGTCTTCACTTGATCTAATCATTTACTACCCAGCCATTCTTAGGAATTGGCTCTCATCCATGCTCACAGTTTGGCATGGAGGCTAGGATTCTAATTGCCTTTTCCAGGTAGCAATGTGGAAGAAGGGATGAACAAAGGGATAAAGGCTCTTTAAAGAAGGCTCTTGAAAATTGCCATGTACCACCTCCCCTTGGTAACAAGGCCACTCAAGCTACAAGGGAAGTTGGAAAATGTTTTCATTCTGATAACAAGGTTCTCATCTCAGTAAGTGAAAGTTTTGTACTCTGGAAGAAAGGTAGCATAAAAATTAAGGTGAGGGGTTGCTGTTAGCAGTGTCTGCAACACAGGGTTACGGGAAGATTTATCTGGTGGTAAAATGGTATGTCATCAGAATGAGAGCTCGGTCAGATAGATGTGAGAGTAGTAGTTTAGACACTGGAATTAATGTTTGCATTTTATATTGATTATAATAATACTGAGTCGAACTTGATTTCATAGTAAAAGGCATTAGGTGTTTTTTATATGAAAAGCAAGTTAGGTATGTGGCTTTTCTGATACTTAAAACAAAAGTTATAGAAGGAGTATTGGATATCATCACCTTCCTCTTGTTTTCTTCAGCCTCTTTTTTCTGTCTCTGTTCAGCATACAAATGTGTTCTGGTTTCTCCTAAAAAATAAAAACATCCTATCTTAAAATTTTTTCTTTTCTTTTCTTTTTTACAGACAAGGTCTTGCTCTGTTGCCCAGGCTTCATTGCAGTGGTATAATCATAGCACACTTTAACCTCAAACTCATAGACTCAAGTAGCCCTTCCGCCTTGTAACTAGGACTATAGGCACATGCCACCAGGACTGGCTAATTTTTAATTTTTCTGAAGAGATGGAGTCTCACTTGGTTGTCCAGGCTGGTCTTAGCCTCCTGGCCTCAAGCAATCCTCTCATCATGTCCTCCCAGAGTGCTGCGATTATAGGCATTGTAAGCCACCGCACCTGGCCTTTTAAAAAAATAGATATTTTTAGACATGGGCCTTGCTGTTGCCCAGGCTGGAGTGCAGTGGCATGGTCATAGCTCACTGCGGCCTCAAACTCCTGGGCTCGAGTGATCTTGCCTCAGCCTCCCAAGTAGCTGGAATTACAGGTGCAAGCCACTGTGCCTGGCTTATCTTAATAGTATTTAATAATAAAACTATTAATAATGACTAACTTTTTTGAGCATTAACTCTGCTAAGAGTTTTACATACATTATGTTGGTTGATACGGTGACACTTAACAAGGGTAACGTTATTATTCTCTTCATTTTTTTTTTTTTTTGGATGAGGACATTGAATCTGAGATTAAGTCTTCTGCTTAGTCACACAGGTGGAATTCATACTTTAGCCATCTGACCTCTTGTTTTGTTTCCTGTAGGTGCCGACTTGTATTCTCTTTCCATAAAATCTGTTTAAAAAGAAGGGTTTGTTCTTATTGATAATGTCTGTTTCCATCTCCTGTGAACTCCTTAATTTGCTGCATCTGAAGTATGTCAAATGGTAAAAAGTGCTATGAAGGAAAAGGAAGGAAGGATTGATGGTTTATAATTTTGAATAGGATAGCCAGGGAAGGCCTCAGTAAAATGGCATTTAAATAAAGAACTAAAAGAAGGAAGGGAGTGAACCATATTGATATGTGAGAAAAGAATGTTCCAGGCAGAAGAAATAGTAAGAGCATAGGTCCTGAGGAATGTGCTTAGTCAGGTGTTTGAGGAACAACAAAGAAGGCCATCATGGCTTAAGTAGAGTGGGGAGTATAGTAGAAGGTTAGGGTATTGGGAAGTATTGGGGTGAATATCACATGGACCCTTTTGGCTTCTACATGCAGTTTAACGGGAAGCCATTGAAAAGTTTTGCATAGGTAGGTGATATTATTGCACTTATGGTTAAAAAGAGTCACTCTGGCCTTGACATGGAAAATATTGCCTAGTGAGTAAGAGTAAAGCAGGGTATTTCTGATAGGAAAAACCAAAGCGTATTTCCTAACCTTGCACACTGCTCAACACTTCTGGCACCACAGGTGTGGAGATTTTTCCCCACACAGCATCCAGTTTTGACACCAGATTCTCCAGCACACACCAACTATAATTTCATTAAATTCTGGCACTATTTACCAGGATATAGTATCAGATCCCACAGGAAAAGGGCTCAGTCCCACAAGACTGTCCCTCACTTCAGATGCCAATTGCAAGTCCCAGGCTCGTATTTCTGGCCAACCTGCTGTAAACTGGGTTTCCATGACTCCCTCCTGGAGTTTGCTTTCTTTGCTAGAGTGACTCACAGAACTCAGGTATAACACTTTACTTATGTTTACCCATTTGTTTTAAAGGATATTACACAGGATACAGATGAAGAGCCAGATGGAAGAGATGCAGAAGAAGATGTTTGGGAGAAGGGGTTCCAAGCTTCCGTTTGCTCACTGGGATGCCATACTTCAGGCACCGACACATGTTCAGCTATCTGGAAGCTCTCTGAACCCTATGTTTTTGAGTTTTTTGAGTTTTCCTGAAGGCTTCCTTATTTACGCATCTTTGATTCATTCATTAACCGTTGGTGATCCACTCAATCTTCAGTCACTCTGCCCCGCTGGGACTCAACTTTCAGTCCTTCTCCCCTCCCCAGAGGTTCTATACATGCCTTGGTCTTTCTAGTGACCAGCCTCCATCCTGAAGCTATTTAGGGGTCCCCAGCCATCAATTCTCTCATTAGCATACACAAGACACTTATCACTTGGAGACTTTAAGAGATTTAGGAGCTCTATACCAGGAAACTGGGAGCAGAGATAAAATATGTATTTCTTAATGTAAGTCACAATATTACACAGGGAAACCAGTTAAGAGGCTATTGCAGTAATTCAAGCAGGAGATGATGGTGGTCACAATAGAACAGTTGCAGTGGAAAGCAGTTAGATTTAGGGTATATTTGTGAAAGTAGAACTAATATAATTTTCTCATGCAATTGATATATGGGGTGTAAGAGAAAGTGAAGAATCAAAGATGACTAAGATATTTTGGCTTGTAACTAGAAGGATGGAGTTGTCATTTTTCAAGATGGGGAAGATTGCAGGAAATTAAGATTTTAAATATGCTAGTAAGAGGATGTGGTGGAGAAAGCAGAATAAATTGTTCAGTATTTGACTTGTTAGGATGAGATGCCATTAGACATCCAAGATGGGAATAGTGAGTTGGCAAACAAATATATGAGTTTAGAGTTCAAGGGGAAGGTCGAGACTAGAGTTACACATTTTGAGGGTTAATCAGCATGGACGATTTATAAAGGCCTAAGATTGAATGAAATCATAAGAGTGATTTATAGGTCAAAGAAAAGTGAGAAGATCCCTGAGTCAGTCCGGTGTTTAGAGTTTGGGGAGATAAGGAGTAACTAGCAAAGGAGACTAAAAAGGAGCAGCCAGTGAGATAGGACAGAAATGTGGAAGCTGGTATCCTGAATCCAGTTTCAAAGGAAGAGCATGTGAAAAACATGCCGAATGTTGTTGCTCATGGTTCACAGAAGAGCAGGACTGAGAACTGACCTTTGATATCGTGACATGAAAAGCATGGTGAACCTTACCAAGAGTGGCATCACCATCCACAGGGTTTTTCATACCAGAAACACTGGAAATCAGCCTAAATGTATTTGCCCTCATCCCATCTCTAGGCACTAATTTCTGTAGATTCTACCTTCTGTTTCTTTTGTGAATCGGTCTCTTCTATTCTTGCTGCCACTTTATTAAAGTTCTCAACATTTCTCACCTGCATCATGGCAGTGGCATTCTGTCTGGCATTCTCTTTAATCTCTCTGCATATTGCTGCCAGTGATTCTTTTTAAAAGGCTAGTCTTAATGTTTCCTTCTCTTATTTAAAATTTCTCCTATGGCTGGCTCCATCTGGCATTCAGTATACTGTTCAAACCCTTTTACATAGAGTGTAATTTTCTTTACAATAGGCTGCTTTCTGCTTCTCTAGAGCCTCATATGACCCTTACCACTCCCCTATCTTATGCTCTGGTCATGGCAAATTACTGTAGTTTCTGGAATGTGGCATGCTAATAGTTTACCTGAAATGACCTTCTTTTTCTTGTTCTATGATGTTTTCAAATGTTGCTTCTATTAACATGAAATGTCTTCCTTGATTCCTCTTTCTCCATGTGGTATATATGCTTCTCTCAGTTTCCAGAAGTAACAGCTTGCAGCTTGCCTTAACATTGTCATATTATCCTGTAATTATTCATAAATGTGACTTTCCTGCTTTTTTGGAAATTTTTTTGTAGCACGAACAATGTATTTTTCCATTTTGTATTCTCATGCTGTAGACAGTGCCTAGCACCTAATAGGGACTCAGGTTTGAATGAATAAATGAGTGAATGAGACTCAGTCAGTACAATTAGGACATCTTAATGCAGTTTGTTGAGAGTTTATTGGTCATCTGAATAGTATTATGGCTTTGAAGGAGTTCTTGAAATTACCCAGGGAAAATATATCCTATAAGATCAAACTTATGTAACTATGGTATCATCCATATCTAATGGCAAAACAAATTTGCCTGTTGAAGAGTAATCCAGTGAGTGCTGCAAATTTAATAAACAGGTTAATTGGCAAATGCTGCAGCAAAGAGAAATACGTGATTTAAAAAATGTCCTAAAATACCCTTTTCTCACCCCCACACACATTTTTTGAGGCGTATTTTTGAAGAAAGTACTGTTGTACACTTACTAGTTCTGAAAAATTGGAAACCCTAGACCAACTACCAGTTAATCAACTTGTAGTTTAATTTCTAAAATTAATTAAAATGTAAGAATGTTTCTGTGACATCATGGCATCTGATAACATTGTTTATCAGTATGCTGAATGAGTTGGCTTTTGTTCTAAGTGCTCAAAGTCATATACAATTATATTTAAATTTTAGAAAAGTTTAGAAATTATTTTCTTGATTAAAAAAATAATGTACTTTTTCTTTTCTCTTTAAAAAAACTGGTGTGAGGTCTCAAAGTTTGAACTGTGGTAGAAGCAATGAGTGAGATTCAAATATAATAAGTAAGGAAGAATTTGCACAACTTGGGGCCTAATGTCAAAGATGATACTAAGATTTTTAGCTTGGCTGCTTGGGACAGGAGTGGTACCACTTATAGGTGTCAAAGACCACAGTTGGATATGAGGTTAAGGGATCCAGTGAACTCTCACTGGATTTTTTTTTTTTTAAGTGTTTAGTGAACCACAATGAAAAAAAGGTTAACAAATGATATACATGTGGCTTGATTTTCCATAGATCACCATGGATTTGAAATAGAGATTGTAGGAGTTTTAAGTGGGAAGGAAGATGTATTCAACCAATTGAGTACATTTAGGGACATAAAAATGTGACTGGAGATAGAGATAAGACCACTGATGATTTAGAGGGAGAGGTGTGGTATGGATGGCACCTGATATGAGGCAGTATGAGACTGTTGTTAGGAAGTAATACTGGATACAAAGGCAAAGGCCACTGCTCTATGAATGTCAGTTATATAACTCTACAAACTAGTGTTTCATATGGAAAAGACCATGTATTTTCTCAGATACAAAGCTGTACTATGTTTGTATCAGTTATCTATATCTTTGATCTGCCCTGTCGTACAGATGAGAGCATAATTAACAAAGCCCTTTTCATCAGTTGTATCATAAGGAGTTTTTATAATTTGATTACTTAGTAAGATTTGTTGAGGGGCAAACTAAAACTTCATGGTGGGATATACTTTTTATTTATTGTTTGTAGAAATGAGTTAAATGCCATCTATAAAAACTGTGTGTATAGAAATTTGTATTATACAATTTTATTTCAAACTGTAATAGTTACGATTGTTCTGGGATGATGGCTACCAATCATAACAAAGTTGTTTTTAATCCTTATTTTATTTTATTTGGAGTTTTGCTCTGTGGTCCAGGCTAAAGTGCAGTGGTGTGATCTCAGCTCACTGCAACCTCCACCTCCTGGGTTCAAGCAATTCTCCTACCTCAGCATCTCCAGTAGCTGGGATTACTTTTTGTATTTTTAACAGAGATGGGGTTTCACCATGTTGGTCAGGCTGGTTTCGAACACCTGACCTCAAGTGATCTGCCTCCTCTGCCTCCCAAAGTGCTGGGATTACAGGTGTGAGCCACCATGCCTAATCTTTATTTTAGATAAAAAATATGAAGATTTGTCAGTACTGTTTAAACATTAGCATATTCACAATTGGCATCAATTTTATTTTAAAATATATTGTCTTGTAAATTGACATTTATCTTTCAATTACTGTAGGGTACATGTTATTTAAGATAATGAAATGCAGCAGTGTGGGTTAATGGAAAGAACAGCAACTTTGAGCTAGGCAGATCGGATTCTGTTACTGTTATGGGTTGGTTTGTGTTACCCCACAAGATATGTTAAAATCCTGACTCCTGATATCTGTGAATGTGACCTTATTTGGAAATGGGGTCCCTATAGATGTAGCAAAGTTAAGATGAGGTCATTAGGGGGGGCCTGTATCCAGTATGACTGGTGTGCTTATAAGAAGGAAACAGACATGGAAATAAGGTGGTCTGAATAGGGAGACATAGACAGAATGCCACGTAACAGCGGAGGCAAAAATGGAGTAATGAAACTTCAAGCCAAAGAACTGCAAGGATTGCTGGCCGCTGCCAGAAGCTAGGAAGAGGCAAGGATGTTTTCTACCCAGAGTCTCAGAGGGAGTCTGGCCCTGCTGACAACCTTAAATTTAGACTTTTGGCTTCCAGAACTGTGAGAGAATGAACTTTTCTTGATCTAACACATCCAGTTTGTGGTAAATTGCTACAGCAGTGCTAGAAAGCGAATGTAGTCACATACCAGTTGTATGGTCTTGAACAGTCACTTAACATCTGACTCTTACTTTCTTCATATAAAAGAGACTAAGAAGAGTTCTGGCATGGAGTAAGTATTTGGGAAATAATTACTGGCTTTGCTATTGCTCTTCTTTTTTCGAAGACAATTTACATTATGTATTACCTCATCCATTTATCATTTCCAACTTTGAGATTGTGACTTACTGAGTGGATTAGAAGTAAAACTTTGCCTATGATTCCCATTAGAGTCTCTAATTTATAGAAACAAAATAGATTTTATATGACTCAGAATTTTTAGGATGTAAATAGTTTTTTTGTAGCTATAAGTTTAGAACTAAGCTTATTATTCTTTTTGAACTGATATTTACAAAAAGAACTAGAGATGAGTTTTCTGAGGTTTGAAGTAATTTAAATATGGTTGTTTATTTGTTACCCACTTTTATCTGATGACGAAACCCCAGTCATCATTGCTTTTTAGAGAAATTAGGTTAATCTGGTGTTGTTTGCTCATCTGTATTTAGGGGGAGGGTGTTTTCCTACACTGATATATTATCTAGTTAATAAAAAGGAAGCATTTTAAGTACCTTTTTTTCCTTTTTGAGACAGAGTCTCGCTCTGTTGCCCAGGCTGCAGTGCAGTGGTGCAATCTTGGATCATTGTAGTATCTGCCACCGGGGTTCAAGCAGTTCTCCTGCCTCAGCCTCCAAGTAGATGGGATTACAGGCATGCACCACCATGCCCAACTAATTTTTTTGTATTTTTAGTAGAGGTGGATTTTTGCCATGTTGGCCAGGCAGGTCTTGAACTCCTGACCTCAAATGATCTGCCTGCCTCAGCCTCCCAAAGAGTTAAGATTACAGGTGTGAGCCACTGCTCATGGCCCATTTTAAGTACTTTAAAAAATATTGTTCAGTATTCCAGGATACTGTGCTGCTTTATTGTGTACCCTTCTCTCACTCTCAATATCCATATCTACTTTCTCTCTTATCAGGGTCTGGATTATACATGTTGCTTAGTTTACAATAATAGTGACCTTTGTGGAAAACTTAAAATGATATCACTCATTTTTTAGTCTTAGGTAGGAAGCAATGTAGCTTACGTTACTTCCTCTTAGGCAAGAACATGGACAACTGTTCAACTCTTACGGCCTTCTCTTTTAGCCTGAGATTTCTCAGTGACAGAGCAGAGAACTTTGCTTCTGTGCTGTAACACCAGTGGCATTGATATGACTTATAAAACTAAAGTTACCTGCTTTAGTCACCTAGAGTAGGGCTAATAATGTCATGATCTTCCTAGCCCCTGGCTTATGTCTGCTATACCTATTGTCACTGGAACAAGCTTCTTTGTTACTTCTGGTGTTTCTGTACCTCAGTGCCAGTATCTTTGGGAAAGGTACGATCTGCTGAAGGTTTCAATGCTACTGTTTATTTAGAAATTCTAGAGTAGTGTTGTAATGGTCTTCTCCATAGCTCTATCCACCTTCTGTTACCTGAGCTTTAAAGCCACACTGCTCTGGCTTATATTGGCTCAAGATCTCAAAAGCTATTCCTTTAGCTTCTACTCTGCAATCTTGTTCCACCCTTCTTTTTCTGAGACCTAAATTTTTATTACTGGTTGCCAATTGTTTTGCAAGTTGTTTTATACATTTGTATAAATAGTATGAGAAATGAGATAATTGGAGACCCTCTGATTTTCAGATTTTTGTCTCTCATTTGGAACTTTAAAGTCTCAAATTTATACTTTTTGGTCTATTGTGTGTTTTAAGCTGTGCTTACATTGTTAAAAATAAATAGCTGAGACTAGGTAATTTATAAAGAAAAGAGGTTTAATTGGCTCATAGTTCTGCAGACTTTATAGGAAGCATGGCGCTGACATATACTTGGCTTCCTTTTGACATCCTGGGGAGGCTTCAGGAAGCTTCCAATCATAGTGGAAAGCAAAGGGGGAGCAGTCATGTCACATGGTGAAAGCAGGAACAAGAAAGAGTGGGTGTGAGCGAGCAGGTGTCACACACTTTTAAACAACCAGATTTCATGAGAACTTAACTATCACGAGGACAGCACAATGTGGTTGGTGCTGAACCATTCATGAGAAAACCTCAGCCATAATCCCATCACCTCCCAACAGGCCCCCCTTCCAATACTGAGGATCACAGTTTCACCTGATATTTGTGTGGTGACAGATACGAAACTATATCAATGTGCCACGCCCTCAGTCAAGAATATAGTCTCTCTTTGAACTATTCCTGTTTAACATCTACTCAGCAGCTCTGGTGGGGAAATTTGCTGACCACTAGACTAGGTTGTATTTCTATGCTGCTGGCACTTTTTTTTTTTAAATCAAAATATCCATTCTATTTTATTGTTGTTTTCAGTGTTAGATACTGAACTCCAAGAGATCAGGTGCTAGGCTGAATCCTCATTGCCAGGACCATAGAGGTACTCATAAATATTAGGTGCATGATTACATCATGATGGGCATTCAGAAAGAAATGAAAGTCCCATTTCCTAAACTCTTTTATAATCTGTTTATATGCAAATATTTCATTATATTCTCCTCAGAACTCTCTTAAGTCCCTTATTTCCTGCAGGACATTTTAACACTCAGGGTTACTTAGCTTTCTGAGGCTTTATTGTCAGCAGCAGTAACCAGCTCTGGGTAGCTTAGACAGGAAAGAAAGTATTAAAGGAGGATTGGGTAACTCCCACACAAAATGGATGGGAGTGTAGAGAATCAGGTTTGAAGGCAAGTGAGAAGTCAGGGAGTTTTGAAAGTATGAACAGTCTGATGCAGATGCCACAGCTGCTGTTGAATTTTTCTTGCAAGACCACTGCTGTGACTGCTCATTTAATCTCACCCACACTTGGTTTCCCAGGATTCACTGGTTTATGTGGGAGGGTCTGATTGCTGAGTCTAGCTCTTGTACCTTTACACTGGCTACCCTGGGTTTATGGAGAGGAAGAACCCCTCTCTCCCTTGGTCTGAAATGGGAGGTGGAGCCTTGCGTCCTTCCAAAACTCACAATGGACAGTTTCACAAAACTTGGAATTGTAAATGCAAGGCAGCTTAACAACAATAACAACAAAAGAAGTTACAATGATCCATCAGAGGTTTCTCTTCATTCTTATAATCTGAAACTCCCGAGTTTATATGTCAGAAAGGACATGTCCATTTCATGAAAGGGAATAGATGTTGACAACAGGCACGGCTGGTTCAAACTTTTGCTAGAATTACTAGGCTGGATGATCTGGGAATATTGCTAGATGACAGTTTCCTAGTTTAAGAAAAATAAAAACAAAGTTTGCCAGGGTAATTTTATTTTTAAAATGAGATGATGTGTATTAAGTGCTTATAATGCCTAGCACTTAGTATACATTCAATAAACAGTAGTCAGTGAAATACAGTATATAATTTTGGCTCCAGTTTACCTTCTTAGCTGTCTCATTTCTCCTTCCGACATGAAAACTCTCCATAAATCCAAAATGTTTATGCTGTTGTTCTTAAATATGCCTCGTGCTTTCCATCTCTTTCTTCTCCATATGCCACCTCTTTTTCTTCCGTCTTTCTTTTATGACCCTGTTCAAATCTTTGCTGCTTCTCAGTAAGAAAGAAGAAGTACTGGCCCATCTATTTATTATTGCTCTATGCCATCCAGTTTGGCACTTAGCATTTTATGGTAGTTTTCTTGGTATTTATATGTTATCTTTGATAAAGTAGTCTGCTAGAGGGCAAATGGGGCTATTTCTGGGGAAAAAACAGTTTAGTAGAAGGAACGTAAGGCCTAGAGTCAGAAGTCTTTGGTTTCAGCCTAGCGCTAGCTAGGACTTTGGACAAGTTTCTGAATGTGTTCTTTTTATATAAAATGGAGATAACATTATATGATTTTGGTCAGGGTCAGATGAAATATGTGTGTGAAGGAAAAAGCTGTGTAAACTGTAACGTATAATTGCTTTTGTATGTATCTTGTACCTAATGTCATTGCCTTACACATAGGCTTAATATATTAATGATAATGATTTTTTTAAACAGTCCTTTCAGATTTTCATGGCATCAAGAGACATGTATTTTTTTTGTACATTTAAAAAAGTTGTAATCGGATTGTGATGAGAATGTTATAGCTATCTTTGATTTTGTTCATGTGTAATATTCAGTGATTACTCTTGGTTCCAGTAAAATGTTGTATTGTTTTATTATACTGTTGCGTAATTTATTAGATTTCAAATTCCATCAGATTATTTTTGTTCAGTTAAATAAAGAATATATTTCTTTGCTGAATCACAGCTGATGAGTTCTCTTGAAGATTTTGCCCTAGAAACTAATTCTAAAGAGAGTGATTTGAGAGGCTTGTGTTCAAAAGTGTACGATATGGGAACAGGTTCAGCTGGCAACTTTTTTTAAATGTTTAGATTAGTCTTAGACGGAGAAAATGTACAGAGATTTTAAAATATAGTTCGTTTTTCTGACTGGTCTTTTCTTTCATCTCTCCAACTTCCTAAAAGTTGGTATTTTAGTGGCAAATTATTTATGAATAGGCCCCGGATACATAGCTGTGGCCTAACAGGTCTAGGGAAAGATTACATAGGCTTTGCCTCTCTTCATTTAGGAGACTTGTGATTTTATTTTATTTGTTTTAGTTATATGACTAGCTCTTGTTAGATTTTGCAGTGAAAGAAAATTTTCTCTGAACAATTTCATCGGTAAACAAATAAGCTTTGATGGAAAGTCTTTCCACAGGAGGTTATATTGGAATTTGACAAAACCAAGTTTTGTTAAGCAAATGTATGATTTTTAAAAAGCAACTAAATGTTACACCTTACCAAGGAGGATATACAGTGTCTTAATCAGCTGGGTGATACCTTCCATTGGGTGCATTAAGCAACCAACATTTATTTCTTGTAATTCTGGAGCTGGGAAGTCCAAGGTGAAGGTACTGGTAGATTCAGCTCCTCATGAGGGCCCTTTACAGGCTTGTAGATGGCTGCCTTCTTCCTTTGTCCTCAGATGATAGAGACTGAGAGATTGAGAGGTCTTTTTTCCTCTTCTCGCAAGCACACCAATCCCATCATAGGGGCTCCACCATCATGACCTCACCTAAATCTGATTACCTCCCAAAGGCTCCTTCTCTAAATACCATTATACTGGGGGTTAGAGCTTCAACACAGGACATTTGAGGGGTGACAAACATTCAGTTCATAACATTCAGGTGGCAAGTAAGCATATAAAAAAGCTCAACATCATATATCAATAGAGAATTGTAAGTTGCAACAACAATGACATGTTACCACATACCAGTGGAATGGTGAAAATGCAAAACTGACACCAACAAATGCTGTGGAGCAACAGGAATTATGATGGAATGCAAAATGGTACAGCTCCTTTGGAAGTCAATTCGGCAGTTTCTTACAAAAGGAAACATACTCTTACTATATGACCCAGCAATCGCACACCTTGTGTTTACCTAAGTGGGCTGAAAACATGTCCACACAAAACCTGCACATGGATGTTTAAAAGCTTTATTCATAATTTTGATAACTTGGAAGCAACCAAGATATCCTTTAGTAGATGTACAAATCAATAAACTGTCGCACATCTAGACAGTGGGTATTATTTATTGCTAAAAATAAATGAACTATAAACCCATGAAAAGATATATGATTTCATATATAACATTGTGGAAAAGACAAAACTATAGAGACAGTAAAAAGATCAGTCCTTTCCAGGGGTTAGCAGGGAGAGGGATAAATAGAGTACAGAATTTTTTTTTTTTTTTAGGGCAGAGACTATTCTGTATGATAATGAAATGGTGGATACTCATTATACATTGTCAAAATCCATAGAATATACACCAAGTGTGAACCGTAATGTGAACTGTGGGCTTTGGATGATGGTGATGTGTCAGTGTAGGTTCGTCAGTTCTAGCAATGTACCACTGTGGTTTGAGATGTTGATAGTGGGGGAAGTTTTATGTGTGTCAGAGGCCGAGGGTATATAGGAACTCTGTACTTGGTTCAATTTTGCTGTGAACCTTAAACTAGAAAAAGTAGTCTATTTAAAAATGTTTATAGCGGTGGGGAAAAAAAAGGCTTTCAATTTAGCCATCAGGCCAGATCTTCTGACATCAACCAGTATACTGCAATTCAAATCTGGCACTAACCACCCTGAATTAGTGTCAGATTCCACAGTTTGAAGGGCATGGTCCTCAACAAGACCGTCCTCCACTTCAGACACCAGCTGCAAGTCAAGTTCCCAGGCCACCCTAGACTACTTGTCAACTGGCTCCAAATCCAGGGGGTTCCCAGACCCTTCTCACTACCTCTCCATAAGATTTCCCTTACTTCAGATGCCATTTGCAAGTTCAGGGATCTCCAGGTCACCCATATTTCTGACCAACTGACTATCTTTTCAGAGGGGTTCCTAGAAGACACATATAGCAATGTCTAGAGCGTCCTGAATGCAGAGCTTTTAGCCCTCTCCCTGTATACTTAGAGCACATAACCCTCCCAGCACATCAGTGGATCACCAACCAGAAAGCTGTCCTTCACTTCAGTGTCTAGAGTTTCTTTTGGGACTTCATGATGTAGGCTTGATTGATTGAACATTGTCTAATTGATTGAACTAAATTTTTAGCCCCACTTTCCTCCTAAGAGGTTGGGCTGGGCCAAAGGCCCCTAATCACACAATAAGTCTTTCTGGTGACTAGCTGCTATTTTGAGCCATCTTGTTAATAGAAACCCTGGTGTGAATCAAGGGGCTTATGAATAACAAGATACTTTTTATCACCTGGGAAATTCCAAGCATGAAGCTGCTTGCCAGGAACCCAAGACAGACAAATTCAAGACCAGGTGTTGGAATAGTAGCTCTTGATAACCTAATTTTTTCAAAAGTGTATCATGGAAACCTGAGGTGGCTGAGAAGTATTTAAGATTGAAAGATTTAAGAGGAAAAGCTGATTTATCAATCTCTGTTAATGTAGTATTTTAATAGTTTAGATGTTTTAGCTATTAATATTTATCATGCAGTTTTGAATTTTATATATATAAATATATTTCTTTGATAAAAAGAAGAGAAGACTACTTGGAAAGATCAGCCAGTAGAACAACAAAGGACCCTTTTCAGTTTTTACTGACTCACACTGTTAAAACAAATGACCTTAAAAACAGTTTTTGTCTGGGCTCTAGGTTGCTTCATTGGACTTAATTTTTCTTTTAATAGCAAGTTATTTCAGAGTGTTTTAGATATCCACTTTCTCTAAGGAAGTGCTTAGTTATATTTTTCTCTTGCAGATTGATTATACCGGAACAGAGCCTTCCAGTCCCTGCAATAAATGTTTATCTCCGGATGTGACACCTTGCATTTGTACCATCAACTTCACACTGGAAAAGTCATTTGAGGTCTGTGTTTCCAAGTAATGTTCTAGAAAAGCCGTGCTTTAAAAAATACTGGTATGGTCCTAAATGTCTTTTACTCTAGGTATTTTCTTTTTATAGAGAAGTCACTTTAATTTGCTGGAGTTCATAGGCTTTTGAGGGAGATTGTTTTATATGTTTGGCTGTTGGACTTTGCTGTCTGTTAATTAAATATGTTTATTTGAATGTTTTATTTTAGTTAGTACTTTGTAGACAAAATTTAAGACCTTGCATTTTTTTCCTTTTACTAGATAATTTTGAATGTACAAATAAATTTTATATCAAGTTATATATACTTGTATTTTCAAAATTATTGCTCAAATAGTTTTGCATACTTAAAATACTAAAGCAAGCTTTACTTCAGTTAATAAATACTAATTCTCCCATTACTTAATTGAATTATTTTTATGATACATGAAGCATTATAAAAAATGCAAACACTTATTAAAACCTTATCGATCATTTATATTTTTATAAGTAGTTAGAAATCCATCTGTTTGCATTTACACTGATCTGCCATTCTAAGCACATGCCAAAGGACATAGACGTTCAAAAAAGGCATGAAAAGACCTCTTTTACTCTCCTGTTCCTGAAAATTGAGCTTAAAATAATTATTCTTTAGAGAGCAAAACTGCATTAATACATGTCAACTTTTTAGATTTTCTGCACATAAGATTTTCTAAAGTGATGACGTTAATAGTCCCTAGTAGTTGGTTGCCATCTAGTGGTTATAGATGCTCTTGCGCTGAGATAAAGGACAGGATAATGCTGCCTTTGAATAAAACATGAAAACAAATTTGGTAGAAGGCAAATATAATTATTTAACTTGGTTTCAGCAGAGATTAGATATTTAAAGCATCTTTACAAGTCCATGATTTCTCAATGTGATGGTCATACAATAAAAATGCAATAAGTTGGCTGGGCTTGGTGGTGGCTCATGCCAGCACTTTCAGAGGCAGAGGTGGGCGGATCACCTGAGGTTAGGAGTTTGAGACCAGCCTGGCCAACATGTTGAAACCTTGTCTCTACTAAAAATGTAAAAATTAGCCAGACATGGTGGCAGGCGCCTCTAATTCCAGCTACTTGGGAGGCTGAGGCAAGAAAATCGCTTGAACCTGATTCAAGTGGAAAGATTGCACCATTGCACTCCAGCCTGGACAAAAGCGACATTTCATCTCAAAAACAACAACAACAACAGCAACAACAACAACAACAACAAAAAGATGCAATAAGTTCTGCTTTTGTCAGAACAGTCAGAATTGAGGAAAGGGGAGACTAGTAGTGATAGAGAAGCTCCATTAGTTTTCTCTCCCATTCAAAAAACACTTCAGAACTTGTTTTTTGCAAAGACAGTCAACCTCAAATTCATTCTCTTGTGAATTGTGTGTTTCTTCATAAGCTCCCATGTTGCATTGGACTAAACTGTTTTCGGGGAATTTCAGTTAGGTTATTTTGTCTCAGTATTCATTCAAAGAATCTTTTTTTTGGTTAACAATTTACTGTGCTGAATCTTGAGGTAATACTTCCTTTTAAAAAAGAATATTCATTGCCTCCATTTCTGTGATGTAACTTTGATATTCCCTCCCTTCCACAAAAAGGTTTCTATGTAAATATTTTCTTTATATAGAAATGGGAAAATTTGCATGGTTTGACATTGAAAGTCAAGCATTAAATAAATGATAGTGTATATGAAAACAGCAAATCAAATGAAGTATACTTATAATGTTACTGAATTACTTTTAATTAAGGATAAGAATATAGAAAATAGAGGTAGCAACCAGAAAGGAGAAAATAGCTTAATGTATGCTACTTCTAAAAATGTTAATCATTTAAGATGGCTTCTTAGCATCTTCTAAATACTGTAATGTATACACTTCTTTCCCAGGATATTTTAATGTTGGCTCTGTTAAATATATCGAAGTACCTTTCTTGATTACTATGAAGTGGCTCATTATCATAGAAAGTCTACTAATTAGTAGTTTATTAACTCATAATATTACATAGTGTCCTATTGAGGAATTTATTATATCCCAATTCAAGTTCAGAATTCACTTGTACAAAAAAATGAAAGTTTCAGCTGGATGTTGTACTAAAAGCCTGTAATGCACACCTCCCAGCTTTTAGGGACAGAGGCAAGAGAATAGCTCCAGCTGGGGAATTCAGGGCCAGCCTGGGCAACATAGCAAGACTCCAGTCTTTGGGGGAAAAAAACCTAGTTTGACCATTATCTCTCTGAGAAGTTGATACTAACTAGGTGAAGATCAGTTTGAATTAGAGAAAATTTTAAATTGAAGGTAGCTCAAAGTAGGCTAATAGAGTCCTTGAAGATTCTTTCTAAATGTAAATAGTACTTCTTTGACATCTTTAAGGATAGTTTTAAAGTTTACTTGTGGATTTTTGTAACATACTTTCTTTGATCTTATTTGTTGTTTTGCCATTTTAGATTGCTAAGTACTGGTAGAATTTACCCCCCACTACCTATCACAAATTATAAACTAATAAAGTTCAAATTACATAGCTTTGATGTACACATGCAATACATTTATACAGAAGTTTTTACATGAAATTTTTTTCCTGTTTCTCTAGGGCAATGTGTTTATGTATTATGGACTGTCTAATTTCTATCAAAACCATCGTCGTTATGTGAAATCACGAGATGATAGTCAATTGAATGGAGATTCTAGTGCTTTGCTTGTAAGTAAAATGATAAATATTAAAATATGGTATCTATAAAATAAGAATATGTAGTATCTATTCAGTTAGAATTGTTTAGGATGAAATTAAAGTGCTGTAATTTATAGTTTGTATAGTGAGGATTTTTAGTTAAAGTATTTTTCCTGGAATTTGCACAGATACACTGATGCCCAGCCTGGTTTGGAAATCTGTGGACTAGGGGATCTTAGTTTCTTTACTGTTGTTCAGTTTTCCGTAGTAATGGCTAATGCCTAAGTTTTTTCAGTGGCGGGATGGGGGACGGCAGCTCACTTCGTCTTGAAGGCTGGAGCACAGTGGCATGATCTTGACTCACTGCTACCTCTACCTCCCAGATTCAAATGATTCTCCTGCCTCAGCCTCCTGAGTAGCTGGGATACCAGTCATGCACCACCATGCCTGGCTAATTTTTGTATTTTCAGTAGAGACAGAGTTTGCCCTGTTGGCCTGGTTGGTCTCAATCTCTGGACCTCAGGTAATCCACCTGCCTCTGCCCCCCAAAGTGCTGGGATTACAGGTGTGAGCCACCACACCCAGCCCTAAGTATTTTATGTTACTGTTGCCAATGCAGCAAACATTCGGAGGCCCAGAGCAATTTAGGATTTCTTAGAATTGGTGAATCTCTTAGAATACAATTTAGGACTCTATTGTGAGCAGCATGGGTCTGGTAAGTGTAAAATATAACTGTTCTAGGTTATCCTAATTGGTTCTATTGCTGATCATCAGTTCCTGATGTTGGAAATAAGAGCTTGGAGTCACAAAGGAAACGAGCACTTAGGCAAAAAGTTTGTCATCAAGGCAATTTACTTCTGCAGAAGGGTGCTCCCTGCATCAGTCATGATGTCAAGAGCACATTGAACAAAGGAGGGAAAGGGTTTTTATCACTAACACAGCTGGTCCTTGCTTCTGTGTCTTATACCCGTTCTGATGCGGTCAGACTGCACAATCTAAACTAACCCCAATTGGCTTTAATAAACAGAGGAGGGGTGTGGGTTACAGTGGTGGGAAGGGCCATTGTGGCGAGACGGGTAGTTTATAGAGTAGGTAACTAGGAGCAGGAAAGTACAAGGAAGTTGATCTTAAGAACAAAGAACAAGCAAGTTAACAAGCCAGATATATGAAGAGAAACTTACTGTATCTGACACTGATTCATGGGATTTTAAGCAATACCAGTCTCCTTAAAGATTCCTTGGTATACACAGGGTTATGGTTAGGCCTATGATATTTTGAATCTATGTGGGGTTTATTCCATAGGATCCAGTTGTTAGTGCTAAAATCCAGAGAAGTTGATGTACTGTGAGATATACCGAGTTTCTAAACCTTACCGAATGTGTATGTTGGGATTATAGATTTTGTGTATTCCAAAACCCCAGAAACCGTGGCTGATTTACAGTTATTTTATTTATATACGTGCTCTCTTCATTGAGGGTAAAGGAAACTGAAACTGATTGTTTTCTTGTAAGCTGTAAGCCAGGATTTTAGGCCAGACCAGGAATTGATCAACTTTTTCTATAAAGGGCCAGGCGTTATGTGTAAGACCCTTTACAATCTGGCATCAGCTTCATTATCTTATATACTATGTTTAATATATTAAACAAGGCCTGGCTGCCTTGGGCCTTGTTTGCTGCTCCCTAACCATGCCTTGTAACACAAGTAATCTGCTCATCTTGCCATTTAGCATTTCGTTTGCTTAGAATGTCATTTTTACTCTTTCACTGGAGGTCTTGTCTTCCTTCTTAAGGCCTGCTGCTTTTCTGAATGCCCTTCGATGGAAAAATATGCTTCTTTACATATTTATTTCATTTGGTTTTTGTTCCAAGTCACTATCACTTTTTGCTTTGATAAACAAATTGTGTCTCACATCATCCAGTCCTGCCCCTTCTTTCCAGGCCATTCTCCTCATAGCAGCTGTAGTGATGTTTTTAAAAAGTATAAATATCATTTCCCTACCTAAAATCTTTCAGGGGTCATATTAGCACTTGGAGTAAAATCTCCAAGTGATCTGAGCTATGTGTAATCCTGTAGTATCATCACATATCATCCTCCCTCTTGGCCTGCTCCAGCTACATTCACCATTACCTTCACAGAAATAAGTTCTTTAGTGGCATGTGCTGTTTTCTTTGCTTACAACTCTCTTATGTCTTCTTTCATGTGGCTGGCTCCTGCTCTTTTTATATGTCTTAACTTAAATGATACCTACTCCATTGTCAAGCATAGATTGTAAAGCAGCTCCTCCTGTTCTCTTTCCATTAAATACTCACACAACTTCATAACACTTATTGTAATTTGTAATTGCATGTTTGCTTATCTGTTGTCTTTCTTTCCAGCTATACTGTAAGCTCATGAACTCTGGGAACATGACTTTTTAAAATCACTATTTACCAAGTGCCTGGCTAGTGCTTGCACATGGAAGGCATATAATAAATATTTGCTGAATGAATATAGACATATTCATCATGGCTCTTACTTCGTATGATAGTTGGTTTCATAAGGATCTGCTTTCTCTATATATTTGGAGTTGCTTAAAAGTAGGGATGTATTATTTTCATTTTTCTGTTTTTAACACCTAGTATGGTACATGCTACATATTAGGTACTCATCAAATAGCTTTTTTTTTTTTTGAGACAGGGTTGACTTTGTCACCCAGCTGGAGTGCAATGACATGATCTCCCCTCACTGCAACCCTTGCCTCTTGGACTCAAGCAAACCACCCACCTCAGCCTCCCAAGTAGTTGAGACTAAAGGTGCACGCCACCATGCCCAGCTAATTTTTTGTATTCTTGTAGAGATGGGGTTTCACATGTTGCCCAGGCTGATCTTGAACACCTGGACTCAAGGGATCCTCCTGCCTTGGCCTCCCAAAGTGCTGGAATTACAGGCATGAGCCACTGCACCCGGCCCACATCAAATGGCTTTTGTAAGCCAATTAATGCAAAGTACCTAGCATTGTTTAGTTCAGTATCTGACACATAGGTGGCAAATAATATTTTCCATTTTTTTAAAACTTCCTTAAGAATTTAGTGGCTGGCAGATATATTTGCCATTCATAGCTTTATCAATACAGATGGAGTAGGGAACAAAAAGCTGAAAAGTCAAATATTGAAGAGACTATGAGATACCTGCCACAGGCTTCCTTAGCTTATCTTCCTTTCTTATCTTTTCCATTGACATGAGTGCTTTTTTCCAGTGCAGACGTGGAGAATACAGATACAAGTGAAGGTTAGCTGGTAATGAAGTAGTTCTAAGAGGTCTAATTAGGGTCTCCTTAATTTCAAATTGAGATTGTCTTGGTAAGTTTATGTGTTCTGAGACATTGCTTAATGTGGCAGAAGGTCCTAGCTCAGACACTTAACCTCAGACTTGATACCATCTCTAGTTGAATCCCATAACTGCCACATCTCTTTGAGATCCTTAGTAGGGACTAAGTCAAAACCAAATCTGGAGCACAGGCAAATGTTCTGCCTTGTCAGCACTTTTGTTTTTCGTGTGTAATTTAAAGATCAGTATTTTCTAGGAATCTGCACTAGACTCCTTCCTTCCTTTCTTATATATAGGATTTAACCCCACATCACAACATTTGAGTTTGTAAGGTTGGACAGGTTTATTTTGGGAGGCCCAGCTGAATGAAAGGAATTGTCCAAGGAGCTAGACCCTCTAGTCTCTTTAGTTCCCATTTAAGATTTTCTTTGTTATATCACACTGGATTGGCAATAGACCATTTCTTAATTTTTCTTGGGCGGAAAATCCTTTGTGGTAATGTTTCTGTGATAAGAAAATCAAAAAGATGTTTATTTGATACATGTGTATATGACAAAGCATATGCAAGTAAAGGTTATATTAAAAAGGTAAGACGGTAATGTTAAGAATACATTTTGAATATTTAAATGTGGGGTTATTTATAGCCTACTTACATTGCAGACCTATGTATTACAAGTGAGAAAAATAAAGGTGTTGAATTCTTAATCAGTAATTTAGGGATAGCTTATAGTTCTCCTAGAGGTCTGGATAATAATTTCTCTCCTCTTTTCCTTCTAAAAACCAGAATCCCAGTAAGGAATGTGAGCCTTATCGAAGAAATGAAGACAAACCAATTGCTCCTTGTGGAGCTATTGCCAACAGCATGTTTAATGGTATGATATAGATACAAATATAGACATATATAATTAGGACAGTTTGCATAATTTCATTACAGATTTGATAATTTAGTAAACACGAATAAAATTGAGAAACCCAAACATTTAAGAGTATTGAATGGGGTATTATAATACTTTGTGATTTTGTTTTGAGCATACTTATATTTTAGGATGGATTTCTGTCTCTGAGAAGAAAGAAGCAGAAACATTCTCCTAATCTTCATATTTCATATAACTTTAAGTAAAAGTCAGGCTAACCTTCCTACTGACTTTATTTTTATCATTGAAAAGGAGCTATAGTTGATCATTTAGAGCAGCACTCTCTGATAGAAATATAATGTGAGCTGTAAATGAAAGTCCTGTAGGTAATTTTAAATTTTCTAATAGTCATATTTGAAACTGTGTAAAGAAACAAGTGAAATTAATTTTAGTAATACATCTTAGTAATACACAGTATATCCAAGGTATTACCATTTCAGCATATAATACTATATAAAAGTTGAGATGCTTCATATTCTAATTTTTTGTACTAAGTCTTTGATATCTGATGCGTATTGTACACCTACAGAACATACTCATTTGGACCATCCATATTTCAAGGACTCCGTAGCCCCGTGTGCCTAGTGGCTGTTGTATTACACAATGTAGGCAGAGAAATAGATCAGCAAGAAGCTATTAGAGATGCATTATTGAAAGGAAGGAAGGAAAGGCAGATTTACCTTGCAATTATAGTTGGGTTAATATTAAAACATTTGATCTTAGTCAGCTAGCCATATGGGTAAGTGAATTAGAACTCTGTTAAGAGGAGAGAAGTCCTTCTAGAATTAGGAAGTTACCATAGTTAGTCCACATAGGAATCAATAACAGATGTATATCATATGCCTACTCTGTCACAACCACTTTTGGAAGCAAATATCAGATCTTTATTTCTCATAGAGTTAAGCATATGCCATGAGTTTTCAAGAGATGTTTAGTAATGTCTTCCTTTTCTTGTGTTTAGATACATTAGAATTGTTTCTCATTGGCAATGATTCTTACCCTATGCCAATCGCTTTGAAAAAGAAAGGTATTGCTTGGTGGACAGATAAAAATGTGAAATTCAGAAATCCCCCTGGAGGAGACAACAACCTAGAAGAACGATTTAAAGGTAAAACATTCCTAATATCCCTTAAAAAAAAAAAAAATCTAGGAGTTTTTTGTTTTTGTTTTTTGTATCAGATGGAGTCTCACTCTGTGGCCAGACTGGAGTTCAGTAGTGCGATCTTGGCTCACTGCAACCTCTGCCTCTCAGGTTCAAGTGAACCTTTTGCCTCAGCGTCCCAAGTAGCTGGGACTACAGGCACATGCCACCACGTTCTACTAAAATTTTTTTGTATTTTTAGTAGGGAACGGGTTTCTCTTGACGTTGTGATCTGCCCACCTCGGCCTCCCAAAGTGCTGAGATTACAGGTGTGAGCCACTGCACCCAGCCATAAATTAGGAGTTTTAATGAAGTATTTTAAATTTTCTGTTTTTAGAATCTTGAAGTTTATGCTTTGAAAAACATTTTTCTTTCGTCAGCTTTATACCAAGTTAGTTAAATGTTGTAATGTACTAAAATTCTAAAGGAAATGTATACTTTTAATTATGAATTCAGTTTCTGTGGTGTCTTACAAGCATTTCAGTTTTAATATTTTAAAATTGCAGCAAAGCTTCTTTTGAATAAACCCCTATTTATTATCCAAATTTATTTGTTTCCCTGCCACTTAAATTGCACAATGTAATATTTTATCTCCTCATCCCTTCCCCATTCCTTTTAAGGTACAACAAAGCCTGTGAACTGGCTTAAACCAGTTTACATGCTAGATTCGGACCAAGATAATAATGGATTCATAAATGAGGATTTTATTGTTTGGATGCGTACTGCAGCATTACCTACTTTTCGCAAGTTATATCGTCTTATAGAAAGGAAAAGTGATTTACACCCAACATTACCAGCTGGCCGATACTATTTGAATATCACATACAGTATCCTTTTTTGGCTGGGTATACAGATTCATAGAGCTTAAAAGGAGTCTAGTTCAACCTCGTATCTGTTGGGTGTCATATTACTTTGTGCTTTAGTTTTGGTGTCTGTTTTTACAAAGGCATGTGTGTTATATATGAGAATGTATTTTTAAATTTATATCTTCTAGAAGTGTCTTCAATTTGCATATACTTGGTACTAGTGTTTGAAGCATATTGCTTGGTAAAATTACTTAAAATGTAGGTGCTTGATTTGTTAACAACCTAGATATTTTTACAAGGGAGATTGTAATTGGACTTAATGTAAAGGCCAATAAGTGTACCTAAAACTAAGTGTTCAGTGGTACTGGGCTGTTTTAATATATATTTTTAGATATTAAAAATCAATGGATGTGTTGATTTGTATCAATGTAATTGTTAATGATTTTGATCTATTGATAGTATCAAAACATGGTATTATTAGCTGTATTTTTCCACATTAATAAGTTCACATTCAGTGCTGATAAATACATTTATTCCACTCTATGTGTTAACACTGTGCTGAGTATTTTCCACTCATTATTTAATTCAGGCAGCAGCATATCTCCCTATTATAGACCAGAGTATAGGAACATTGAGCACTTAGGTAACTTACCTGACATTACACAGGTAATGATAATAAGAGCTGGGGTTCATAACCAGGCTGTTGACTCCAAAGGCCATAGTTTTGCTCTCAGCTACCAACAAAGGCAGTGTCTAAGCTAGTTCACTCAGTTACACCAACTCATATCTGCATAGATGCAGTCTTTTTTAGGAGGAAAATACTCAGTAATTAATTTTATTCAAAACAGTCTTTGCATCTTTTAATCTAGAGCCTATATTTTACATACACTGTTAGTGAAGAGATTTTCCAGTATTAGAATCTTAAATGTTTGCTGATCTTTGCATTTTTAATTTTCATAATCCAAATGAGTCATAATCCAAATGCATTCTGATTTTTAAATGGATTAGTAAATGGTTAAATTAATAGACACAATTTCAAGATAAGGTTTTTTTGGATTCTAGTCTCTTGATGTTGCACCTGAATACACAGGTAAATATGGCCTGCTATTGCAGCTGAAAGTGACCCAAATTTTGAAACTAAATCCACATTGGAGCAATTTTGGACAGATGGACCCAGTTCAAGTGCTGGTAGAAAGTACATTATGCTGAGGAGGCAGTCAAACTAGAGAGCAGCTCTGTTAAAATTAGCACCCAGAAGATCTCTAGAGAGTAAGGGCAAATTTAGCAACCTGTAGCCTAGAGCACAATGAAGGGAAGTCTGTGGAGCACTGAGGAATTCTTAGTTGACAGATGATTTCCATACAGGAAGTCTGCAGCAGGGTCTCAACTTTGAAAGAACTATTTAAAGGAATGCCTGGTATATCGCAGATTGAGAGGACTTGGTAACACAGGAATTTGGACCTGTAAAACACCAAGGGTTAATTATCAAAATGAGGTATAAAGTGGTAATTATATGCTAGCATGAAGGCAGAAGCCTGTTTCTTTCAGGTTGGGATACTGAGAGAGAGCCTAACACGGCTAATTTGATACTGTATCCCACAGAATGTTGGGTTAGCTAGAGCTCTTCAAATCATTCCTGCCTTAGTTTAGGGTTGATTTAAGAAGTTAGAACCGATAACCGCTACACTATTTCGGCCGGGCGCGGTGGCTCAAGCCTGTAATCCCAGCACTTTGGGAGGCTGAGGCGGGTGGATCACGAGGTCAAGAGATCGAGATCATCCTGGTCAACATGGTGAAACCCCATCTCTACTAAAAATACAAAAAAAAAAAAAAAAAAAAAAAAATTAGCTGGGCGTTGTGGCGCGCGCCTGTAATCCCAGCTACTCGGGAGGCTGAGGCAGGAGAATTTCCTGAACCCAGGAGGCGGAGGTAGCGGTGAGCCGAGATTGCGCCATTGCACTCCAGCCTGGGTAATGAGAGCGAAACTCCGTCTCAAAAACAAAAACAAAAACAAAAAAAACCAAGAAGTTAGAACTGAACCTGTCATTTGGAGTTAGGGACCCATAGGGGGACCCATCTTCGGGGATGGAAAGTTGAAGAAACTAGAGAAAGAGATAGGGCCTAACCCTGGACTCAAAAGATGCTTTTGAAAAAGTTGTAAACTTTTTGCATGGAGGCTTGCAAAAGTCTCCTTCTGTCTTCTTTGCTACCTTATCTCTTGTAAAATCCTAGAACTGGTCCATGTAGATAATTCATCTAGTACACAGGTGCCCTATTTCCTAAATCTCCTTAACAACCCACCCTTGACTTCCACTGTTTTGGCTGTCAGCCGTGTCACAGCGTGAGTTTTGCCATTGCTCGAAATCAGCAAGTTAAAACTTTGTTATCATGCTCTTTGACCTTTTGGCCAGAGCCTTTTCATAGTCTCATAACTGCACTCTTGCTTCATGTGCTCTTTGAGCTCACAGAGACTTCTAGTCCTTGATTTTCCATCTTCCCCTGGTCTGTCAGTCTCCTCTTCTTGTGTGGGCTTCATTGTTTATTGAAGTATTTTTTTCACATTGCATTCCTTTGAGGTCTTTTGCACCTCCCATGTAATGAGAGCAAAAGCGCCTAGAAACTGCATGACCTTTAAGTTTGTTTGGTTTGGTAAAATATTTTGACTTTTACCACTAACATTTAATTTGCCAAATCAGTCTTTCAAGATAATAATACAATTTTTATTTGTGATTTAGAACATAGGAGTAAGGTACCTGTATATCCTAGAATTACACAAATGAATTACTAACAATTAAATGGCAGCTTTTAAAATTGTATTTTAAACATCAAATAACCAGAGATGGAAAAATCTTCCTATACCCTCTTCAGATTACCCTGTACATTATTTTGATGGACGCAAACGGATGATCTTGAGCACTATTTCATGGATGGGAGGAAAAAATCCATTTTTGGGGATTGCTTACATCGCTGTTGGATCCATCTCCTTCCTTCTGGGAGTTGTACTGCTAGTAATTAATCATAAATATAGAAACAGTAGTAATACAGCTGACATTACCATTTAGTTTTATATCATGAAAGTAAATTATCTGCATGTGCATCAAGGCCAATTCTATTCAACCTATCTTTTGAATGCTGATGTCTGGTTATTATGTCATTTTGAAGTTGGCACATAACTTTAAAAAACAAACAAACAGTCTTTGTCCTTTGCTTCTTCCCTATGGATGACTTCTGAAAATATATGACGGGTATAAAAAAAATTAGCTATATTGATCATAGCAACACTGTAACTGCTGAAATGGCATTCTAATGTTTGCTTTTTATTGGGACAAGTCACATGATGCATAGAGCCTCTTTCATGTGGCTTGTGTCTACTGCTTAAATGTTTATGCTGTGTTGGTGATATTATATTGACATATGATGATGTATATGTGTATGTATTTTGTGGAGAAAGGGATTACATGAGTATAATGATTTGCTAATCTTTCAGGATTCAGAGAAAGATGAAGAAAGACTGTATCTAAATAAAACACTTCATCATTTTCATGTGTGTAAATGCTTAAAGTACCAACTTTGTTGAGATGGTTCATGTATCCAATTTATTCAGTACATACAGTTCTTTGTCAAGCTTAGCTTTGATTTCAAAGGACATGCTTACTTTGTCTAGCGTAGGAATTAATGCTCATATCTTCAGTGGTTGGGTAGGTCCTGCATAGGAGAATTTAAAAATTCTTCTTTAGTTTGGTTAAATGTTGCAGTTAGGAACCCCAACTGACTTGGAATGTTTTTATATGTAACTATTTCCCTTGAAGCTTATACTTTTTAAGGGAAGAAAGAGTACAGCTGAGTTGGGAAAACTGCTTGGCAGACCTTCATCTTCTGCCTCAATTGTAAACCACATGTAAATGCTTAATGGAGACTGTTTGCATTCTTGTGGTATTTAACATTCAGAAAATTACTTCAGCTTTGGAAATACCTCAGGCTGTTTTTTTATTTTGCAGGTAAGTGTTTTAACTTAAGTACTAATATTCCAGAAATTTTTGAAAGCAGAAACCTTAATTTCGTGTGTAATTCATTCCACTTTTGCACATAGGTCAAATAGCAATGTGTACGCACATTCTCTTTAGTTAAGGCACCAATTGTTTTGGTTGGTTTTCCTAAGATATACTTTAAAAAGATGTTCTATAAATTTCCTAATTAAATTATGGGGATTTTGGAGTATGTACATGATAAATTATAATATATATATGTGGTTGAAGTTATTTTACTTTTTACTAACTGGAATTATTTTAATATTCCTTATTGAATAAATGCTGTAACTTTTTGTTATGGAACTTAAAGTTCCAGTTAAAAACAATTTTTCCACATGCATGAAAATGTATTAATCAGAGGTGGCTTAATTACCTTGAAATTGCTTTTTTTTTTTTTTTACTGAAATAACTCATGTTTGTGTAGAAGAATGCCTGTTTATTCAGAGTTTATATTTTCCTTCAGTTATATTTTAAATCAAAAGATCTGGGTAATGTATACTTTAGATTAATATATGCTTTTTAAAAAAACAAAAAACCATGTTAGGGTTAATAGTGGAAATGTGCCACACTTGTCAAGTTTTATATAACATATGAAATTCAGTTAAAAGAATGTGTATTTGATAATGACTTTTAACTGGTAAAAATATTACTTGCACAAAGTACTTGATGTATGGTTATCCTGAAATTTCGGAGTATATGGTGTGCTCTTTGTCTAAAAATAGTCTTTGTTTTGTCAGTCCTTTGGAATGTTATTTATTCTGAAAATTGTCCCTCTTGCACTTGGCAGTTTATTTTCTGGGATACATTGTTGGGGGAGATGAGTTTCTGCCAATCTTTCCAGATTGAGTCTGTGCTGTTTAAGGAGGACTACCATCCTGCAGTTCTTTTCTAATTGAGGGACAGAGGATGTCGCAAAAGAAAGGTTGAAAAGCCCTTTCAGCACTTTCTCATCTATGGAGAAGATGGAATCTTAAAATACATTTTGAGTTTTATCTGTTTTACGAATACATTGATAGCCTAAGTTCCTCCTGTTTTCTGCTGTATGGTCTCTGTGAAACATGGAGGGAGGGATGACATTTCTTTTTCATATAGGCTTTATGGTTAAATGTCATAGTCAGCTTTCAAAGAATCATGTGTTTTAAATGTACCCTGCTTAAGTAGAAGACATTGAAGGATGCATTAATTTTCAGGAACTATTTTGAATTGTGAAAAGATTCCCATTTGAAGAAATTATTCATTAAGTAAAAGCTAAGAAATTTCATTGAAATCATAAGGCATTTTAAGGATAAATTGATAAAAATAGCGGTGTACTAATTAATAGAAAATTGAAAATCAAGAGAAGAGTCAAGTGCATATCATTTGTTTATTGGCTAGTGAGTTTCTTTGTAACTTTGTTTTATTAAATGATAACATTCTGTTAGTGTGTCCTATGTTAATAAAAATGAATAAAATTAATTTTGCTACGTTCAGGTGTCTTGATAAAGTAACAGTGCCCCAGTGTTGTTGCTTATGTTTAACACTGAATTTTAACACAGGGTCAGTAAGTCCAGGTTTTAACTTCTTCATGCCTGGATGGGAGAAAATGTAATTCATTGCTAAATCAATTCATATTTGTATTAATTACTGTGATAATATTAACCATCTGTTCTTACCAGGAATTGGTCAGATTGTCATCTGAGCTATAGTTACACTGGCTAAGTTTGGTATTAGATCAAGGGGAATGTCCAGTAAACAGAGAGGTAAGGATGATGAAAATAATGAAGTGGGGTACACAGGAAAAACCCGACAAGTAAGGAGGAGCAGCTGAGAGACAGGGTCAGCGAATGTGGTTCAGCCTGCTACCTCTTGTCTTCATAGAAACATTGCCTTAGAATTATTGTATGACACTTTTTTTGTTGGTTAAGCTGTAAAGTTTTGTTCTTTGTGAACCTGGGTATTTTGAGGGGAGGGTGGAGGGAGTAAGGAAGTGATCCTTTTACAAGAATTTTGATGCGTAAATGTCTGTTGTAGAGTTTGGATGATCTAGTAAAGTGTTTTAGAACCCCTTTTTATCCCATGCACCATTCAGTAAACATAAAAGTCACAATTCTGCTAATGTCATTTGGAACTTCACAATAAATACCTTGTCTAAAAACAAATCAGACCATGGTGGCCTTATTTCCTTTAATATATCTATAACATTTATTAAAGTAATGTGTACACAGTTTTAAAAAATAAAATAGTAAGTCCTAAAGGCTTTATGATGAAAAATAGTAGTCCCTGCCTGAACTTTCCTTACCTCTCAGGGCAATCACTTTGACTCCAGAAGTTGTTTCTTCTGTTATTTATCTTAGTGTAGCTAAAGAGTATGCTATTCTGTTGTTTGATTTAACAATTTTAGACAATACTGTCTTCTCGGTAATATTACATGATGATTTAGCTCTCTAACATACATACTTTGCCTTCTATTATATAGTTACATCATATTTAATAAATATTAGCTATTATTTAATTATGACTATCAATATTGTATACTCTTGGGCAACAGTAACATGATTTTCTTTTGCATAATTTTATTTTCCTGGAATTAATAATTGCCTCATTTTAAACATTTATATAGCTTTCTACAAATGTACCTTAAAAATTTTCCAACTTCTCTGTCAGGTCTGTCATGTTCCCATCACTAGTTTGAAGGGTTTTTGTACCCCAGTCAGATAGTGTCCCTGTTTTTACTAGAGATGTCTCTGCTGCAGTTGTCCTTCTATGCCAGTCTGCATGGTTGCTCTCTCAGCCTATTATACAGTGATGATTCCATGACCTCCCTTTGTCATCCTCCTGTGTTGGACTTCCCATTTCCTAGTTTACTTGGTTTACTAGAGCACTTCCTAAAACACTTAGAGTTTCCTAAGAAGGTTACATTTTCTGAGTTCTTAAATGTCTAAAACACCCTTTTCCAACCTCACATTTCATTGATAGTTTGACTACACATACAATTTTAAGTTAAAAATAAGCTTCTCTCAGCATCTTGAAGGCATTGCTCCGCTCTTGTCTAGCTTCCACATTAATTTTGAGAAATTTGAACTTAGTCAGATGTTGAACTTCTAGATTGGTGCTTAATTTTCTTCTCTTTTTCTCCAGTTGTTTTGATGGTATTATCTCCTTTCTAGAAAAATTTACATAATTTGATCTTGCAACATTATCTTATGTTGAATCTGTAGCATATTTCTAAAAATATTTTACTTTCTAGAACTCCTTTTATTTCTATTGTGTTTCCAAAATATCCTTAGTTCATAGAAAACATACCATATTTTTCTGAGGATATATATATATATATGAATATTACTACTTTTGTTTACTGCTCTATTAATACCATGGTTTTTTTGTTGCTATTTGTAATTTATTTTTTCTCTTGTATATATAGGTGAATTTCCTCTTAATTCTGGCTAGTCTTGGCAACGTATTAGTAGATCCCAAAGCACTATTTGAAAGCTCTGTGTTTGTGGGCAGTGCTTGACAAATGATGCGCTTCACTAGCAAAGTTGCAATTCGGTGAATTATGTGTTACTCTATTCATGACTTTTTAAAAAATTAGAAAAATAAATAGTTTTAGGTCAGCATCCATAAGTAGACCTTTTTTTTTTTTATTGAGATGGGGTCTCGCTTTGTTGCTAGTCTGTAGTGCAGTGGTCTGATGCTCACTGCAACCTCCGCCTCCCAGGTTCAAGCAATTCTCCTGCCTTAGCCTCCCAAGTAGCTGGGGCTACAGGTGTGCATCACCATGCCCAGGCAATTTTTGCACTTTTAATAGAGACAGCATTTCTCCATATTGGCTGCGGCCTCCCAAAGTGCTGGGATTAGAGGCGTGAGCCACCGCACCCGGCCAAGTAGACCATATTTTGAGAAGCACTGTGTTAACGGAGTCAGTGGTAGGGAGCCAGTCTTTTCCTTTGGCTAGAGATCTTTTCTCTGGGGATATTCATTTTCTCTAGGGAAGAATTTTTTAGTCTTCTGCAGAAGGAAGGGGACTTCCTTGTCCTCCATCTCATCTTCTGATTTCCACTTCACACATATTTTCTTTTATCTGTCCCTCTCTGTATTTCTTCCATGTAATTCTCTCCCATTTATTCCTCCAGATAAAAATTCTGTGGTCTTCTACCTGTGGGAGAAAGTGATGGAAGTGAGAGATCACATTTTTATGGCTTGAGGTGTAGGGCAGAGGACTTTGGGGATCATGCCATTCTGTTGTATATGATTTCAACTAGTCATTTTTAGGCCTAGACTCTCTGTTGTAACTTTTACCTCCAAATCTGAGCTGCTCAGGGGTTGTGGAATCAGTTAGAATGCTTCTCACTGGTATCCACCTTGTAATCCCTCTAGATTGCAGCTTTCTCTGTTCAGCTCAGTCATATTTCATCTGCCTTCAGTTTTCCAGAAATTTGTTGAAATCATTTGTCTGTTGCTGCCTCCTCTCTATTCAAATTTTGGGCTCATATCTTTTAAAATTGTTTTTCAGATTATCATATGGTAAATTTTACTTTTATTTTAGTAGAGTTTTTTGAGTTTTAACACCAGAGTTAAAGAGAAGTACCATCACTCCCCAAAAAACTCCTTATACTACCCCTTTATAGTCATTAACCCTTTCCCCACTCATAACCCCCAATTTGTTTTCTATCCCAATGATTTTATCTCCTGGAAAGTTGTAAATAGAATCATTACATATGTAACCTTTGAAACAGGCTTCTTTTCTTCAGTGTAATGCCTCTGAGATTCATCCAGTATGATGTGTCTTACAGATAATTTTTCTCATACCTTTTTAATTTCTTTGATTTTACTGTAGTGGGAAGGAGGAGAGAGAAACTTGTGGGGCCAATCTACTATCTTAAATCAGAAACACCTTGAAGCAAGTACACCCTTCACCTTTTGGTGGTTTTATAATGTTTTAAAAAATCTTAAACGATAAACTTGTTATGTGCTTTAAATGGTATTAATAGGAACTTGTCTGTTTGCATATCACAGGCTTTTCTGTCTAGGGCAATGTCGAAAAAGACTGAACTCCCCTTATATCCATTTCATTTCAAGCATGTTATGTCACTTTATTTCAAGCACAGAAATACAGATGTTAGTTTTAACAAATATTTATCAAATTGCATTTAACTCCCCCTCCCCCACCCAGAGTATCAGTGGTATAAAATAACCCCAGGGTGTGTTGTCTTTCCTTTTCACAACAAAGCTTGTGAGACAGTATGTGGTTTGTATTTACTTGTCATCTTCAACTTCAGTCAGGGTCAGACTTTCACCTCAAGATGACACTGTTGTACTCTGTTGACTGTCACCCATGTCTGAAAGATTCAGTAGAAAAAGTATGGGTTTCAGAAGTAGGCTGATACAGCTCCTCTACTTATACAATTTACCTTACAATTGTTTAATCTTCTAAGTCATTTACTATTTCCTTGTCTGTAAAATAGGGACTTTAGTACCCATATGACCGATTTTGTTTTGAGCAACAAAGAAAGTGACAGATAAAAAGCATTTAGCACAAAGCATAGAAAAGTAGACATTCAACGAATAATTCTCATTCTTTTCTGTCAAATCAAGTGAACTCTTAAATTGATCTTTTTGTTCCATTTGATAGGTATTTTCCTTCCTTCTCTATATTTAAGCATGTGGCTTATATGAATGACTCTCCTGATTCTTTCCCCCTTATCTATTCCTTAGTCACCTTTGTATATTCCTTAATTATTGCTAACCATATAAAATGTTGAGCGTCCTTTGAGATTGTGTTCTGTGCCTTTAAGTTACAGTTCTCCCGAAACAATCTTAAGTACCTTATTGTTAGATATAGTGAACTTCAAGTTTCTTTTCAAAGAATTAGTATGTCAGTACATTCAGCTCTCTTATTTTTTTTTTTTTTAATTTTTTATTGGATTTTAGGTTTTGGGGTACATGAGCAGAGCATGCAAGACAGTTGCGTAGGTACACACATGGCAGTGTGCTTTGCTTTTCTTCTCCCCTTCACCCACATTTGGCATTTCTCCCCAGGCTATCCCTCCCCACCTCCCCCTCCCACTGGCCCTCCCCTTTCCCCCCCAATAGACCCCAGTGTTTAGTACTCCCCTTTCTGTGTCCATGTGTTCTCATTTTTCATCACCCACCTATGAGTGAGAATATGCGGTGTTTCATTTTCTGTTCTTGTGTCAGTTTGCTGAGGATGACGTTCTCCAGATTCATCCATGTCCCTACAAACGACACACACTCATCATTTCTGATTGCTCCATAATATTTCATGGTGTATATGTGCCACATTTTTCCAATCCAGTCTATTATCAATGGGCATTTGGGTTGATTCCAGGTCTTTGCTATTGTAAACAGTGCTGCAATGAACATTCGTGTACATGTGTCCTTATAGTAGAACAATTTATAGTCTTTTGGATATATACCCAGTAATGGGATTGCTGGGTCAAATGTAATTTCTATTTCTAAGGCCTTGAGGAATCGCCACACTGTCTTCCACAATGGTTGAACTAATTTACACTCCCACCAACAGTGTAAAAGTGTTCCTTTTTCTCCACATCCTCTCCAGCATCTGTTGTCTCCAGATTTTTTAATGATCGCCATTCTAACTGGCGTGAGATGGTATCTCAATGTGGTTTTGATTTGCATCTCTCTGATGACCAGTGACGATGAGCATTTTTTCATATGATTGTTGGCCTCATATATGTCTTCTTTTGTAAAGTATCTGTTCATATCCTTTGCCCACTTTTGAATGGGCTTGTTTGTTTTTTTCCTGTAAATCTGTTTGAGTTCTTTGTAAATTCTGGATATCAGCCCTTTGTCAGATGGGTAGACTGCGAAAATTTTTTCCCATTCTGTTGGTTGCCGATCCACTCTAGTGACTGTTTCTTTTGCCGTGCAGAAGCTGTGGAGTTTGATTAGGTCCCATTTGTCTATTTTGTCTTTTCTTGCCAATGCTTTTGGTGTTTTGTTCATGAAGTCCTTGCCTACTCCTATGTCCTGGATAGTTTTGCCTAGATTTCCTTCTAGGGTTTTTATGGTGCCAGGTCTTATGTTTAAGTCTTGAATCCATCTGGAGTTAATTTTAGTGTACGGTGTCAGGAAGGGGTCCAGTTTCTGCTTTCTGCACATGGCTAGCCAGTTTTCCCAACACCATTTGTTAAACATGGAATCCTTTCCTCATTGCTTGTTTTTGTCAGGTTTATCAAAGATTGTATAGTTGTATGTATGTTGTGTTGCCTCCGGTGCCTCTGTTTTGTTCCATTGGTCTATATCTCTGTTTCGGTACCAGTACCATGCTGTTTTGATTACTGTAGCCTTGTAGTATAGTTTGAAATCTGGTAGTGTGATGCCCCCCGCTGTGTTCTTTTTGCTTAGAATTGACTTGGCTATGCGGGCTCTCTTTTGGTTCCATATGAAGTTCATGGTGGTTTTTTCCAGTTCTGTGAAGAAAGTCAATGGTAGCTTGATGGGGATAGCGTTGATTCTGTAAATTACTTTGGGCAGTATAGCCATTTTCACGATATTAATTCTTCCTAACCATGAACATGGAATGTTTCTCCATCTGTTTGTGTCCTCTCTGATTTCATTGAGCAGTGGTTTGTAGTTCTCCTTGAAGAGGTCTCTTACGTTCCTTGTGAGTTGTATTCCAAGGTATTTTATTCTTTTTGTAGCAATTGCGAATGGCAGTTTGTTCTTGATTTGGCTGTCTTTAAGTCTGTTATTGGTGTAGACGAATGCTTGTGATTTTTGCACATTGATTTTATATCCTGAGACTTTGCTGAAGTTGCTTATCAGTTTCAGGAGTTTTTGGGCTGAGGCAATGGGGTCTTCTAGGTATACTATCATGTCGTCTGCAAATAGAGACAATTTGGCTTCCACCTTTCCTATTTGAATACCCTTTATTTCTTTTTCTTGCCTGATTGCTCTGGCTAGAACTTCCAGTACTATATTGAATAGGAGTGGTGACAGAGGGCATCCTTGTCTAGTGCCAGATTTCAAAGGGAATGCTTCCAGTTTTTGCCCATTCAGTATGATATTGGCTGTTGGTTTGTCATAAATAGCTTTTATTACTTTGAGATACGTTCCATCGATACCGAGTTTATTGAGGGTTTTTAGCATAAAGGGCTGTTGAATTTTGTCAAATGCCTTCTCTGCGTCAATTGAGATAATCATGTGGTTTTTGTTTTTGGTTCTGTTTATGTGGTGAATTACGTTGATAGACTTGCGTATGTTGAACCAGCCTTGCATCCCTGGGATGAATCCTACTTGATCATGATGAATAAGTTTTTTGATTTGCTGTTGCAATCGGCTTGCCAATATTTTATTGAAGATTTTTGCATCTATGTTCATCATGGATATTGGCCTGAAGTTTTCTTTTCTCGTTGGGTCTCTGCCGGGTTTTGGTATCAGAATGATGTTGGTCTCATAAAATGATTTGGGAAGGATTCCCTCTTTTTGGATTGTTTGAAATAGTTTTAGAAGGAATGGTACCAGCTCCTCTTTGTGCGTCTGGTAGAATTCGGCTGTGAACCCGTCTGGACCTGGGCTTTTTTTGTGTGGTAGGCTCTTAATTGCTGCCTCAACTTCAGACCTTGTTATTAGTCTATTCATAGTTTCAGCTTCCTCCTGGTTTAGGCTTGGGAGGACACAGGAGTCCAGGAATTTATCCATTTCTTCCAGGTTTACTAGTTTATGCGCATGGAGTTGTTTGTAATATTTTCTGATGATGGTTTGAATTTCTGTGGAATCTGTGGTGATTTCCCCTTTATCATTTTTTATTGCATCTATTTGGTTGTTCTCTCTTTTCTTTTTAATCAATCTGGCTAGTGGTCTGTCTATTTTGTTGATCTTTTCAAAAAACAAGCTCTTGGATTTATTGATTTTTTGAAGGGTTTTTCGTGTCTCAATCTCCTTCAGCTCAGCTCTGATCTTAGTTATTTCTTGTCTTCTGCTGGGTTTTGAGTTTTTTTTGATCTTGCTCCTCTAGCTCTTTCAATTTTGACGATAGGGTGTCAATTTTGGATCTCTCCATTCTCCTCATATGGGCACTTATTGCTATATACTTTCCTCTAGAGACTGCTTTAAATGTGTCCCAGAGGTTCTGGCACGTGTGTCTTCATTCTCATTGGTTTCGAAGAACTTCTTTATTTCTGCCTTCATTTCATTGTTTACCCAGTCAACATTCAAGAGCCAGTTGTTCAGTTTCCATGAAGCTGTGCGGTTCTGGGTTGGTTTCTGAATTCTGAGTTCTAACTTGATTGCACTATGGTCTGAGACGCTGTTTGTTATGATTTCAGTTGTTTTGCATTTGTTGAGCAGTGCTTTACTTCCAATTATGTGGTCAATTTTAGAGTAGGTGTGATGTGGTGCTGAGAAGAATGTGTATTCTGTGGATTTGGGGTGGAGAGTTCTGTAAATGTCTATCAGGTTTGCTTGCTCCAGGTCTGAGTTCAAGCCCTGGGTATCCTTGTTGATTTTCTGTCTGGTTGATCTGTCTAGTATTGACAGTGGAGTGTTAAAGTCTCCCACTATTATTGTGTGGGAGTCTAAGTCCTTTTGTAAGTCGTTAAGAACTTGTCTTATGTATCTGGGTGCTCCTGCATTGGGTCCATATATGTTTAGGATCGTTAGCTTTTCTTGTTGTATCGATCCTTTTACCATTATGTAATGGCCTTCTTTGTCTCTTTTGATCTTTGTTGCTTTTAAGTCTATTTTATCAGAGATGAGAATTGCAACTCCTGCTTTTTTTTGCTTTCCGTTTGCTTGGTAAATCTTCCTCCATCCCTTTATTTTGAGCCTTTGTGTATCCTTGCATGTGAGATGGGTTTCCTGTATACAGCACACTGATGGGTTTTGGATTTTTATCCAATTTGCCAGTCTGTGTCTTTTGATTGGTGTATTTAGTCCATTTACATTTAGGGTTAATATTGTTATGTGTGAATTTGATACTGCCATTTTGATGCTAAGTGGTTGTTTTGCCTGTTAGTTGTTGTAGATTCTTCATTATGTTGATGCTCTTTAGCATTCAGTGTGATTTTGGAATGGCTGGTACTGGTTGATCCTTTCTATGTGTAGTGCCTCTTTTAGGAGCTCTTGTAAAGCAGGCCTGGTGGTGACAAAAATCTCTGAGTACTTGCTTGTTCGCAAAGGATTTTATTTTTCCTTCACTTCTGAAGCTCAGTTTGGCTGGATATGAAATTCTGGGTTGAAAGTTCTTTTCTTTAAGAATGTTGAATATTGGCCCCCACTCTCTTCTGGCTTGTAGTGTTTCTGCCGAGAGATCTGCTGTGAGTCTGATGGGCTTCCCTTTGTGGGTGACCCGACCTTTCTCTCTGGCTGCCCTTAGTATTCTCTCCTTTATTTCAACCCTGTTGAATCTGACGATTATGTGCCTTGGGGTTGCTCTTCTTGCGGAATATCTTTGTGGTGTTCTCTTTATTTCCTGCAATTGAGTGTTGGCCTGTCTTGCTAGGTGGGGGAAGTTTTCCTGGATGATGTCCTGAAGAGTATTTTCCAGCTTGGATTCATTCTCTTCGTCCCCTTCTGGTACACCTATCAAACGTAAGTTAGGTCTTTTCACATAGTCCCACATTTCTTGGAGACTTCGTTCATTCCTTTTTGCGCTTTTTTCTCTAATCTTGGTTTCTCGTTTTATTTCATTGAGTTGGTCTTCGACTTCAGATATTCTTTCTTCTGCTTGGTCGATTCGGCTATTGAAACTTGTGCATGCTTCGCGAAGTTCTCGTATTGTGTTTTTCAGCTCCTTTAATTCATTCATATTCCTCTCTAAGGTATCCATTCTTGTTATCATTTCCTCGAATCTTTTTTCAAATGTTTTTTCCAGGTTCTTAGTTTCTTTGCATTGATTTAATACATGTTCTTTTAGCTCACAAAAGTTTCTCATTATCCATCTTCTGAAGTCTGATTCCGTCATTTCGTCACAGTCATTCTCCATCCAGCTTTGTTCCCTTGTTGGGGAAGAGTTTTGGTCCTTTCTAGGAGGCGAGGTGTTCTGGTTTCAGGTGTTTTCCTCCTTTTTGCGCTGGTTTCTTCCCATCTTTGTGGATTTGTCCGCTGGTCGTCTGTGTAGTTGCTGACTTTTCGATTGGGTCTCTGAGTGGACACCCAGAATGTTGATGATGAAGTATTTCTGTTGCTTGGTTTTCCTTCTACCAGTCTATCCCCTTCGCTGTACGACTGCTGAGGTCCGCTCCAGACCCTGCTTGTCTGGGGTGCACCTCTAGCTGCTGTGGCACAGCGAGGGATGCCACCAGTTTCTTTTTCTGCTATCTTTGTCCCAGGATGATGCCTGCCTAATGTCAGTCTTTTGGATATAGAGGGGTCAGGGAGCTGCTTGAGGAGACAGTTTGTACTTTATAGGGGCTTAATTGCTGAGCTGTGAGCTCTGTTGTTCATTCAGGGCTGTTAGGCTGCTATGTTTGATTCTGCTGCAACAGAGCTCATTAAAAAAACCCTTTTTTTTTTCTCAAATGCTCTGTGTTGAGGGGTTTGGGCTTTATTTTTGGATGTCCGTTGAGGTCCTGCCCAGCTAGGACGCAGACTAGGCACTGTTTGCCTGCCGAGGCTCTGCGCTGCTGTCCTGAGGCTCGCCCTGGCTCCGCTGTTCTGCTGTGTTCTCCGCCACGCCCTGCGGCAGAGTCTCTCTGTTGTAGCGGGTTGCCTCGGCAACGGCAGGCTGCGTCAGCAGTGGGCGTGTATCTCAGTAGGGACAGGTTGCCTCGGCAATGGCTGGCTGCGTCAGCAATGGGCGTGTATCTCAGTTGGGGTGGGTTGCCTTGGTAATGGTGGACGCCCCTCCCCCACAGAGCGTCTCGGGCCGTCTGCACGGGGCTTGTTTGAAATCGCGGTTTTGTTCGTCCCACTAGGCCACCCCTAACGCTCTGTCCCTGCAATCCCCTGGGCTGGCCTACTGTCCAAGTCTAGCTCAGTCTCAAGTCCAGCCCTCTCACGTCTCCGGTTGCCAGTTCAACAGGGCACCTGGACAAGCGCGCCCTGTGGGGAGCACTGGGCAGGGCTGGCCGCCGCCACCCCGGCTGCCGGCTTCGCCAGGCGGAGGTTCTGCCTGGCGTCCCGCATCTCCTCTTCACTTGGGAATTTCCCCGTTCCGTGGGCAACAAAGATCAGTCTGGAAATGCAGCTCAGACTCACCACTCCGCGGACACAATGAGAGCTCCAATCCTGGGTTGTTCTCACAGCACCATCTTGAGTCCAACCTCAGCTCTCTTATTTTTTAATTCTCCATTTTAAAGTTTAACTTCCTGGTTCTGTGCGCCCCCTTGCCTCTAGTTTTGGTAAACAACTTTCCCACCAGTTCTAATCAGTAGTTAACATCTGTTTCCCCGGTCACCTGCTTTGACCTGAGTCACTCCTGGTCACCTGCTCTGACCATCCTTCTTGCCAAACTACCCACTCACCATTCAGGCTTGTACCCCTGCTCTCTTTAAAATAGGCAGTTGGAATTAGCTTAGACTCTGCAGTCTAACCCTAGCCAATAGGGGAAAGACATAGCAATAGGGGCTACCTACATCAGGAATAAGAACACCTTCCTCTTCCTTGTCCAGGTGTGCACTCGCCATTGCTCCATTTGTGAGATGTACCCTTCTATAGAAGTAAATTGCCTTGCTGAGGAAATTTATATTTGAGTGCTACTTCTTTTGTGGCCTGAAAAAAAAAAAGTCTTTAGTGGAGAGAGAAAGACTAACGGAGCAGGAAGTTGGAGAGAGCGAGACAGAGTCAGAGAGAGAGAAAGGGAGAGATAAAAAACTATAAAAATTCAAGATGGCAGTGGGGGCATGCCTCTTCACAAGAGAGAACCAGAGACCACACCCCCAAGAGGAATGGGTCCCTGTACAGGCCACCAATTGTTATATGTAACTTTTTGATGCCACAAAAGAAGTTGGCCATCCCTTTTACCCTAGCTTTCCATCAACACAATAAAAAAGAAAAAGAAAAATTGAAAAAAAGAAGTGCCTCACATGGGTCCTGTAACCCCCATGTTTATGTAAACACTATTGTAATTACCAAATAAATTTAAAACCTGAGATCAAATAGCTGGAGAATTTAAGTCAATATTTTCATAGGTGACAATTAATAAAAATGTAAATTAAATAAATTTCATCTATTATGATCAGCAGTGGTTTTTTAATTACACCAGGAATGTTGTCAAAGGGATAGCAGAACAACTAAGTCAAGCCATGTTAAGGATGTTTGAAGATTAAAAAAACTATAAAAATTCAAGATGGGGGACTGTTAGATATAGTGAACTCCAAGTATCTCTTTAAAGAATCAGCATGTCAGTATGTTCAGCTCTCTTACTCTTTAATTCTCCATTTTAAAGTATAACTTCCTGGTATTCTGTGTCCCCTTGCTTCTAGTTCTGGTAAACAACTTTCTCACCATTTTTAATCGTAGTTCACATCTGTTTCCCTGGTCATCTGCTTTCACCTGTGTCACCCCTGGTCACCTGCTCTGACCTGTCTCATAACTGTCCTTGCTGCCAAACTACCCACCCCACCACTCCAGCTCATACTTCTGCTCTCTTTAAAATAGTCAATCAGAATTAGTTTAGACTATGTGGTCTAACCCTAGCCAATAGGGGAGTGACACAGCAGTAGGGGCTACCTGCATCAGGAATAAGAACCCCTTCTCCTCCCTTGTCCGGGTGTGCACTCACCATTGCTCCATCTGTGAAATGCACCCTTCTGTAGAAGTAAATTGCCTTGCTGAGGAAACTTAGATTCAAGTGCTACTTCTTTTGCTGCACCGAAAATTTACATATAGCCTTATTTCTATTGCCTTTACACTGTCTGACTTCTCTATCTTTTCTTGTGCCTTGACATCTGTCTTGAGCTCTAGATTTTTCATTATTAATCTCTTGAGAAATGGAGGTTAACAATGATTTAACCTAAGTTTACAAGGCCCAAACAGCAGTCATTCCACACAAACCTGGGTTAAATAAGACCAAAACAGGAACAGTCTCACACCAACCTGATATTTCCCTTAGAGTCCTTGTTATTGTAAATAGTATGGCCAACTACCTTGAGGTAAGCCAGAAGCCCTAGCTCTCTCCTCCAGCTGCCCAATTCAATAAATAACTGTATTCTGTTGATTTTTTTGAATGTTCTTCTGTTTAGTCGGGTATCTCATCCCTCCCCTTACCTAAATTTCTCTTGATGATTTAGTTTAGATTTTCCTTCCTCCTTTGCTTACTGTGAGAGCTTTCTGACAGACTCTCTGACCTTAATGACTCATATTCAGTACCACCTTTCATTACTAGAATGATCTTGAAATAGAGCTCTGATTTTAACAGTTTGCTACTTGAAACTTTAAGTACCCCTTCACTGAAATCAGCCTTCCACTATTACCTCAATTCTTTATTTGTTCTGCAAAACCAAACCATTTGCAGTTCCCCAAGACATGTTACAGCTTCTGTGTAAATTTTTCTTCTTACCCAAACTTTCATCCCATAATGGTAAACATTTATTGAGTTATTTCATTTTAACAGCCACCCAGTGATGATAAATACTATTATCTCCATTTTAAAGATAAGAGAAACTGAGGTATAAATAGATTATGTACCTTGCCTTCAGTCATGTCACTACCACTAAGTGGCAGATTCAGTATCTGTCTGACTTCCAAGTTCTTAACAATAGTATTTTTTTCTCTTTTCACTCCATGTAGGCCTCCGTTTTTACAATTCCTGCAGCACATCAATGCTTGATTCCAAATTCTGATTGTTAATCATGTTCTTGTCCTAAATCTGGAATGACTTAATTTCTGCTTCATTTATCCTACCAGACTCTGCCAAAATTCTGTCTTTTTACAACCTTGGCCCACTACTTTCTTTGAATTTCCCATACAACTTTTGTACCAGGAGAGTTATTTATGTCTGCATCAAATTTACTCTTATGTATGTATTATATTCTTAATTAGATTATATTCTCCAGAAGATCGCAGACTTTAAAACAATATTCCTGGCCAGGTGTGGTGGGTCACACCTGTAATCCCAGCACTTTGGAAGGCTGAGGTGGGCGGATCATGAGGTCAGGAGATCGAGACTATCTTGGCCAATATGGTGAAACCTCGTTTCTACTAAAATACAAAAAATTAGCCAGGTGTGGAGGTGTGTACCTGTAGTCCCAGCTATACAGGAGGCTAAGGCAGGGGAATCACTTGAACCAGGGAGGTGGAGATTGCACTGAGCTGAGATCACACCACTGCACTCCAGCCTGGGCTACAGAGTAAGACTCCATCTCAAAAAAATTACATAAGTATATTACAAAGTGTTATATTTATGGTGGGCAGCCAGTAAATTATTATTCAACAGAAAGTGACTCATGTTCATGTTGCTGAAGAGAGTCAAACTCTGAAATATTTTAGGAGATTTATTCTGAGCCAAATATGAGTGACCATGGGCCCGTGACACAGCCCTCAGGAGATCCTGAGAACATGTGCCCAAGGTGGTCAAGGTTCAGCTTAGTTTTATATATTTTTGGGAGGCATGAGACATCAAATACATTGGTTTGGTTTAGAAAGGCGGGACAACTCAAAGCAGGGGACTTCTGGGTTACAGGTGAATTTAAACATTTTCTGGTTGACAATTGGTTGAGTTTATCTGAAGATCTGGGATCAGTAGCAAAATGTTTAGGTTAAGATAAAGGATTGTGGAGAGTTAAGTTTTATTGTGCAGAGGAATTTCAGCAGACTGCAGAGAGAGCAGGTTGTAAAATATTTCTTACTGGACTTAAAAGGGTGCCTAGCTCTTAGTTGAGTATCTTCTGGATCTGGAAAAGAAGGAAGGAAAACAAAGGGAGAAAAGGGATTCTCTGAAGAATGCAGATTTTTTTCCAAGAGACTTTGCAGGGTCATTTCAAGATATCGCAGAGAAACATGTTTTGGGGTAAAACATTTTGATTTTCATCCTTCTTACGTCAGACTCAGATTTGGAAGTAGGTCCTGATATACAGGGTTAAAAAAACCCATCTGATGAGAATTTGTGGTTTGTAGGGCATGACTCCCCAGATCTCTCAGATAGGAATTTGGGCAAGATAAAAAGGAAATCAGAGCTTAGTCCTCATTCATATGTTGTATGAAATTGTTTATCATAAGGACTTTAGAGTCAGAGATCATTGGGAGTTAGTCCAACTCTTTAACTTTAATGATGAATAGTCTGAGGCTTGCAATTAAAGTATTTAATAATAAACCAATAAACAACTAAGACAGGAACTGTTTCCTGATTTTCAAAGATGACTCAGAATGTGATAAAATATGAAATTATATTGAAATGTTATCTTTACCTAACCAGTAGTTTGCAACATTAAAGTTTACATGAAACTGTTCATGTTTTTATAAAATTGAAAGTGGATTAAGCATGGTTCTAGAATTAACAGATGTGTATGTGCACACACACACACACACATCCACATCTCACAAAACTATTCTGACTTCCCCCCTTTTTTTTTTGTTATTTATAGATTCTACAGGCAGGATCAAAGTCAGGGTTATCTTGTTTGCTTTTTATTTATTTATTTTGTATTGCATTTTAGGTTTTGGGGTACATGTGAAGAACATGCAAGATTGTTGCATAGGTACAGTCTTGTTTGCTTTTTAAAGGAAAAAAAGATTGGGTAACTGTGCTTTGTTAACTTTGCATCAGTAATTATGAAATATTTTTACTTAGTACTTTCACATCTGATGTTCATCTTACTGACTAGACTTAAATTAACCATGACCTACCTTAGGTTTCTCATGTATTTCCCACATATTCCCCCTGCCAATTCTGTTATACTGTTACAAAACCCTCTGGAGTATTTTCCAAAAAAACCATTTTCTAACATTACAAAAGAGCAAGGATAAAAGAACCCCAAATTGATGTTTTGGAAAGGAATCTATTTTGAAAGTAACTTCTGGTTCAGAGGATGAATTTTAAAATGTGGCACATTTCTAGTGTGCCTAGGAAGATCCAATCAAGTTTGTTAAGTACACAGGGAAATTTCAGTCATTTCTATGTAAGAATAATCGCCAACTTACAGAAAAGGAGCAAGGACATAACGAATGAGGAACCCTGGGATTGAAAATATTTGGAGGGAGTACAAGTATTAGGTGTTTTGGATTTTTACACTCAATAATCCATTCTTTTGTGCAGTATACATTTCAGTTATTTAACTGATATATATTGAGCATTTTCTGTGTGCCAATTACTATTCTAGATGTCAGGGATACATGAGTAAACAACTGAGTTTAGAGCAGATTCTTATGATCCAACTTAAGTTCTTAAAAGAATCATCGCTGCCGGGCACAGTGGCTCATGCCTGTAATCCCAGCACTTTAGGAGGCCGAGGTGGGTGGATCACCTCAGGTCAGAAGTTCGAGACCAGCCTGGCCAACGTGGTGAAACCCCATCTCTACTAAAAATACAAAAAATTAGCCTGGCATGGTGGCAGGCGCCTGTAATCCCAGCTACTTGGGAGGCTGAGGCAGGGGAATCACTTGAACCTAGGAAGTGGAGGTTGCAATGAGCTGAGATCCCACCATTGCACTCCAGCCTGGGCAACAGGAGGGAAACTCTCTCTCAGAAAAAAAAAAAAAAAAAAAAAAAAGGAATCATTGCTGTGTGGAAGATAGTGGAAGAGTGGAAACAGGGAAATTTGTTAAAAAGGCTTTTGACATAATCTGAGCAACAGATGATCATGGCTTGGCCCATAGTAATAGTAGTGTTGGAGATAAGAAGAAGTGGTCCAATTCAGATTATACTGTGAAGGTGCTGCCAATAGAAATTTTTAATAAATTGGTTATAGAGTATGATAGAAAATAGTCAAAGTTTAGGGCTTGAAATAAGGAAAATTATAGAGGAGGAAGTTTGGGAATAGAAGTGGAAAGTAGAATTCAGTTTTGTGCGTAAGTTTGAGATGCTTGTCACATATTGTCAGCATGTGAATACAATTTTTTTAAAAAAATTCTTTTTTTTCATACAATCTATAGAAGTGGGAGTAGTTGTTCAATTCTAGATGAAATCACAAAAGGGATGAATGTATAAAAAAGGTGAGAAACTGAAATTTTAGAGGTTAAGAGGATAAGGATCCAGGAAGGACTACAAGGGAGCAGTTGCTAAAATAGGAGAACCACTAAAAAAGTACTATGGAAGCCACTTTAAAGCCATGCTTCAAAGTACCATAGTCTTTCTTACATGTGTGGGTTTACCTCCAAATTAAAAAGTTAAAGTATGTGGTGAGGGACCGATCAACTATGTTAAATCCTGCTAATAAATAAATGGAGAAGTTGGAGATTGAGAAGGTGAAAATTGAGTTTGACAGTTTATTTAGCAAGCTGGAAGTTATTGGTAATTCTAAACAAGAGCAGTAAAAGTCTGCTCAAAATGAGATCAAAAAAGATTAGGAGGAGAGGAAGGAGAGACAAGTAGAGGAAGGAGAGACAAATATAAAAAAGTCTATAGGATGGTAACTGAAATCAAAGGAGGGTTTCTTTGTTTTTATTAAATTTGGGCATGTGTTAGTACATGGAATGATCTAGTAAAGGGGGAAACTGTACTGAATAACATGCATATACGAATCTATGCCTACATTAAGATTGATTTAATGTGAATCCATGGCTCCTTTTGAACAGGGTCATAAGCTTCCTAGATCTGTCACCCAGTATATTTAATTCATTTATTGGTTAGTGAATACCCCCTTTAGCAGTGGTAGGGCATTGTTAAGAAATTAACATAATCTCTGCACTTGAGAAATTTACAGTCTAGAGTAGGCAAAGTGGAGAAAACATAAGAGAGCACATACAACTAACAAATTGAGATTATGGACAGTCTACTTAAAAAAAAAAAACCATGCCCTACCTATTGGCACGTGGTAATTTTGCCCAAAGTTTTGGTTACGTGCATAATTTAGAGGGGGGTAGAAAACCAGGTCCTTTCGGTCCCAATACTGGGAAGACAGGAATTGGGGTGTTTATAAACTTTGGCGAGGAAGAGAATTTTAACTAGGACTGGTAACTTATGGGCTTGTGAAGAAGAAAACCCCAAGGATTACAAGGAATAGTTTTAATATTACTAGGTTTTATCCTTTGCTGAACCTGGGTTTCTTATTTGGAATGGCAATCAAATAATTTGTAAGAGTTTGTAGAAAGGTGGAAAGATGATTGTAATACAGGGGAGATATTTGCATTTGTACACACTTGAGGGTATGCACAAGAAATAAAGACACTTGTAATGGGGATTACTTAAGCAAAATGGATGACAGCAACAGCCTTTCAGTACAATAAATAATTGCTGTTCTTCCCAACCCCAGTCATGGAGTGTAGTGCCCTGCTGGATTTGGCACAGCAAGACTTTTGAGTTCAGATTCGCCATCCCATTTCTTGTCTCCCAACGTTTCCTCAGCCTCAGAAGCGAGTAAGCCTCTTCCACAATTTGGGGACAATGGGGAAGAGCTTCTTGCGTGGGGAGTTCTGCAGCGGCCGAAGGTACAAGAAGATAAAAATTGGTATCTTGACACAGCTTTAGAGCATTTTCTCGACACAAGGAATACTAATGCGCTGCAGCAATTTCTTCGGTGGAAAAAATTGATTGTATCCGGAGTAATTCTTTTTGTTCTGTATTTTATGAGGCTTCACAGCTGTATTTCGGCCAACTCAGTCTTTGCTCAGTTTCTAGCGGCTTAAAGGCCCACAGAGGTTAGCTCTGATCTGAGTAAAACCTAGGACCAGGTGGGAAGTGTCTGATACCCGGAAGCATTAAGCAGAAAGGTGTTCTGGCACTGAAAGGTTTTACGCCTTCTCGCACAAAACAGACACTAATTTTCTTTGATAGCCTGGGTTTCACACTGACTTCATCTAAGCTTATTACACTCGCCTCACAAATCGTTTGCCTTTTCCCCAGTCTTAGCTCCGGGGAGCATCCCACCGAATCTCAAAAAAGGTCTGGAGAGACACGGGACAGAGACGGCGAGTTGGCTAGAGCGTCTAGACCGTACTGTCACTCTAGTTTTTCTTTTGCTCTCGATGGTTAGAAGTGCAGCCTCTCTTCCGCCCGGAGAGATTTAGGTTCCTGAATGCTTACGCAAGACTTGGAGGTAGTTCCGGTTCCGGCTGTGGCGATTTTCATTCCTGGTGTTCAGTTGTCGCGGTTGGTGGTCAGTAACCGAGCCAAGATGCTGCGGAATCTGCTGGTGAGCAGCTTCTCAACTTGCATTCGTGATGGGGGCGAGGGAGTGGTGAGGAGGTTAAGGCACCACGGCAGAAAACGCTCACCTGGGAGGGATGCAAAAGGCGGCTAATGAAGTCACCTTGGATTCGTGTCCTTTTTCCCTGACCTTACTTTCCCTTCTATCTGTTCTTCTCGTCCCAGGCCGTTGATGGGTAGATGTAAACAGTGGAGAGACTGGGGAAATGACCAGAGACTCATGGGTTAGACCCGTCTTGGGTTCTTAGTCACCTCCCGTGACGCTGTGGGCCATTGATGAGGTTAGCTCTGATCTGAGTAAAACCTAGGACCAGGTGGGGAGTGTTTGATACCCGGAAGCATTAAGCAGAAAGGTGTTCTGGCACTGAAACGTTTTAAGTTTCAATAGTGTTGAGCTTCGCGAACTTCAGAAGGCAGTTTAAAAAACCAAGCCATTCAATTTTGGATGGAACTTTAGGAGTTCCATCCTAAAGTTCAACATGGTTGAAGTGCAGCGTTACTTCCGTCAGGTGATTTTGCATTGCCCTTCACCCCTCCACGGACTTTGAGCATGTGAAATATTTCCCCAAATTTGGAAAAAGAAAAGGAAAATGCAACAATGATTATTTTATCTTTTAAATTGTTTAATGAAGTTTTGCTTCATTAAAATTCTCAGTGTAATTTATTTTAGAAAATTGAGAGCACATTTGTTTCATTATTTAATTGAACTGGATGTGTAATGCAAGCCTTTTTTTTTTTTTTTTGAGATGGAGTCTAGCTCTGTCTCCCAGGCTGGAGTGCAGTGGCACGATCTTGACTCACTGCAACCTCTGCCTCCACTTCCCGGGTTCAAGCGATTCTACTGCCTCAGCCTCTCAAGTAGCTGGGATTACAGGCGCCCGCCACCGCACTCGGCTAATATTTGTATTTTCAGTAGAGATGGGGTTTCGCCATGTTGACCAGGCTGGTCTGGAACTCCTGACCTCAGGTGATCTGCCCGCCTCAGCGTCCCAAATTGCTGGGATTACAGGCGTGAGCCACGGTGCCCGGCCAAGTAGTAGATTTTAAATAATATGGATAATATTATGAAGATAATATGAAAATATTTGAGCTTAGTGTACTTTGGTTAACCACTGTTTTTGTAATATGTGTATGTCAATACGTTTTGATCAAGGATTATGAAGTGCTACTGGTTCTGTTGAGGTAAATATCATGGTTTTATTTTTTGGTTAGAATCTGTGTGAATTGCTTCTTGAATATGGTATTTGGAGACTGCAGAATGTAATTGGAAGAGTAGAGGATGGATGACAAATTGAAAAACCTGGCTGCTCTTCCATGACTTTGCTTCTGACAAATCAGATATGCCTAAAGTCTCAATTTACCTTTTCTATAATATGAAGGACTGAAGATAGTTAGATTTGAAGGTTTCTTTAGGTTCTAAATCTGTTGAATAATATTTTCATTTTAGGCTCTTCGTCAGATTGGGCAGAGGACCATAAGCACTACTTCCCGCATGCATTTTAAAAATAGAGTTGCAGAGAAACAAAAGCTCTTCCAGGTACTGGAGTATTTTATAGGAGATTGTTACTTGTAATAATTAAATTACCAAAAGGTAGAGTTAGGGTAAACAAGTATGTATATAAATTAGATCATACGACAATATAAACATTAAAAAATAGTCAAGGAAGGACATGTACCATACTGTTAATAGTGGTTGTCTCTTGGGGAAAGACTTGGTGGAGGAGAACAATTTACCTTTATAAGTAGTTCGATTATGAGTGATTTTTGTTTTATTATGGTTTCTAGCTTTTCCCATATAAAGCTTCAAGTGATTAAAAAAAGTTGTATCATATATACATAAAAATAAAATACTTTATTGGACAGATAATACTAAATAGCTACTGTATGCTGGACTAGATGCCAGGGATATTATTTAGGGTTATTAACCAGAATCCCTTCCCCACTTTTTTAAGGGAAAAAAAGTTTCCTGTGATTAAATCTAATGTGTGGCAATTATTGATTCTTTTATATTTAAGTTATGTTAAAGTTGTTGAGATAAATGTGTATATTTTGTAGCTTTAATGTTTGTATATTCCTTGGAAAGATCATCATTAATGGATTTCAAATTAACATTGAAAGAAGACGGCTGACTTTTAAGAATTTGTATTTTAAAAGTAGTAGGAGTAGAGAAAGAATCAAAATTGCAGGTCTTTTAAATTTTAATATTTAAAATATTTTAATTCTAGGGTTTAGGGAGCTATATCATGTTATGTGACTGTTCTTCTGAAACTTAGTTGGAAATGAGTGAGACATCTATTCTTGTCTTATTATTTTTATTTTTATTTTTTTATCTAGGAGGAAGATGGAATTCCAGTGTATCTAAAGGGTGGGATAGTTGATGTCATCCTGTATAGAGCCACTATGATTCTTACAGTTGGTGGTAAGGCTTTTGGAATGTTTGAAGGTTTATAGAAAAGTAATAGTAATGATAACTAATAGCTGTATTGCTTTTGCTATGCCAGTATTTTAATGCAGGCAGTCTGTTTCCAGAATTTGATATAATTTAAGGATTCAAGAGGATGATTGATACATGCTGCATAAGAGCATTTTGATGCCTTTTTATTTTTGAGACGGAGTTTCGCTCTTGTTCCAGGCTGGAGTGCAATGATGCGATCTCAGCTCACCACAACCTTCACCTCCCAGGTTCAAGTGATTCTTCTGCCTCAGCCTCCTGAATAGCTGGGATTACAGGCATGCACCACCATGCCTGGCTAATTTTGTAGTTTTAGTAGAGACAGAGTTTCTCCATGTTGGTCAGGCTGGTCTCAAACTCCCGACCTCAGGTGATCCTTCCACCTCGGCCTCCCAAAGTGCTGGGATTATAGGCGTGAGCCGCTGTGCCCGGCCTTGATGTCTTAATAAAACAATAACACCAATAAGATTTGATGATTATCTTGTGATAGAGGTGGCTTTCTGAGTACCACTGGTGGCCTTGAAGGCTGTATTTCAGTCAAAAATATCCATTATATCCCACATCTTCAATCAAGGACTTTAAAACATTTTGACTGATGCAAAATAAAAGCACACTTTACATCTAAACTCTGTACAGACATATTTATAACTAAAATGAAATTTGTATGGAACAATACTTTTACTGGAAGAGAAAGAGAAGGGAAGCTATATTTGACTGATTATTTTGTGCCCATCACATTTATAGGAATGCCACATACTAGGATTTCTGTACATCTTGCATGAAGTCTATAATATGTCCTAATTTTAAAGATGAGGGTATTATATTAATTACCTGTTTAGGAAATACGCTGCTGTCACCACAGCAATCACACCAAATTGATCCAAATCAATCAATTTGGATACTTCTGTGGCCAAATGTTTTAGGGTTTTTCCCCACACACCAAGCAGTGGATACCAGCTAGGTGTCCTCCAATTCAGTTTCCACACCATCTACTGGGAGATAGCATCAGATTCCGCAGGTTGAGGGCAAGAAGATTGTCCCCTCCTTCCCACCAGTTGCAAGTTTGGATCTTTGGAACTTCTGACTCACTGGCTGTAAGTTGGGGTTCCCACAATCCCCTCATTGGGAAAACACATTTGCTTGCCAGTTAAGGTAGTATAGGCTGGGCGAGGTGGCTCACACCTATAAGTAATCCTAGTACTTTGTGAGGTTGAGGCTGGCAGATCACCTGAGGTCAGGAGTTCAAGACTAGCCTGGCCAACATGGTGAAACCCTGTCTCTACTAAAAACACAAAAATGAGCCGGGCGTGGTGGCACACATTTGTAATCCCAGCTACTCCTGCAGCTGAGGCAGGAAGATTGCTTGAACTGGTAGATGGAGGTTACCATGAGCTGAGATCGGGCTGAGACCAAGGCACCCCAGCATGGGTGACAGAGGGAAACTCTGTCTCAAAAAAAAAAAAAAAAAAAAAAAAAAAGATCTAAATTCCTTTTGACCAATGTGACCATTTCTTAGCCATTCTGGTAAATAGTTTTTAAAATGAAATTCCAGTTGTCAGCTATTTTTTACATTAAATTTGATTAAAATTATCACTGTTCCTTTTTTCACATTCACTGCTTACATATTTTGAATTCTTTTTTTCTTTGGCATTTGAGTCATCCTTAGCATTTCTCAGGCAGTCTTGGTTAATATGGAAATAACCTTTGTACATGTTCTTAATCTTATTTTTAAAACGTTTTGCATATTATGTTGACATACATTATTGTGCCACACTTTCTATATTAAAAGTAGATTAAATATATTTTACATTTATTTATTTAAAATTTTACCAGCACCTATCAAAATACTTTTTGGTGTTCCAATTAAGGTAGTCTTAATGCAAACTTACGACTTTTGAACTGGAATGTTAAATTTATACACTTATATCTCAGAATTTCTGGTTAAGTCCTTTTTGTTTTTATTTTTAGGAGCAGCATATGCCATATATCACCTGGCTGTGGCTTCATTTCCCAAGAAGCAGGATTGATTTCAGTCATCACAGCAATCATTTGGTTCAGTTTCATTCCGCTCTTTATGGACCAGTAATCTGATAAATAACTGAGCTGTTCTTTGGGGATCAGTATTTATTGACTTGTACTAACTGCCGTCAATAAAGCGGTCTTTACCATGCTTTGTCTAATTTTATCACTTTTATGCCAATAATTTCAACTTTTGGTCAGTCCTGTAAATCTTAGATAAGGATCAAAGAAATGACTCTTTTGCCACTAAACTTGTATCAAGCATCATTATTATGATAATACTTCAGTTAAATTTTACTTTTACCAGCTCAGAATTACAGTCTCAACTTTAGTTTAACTTGACACTTGAATGCATATTGTTTTCTCCCCCTACCCATTCCAGTATATCTTGGAATATGCTAGAACCCTGGGATAGTGGAAGCAGGTCATCTTTGGCTCTTGGGGTCTACATTTCTTTTTTTTTTTTCAGCTATGTGAGAGTATGCTTAAATACTGGATATATCTCACAGCTTGGAATTAGGCTTTAATTGACTTTGTAAATTTTTTTTTTTTTTTGAGACAGAGTCTCACTCTGTCACCAGGCTGGAGTGCAGTGGTGTGATCTCGGCTCACTGCAACCTCCACCTCCCGGGTTCAGGTAATTCTCCTACCTTAGCCTCCTGAGTAGCTGGGACTACAGGCACATACCACCACGTCCAGCTAATTTTTGTGTTTTTACTATAGATGGGGTTTTACCATGTTGGCCAGGATGGCCTCTATCTCTTGACCTCGTGATCCACCCACCTTGGCCTTCCAAAGCATTCAGATTACAGGCGTGAGCCACTGAGCCCAGCCTGTAAAATATTTCAGTATTTGTTTTTTCCACACTTAAGTTCGGGTAGGTTTCTCTTATCAGGAACTGACCAAGGCAGATTAGTTCTGGGTTCCCCAGCTATTGTACTATCCAATGGACTCACAACTCATCATTTACTCTAAACACTAGTTAGGTGCTTAATAAATGGTAGCTATTACTGGCTTATAATAGGAATGTTTCAAAAAGGTCTACTTAGGGAACACGATGCAAGTAGCTGCAGAGAATGTAAGAATCACAAAAACAAGAATTATGATGCTGATCTGGGCAGTTTGCTTCAGGGTTCGCAGAACCCTTCCTGCTTTGAGAGAACTACGCATGAAGCTGGAAATTGCATAGGCTTCAAGTTTGGGACTCTCTTTTCCTGGGTCCTGGTGTGCATTCATGTGGAGAGTAGATCTTGTGAACCACCTCAGGATTTACTTCTATTTATACTGAGAATGATGATTTGTCAAGAGATACTGAGTGCTACTGTGTACCATTTACAGTTTTAGGCACCTGGGAATCATTGGTGAACAAAAGCAGATTCCTCCCCTCATGGAGTTTATGTTGTAGAAAGGGGAGGTAGGAAAGATAGCATAAAGATAAGTTGTACAATAGGTTAAAAGAAGTTTTATGGAAAAAGACCGAAGGGGAGAGCTGGCATGGCTATGGGTGGTTGGTTGCAGTATTAAAGTTGTCAGGGTAGATTTTGACAGGGAGGTCAGATTATTTCGAGACATCTGAAAGTAAACTGGTCAGATACAGTCATCCCTCTGTGTTAGAAATTGGTTCTGGGACCTCCCACAGATACCAAAATCTATGAATGCCCAAGCCTTTTATATAAAATGGTGTAGTATCTGCATATAACCTATGTACATCCTTCTGTATACTTTAAATCATCTCTAGGTTTGTTATAATACCTAATCTGAATACACTATTGTTTTGGGGATAAGGAGCAATAAGAAAGTCTGAACATGTTCAGAACAGATGCAGCCATTTATTTTTTGCCAACTATTTTCAAGCTGTTGGTTGAATCCACAGATTCCTTAGGAACCCACAGATATGGAGATCCAAGTGTATATGGGCAAAAGGTACTAGGAAAAGGAAACAGCCTAGAGCAAATGTGCTAAGGTACCTGGCATGTTCAAAGGACAGAAAGGCAAGAGAAGATACAGTTCAATGTGTGACAGAAAGTAAGTTAGTAGGGGGTAAGCCACATCAAGTAGGGCCTTGTAGGTTATTTTAAGGACTTGGGCTTTTGAGTGACATGGGGAGCCATCATAGGATTTATCAAAGAAGAGTGTCTTAAATGTTTTAAAGAGGATTAGCCTGGCTGTTGTGTTAAGATAGACCATAGCGGGACAATGGTAGAAACAGGCAGATCCCTTAAGATTCTTACTGTAGCAACCTAGATAATAAGTGGTGATGAAGGCTAAGAGCAGCTGTTAGCCATGAAAGTGATGGAAAGTGTTCAGATTATGAACAGAGGAGGATCATTATCATTCATTTAAACCTTACCCTTCCTCGTCCATCCATCCCACAATTTCTTATTGAGTATGAGAGTCTACTTTGTATGAGGCACTGTTGTAGGCTCAGAGAATACAGCTGTGAAATAGATGAGCAAGCTTCATGGGGCTTACATTCTAGTCGGTGGAGACAGACAACAAATAATTCATAAGCCTGATACTGTGGGAACTGCAGATCAACAGGGTGATCTATTAGGAAGAATAGTGCAGTGGAAGCGAGAAAAGGGCTGCGTAAAATGACATTTGAACTGAGACCAGAATAAAAGAAGGAGCCAGCTAAGACTGAGAAGACAAGCATTCCAAGGAATGGGAAAGGGAAATTGCTTTGCATCGATGAATTACAGAAAGGACAAGTGTTGTGGAACAGAGAAAGCTGGAGAAGGCAGCAATGGTTCTCTCTTCCACAGTGACTAACAAAACAAATGGTCATACCACTACACACAGGGTCTAGATAGATTTTTGGTCTGGTTTCATAATATGCAACACAATCTGATAATCATATTGATTTAGCAAGAATCCCAAATATAAACTAATGTGGACAATCTATCTCAGGCAGTTATTGTTACTATTATTAGTAAGAACTAGAAGCTGAGAATGTATGGAGATCAAATACATAACAATTACATTTGAACTAGATCTCAGACCTAGATATGTCTTATTCTGGAGCCCGTTATTTATCTGCTATGTATCATGTTACTTCCTAAATGCAGAAAACAAAAAAGTACTTAGGAAAATTTTACTGATTGTTCTCCCACAAACTTTATTCTTTTGAATATTGTTATATTCGTGGTTATGTTTGATGACTTAGCGTCATAAAATTGGCAATTTTTTATTTGCTCTTCTCAGATTCCTGTGAGTCTGGCTGTGTATCTACTCCAGTGGCCTATTTCTATTGAAATTATCGTTTTACAGCTGCTGTTTGCTATCTGCAAAAAAAGAAAAAAGAAAAAAAAAGGCAGCTTCTAAAAGTCAAGGATATTTTGAAAGACTCATCTAATTAATTAGGAAAACCAATCAAAACCCAAGGCCTTTTCTAAATTTTTACCCCAGTATACTATAAAGGAAGGAAAAAATGATTAAACGTTCACAATTACATTGTTTGGAAACTAGAAAACTGCCTACTGAAATGGTAATTGTAGGCCAGGCACAGTGGCACCTGCCTGTAATCCCAGCTACTTGGAAGCTGAGAAGGGAAGATGGCTTGAGCCCAGGGGTTTGGAATCCAGCCTGGGCAAAATAATGAGACTCTTTCTCTCTCTCTCTCTCTCAAAAACATAAAAGAAACAAACGGTAATTTTAAAGCACACATGAAGTCAGTTAAAGGAAAGGAAATTCATAACATCAGATATTGCAGACTTAGTGGCAGGATATGAGCATGTATGTAACTTTGGATTTGAGCATTGATTTCTTATTATTTATGTTCCATTAGTATAATATAAGATGGGCTGTCTCTTGAATTCTGATATTATGGAGATCTTTATTGACTTCTTGGAGGAGGTCATCATCTTCCCTCTGGCGAACTGCTAAACATATTCTCTAGCATTATTCTGGTGGCTAAAAACTGGTATCCTTGTTTGGCCTTGTTTTTTTCTCTTTCCAGGCCACTTTACACCAGTTAATTCAGCTAACTAGAACAGCCGATGGCCATTGAGATTTGAATGCTCTTCCTACAGTGCCTTTTCCTAAAAATAGGATCTGCTTTGGGGAAATCAGTATGGAGTGAACCATCTTGCCTGTTTTGGTCACAAAAATGTATCCTGACAGTTGATGATTTCCCCTTAATTCTATCCTAATGGTCATTAAAATGATTTCAAAAACAGTTTTCTTTCCATGTTAGTTGGAACATACAACAAAGGAATGGACCAGGAAGTCCCAGTCAAGGATGAGGAGCCTGGCGTCTCTTTTTTGTTCACCTCTGTCCGTATTTATATAAAAAAAACTGAACAAAAAGCAACAGACAGAATCCCTTTATACAATTGAAAGAAAAAGCATACAAAACAAAGCAAAAGGATACATTTCTTGAGAAGTAATTTTGAACATCGGTTTATTTCTCAAGTCTTGAAAGAGTCCCTATGTTTATTTCCCAAAGCTGTAGCAGCCTAGCTTAAATGATAAATTTTTGATAATTGGTTTCCAAATCAAGCCTTTTAGTTGGTAGAAAATTCTTTTTTGTTTTAGATGATTATTAAGTAGGCTGAGAAAGAAAAAGAAGTGGAGTTACATAGAACACTTACTAAAATATACCATGCATATATTATTATTTTAAAAACTTTCTGATTATAAAACTCATTCATATATATAGTAGGTACGAAAGAGAGAAGAATACTTCTGATAGTGTTCTGCTCTCTGTCCTATGTATAAACACGTGGAGCACAGGAGTGTTTTTAGGACTCTCCCTCTCTTGTCGTGGCTCATCCTTTGAAATTCCCTTGTTGAGCATGGCAGAAATGTGTCCTCTGGTGACATGCTTCCCAGCTTCACCACCCATATTAGATGGTTTGGGCTGCTATAACAATACACTACAGACCATATGGCTTCAACAATAGACGTTTAGTTTCTCACAGTTCTGGAGCTTTACTAGTCCTAGATCAAGGTGCCAACTCATTTGGTTCCTAGTGAGGGCTCTCTTTCTGGCTTGCAGATAGAGGGGCCTTCTCACATGGCCTTTCCTCGTGATGTGTGGAGAGTGAACGATCTGTGGGGTATTTTCCTCTTTTCGTAAGGACACCAGTACTATCAGATTGGGCCTCCACTCTTATGACCTCATTTAACCTTTATAACCTCCCTATAGGTTCTATCTCCAAATATGGTGGTACTGGGAGTCAGGGATTCAATATATGAATTTCAGTGGGACACAGGTGATAGAAAATAAGGGCTGTTTTTGATTCCAATTTCAAAACTTTCAAGGAAGGGCTATGACTGGCCTGGGATCTACCAAATGAAGGGTAACACTGTTGGCACAGTTTGTTTTAGGGCTCATTCCTTGCCAATCGATGGCTTCTATTTTAGGAATTAGTGCTCCCAAGATTTTCTTACCGATTAAACCTCCTTTCATTTTTTATTTATTTTTAATTTTCTTGAGACAGAGTCTTGCTCTGTTGTCCAGGCTGGAGTGCAGTGGTGTGATCTTGGCTCATAGCAACCTCTGCCTTCCAAGTTCAAGTAATTCTCTTGCCTCAGCCTCCCAAGTAGCTGAGATTACAGGAACGTGCTGCCACACCCAGCTAATTTTTGTATTTTTAGTAGAGATGGCAGTTTCACCATGTTGGCCAGGCTGGACTCAAACTTCTGACCTCAAGCAATCCACCTCCCTCGGCCTCCCAAAGTGCCAAAATTACAGGCATGTGCCACTGTGCCCACTCTATTTTTTGATTTTTTAAAATAGGGCACTATTTGGGATAGGAAAAAATATGATTGTAGAAATTCAGAAAATTTAGGCAGTACTGTGTAAGATGGACCAGAGTGGAGATAAAATGGCTAATGAGGAGGCTATTATAATAAACTAAGCAAGATTTCAGACTATTGAGCAAAATGAGTTGTCAGTTTCGCTGAAAGTAAGGGTGGCAGGAGATGCTAGTATGTTAACAGTAACCTAATGTCTTCTAAGTTATGTTTTGTGTGAGAAGCAGAATAACTGTCACAAAGAAAGCAAAATAAATAGAAAGTTAATAGGAAAATGGGTAAATTTGTGAAGAGGGAAAGTTACATTATTCTTAGATTTCTACCTTCTATAATCAGAGGAAAACAGGAAAGATGGCAGTGGGGATGATCTAGGGACTACAGTTATAATTTTGCAGTTGCAGCATTTTCCTTACAAAGGAACATGACCTGCAAGACACTTGAATACGAGAATGATAGCACTCAGCAAGCACTGCTCAGGAGACGTGAGGTGGTTAATGCTGTGTTATGCTGGAGCCACGCCAGCTTGGGAGTCAGTTGAGGTTACATCTACATTAGTTCCCAAATAGCAATTATTCTGAGCCCCCACCTGTCCATACAGGAACGTGGCTACCTTTCAAGTTAATTTTTGTGAGTCATTGACGTATCACATGCCAGGAACATGATTTTCCATATCCCTGCCCACCCCTTCTTGTCAACTGCTTTACTAATGCCAGGAGAAGAAGTCAACCCATCCAGGTGCTGCTCTGCCCAAAGCTCTGTCTTCACACATTCCCAAACCTACTCTTCCTTGTGTCCTGGGGCAGAACTGGTTTGTATGGAGGAATGTGTACTTTTCCTTCATGTATTCATTCAACAAATACTGAAAAGTCTACTCTGAACCTGGCAAGCTTCTAGGCCTGGAATGTACACCCATGAATAAGACAGAAAAAGTCCCTTCTCTTAGGGAGTTACATACTGAGCCATGCTTCTTCAGTGAGGCCCTGAAGCAGAAATTCTGCAGGCTAGAGAGTACAGCCAGTTCTCCATATCTGCAGGTTCAGCATCTAGGGATTCAAAGAATCCCTGTTTAAAAATGCAGTATTTAAGGAATGAGGAACCCAAGGATATGAGGGCCTGCTTTTCGTCGCCATGTGTTCCACAGGGCCAACTGCGGGACTTGAGCATCTGCAGATTTTGGTATCCCTGAGGGTCCTGAAACCAATCCCCTGCAGATATAGAAAGAAAGACAACTCTTGCAAAATTTCAGGTAAAGATGACTGTTTCAGCTTTGGGCTTTTATTATCACCTCTCCAATAAAACTTTCATGTGCCACAGAAAGAAGAAAGCATTTTTAGGCACATAGTGCCTCAACCCATACTTAGAGAACAATCCACATTTTTCTTTTGTTGATGGAACAAAAGTATTCAAAGATGTAATTGCCTGTTGCACTGACAACCTTCCACAGGATTCTAGCTTTTATCTGAGCTTTTATCTGGGAACAGGGAAATTGGCTTTTTCATGAAAGTAATGGAAGGTCTATTTTTTCTTTTGATATCTTGTTTTTCAGGGGTTACTGCTTTTTCCCAGTGCATCTTATGGTAAAAGGCTGGGCCATTGTAACACGATAATTTTATGGTAGGACACTTTTTATGGCTGAGGACAACAGTTCTCTCTAAGAGGAAGAAGGACTTCATTTGAAATAGCTCAACTCGAAACTACTGTTCACAAATCAATTCAGATTTGATATTGATTTGATTTAATAAAATTTCCCACCCCCCACTTTCTGTTACCCGCTGGGAGTTGGGCTGTATTGTAAAGGAGACATGGTGCCACTAGGGGGAAGTATTGGATAGGGAGGAAAAGAAAACTTCACATTCCTTCTGTTACCGTGGAATTACATAATATTTCAGTAAATCTTAATTTCAAATATCAAGATCTTGCCAGTCAGAAGTCATTTGCTTCTCTGAACTCCAATAACACTGCGTATACATACCAGTAGTTGGAGGCATGCTTTGCATTCATTATTTCGCCCATTCATCCTTGAAGTAAAAAGGAATGTCTTAGAATTCCTTAGTCTCTACTACATAATATCTGTTGAAGAAATGAATTGTATATGAGTATCCTCTGCATACATGCTGAGTTCTTAATATTTGAAAATATTTTTATGAAAATGCAATTTTCAATATTTTTAAAATTTTTAATTGACAAAACTACATCTATATATGGTGTACATGTTTGATATACATATATATGTGTGTGTGTATGTATACATATATATATATACAATATGCTCTGAGTATTTTTCAAGTATACAACATACTCTTATTAACTATAGTCACTATGATGTACAATAGATATCTTGAGTTATTACTGCCTAACTGAAATTTTGTGTCCTTTGACCAACATCGACCTGCTCTCCCAAACCCCAGCTTTTGTTAATCACCATTTTACTCTCTGTTCCTATGAGTTTGACTTTTTAACACTCCACATAAAAGTGAGATCATGTGGTATTTTTCTTTCTGTGCCTGTCTTACTTCACTTAATATAATATCACTCATGTTGTCGCAAATGACAGAATTTCCTTATTTTCAAAGGCTGACTAGTATTCCATTATGTGTACATACTTCATTTTCTTCGTTCATTCATCTGTTGATGGACACTTAGGCTGATTCCATATCTTGGCAATTGTGAATAATGCTGCAATGCACATGAAAGTGTAGATATCTCTTTGGCTGACTGACTTTATTTCCTCTGGATATATACCCAATAGTGGGATTGCTGGATCATATGGTACTTCTATTTTTAGTTTTTTGAGGAATCTTCCTATTGTTTTCCATAAAATGGCTGTACTAATTTACATTCCGATTAACAATGTATAGGGGTTTTCTTTTCCCCATATTCTCACATACACTAGTTATTTTTCATTTTGTTGATAATAGTCATTCTAGCTGATATGAGATGATATCTCACTGTGGTCTTAATTCACATTTCCCTAAGGATTAGTGATTTGAACTTTTTTTTTTGAGACAGGCTCTCACTCTGTTGCCCAGGCTGGAGTGCAGTGGTGTGATGTTGGCTCACTGCAAACTTTGCCTCCTGGCTCAAGCCATCCTTCCATCTCAGCTTCCCGAGTAGCTGGGAATATAGGCACATGCCATCATGCCTGACTAATTTTGGTATATTTTGTAGAGATAGAGTTTCATCATGTTGTCCAGGCTGGTCTTCAACTCCTGGGTTGAAGTGATCCACCTGCCTTGGCCTCCCCAAAATGCTGAGATTACAGGTGTGAGCTACTGTGCCTGGCCAAGCCTTCTTTTGAGAAATGTTTATTCAGGTCCTTTGCCCATTTTTTTTTTAGTGTTACATAACTTTATTAGAAAGTTTGACAAGTTAATCAGATAAACAAACTGATAGCATTCATGGTACATAAACAGAACATATACATTATTTTCAAATACCAGAGAAAGGTATTTAAAAGGACAAGTTTTTGGATGAAAAGTTATATTAGCTTCATGAAAGCAGAAATCCAATATGTCATATTTTAAAAACACTGTGAAATATCGATGAAAGTGAAATCAACAAGTAATATTTAACCACATACAAATTTTATTTAAGATCATTATGGCCGGGTGCGATGGCTCACGCCTGTAATCCCAGCAGTTTGGGAGGCTGAGGCAGGTGGATCACGAGGTCCAGAGATCAAGACCATCCTGGTCAACATGGTGAAACCCTGTCTCTACTAAAAATACAAAAAATTAGCTGGGCATGGTGGTGCGTGCCTGTAATCCCAGCTACTCGGGAGGCTGAGGCAGGAGAATTGCCTGAACCCAGGAGGTGGAGGTTGCCATGAGCTGAGATCACGCCATTGCACTCCAGCCTGGGTGACAACAGCGAAACTCTGTCTCAAAAAAAAAAAAAACAAACATTATAAATATTGGATGAATTAACAAGTTCAAACTAAGTATATTTTACAAAATCAAGGAAGTACTTAAGGGGAAGTCTTGTGACTGGAAGCAAAGGACTTGAATTCATCTAACTACTTCCATGAATACTAATAAGTTTAAGATGTTACAGAAAAACAAATTCTGGCCTTGTCTACCGCTATTCACCAAAGTAGAAGTTAATATTTCAGAAATGTGTTCAAAACATAAATATGCTTTCCAGTATTAATAGAATGATTACATTCTGAAAATAATTATACCATATATTGTATTGGAGGAGGTGGTAGTGTCTGAAATTAAGAAAAAATTCCAGGATTTCTCATAGATGCTATTGTATGATAGAAATTAGGTAAAATATTTTACTAATGTGTCCTTGGCCCATTTTTAAATTGAGTTATTTTTCTTCAATTGAGTTGTTTGAATTCTTTATTATATTTTGGATATTAACATGTCAGATGTATGGCTTCCAGATATATTCTCCCATTTCCTGGGTTGTCTCTTCACTCTATTGATTGTTTGTTTCCATTGCTGGGCAGATGCTTCTTAGTGTGATGTAATCCCATTTGTCTGGTTTTGTTTTTGTTGCCTGTGCTTTTGGAGTCATATTAAAAAAAAATCTTTGCCAAGACCAATGTCATGGAAATTTCCCCTCTCTTTTCTTCTAGTAGTTTTATAGTTTCACGTCTGAATATTTAAGTTTTTGATTCATTTTGAGTTGATTTTTTAATGTGGTATAAGATGAGGGTTTAATTTTATTCTTGTGCAGATGGATATCCAGTGTTCTCTTATCCATAGTGTGTGTTCATGGCATCTTTGTTGAAGATCAACTTATTGAAAATGTGTGGATTTACTTCTGGGCTCTCTATTCTGTTCTGTTGGTCTACATGGCTGTTTTTATGCTAGAACCATGCTGTTTTGATTACATTAGCTTTGTAGGAGATTTTAAAATCAGGTAGTGTTGATGCCTCCAGCTTTGTTCTTTTTGCTCAAGATTGCTTTGGTTATTCACGATCTTTTGTGGTTCCATATGAATTTTAGGATTATTTTTCTATCTGTGTGGAAAATGTCATTGGAATTCTGATAGGAATTACACTGAATTTATAGATCGCTTTGGGTAGTAAAAACATGTTTACAATACTAATTCTTCTAACCCATGAACATGAGCTATCTTTCCATTTCTTTGTGTCTTCTTCAACTTCTTTCATCAATGTTTTATAGTCTTCAGTGTACAGATTTTTCACCTGCTTGGTTTACTCTGAATTATTTTATTACTATTATTTTTAGCTATTCTAACTGGGTTTGTTTGACTGATTTCTTTTTTGCATAGTTCATTGTGAGTGTATAGAAATGTGATTGATTTTTGTATGTTGATTTAGTTTCCTGCAACTTCCCTGAATTTGTTTACTAGTTCCACTGTCTTTTTTGTGTGTGAAATCTTTAGGGTTTTTGTGTGGTCAGGCATGGTGGCTCATGCCTGTGATCCCAGCACTGTAGGAGGCTGAGGCAGGTGGATCACCTGAGGTCAGGAGTTTGAGACCAGCCTGGCCAACATGGCAAAACCCCAGCTCTACTAAAAATACAAAAGTTAGGCAGATGTAGTGGTGGGTGTTTATAATCCCAGCTACCTGGGCAGCTGAAGCATGAGAATTGCTTGAACCTGGCAGGCGGAGGTTGCAGTGAGTCAAGATTGTGCCACTTCACTCCAACCTGGATGAAAGAGCAAAACTCTGTCTCAAAAAAAAAAAAAAAAGGAAAAAAATTTTAACTTTTCACCATTAAGTATTTTAGCTATGGGGTTTCCAAAACAAATATTTATAACATCAAGATTAAAAATAGAAATCCTTAAAGCTAGTAAGACAGACTTCTGAAGTTTAGAGGAAAACTCTAAACTTAGTCTCAGAATTAGACAGAAACTCAATTTTGTGATGACAAAATGTAGAATAAGTATAGCTTTCACTTATATTTTGTAGCTAGCATGTATAAATTCTCAGGTCTATTGTATTGAAACAAAGTAGCTATAAATTTTCTGCTTTGCATTCTTAGCAGTACAACTTCCTGTTTCTCTCAACATTCCTGCTTAAAACAAAACAAACCAAATGAACAAACAAAATAATGTTAACATAACTTAAGGCTGAATCACAGATACTCAGGGTTTGAATGATTTGTTTACACATAGTGCATTATATGTCTTTGATTAAACTACATTGATTTCCTTCTAACATGTGTACTTTTCATCTTCTTTCTAAATGGTTAAGCCATCCCTAATAATTTTTTTTTAATTTTTCTCTGTGAAATTGTCTTGAGTAATACTCATATCTCCAGGCTCTCACTCCAATCTTTCATTCAAGAAAATATCAGTCTGCTTGATTGATATTAAGCAGAGAAACATTGAGTAATAAATGAGATAAGATTGCAGACACTCACTGGGTTTTGTTTTGAGACAGGTTCTTGTTCTGTCACCCAGGCTGGAGTGTAGTGGCACAGTCATGGCTTGCTGTAGCCCCAACCTCCTAGGCTCAAGTGATCCTTCTACTTCAGCCTCCCAAGTAGCTGGAACTATTATTTATATTTAATTAATATATATATTTAAATAATTTTTAAATTTATTTTATGTAGAGATGGGGTCTTTCTATGTTGCCCAGGCTGGTCATTGTTTTTACTAGATAGACAAAGCAGCATAAAACCAATCCTTCACCTTCAGAGGGGCAGGAGCATAGGTGGGCTCAGAATGGCATACCAAGGAAAAATTTCTCCCACATTGGCCTTCCTGCTTTTTGCTTTTCTGCTCATGTCCATTCAAGGGATGGACAAACCTGTAGCCAGGAGGTCTTGGCCTTGTTGGTGTAGGACAACCTTCCACATTGCTGTTTGGATATTTTTGGGCTTTACTTCTCCTTTGGAAACCAACAGGTCTGAAAGAAAATAAGACCTATAACTTTACTAGTTGGAAACACTGATTTTGAAAGTCTTTGTCTTAGTAGGGTTGATTCTGGCTTTATTGAAATGACTAGGGATTAACTAGAAATCCTGATCTCTGCCTTCAAACAGTCCATCATTTTAGATCTGTGAACTGAATGTGAACATTATCCACAGGGAGAACACCGAGAGGTGAGGGACTAGAGGTCCAGGTGGCCATGGAAAGCAGGTCCAGTGGAGTCACAACTGAATTAAGGGTGGTCCAATGAAATAGTCGACAGCAGGGGCAATCACTAAGGAGTATGTGGTGGTATTAAAATGTCCACTAATTCTTTGAAACTTCTCTTATCAAGAGGTGGAGTTGATGTTCCATTCTCTTGAACCTGAGTAGTCTTGTAGCTGTCTTGGATTAAGTGTAGCAAAGGTGATGCTGTGTGACTTCCAAGGCTAGGTTAGACAAAGGCAGGCAGCTCTGACAGTTTTTCATGGGACACCTGCTAAGGCAGCTTCAGTCACCATGTGAAAAGTCCATCTACCCTGAAGTCAGCATGAGGAAAGTCCTCTTAGAGAGAAAATATCCAACGACCCTCAGCACTTCTAGCCTGAAGCTATTGGACTCTTTCCAGCCTGGGTGTGGTGTCAGACATGTGAGGGAAGAAGCCCTCAAGATGACCCCAGCCGCAGCCACTGCCTGATTGCAACTGGGTAGAGACCCCACATGGGAACTGCCTAGCAGAGTCCATTCAGGCAAGATCAATGAGAAAAATAAATGATTAACTGCCTTAAGCTATGTTTGGGACCAACATTTTATGGAGCAACAGATCACCGGAACAAGGCATGGAGACACTGCAGAATACACTGGAAAGGCGATGCTGATAATCTCAGGTTCTGTCATGAAAATTCTGGTGAAATGTAAATTGAGTGCATTCCAGCTGAAGTGCATGGTGCCTTTGTAAGGAAATTAGTTAAAAAGCACTTCTCCATAGCATGTGTCAAGCTTGTCTGTCTATGTGTGTGAAAAACAATAAAATAGATTTCTCTTGACCAGAAATGGCCTAGGAGAGAACAGGGCTATGAAATATAAGGGGTGGTCTTTGGGAAATTTTCGTCCTTGATATTAAAAAAAAAAAAAAAAAAGATTTGAGAGGATAAAGACTTCCTTTCCAGCCCCTGGGTACACTTGTGTGAGAGCAGGATACCTGATTTGTACCTTTTAACCATAAGGTGATAGAAACCAATGCCTGGCATGACAGAGGGGAGAAATGGGAAATCACTAGATCCAGCTTCATTGTCCTTCAGCATTAACCAACTTGCATCTGCTGCCACTGGGTTTCTTGTTATCTAATAAATGTCCTTATCGTTTAAATCCCTGTTAGTAAAATCTCCTATTATTTGTAGCCCAAACTACAATGGATACCCTTGATGCAATGTTGTTTCCAAGGAACGAGTGATTTTTAAAAAATTAATTCTCTGAATTTTAAATTATTCAGTGCATTTTCCATGAGTTTGTCTGGTTCACAAAAGAAAACTCAAGAGAGAACTAGCAATTAAAAGCAGGTTACTAATTTACTGGGTGTTTTGTTTGTTTTGGCCTCTCAGGACACTGACTCTACTTTAGCAAGGAGATCTTAATTAGTAAATGAATTGGCTTTTGTTTCTTCTGAGGCTGCAAATATTCTTGTGCAGAAAATGATGCAGAGTCCAAAAGTGAAGTATGAAATGCCACGGTGGACAGTTATGTCTGATAGCTTTTGTAATCAAGAGGTGTCAGAGGTTGAAACAAGGTCCTCCCTTGCCTAATTTTAATATTCTATGTGACCAGCTGTTAGGGGGTGAATTCTGTCCCTCCAACATTCATATGCGGAAAATCCTAACCCCCAGTACCTCAGGATTTGACTATTTGGAGATAGGACCTAAAAGAAGCAATTATGTTAAAATGGAATTAATAGGTCATTAGACCCTAATCCAATATGACTGGTGTTTTATTACCAGAAGAAAATTAGAACACAGAGAAAGACACCAGACACGTGCACTCTCAGAGGAATGGCCACCTGAGGGTGACTGAGAAAGAACCATCTGCAAGCCAAGGAGAGAGGCCCCAGAAGAAACCAAACCTATGACACTTTGCCCTTGGACTTCAAGTCTCCAGAATTATGAGAAAGTAAGTCTTTGTTGTTTCTGGCAGTTTTGTTAGGCAGCGCTTGAAAACTAACACAGGAGGTATATGACATTTTAAGTTACATCCCACACGGGATGAGAAAACTGTAACTTGAGACATTTCTAGATAAGTTAAGATGCCAAGTTATATCCAGTGCCACTTTTTGTTTTTTGGAGTATACCTTTTAAAATATTTATTCAGCATACGATGCTGGTGAATAATTAATTTCATTCCATCAGCATTACATGCTGAACAAACGTTTGAAGATCATAGTGGCATTACATTATTGTCCTGCCAAACTTGCCCACAGTTCTCAATGTAATGTTGGAAAGAATAAGGGTCTTGGAAAAGTAGAGACTGTGTTGAGAGAAGGTTTTTTTCGTGGAAGGAGATCTTGGAGCCCTTCTTGTGTGATAAAGGGATCTGTGTGAAGGAGAGGGAACACAATTTGAGAGTCATTGGTTTTTGAATGTTCATAACTGTGAGACAAAGATGTTGGAAACATTGCTAATGCTTGAACCTTCTTAGTGGTTAAGGGAACACTCGAAAGATTTCAGTTTTGCTTAGAGTCCCCTAAACAGTAATTGGTTTTCTAAACAATGTGATTCACAATCTGTTGGATTAACTATTTTTTTTTTTTTGAGATGGAGTCTTGGTCTGTTGCCCAGGCTGGAGTGCAGTGGCACACTCTTGGCTCACCACAACCTCTGCCTCCTGGGTTCAAGTGATTCGCCTACCTCAGCCTCTCAAGTAGCTGGGACTACAGGTGCGTACCACCATACCTGGCTAATTTTTTTATTTTTAGTAGAGATGGGTTTCACTGTGTTGGCCAGGCTGGGCTCAAACTCCTGACTTCGTGGATCAACTATTTTTAAGGTTGTTTGGAGGCAAATGTGTTCCCTTTGTGTAATAATAATTCATGACATGATTAGTCTTTTGGCCTAATTCTAAATTCATTTCTCAAAACAGTTTGTCCCTAAGTGAACTGTAATGCTGTTTTTTATTTAATTTCCTAAAAAAAGAAAATCCACTGGGCTGTTTTCTATTTAATTTCCTCAAAGAAAATCCATTGGAAATGTCCCTGCTAGTGTTTATTTATTATTACATTTCAGTTAATGGAAATATGTAGTTATTCATCTTTTATTAGGGATCATTTTGATACTATGGAAATTACCCAGGATACTGTCTAATAAAATAAAAATAATAGATCAACAATCTTATCTAAGTTTTCTCAGGTCTGCCTTACAATATTAGCCATCAGGAAATATCTATCAAAAGAGAACACTAGTATCTACAACGAAATGGCATTTCTTAAACTGTAGTTCACACTAAAACATATAGAGAAAGCAGATTATTTTTAGTGTTTTCTTGCTCAGGTTTCAGTGACATTCTTGGAAATAAGATTGATGTTATAAAAGAAAGCCAATTGCCTTTGACATAATGATAATGCGAACTTGGGAAAAGTAGTCAATGGCTGCTGTTGAAAACTGGAAAAGGCAAGTGTAATTTTGTTTTGTTACCAAGAATACAGGCAATTTGTTAGAAAACTTGCCCAATTATAATGAATTGATTAAATATTTGAAAATAAGCATTTAAACATAGAAGTTCCTCTTTGGAAAGTTTGGGGACCACTGTTTATATGAACACCAATTTTTATCTTGGCAAATGAGAAAAAATTTACATAAAATGTTGCAGTGTTTAGAGACAGAACTAACGAAGCAAATTAACAAGCTATTTGCCACAGAAACTTTAAGGCCTAAAAAGATAGAATTTAGTGGAATAAAAAATATTTTTAAAAGAAAACAAAAACTCATGAAAATATTTTCTTATTTTTAATCGTTTTATGAAATGCTATTTGCTTTCATAAATCACTATTCTATAAAATTCACTTTTTTCCCCCACTAGGTTATTTATTATTATAAATAAATGTGTGAGGGAGGTGGAGGATGGGGGGAGAAGATTAAATTATATCACTTGCAGATAAAAGATTCAATACAAATAGATCATGACCTTAACAGCTCATTTTTATCTAACATTTAGTATCAGGCACTGTCCTTAGTGCTTTGTAATCTGTGTGGCTCCAGAGTTGTATTGAATAATACAAGAGTTAGGGGCAGGGGCACAGACTTGTAATCCCAGCAATTTGGGAGGCCCAGGTGGGAGGATTGCGTGAGGCCAGGAGTTCAGGACCAGCCATGGTAACATAGTGAGACATTGCCTTTAAAAAAGTTAAATAAAATTAACTAGGTATGGTGGCTTATGCCTGTAGTCCCAGCTACTCTTCAGGAGGCTGCAGTTGGCTATGAGCCTGCCACTGCACTCCAGCCTGGGCAACAGAGTCAGAACCTGTCTCTAAAAAAACAAAAATTAATTAAAAAAAAAAAAAAAAGCAAAAGCTTCAAATCAGGGGAAATTTTGACAATTAAATTCTAGGTTCACGTTTTACTAGCAAATGCATTATCTCCATGACCCCAGTATTCTGAGAAATAAGAGACATCTTATCTTTAACTCGGGGACTCTTGGTTATCCTACATACCCATTCTTTCCTTTTCTAACAGCTGGACACAGGATGGCTTGGAATAAAGGCTACATTTCCCATTCTCCCTTGCAGCTAGGTATAACCATGTAACTAAGTTCTGGTCAATAGAATAGAAGCGGGAGTGTTGTGGGATAACTTAAAAGAATTTTCCTTCTCAGACTCTGTATATGCTTTCGCTAGATAATCAGATTCTACTGTTTTTGTTGCCTCTTTGGGAATGGATTTTTGTACCAGGAAGTAACATATCCTGCTCAGTGATTCTGTATGTGCTGGGATGATACATACAACATGGCAGACAACCAAGTTTTCATGTGCTGTTTTTTTTTAAACATTGAAAACAATGCAAAGAAGACACTTTGAATTAAGCCATGTAATCAACAACTTGAAGTAAACAGGACATGAAGTAGCAAAGTAGTAGATATTAGAAATGGAACAGATTAGTGAAGTCTGTGTTCATCCTTGAGTCATTGAAGAATAGGTCATCATGCTAAAACAAGAAATGCTTACTCTTAATCTGTAATGGTCCTGTTCATTTATAAACTTGGTTTCCTGGATTCTTAAGCTCCTCAGCCACTTCTGTGGAAAGAGAAGCTCACATTTTAATATGTCTCACTGCCATAGAATGTAATTTCTGACATGTTGTGTATATTTTCTCATTTAAATTCATTACATTATTCATTCTGGCAATTTTCAAAACTAGAGCTGATCCATGAATTCTGTCTCTATCTCTGTTGTAATTTTTATTTCCTTAGCTAAGGATGTCTTTCTCTTATCTGGATGACTGACTTCTACAGAACCATGGCTCAGTGGAAGCACCTTCATTTTGGGAGTCTGTCAGTTTCAGAAATCTGACTTAGATACCCCACTGTGTGCCATAGCCTGCTGTGTATAGCTCTACATGCGCTTATTACTCAAGATTGTAGCTTTGTTTGCTCCTCTCTCTTCTCCCCTGGATTATAAACTTCTTAAAGTCATAAATTATGTCTCTCATTTCTGTATTCCTGGGTTCCAAAAAAGTGTCTGTTTTACAGCAAATATGCAATAAATTCCTCTTTTTCTTTTTTAAACATATTTTATCTCAGAACTGAGATTAAAAATTCCCAAACATTTTTTTCTTAATATACTTTTAAAGTTACAGTTTGAGGGACGATTCATATACAATAAAATCAGCCCTTTCAAATTGTACAACTCAAAGTCTTGGCAAATGTGTATGGTTCTGTAACTACACCACATTTATCCTATGGAACATTTTCATCATGCCAACAGTTGCATTTGCTCCTTTGCAGTCAATGTCCTACCCCATCTGAGCCCCTAAAACTCACTGCTCTGATTTCTGTCTCTATAGTTTTGCCAGTACTATGCCGTCATAAATGAAATCATATGTAGCATGCATTCTTTCATGTCTGACTTTTTCACATGGCATAATGTGTTTGAAATCCATCCATGTTGCACGTATCAGTAGTTTATTCCTTTTCATATTCCTGTTCATATCTGGGTGGTATCCATCGTTTTCATTGTCTAAATGTATTCATACATTGGTGGACATTATAGTTGCTTTTAGTTTGTGGCTATTATGGATAATGCTGCTATAAACATTACATACAGGTCTTTATTATTTATTTATTTATTTAGAGACAGGATCTTGCTCTGTCCCCCAGGCTGGAGTGCAGTGGCATGACCATAGCTCACTGCAGACTCTAACTCCTGGGCTCAAGTGAGCCTCCCACTTCAGCCTCCTGAATAGCTAGGATCACAGGAGCATAATATTACTATGTCCATCTAATCCTTTCTTTTTTTTTTGACAGGGTTTTGCTACATTGCCCAGGAGTTTCTAACTCCTGGCCTCAAGTGATTTTCCTGCCTTGGCTTCCCAAAGTGCTGGGATTATAGGTGTGAGCTGCCATACATGGCTCCATATATAGGTCTTTATATATGCCTGTATTTTCATTTCTCTGGGTAAATATATAAGATTGGAATTTCTGGGTTATGTAGTATGTGTTTAACTTTATAGTAAGATGCTAAACTTTTCCAGAGCGATTGTACTAATTTACAAATCTATACACAGTATCTGTGGTTTCCAGTTCATGAGTGTTTTAAAAATGAATATAAATATAATCATACTTAATTTTTGGTTTTATATTTGTTAGATATAATTATTTTTTAAACATATAAAAATAAATGGATAGATGTGCTGAGGCCTAGCTTTTTCTGGCTAAAGGAGTAGAAAATGTTGAATAGGATTTATTCCTTTCCAAACAACTCCTCTGCTTTTCAGTTAGTGATACTTCAAATTCCTTCATGACAGTGTCTTTCTTTTTTCAGGAAAAGATTTCTTAAAATACTTGTTAGAATTCAAAGTCCCCACAAAGCTGCTCTGGTAGGATTACTTCATCAGAGTTTATCAGGACCATTTTTCAAAGGCCTTGGTAAGAGTCGTGTGAAAAGAGCCATTCAGAATATGGGGAGTCTGTGTCCAGGGGCAGCACTGGAGAGGCAGCAGGCTCCCCCACTGGGAGCCAAAGATGGGAAGAGCAGAATGACACAGTGAGGGAGGAATACAGCAAATGACAAATACCAGTCCAGGAAGACACCAGAACCAGACGCCCACCTTGCTCTTCTGCCAGCTGTGGCAGTAGATTTGGGCTTGAGAGCTAGCTGTGCCACTTTCTAGTTATGTAGCTTTAAGCAAATCCCGTAACCTCCACTTGAAACGTTAGATTTAAAAAATCCAGAATGCTTAGGAAATAACATTAGTTCCATCTGCATTAAAGGACTGTTGTGGGCATTGCCTTAAGAATTACTTAAGTGAAATAGATATTATTTCATGAGTGTCTTCTATTTGGTCAATTAAGACAAAGCTTTCCCTCCCTTTGATTCTCTTCTGTTTAACTCCCTTCTGACTGTATATATCTAACACATCAATGGCCTTCCTCTCTCTGATTCTAATCTCCTTTTCTGCCCTCTGAAACCATCATATACACTTTGGAGTAGGTAATCCATGGCACCGTCATAAATTCCTTTCTATGGCCTTTCATCTCAGACCCAGAGAACAAAACTGTGAAGCTTTAAATGTGACTAAGATGTGACCTTCAGTTTCAGATTCTGTGATATGTCAAAGAATACTGTCATTTCAATGAACTTGAAGTGCTAGAAGGAGCCTTCTAAATTTTTGAGATGATATGGGAGTCCTTCTGTGATTTATTCATTGTCTACAAGGTAAGCACAAGTATCTTTTTGTGAGAGCAGTTTAATCATAGTCATTTATAAGATGGCTGCATTTTCCTGGAAGCCTACATTCCCTTTCTATTTATAGCTGTATTTGTTTTGCCTTCTTTGCTTTCCAGCATAATGCTTGTTTATAAAAAAGATACCATGTAATCTATTCAATACCCTGTTTGATAGGAAAGATGAAATGAAGTTTGCTATGAATTTTTTAATGGAGTAAATGACTCACTAGGGAAAACACACATCTATGCAGTGATGTCATCAAAGACAATTCCATCACCCCATTGTCCTCTGGGACCTGCTCTTTTCATAGGCCATCCAGCTCACAGGATGGTTTTTCTTTTAAGTAAAGTTAATCTCCAAATTATGCTAAGTGTGAGGACCAGGAGTTAAAGAATTTCTGAAGCTAATAGTACAAAGGAGATTCCCCTATGTGCAACTGGTTCTTCAGACTGAGTGGAATGAGTCTAAATTCCAATTAAAGTCTTATTAAATCTGATGTCAGTCAGCAGGAGTATTCAGCACCTGAATAGGGCATGGGTTGGCTTGCTTTTTAGCCACCAATTGCCCAGTACAGCAGTCCACAAAAGGTGACAATCACTATTTGCTGAAGAAAGGGATCCATGAAAAAAAAGTCCCAATCAATCAAACTGGTAGTATAAATACAACACATCTACTTTCTTAAAGGGAGCATGTTCCTGCTATGTGTTGAATGTTTGTGTACCCCACCTCCCAAATTCATATGTTGAATTTTCCAATGTGAAGATATTTCGAGATGGGTCTTTGGGAGATAATTAGGTTATGAGGGTGGAGCCGTCATGAATGGGAATAGTGCATTTGAGAGATTGATGGCTGTTGTGCACTACAATCATGGCTTTGAACAGCCACCATACTTCAGCCAGGGCAACATAACAAGATTCCATCTCTAACAAATAAAAAGATGAAAAAATTAAAGTAAAAAATATGGCTGGGCACGGTGGCTCAAGCCTGTAATCCCAGCACTTTGGGAGGCTGAGGCGGGTGGATCACGAGGTCAAGAGATTGAGACCATCCTGGTCAACGTGGTGAAACCCTGTCTGTACTAAAAATACAAAAAATTAGCTTGGCTTGGTGGTGTGTGCCTGTAATCCCAGCTACTCAGGAGGCTGAGGCAGGAGAATTGCCTGAACCCAGGAGGTGGAGGTTGTGATGAGCCGAGATCGCACCATTGCACTCCAGCCTGGGTAACAAGAGCGAAACTCTGTCTCAAAAAAAAAAAAAAAAAAAAAGACTTCCCCACTACCGAAGGAAGATGGCGCTGTTAGGAGCAGCTCAGGATTGCAGCTACCAGTGAAAGCGCAGACAGTGAGTGGACGCCATATTTCCAGACGGATCTTTATTGCCCACAGACCAGGAGATTCCCAGGTGGAGGAGCCCCATGGGTCGCCAGAGTGGCTGTTTTGGCTGGCATGGCTGTTTTGGCTGGAGCCGCAGTACAGCGGCTCTCCATACAAAATACACTGGTCTGGTTGCCCTGTGTAAACTGGCAATTTGAGATCCGGGAAGGCAGATTAGCCCATTCATCTGATTAAATGGGACTCAAACATAAAGCAGGCGAGGAGATTCCTGGACAGCCATGTTGTTTCAGCTGCCACAGTGGGTCTCCGCATGGGAAATCACACAGATCCCAGCACCCTTTCAGCAGGTGACTGGAACACCTGGGAGAGAGTCAACCATTCAACTTAAAAATAAAAAAGGGGCTCTGAAGCAGGGAGCCAGGTGATCAGGCTTGGCAGGTCCCACGCCCACAAAAACAAACAGCAATTGGAAGCGCTCAGGGTTGAGAGTTTCACGGCAAGCACAGCTAAAACCGGGATGACCCAGCTCTGTGGGGGAGGGGCATCCACCATTACCGAGGCACTCCACCCCTATGGAGGTAGTCTGCCATTGCTGATGCAGCCTGCTGTTGCCGAGGCAACCCGCCTTAACAGAGAGAGTCCGCCGTTACAGAGGCGGGCCAACATTGCTATGGTAGTTCTAACCACACCCATATAAACAGGACTGCAGGGGAATACAAACGGCAGCAGGGCGGAGCCAGCAACAGAGCAGAACCCACAGCAGAGGCTCAGCAAAACCTCTACAGGCAGTGACTAGGCTGCCCCCTTGCTGGGCAGGACAGCCCTGAAAAAAAAAAAGGCAGTAATGCAATGGATACCATAAATAAAGCTCTAACCCCCCGGGACAGAGCACCTGGGGGAAAAAAAAGGGGGTTTATGAGTTCTGCTGCAGCAGACTTAAACGTACCTGCCTAGCAGCTCTGAATGAACAATGGAGCTCACAGCTCAGCACTTGAGCTCCTATAAAGAAGAGACTGTCTCCTCAAGCAGCTCCCTGACCCCTGTATATCCAAAGAGTCACCTCACAAAGGACTGATCAGACTGACATTTAGCGGGCATCATTCTGGGACAAAGATAGCAGAAAAAGAAACTGGTAGCAACCCTTCCTGTTCTGCAGCTGCTGCAGGTGATCCCCAGGCAAGCGGGCCTGGAGTGGACCTCAGCAGTCCTATAGCAGAGGGGCCAGATTGTTAGAAGGAAAACTAAGAAACAGAAATAACTTCATCATCAACAATCTAGACATCCACTCAGCGACCCAATCTGAAAATCAGCAACTACACAGACGACAGGTGGATAAACACACAAAGATGGGAAGAAAACAGTGCAAAAAGAAGGAAAACACCCGAAACCAGAACACCTCTCCTCCTACAAGGGATCACAACTCCTCACCAGCAAGGGAACAAAGCTGGACAGAGAATGAGTGTGATGAAATGACAGAATCAGACTTTAGAAGGTGGGTAATGAGAAACTTCAGTGAGCTAAAAGAACATGTTCTAAGTCAATGCAAAGAAACTAAGAACCTTGAAAAAAGATTCGATGAAATGATAACAAGAATGGACAACTTAGAGAGGAATATGAGTGAACTGATGGAGCTGAAAAATAACACGAGAACTTTGCGAAGCATGCACAAGTTTCAACAGCCGAATTGACCAAGCAGAAGAAAGGATATCAGAGGTCGAAGATCAACTCAATGCAATAAAACAAGAAGGCAAGATTAGAGAAAAAAGCGCAAAAAGGAATGAACAAAGTATCCAAGAAATGTGGGATTATGTGAAGAGACCTAATCTACTTTTGATAGGTGTACCTGAATGTGACGAAGAGAATGAATCCAAGCTGGAAAACACTCTTCAGGATATTATCTAGGAAAACATCCCCAACAGAGCAAGGCAGGCCAATATTCAAATCCAGGAAATACAGCGAACACTACAAAGATATTCCTCAAAAAGAAAAACCCCAAGGCACATAATCGTCAGATTCACCAGGATTGAAATGAAGGAGAAAATGCTACGGGCACCAGAGAGAAAGGTCGGGTCACCCACAAAGGGAAGCCCATCAGACTCACAGCAGATATCTCAGCAGAAACCCCACAGGCCAGAAGAGTGGGGGCCAATATTCAACATCCTTAAAGAAAAGAACTTTCAACCCAGAATTTCATATCCAGCCAAACTGAGCTTCATAAGTGAAGGAAAAATAAATCCTTCATGAACAAGCAAGTACTCAGAGATTTTGTCACCACCAGGCCTGCTTTACAAGAGCTCCTGAAAGAGGCACTACACACAGAAAGGAACAACCAGTACCAGCCACTCCAAAAAAATACCAAATGCTAAAGAGCATTAACAAAATGAAGAATCTGCATCAACTGATGGGCAAAACAGCCAGCTAGCATCAAAATGGCAGTATCAAATTCACACTAACAATATTAACCCTAAATGTAAATGGGCTAAATGCACTAGTCAGAAGACACAGACTGGCAAATTGGATAAAAAGCCAAAACCCATCGGTGTGCTATATCTAGGAAACCCATCTCACATGCAAGGATATACAAAGGCTCAAAATAAAGGGATGGAGGAAGATTTACCAAGCAAATGGAGAGCAAAAAAAAAGCAGGAGTTGCAATTCTTGTGTCTGATAAAATAGACTTTAAAGCAACAAAGATCAAAAGAGACAAAGAAGAACATTACATAGTGGTAAAAATATTAATACAACAAGAAGAGGTAACGATCCTAAATATATATGGACCCAATACAGGAGCACCCAGATATATAAGGCAAGTTTTTAATGACTTACAAAGAGACTTAGACTCCCACACAATAATAGTGGGAGACTTTAGCACTCCGCTGTCAATATTAGACAGATCAACCAGACAGAAAATCAACAAGGATATCCAGGGCTTGAACTCAGACCTGGAACAAGCAAACCTGATAGACATTTACAGAACTCTCCACCCCAAATCCACAGGATATACATTCTTCTCAGCACCACATCACACCTACTCGAAAATTGACCACATAATTGGAAGTAAATCACTCCTCAGCAAATGGAAAATAACGGAAATCATAACAAAGAGTCTCTCAGACCATAGTGCAATCAAGTTAGAACTCAGAATTCAGAAACTAACTCAGAAGTGCACAGCTTCATGGAAACTGAAAAACTGGCTCTTGAATGTTGACTGGATAAATAATGAAATGAAGGCAGAAATAAAGAAGTTCTTCGAAACCAATGAGAATGAAGACACAACATACCAGAATCTCTGGGACACATTTAAAGCAGTCTCTAGAGGAAAATATATAGCAATAAGTGCCCACATGAGAAAAATGGAGAGATGCAAAATTGACACCCTATTGTCAACATTGAAAGAGCTAGAGGAGCAAGATCAAAAAAGCTCAAAACCTAGCAGAAGACAAGAAATAACTAAGATTAGAGGAGAATGGAAGGAGATAGAGACACGAAAAACCCTTCAAAAAATCAGTAAATTCAAGAGCTGGTTTTTTGAAAAGATCAACAAAATAGACAGACCACTAGCCAGACTGATAAAAAAGAAAAGAGAGAACAACCAAATAGATGCAATAAAAAACAATAAAGGGGAAATCACCACAGATTCCACAGAAATTCAAACCATCATCAGAGAATATTACAAAAAACTGTATGCATATAAACTAGTAAACCTGGAAGAAATGGATAAATTCCTGGATACTTGTGTCTTCTCATGCCTAAACCAGGAAGAAGTCGAAACTATGAATAGACTAATAACAAGATCTGAAGTTCAGGCAGCAATTAACAGCCACCACACAAAAAAAGCCCAGGTCCAGATAAGTTCACAGCCGAATTCTACCAGGCACACAAAGAGGAACTGTTACCATTCCTCCTGAAACTATTCCAAATAATCCAAAAAGAGGGAATCCTTCCCAAATCATTTTATGAGACCAACATCATCCTGATACCAAAACCCGGCAGAGACCCAACAAGAAAAGAAAACTTCAGGCCAATATCCATGATGAACATAGATGCAAAAATCTTCAATAAAATACTGGCAAGCCGACTGCAACAGCACATCAAAAAGCTTATTCACCATGATCAAGTAGGATTCATCCCGGGGATGCAAGGCTGGTTCAACATACGCAAGTCTATAAACCTAATTCACCACATAAACAGAACCAAAAACAAAAAACACATGATTATCTCGATTGATGCAGAGAAGGCCTTTGACAAAATTCAACAGCCTTTTATGCTAAGAACCCTCAATAAACTCGGTATTGATGGAACGTATCTCAAAATAATAAAAGCTATTTACGACAAACCAACAGCCAATATCATACTGAATGGGCAAAAACTGGAAGCATTCCCTTTGAAATCTGGCACTAGACAAGGATGCCCTCTCTCACCACTCCTATTCAATATAGTACTGGAATTTCTAGCCAGAGCAATCAGGCAAGAAAAAGAAATAAAGGGTATTCAAATAGGAAAGGAGGAAGCCAAATTGTCTCTATTTGCAGACGACATGATAGTATATCTAGAAGACCCCATCGTCTCAGCCCAAAAACTCCAGCCCAAAAACTCCTGAAACTGATAAACAACTTCAGCAAAGTCTCAGGGTACAAAATCAATGTGTAAAAATCACAAGCATTCCTCTACACCAATAACAGACTTAAAGAGAGCCAAATCAAGAATGAACTGCCATTCACAACTGCTACAAAGAAAATAAAATATCTAGGAATACAACTAACAAGGAACGTAAAGGACCTCTTCAGGGAGAAATACAAACTGCTGCTCAATGAAATAAGAGAGGACACAAACAGATGGAGAAAGATTCCATGTTCATGGTTAGGAAGAATCAATATCGTGAAAATGGCCATACTGCCCAAAGTAATTTACAGATTCAATGCTATCCCCATCAAGCTACCAATGACCTTCTTCATGGAGCTGGAAAAAACTACCATGAACTTCATATGGAACCAAAAGAGAGCCTGCATATCCAAGTCAATTCTAAGCAAAAAGGCATCACACTACCGAACTTCAAAGTATACTACAAGGCTACAGTAATCAAAACAGCATGGTACTGGTACCAAAACAGAGATATAGACCAATGGAACAGAACAGAGGCATCGGAGGCAACACAACATATCTACAACCATACAATCTTGGATAAACCTAACAAAAACAAGCAATGGGGAAAGGATTCCCTGTTTAACAAATGGTGTTGGGAAAACTGGCTAGCCATGTGCAGAAAGCAGAAACTGGACCCCTTCCTGACACCTTACACTAAAATTAACTCCGGATGGATTAAAGACTTAAACATAAGACCTGGCACCATAAAAACCCTAGAAGGAAATCTAGGCAAAACCATTCAGGACATAGGAGTAGGCAAGGACTTCATGACCAAAACACCAAAAGCATTGGCAACAAAAGCCAAAATAGACAAATAGGACCTAATCAAACTTCACAGCTTCTGCATGGGAAAAGAAACAGTCATTAGAGTGAATCAGCAACCAACAAAATGGGAAAAAATTTTTGCAGTTTACCCATCTGACAAAGGGCTGATATCCGGAATTTACAAAGAGCTCAAATGGATTTACAAGAAAAAAACAAACAAGCCCATTCAAAATTGGGCAAAGGATATGAACAGACACTTTACAAAAGAAGACATACATGAGGCCAACAAACATATGAAAAAATGCTCATCATCACTGGTTGTTAGAGAAATGCAGATCAAAACTACATTGAGATACTATCTCTTGCCAGTTAGAATGGCGATCATTAAAAAAATCTGGAGACAACAGATGCTGGAGAGGATGTGGAGAAATAGGAACACTTTTACACTGTTGGTGGGAGTGTAATTTAGTTCAACCATTGTGGAAGACAGTGTGGCGATTCCTCAAGGACCTAGAAATAGAAATTCCATTTGACCCAGCAATCCCATTACTGGGTATATATCCAAAGGACTGTAAGTCGTTCTACTATAAGGACACATGCACACCAATGTTCATTGCAGCACTGTTTACAATAGCAAAGACCTGGAATCAGCCCAAATGCCCATCGATGATAGACTGGACAGGGAAAATGTGGCACATATACACCATGGAACATTATGCAGCAATCAAAAACGATGAGTTCACGTCCTTTGTAGGGACATGGATGAACCTGGAGAACATCATTCTCAGCAAACTGACACAAGAACAGAAAATGAAATACCACATGTTCTCACTCATAGGTGGGTGTTGAACAATGAGAACACATGGACACAGGGAGGGGAGCACTACACACTGGGGTCTGTTGGGGGGAATAGGGGAGGGACAGCGGGGGATGGGGAGTTGGGGAGAGATAGCATGGGGAGAAATGCCAGATATAGGTGAAGGGGAGGAAGGCAGCAAATCACACTGCCACGTGTGTACCTATGCAACTATCTTGCATGTTCTTCGCATGTACCCCAAAACCTAAAATTTAATAAAAAAAACTATTGTAAAAAAACCCCTAAAATGCAATAAAAAAATATGAGAGGGCTTGTTTCCTTTCTCTCTCTCTGTCTCTGCCGTATGAGAATGTAAGAAGACAACCATCTGCAAATAAGGAAGAATCCCCTCACCTGAACCTGCCAGCACCATGATCTTGGATGCCACCAGTCTATGGTGTTTTTGTTATAGCAGTCTGAACTGACTAGACAGTTTCTAGGTGCTTTATAGGGATTTATTAAAGTATTAGCAATGTAAGCTGAGCTAGTATTCTCTATACGCATTGGGAGTAATTCTTTACATCGGTGCCTCTACTACACAATGTTTGTTAGGATCATTTTGAATTCTGGTATGCATTTAAAATGAATAAAGTGGCACTCCTTTCATTATATTGCATAATTCACATTTAATCTGTCAGAATATCTTTTTGCCAATCACTCTGAATTAGTATCATTTTATCTGTCCCCTGCCCAGGCACTTTGAACATTTTGCTTTCTGCAGGAGACTACAGTTATTTACCATTGGATTTCTATCTATTACTAGTAGAGTCATTATTCTTTTCTCCTTCTTCCATAGTAACAGTACCTCAGAGTTTTAGATGGACAGATGGGTGGCTAGAAATTTCCAAACCTCTCTTTAGAAGATTGTGAGAAACTTCCTCAAATGACAGCAAAGACCACCATTTGTAACTCTCCTCTTACCTTTTTATGTCTTTTGCTTTTATGGGCTGAAATTCACACATCATGTTTGAAGCAGGTGCAGCCATTTTGGACCATGTGGTACCTTGAAATAGAGGCCTCATGTGGAATAATAGGACAGAAGGAACCTGGGTATCTGAGGACTTCATAAAACTAGATCAGCTTTGGAGTGCCTACCTGTTGATTCTCATGAGTATTTTAGTCCCTGTTATTTCTGTTTTCTGTTACTGGTAGCAGAAACCTCTGATGAAGGAGAGTGCCAATTGTGTGCAATCTTAGGAAAGGGGCAATTAACAGTGAGTGAGGGACTCTGTTCTCTTATATGCAAAGGTGGGCTTGGGAAGTGAGCAGATATTGCCTGTGACAGGACACCAGTCCACTGCCCTGGGTCTGCCCTTTCACCTGCACTCACTGCCCTGTGGACACAGGTCTGATGCTGCCAAGTAATAGACATAGTTGCAGCCTCCCCCTCTTCCTCCCTCTGAAGCAGGAACTAATGATGTTGAGGCATCTGGTCTTCTTAGCAGCTCTGTCAGCTGTACTGGGAGTGCTGGGTGGGCCAGACACATGTAGTGGCATATGTCATCATGCGTTGTGGCAGGTTTTGTTTTGCTTTGACTTTGAAAGACTGCAGATGCAGATATGTTGTGATAGGCAGCAGCCTTCCATTGCTCATTCTAAGCTCAGTCTTGAGACAGGGAGGTAAAGAGTTCTAACACGTTTTACACAATTCATGACATGCCCAGGAACAGGGTGTCTGGAATAATGGAAGGAAGAGCAGCCAGGTCACTGACAGACATCTCGATTGTACTCCTGTCAGAACTCAGGTTTTGCAAATGTGAAACAAGGGAGTGGGTTGCAGAATGTCTAAGATCCTTTTCAGTTCTGTCACTGTGGCTTCTATCATCATTAGATCAGGTGTATCACAGTTTCATTGCTTTCTTTATAAGTATACAACTGATCTGTTGAGTATAAATACAGTAAGAAAATATTACCTGTATTTTCTGAGAATAAATAAAGCAAAATGTTCTCATCTTTGGACATATATTTTAGCATCAATTTTGGTAAGAACAAGAAAGTAATAGCATCTTGAGTGTCCTTTGACAAGTGAAACTGTACACCGTGTTTCTGTCTGATTTAAACTTAAAAGTCAGGCCAGTTGTGGTGGCTCACGCCTGTAATCCCAGCACTTTTGGAGGCCAAGGAGGGCAGCTCAGTTGAGGTCAGGAATTCAAGACCAGCCTGGTTAACATGGCAAAATCCCATCTCTACTAAAAATACAAAAATTAGCTGGGCTTGGTGGTGCACAGCTGTAATCCAAGCTACTTGGGAGGCTGAGGCTAAACTGGGGAGGCGGAGGTTTCAGTGAGCTAAGATGGCTCTACTGCACTCTAGCCTGGGCCACAGAGCCAGAGTCCATCTCAAATAAATAAATAAACTTTAAAGTCAATGACAACAATGACTAGATTCCTCCTAGGTGTGACATGGCAGTGGGGAGGGTGGAGGTTTGGGAAGGAGACGGGCCTGGGTTTCACACTGGCTCTATGACCCTGGCCTGTCAACGTTTTCTGTTAGTTTGCAGGTTTCCCCAGAATAATTTTCCTAACTACTATTGGCTAGCCTAAACCCGTAAACACTCACTTTAACCATTGGTTTGGGGACCTGTATGTTCTACAAGTGACTGATTAGTCCTTCTTATCTGCCAGTTCTGTTAATAGAGGAATCCTCTGACTCTTCTGGGTGACAAGGCTTAGACTAATGTGTGTCCGAGGGCTGCCCTCACACATTAGTTCAGATGTTCTGTCTCCTCTAGTGATTTTTTGTTTGTGCAGTCTGGCTTGAGACCTGTCAGTGCCACCCTAAGCCACACAGTGACCTCACGGGGGGTGCGGCAGAGGTGGAAGGAATATTACGGGGGCACTGCAGGGCCTACACAATAGCCATGTGGGGAAAACCCATTATTTGTCTGTCGAGACCCTCACTTTAGCTCCAGGGTGAAAATCAGAATGAGTATTAGCCACTGCTAGAAAGTACAAGATGAGTCATTTCAACTTCATTTTCATAAGTAGTAATAAAGGCACCAGAGTTCATTTCGAAAAAGTGTTAATGAAAATAAACTTGGTTTGTTTTCATCCTCAATACTTGGTTTTCTCAATTTTTTTTTTTTTTTTTTTAAGATGGGGTTTTACCATGATGGCCAGGCTGGTCTTGAACTCCTGACCTCAGGTGATCCACCCACCTTGGCCTCCCAAACTGCTAGGATTACAGGCGTTGAGCCACCATGCCTCGCTTTTTTTTCAATATATTTCTTTTTTTTTTTTTAATACTTAGTTTTCTAACTCAACTTCCCTGATATGAACATGGCCTTATATGCTCCTAAATCAGAGATATGGAACTTGTATTTTGGGGGCAGTTAGTGGTTTTGTTTTAAAGTTCTTGCTATCAAGAAAAAAACAAAAATACAAGAAAAGAAGCTATTCAATAAGTAAAACTACCAACTACTTTTTTTTTTTAAGTAGACCTTGTATAAGAGTTTGAAACAATTTTCTCAGTTTAAACAATGAGTGATGACTTTATGTCTCATAGTCTTGATGAGCATAACACTTGATGAGTCTAACACTTGAGCAGCAGATAGAGGGAGGCTGGAGAAAATTGTTTAAGCATTTCCCAGATGCTTTTTGTATCACATGCAGTGTGATGCATTCAGCCACCCATGACAAGCTTGCTGGAGGGCCAAGAAATAGCATGCCATGGTTTTCCCTTTGAATAACTCTGCCTGTTGCACAGAGTGCAAATATGTCTTTTTAGTAGTTTTTCACTGTTTGCAATTTCCTAAAAAAAGAGTATATCCCTCAAAAAAATCTGTATTAGAAACAGAGATACTATTCAAATTGTATTAATATAGCAGAGAGCCACCAATAAACTTTACTAGGAAAAAAATTCAAGGATTTTTATCATATATAAGGCACATCTAAAGCCATTTTGTCATGTCCTTCTACAACTGGCTCACCTGCCTCACTTCTCTAATTTTCCCCACGGCACCATCATCATTCATTCAGTCACCTGGCTTTGCTCCATCATCTTAGGATATTGTCTCATCTTTACTTCCTAACGCCAGCCAGCTTACTCTTTGCATGCCGCTGCTGTGAGCACATACAGAGACTGTCAGTGTCTCTTCCTCGGATTCTGGTACTCCCTGCCCCAGTCTCCTGGCTTGCCTGTTCTTCCCAGCAACTTACTCTGAGCCCTGTTGCCAGATTGGACTTGCCTCATGAGATTCTTTATCTGTAGTACAAAGATAAAAATTAAATTTCATGGACTGACATATATAAAATGCTTTGTGTAGTATCTGAAATACAGTGGGTGGTCTGTAAATTATAGTGATTTCTATACTGAGGGGAATAAATTCCAGGTTCTCAGCCACTTTTAAGCCCCATTACTATTCTAGTTTTATTCAAAAATGTTCTGCTAAAACTTCTCTACTTTATTTATTGCCCAGCACATTTCCTGCTCTTTGGTATTTTTTCAAGTTCTCATTTTGAACTTTGTGCTTAGAATGATCACTCCTAGCCCTTGAAAGTCTTCCTTCTCCCGAAATTCTTCAGGGATCACTTCAATATATAGTGCTTTCTCCCTCCCATGAACTTTTAACAATTCTTATCGTTGGGAGAGATTTCTCCACGAGTCTCTCATGTTATTGCATGTTTGCTGGGCAGAGGCGCCAGCTGCCAGTACTCTAGATGATCTCTTCAAGGCTGTTTGTGTACTAAACCGCTTTGGAAGACAGTGATCATTTCGGCCTCCAGAGCAAAGGGCAAGTTTGTTTACCCTCCAGTGTAACAAAAATAATGTGTCCCTCCCGGGCAAAGGCCAGGCAGCCTTATTACCCTCATAAAAGATCCCAAGCTCAGATTCCATTCCTATAATGCAACCCACTGCATGTGAAGGGTCGCCTGGCTCTTCTGTAGGAACTGGGGCTTGAGGAACTGCTGTGAGTAATGACACTGGCTACCGGCTGTTATTATCGTGAGCAATACAGTCCTTCGTTTTTGACTCCTTGTGTGTTCTGTCAGCACCATGAAACTACAACATGTGAACTCGTTAGCTTGCAAGTTGGATAAAATCTCAGATCCTTCACACTTATTGACAACTATTATTATTATTACTTGGTTGTTTTAGCTCCTAATTGTTTTCATTACAATCTAATTTTTTCTCCTCATTTTTCTTGTCATTGATTTGTAGAGGAACTGGTTCAGGATAAATCTTGTAGATTATCACTCAGAATTTTGCACGTTCTGCGTTGAACTGTTTGCTTCCTGTGATGTCATTTATCTTGTTCCTCTATCTGTCTATTTCTCCCAAAGTCATTTTTCACATCGATCTTTCAGCTTTCAGTTACACGCTGCCTCCAAACTTCTCTTGAGTCATATTTGGCTTTCATATATATTTATTTCTGGTCTTCATTACTATATTTGTTTCATATGGGCAGGAATTTCTTTGGTTTGCCTTTACAAAAAAAAAAAAACTCTCACAATTCCTAGTGAACTTTGTGACTACAGTAACAGCATTTGCAGAATGTTCAGGATAAAAATGATTCAGTGAGTCTGATCAGGTAACATTCATCCTTTTGCTCTTCTCCACCAGAGGGCGCATCCACACTAGCTTTAGGAGCATTCCAAACTCTTGGTTCTTGTCTGCTTTAAAAATCTGGATGTCAGTAATCTACACATGTAGCTGAATGAATTAGTAAATATATAAAAATGAGTTATCAGGCTGGGTGTGGCGGCTCATTCCTGTAATCCCAGCACTTTGAAAGGCCGAGGTGGGTGGATCACTTGAGATCGGGAGTTCAACACCAGCCTGGCAAACATGGTGAAAACCCCTCTCTACTAAAAATACAAAAATTAGCCAGGCATGGTAGCGTGCACCTGTAATCCCAGATACTCAGGAGGCTGAGGCACAAGAATCTCTTGAACCTGGGAGGCAGAGGTTGCAGTGAGCCGAGACCGAGCCACTTCACTCCAGCCTGAGCAACAGAATAAGACTCCGTCTCAAACAAAACAAAACAAAACAAAACAAAACAAAACAAAACAAAACAAAACAAAACAAAACAAAACTGGGTTATCAAATGGAGACCTGGTCAGGTTACATGTCACCCTACACAGGAGCTCCTACTGAGAGCAATGAAACATCTTTTGACTATGATTTCATTATTATTGCATTTCAGTGTACTAGATAATTAGTTTGAAAACGAAGACCAAATCTTGAAAAATGAATTCCTGTGTTTCTTCACATTTTTCATCAACCTGAAAGTGTATTTAAGTATACACATACTGACTACTGACATACAGAACAGTGGCCTGACTAGAAATTCTGCACTGTATGCTACTTTAATAGTTCCAAAGCAAATAGATTCCAAGATGCCTGTGGTGGTGTGATTTAAACAGTATTGAATTTACAGAAACAAAGGAAGAAGTGGTAGTGGTTTGTTTTCTTAGCTCTTAAGTGAATTTATTTCCTTTTGTCTTCTACTTTTTGCTCAAGGAGGTCAGAACTAACTGAAAAATCAACTCCCAGTAGTACTTGACTCTTATTAAATTTAAATGATTTATCCTGAGAAGTTATTTTTTGTGGATACAGTGTTTTTTGAAATGTCATAGTTTCCTGTGCAACCACAACTTTTAAAAAATTTTGCAATCAGCTTTTTTTAGGTTGAAGCAATTATAATTTTTTGAGGTCATATGAGGTTTGAGCTACCAATTTGCATAGTAGGAGAAATTTGATGCAGTTTCTGCTTTCTGCTCCAAAGTTGCTTGTTCACTGGTAGGGGAGGTTATTTTGGTACAGGTGAGGTGGTGTGGGTGAATTATGTGCAAAGTCCTTTGTAAAGAAGCAGAACCTGTGAAGAAGGCAAGAATGCAGCATGTCCCCTTCCTTCCTTTCAGGTTGGTTTGGTCTCAGGATTCCTAAGCTTTGCTAGTACAGAGAGGGTGGTTTCCTGTGGCTTTTCATTTTTAATGTTAAAACATTCTGAGAGCACAATCTTGGGAGATTTAAATAGGCCACACACGTGAAGTTGCTTCAGGTGTCCCAGGTGTTACTTGATAGAGTTTTGAGAGCAAGGCCTTGTCTTACTTATCTTTATATCAGCTACTCTGAGCTTGGCACTGTACATAGACGGTTCTCATTAAATGTACGTTGACTTGAGTTGCAACAGGGATGGAAAGAAGAGGATTCAGACACATCATTTTTGACTCTTGCTGATCAGGCTGTCTCTCTTTCTTTGAGAATTAGAGCAGCTGGCGCACTGTCTCCTCTCCTCACCCTTTTATCCCAAGCGGCTTGTGAGAGCTTTCTTCACCCAAGACCCTCACAGCTCACACTGGGGCCAGCCTTAAGAGACAGGGAAATAGTACCCGTTCAGACGAAGTTTTCCATTCCCTCTGCGCAAATCAGCCAGAACCTACAATGGAAATGTTCTAGAAACTGTCTCACCTGTTGCCAGGAATGCCAGCTAAGTTGACCTCAAACAAATCAGTGAAGAGGCCCCTGCTGCCTTTGAAGAAGTTAAGATTACAGACTTAGGGGGGTTGTGTAGTCTTAACTTCTTCCTGAAATCAGTATCTCTTCTCTTGTAAACTCACCCTTTCTTTGAAGAAACTTGAGCAGAACCTGGAAGCCTTGGAGCAAGAATTTCTGTAGGCAGTTAATTAAACGGCATGAAGAAAGTTGATGCCCCTCTCCCTACTCATTCTCCCATCCTGCCGCCTCTCAGTCCTGAGAATCAAATACATGAATGAAACTTTTTTCAAAACTCACCCCAAGACTTGTAAACCTGTCAACAACTTCCTAGCTCTGCGTTCTGTATTTATAACTTTGACCTCGGACACCAGGGTTAGCTCTAACCACTAGATAGCGCTGTCGGACAAGAAATCTGAGGGCTCGGAACCGCCGGGAGCCCAGGACGCAGAGGGTGAAGAGGTGTGAGCACAGTTGAGCTTCCTCAGGGTAGGAAGCAGATCCTGTGATATCGCCCGAGGAATAAAAATCACAGGGAGCAACCAAACGGAATGAATCCAGCCAGCTCTTCCTCAGTCAATAAATATCACCAACTTATTGCAAATATTAACGGATTCTAAAAGGTGTTAGGAACTGGATGCACCATTGAAAGGGGCAGGGTGGAAGAGGGTTACGCATTCGTTACTGTTTACCACACTAGGAGTCTAGAGTAAAGGCTCCAGGGGCAAAATGCCAACGTCATGCTAGGAGGCCCCCGGAGCGCCTCTTTGTACACATTTGAATTGTCCCCGGGGAATAAGTGTACTTGAATTAGCTTGAGGAGGAATCTGCGTAGTCTCCAACCAGGGAGTCCTCTCCTTCCTTTCTCAGCCTACTCTGGAAGTTTTGCCTAAGGATCCTTTTTGTTGAGCTGGAGAGGACGTTTGCAGGTGGTGGTTTGTGTTACCTATACTCCTTTGCAGCAGCTGTTTTCAGATACATTAAATCTGTGAGGGAGAATGCCTCAAGCTGGAGAAGATGCCCAGGCGGGTCCCCAGCACGCTGTTCCTGGCTGGAGAGTGCCGTGTGCGCGCCCTCGGGGACAGACGCCTCTTCCACTCAGTCTGCGGCCTCCAGCAGCAGGAAAAGGAAGTCCGTGACTGTCTTTGGATCCCCGGAGGGTATCTGCTCAATTCCGGGGTTGATAGATGTATTTGCAGCTGGAAGCCAAATCAACAAGAGTTCTCTTTTTTAAACAAACAAGCAAAAATCAACGTTCAGAGTTACATGCTCCTTTCAACAATACTACCATCACACACACACAAATTCAAGTACAGAAAGAAAAGTGCGCGCATATGCGTGTGTACACACACACACACACACACACACACGAGAGAGAGAAAGAGAGAGAGAGAGAGAGAGAGAGAGAGAGAGAGAGAGAGAGAACATCTGGGTCCCGAAATGCAAACACCAGCCAGCTCCGACGGGCGTGCAGAGTAGCGGTTGTTCTTTGCTTTTCCCTTTGCTTTTCCCTTTCTGGACGGGGTGTGGTTGTCCCGGGGGCTTCCCTGGCGTTTCAGGCCAAGGGCGCAGCCCTACTGGGTGCCCGCACTGCGGCCTGAGGGACTTCTCTGCTCTCAGGCTCTATCTTTGCGGCTGCCACCAGTCCACGCGCGGTCTGTAAGCCTGGTTGGACTGGGCTCCCTGCGCTTTGCGTGTTGGCGGGGTTGGGGGGCGGGTGCGGTGGCGGGGGGAAGGCGAGTGAAGGGTTGGCTTGGGTGCAGGCGTCAGCTGTAGATAGGTTCGGGGCTTATCGGTATCAGGGCAATGTGGCTGCAAGCCTGATTGGGTGCAGCGTTGAGAAGGTCGGGTGTTCCATCCCCGGGACGCGCTCACGCACTAGAGGTTTGTCAGACACCCGGGTTGTGAGGATTTGGAGAGGGAAAAGCTTGTGCATTGTGTAGGCTCTTTGTGCGAGCTGCCCAGCTGGACTTCGAGTGGGCTGTGTGCTTAGGGAATGTGCAGAGGCGGTGATTCCCATTTGTCTTCATTCTTTCCCTCTTCTCTTCTCTCAGGCTTCCGCAGGCTCCTGCTGGAGGCAGCGTGTGTGTGGGGAGAGGTGTAGAAAGGGGAGCGCCCCACAAGTTTTTGTCATTCTAAAGGCAAGTTTGGAGGCTATCACGCCTAGTGGAGAGGGAAGGCCAAATTCGCAGACTTCAGAGCCAATGGGGAAGAGAACTTTACATTGGGGCCATGCCCTCCGATTCTACTGTGGCGGGCGTCAGATCCAGAGAAGCAGCTCCTCGGTGCCCCTGCGTCCCACCCCGATCCTTTGTTATTCAACGCCCCTCCTCCCTCCCCACAGGAGTAACCCCTGGGCTTCAAGAGGCCAAAACATTGGAAGGCCTATACTGACTGAGGACAGACATTATAATCAGAACCTCTCCAGTAGCATTTTTTCTGATTTATTGATGTGAGTGCTCGTAGCTTCCTCTAGTGCGCCTTGTACAATTAGGCAACCCTGAGTACCAGAGTCCCAGCCCAGGAACAAGGGGTAGGATGCCAGGATGAAGGGGGCTGTCAGAAGAGGCGACGGTGCTGGCCGAATATGAGCCCCCAATTTGGCTTCTCCAGTAGTGTGTGTAGAGGGGTGCTTTGGGGTTTCAAACTTACTCCTCTTCGCCCCTTTGACCCGCAAGGTTTTAAGGGCAGAGCTTTCAGTCCGAAGCCTCCGCCCGGGGGCCAGGTTTTGCTCCGATCCGGGTGAGAAGTTTCTACCGTGGATAGAACTTGTTTCTGAGCGGCTGCCTATTCTGAGGACTCCTGGGTCTCATAGCTTTCCTCTCCCTCTCTCTTGGCTCAAATTAAGCTTCCCAGTTCCGTCCAGAAGCACCAGGGGAGCGAGAGAGGACTGGGAAAGCCATCCCATCACTGAGCCCCGCGCGGGCGGCTATCCGGGTTTCCAATCGCCGCTCGGAGATTGAAAAAGACAGAAGGCGCGCCGCGTGCACAGACAGTTAGTTAATGGAAATCCTGTAAATCGGTTTTAAGTGCACCCAGGACAGAGATGGAGGAAGGTGGAGGTGGTGATGATGAAGACCCAAGAGCGGCAGGAGCAGGGGTGAATGGGTTATGCGTCCTTGCATTTCTGAAAATGGGAATCGCTCCCCTCCCCATTGTTCTTAATTTAGAAAATTCATTAAAGAAATCGTAGGGATAGGGAAACCTGAGCTTCCCGGCCCGCCCCAAGTGGCGGAGTACGCGGCTTCCCTTGGCAGCGAACGCGGCTGCGGCGGTCCCCCTCTCCGCTCCCTCCCTCCTCCCCGCCCCTCGGCGGGGCGCTGCTACTACGGCGATCGCCACCTCACGCAGAAGGAATGCTCGAAGTATGCACACGTTCCCAAAAGTGGACCTCCTTCACCGCCGGAGGAGCATACATCACCCCGTGGCAGCCGTCCACCTTCTCGGGCGTTTCGTAACCGAGTAAACTGAGAGCTGGGAACAGCCCTCTATTAAGTAGCCCGCGGCGCGGAGTCTCTTCCCACTTGGCGAGGGCGAACCGCCCCAGACGCGTCCGCGCGCCGGCAGCTGCAGGCTCAGGCGGTCTCCACTCGTCCTGCCGCGCCCGCCTCTCCTCCCGCGCTCCTCCGCCTCCTCCCGGACTTCCCCGCCGCTGCCCACGCCTCGGCGGCCGCCAGGTACTCCCGGAGCGCAGCTCCTACCGCCGGGGCGTGCGGGGGCCACACGGAGCGCCAGCTGCTCCGACGCCGGGAAGCCGCTGTCGCCGCCGCTACCTCTCCCTGTCGCCGCCGCCTCAGGTCAGTTTGGTTTCTGTCCCCTTTCCCCAACCCATTCTTAAAACAGCGTCATAAGGAAACGGAGTCCAGCTTGCACCTTGCTGGGAGCGGTGAAGAATCCTGGGCACGGACGCTTTGGACTCGTAATAGTATAGATGGGCTTGAGCTTTGCCTTTTATGCTGGGATTTTGTGATTCTTTGGGTTTTTGAGAGAGGGGAATGCTGCTTTTCTTAAGAGCTGAGCAAGGTTGTGTGCGCGGAAAAAGCATCCCGTTCAGTATTTCCGTTTCTAGAGGAGTTTCATCCATAGATACTGTCGATTTCAATGGAGGGCGCGCCGGGTTCTGGGGCTGCGGGGCGCTGGTGATCTCGCGGCGGTGGCTTTGTCGGGGAAAGCAGGCGTGCGGCGGGGGCGCTCGGAAGGTATTTGGTGACGCACAGTGCGGAATTCTTTGGAGAGCCTGCTGAGGGCTCTGCCCCTCGTCGAGGCTGCGAGGGTGTGTGGCATCTCGAGGCAGATTCCTGGTCGAGTGTTCTGGCTCCTACCTCCCCTGCCTTTCAGAGCATCCGAGATGGTGGGTTAGGCCAGCACTAGGGGACTTGTTCTTGGCGGACTTTCCCCAGCTTTTGGAGAAAGCCCCCCTCCGACTCCCTCCAGGGTGCTTTGGTGGAGGCCCTATTCGGGGTCTGGGAGATCTCCGCGGAGGTTTTCCACTCAGATCCTAGACTTGTGGGGATCCGAAAGCGTGAGGCGCCCGACTCTTCACTGACCGGAGCAGGTACCCCCAGCGGGCGTCCTCGGGAGCCCTCCAGTGTGATCCTTCAGGGCTCCCTGGGACTCTGGGCCGGGGAGGCTCTGGACCCGGACTCCGTAGGCTTTTAATAAATGCTGGGGAGAGATGGGGCAGGAAAGGAAATAAACGTTAAGCTCTCCTTCGGCTAATGCCAAGGTCTTGGTGGGTAGAAGTAGGCGACGAGCACGCGGGGTGTATGTGTATGATTTTGTTTTTAACTTGACGCGGGAGTTAAGGAATTAGCTTCTTCCAGCGAGGGATTGGGAGGGGGCAAGTTGGCAGAAGGGGACGAGTCCCCTTAGCCCCACTCCCACCCCAGTGGACTCATTTTTATTCATGGAGGTGAAGTGAGGGAATCCTCGCTGCCACGTAGGGGCGGCCGCTTTCAGATATTTATGTCTGAGAATGCTCAATGAAGTGTTGCTAAGCATTCAAATGAATGTTTTGGCTAAAAAGAAGAGAAAGCGTTTTCTTTTTTAAAACATATGTGGACGGGATGCTTCGCTGGCTAGCTGAGCTAATTGCGTTCCGATATCCCTGTGCGAGATGATTCATTCTTGCCGCTGAGCCGGAGAAACCGATAGGTGGCGATCGAGACCCAGCAAAAGTGTTTCCACTCAGGTTTTTGTTGAGTTCAGCTGTTAAAAGAAAAAAAAAAATTCTGCACACAGCTTTTCGGTGGGTCGATTGTCCGCCTTTAACTTTTTGCGAGCACGACTGCCAAGTGAGTTGGAAATTATTATAGCAAAGTTAAGGCCAGATGACTGAAACAATGGGCCAGTGTCACCTCTTGCTTTTCACGGATGTAGAAAAGGCTTAGAAATATCAAACAGTTGTTAATTAGGAAGAAAGAAATTGCTAGACCCCTTAGATACCCAGGGCAGTGCCAAAATTTTAATCTTGGCTTCATAAAAAGGAGCTCCAGGCAATTTGGCACGCCTGCTCATCAGACATTTAAAATGCAATTTACACTCAGGCTGAGGAAAGCTGCCCTCATGCTTTGTGCCAATAATTTGGAAAGTCATCGTTGGAGATTGTCAGTTTCTTTTCTCAAAGAGCCCTCAACCTTTGGCTCAGTTTTGTATTCCCAAGCAGGACAGTCTCCTACCCTCCTCCACTTTTACTGAGGCCTATGCTGTTGCCTTACAATAATTTATGTACCCCAGAGTCTACTCTTTTTATGTTTTGCCACTGGCAGCTTCCCAGTTCAGTTCCTTGCTAGTAGCTTTTGTCTTTGGGTTGAACCTTAGACTGTTTTAGGAGATTCCATTCTGTAGACATGACTTAAGCACCTACTGAGTGCTGGAAAACCGCAAAGATGAATAAGATTCTTTGTCTTTAAGGAATTAATAATGTAATTACAGAATCAGGAAAAATCAGAACAGAACATATTCTCTGGGACATATATACTTATAATCTCCCAGCTTAAATAGTTAAATATAAAGATTATTATTGATAACTTTTATTTAAAAACACTTGGGAAAAACAGACAAGGGTGTCTTGCTTCTTCCATTTTGCCGTTTTTTTTTTTTTTTTAATGTATTTTGGTGATGTTTTCCCCTCATCTCAGGTAAACGATTTATCAGATGTGGAAAGAACACAACAGGAGGGTCAGGTTTCAGCTGGTCCTTACGTATTTCTGCGTAATCCATTTCAGATCTTAAAGAGCTGCATATTTGAAAGCAGAACGAAATGAAGAAAAAAGAATTAAAAAGGTTTATTATACTTTTTCAAACTACCCTGAGACCACTGAAATACAGTTACCTAAAGAGTTCAGCAGCTAGTTAAAAGCAGCCAAATAAAATCCCCAGCTGGTAGAGATATTTAGTTGAGTCAGGGATAAAGTGACCTCTGAATTAGCCATTACCCAGGCAGGATGAAGTCATGTGGGGGCTGGTAAGGCCTTCACCCGGGATGCTAAGCAGGACCAGTCTCTAGGAGAACAGGACCCTTTTTAAACGTGGACTTCCTCTGAGGGCTATGATGAAACTTCTGTAGACAACTTGACTTCCACTGCTCCACAATAGGCCCATTATGTGCTGGGGTAGGCCCTGTGGTTATTAAGGCAGATCTGGTCGGGTTCTCTGAGCTCCAGTTCTAACCTGGTTCAAGGCCTGCCCAGACCCAGTTCTGATGCGGTCACTGCTTCTTCCCGCAGATCTCTTCATGCCGCTGTGAGCTCGGAGGCGGAGGATGCGGACCAGGCTTCCCCCAGTGCTTGCCGCCCTGGGCGCGGCCCTGCTCCTGTCTTGCATTGAGGCAGAAGGTAAAAGGCTCCCTTTCCCCTCACCGAATGACAATGCAAAATTCGAGAAAGGAAAAAACACATCTTTCTTGCTTCCGTTGCTTGCACTGTTTTCCATGCTCTTCGTGCTTTCTCTGGTGTTTTCTCTCCTCCAGAGAAACGCCCCTTTCTCCTGTGGTTTGTCCATTTCCCAGCTCTCAGGTCCAGCTCTTTCATATTCTGCTTAATGCATTCTGTGCAGTGCTGTGTGGTCTCCTTGAGCTTGTCTCTGCGGTGTGCTGTCCACACTGCCACCTGCACTGCCGCCTTCTGAGAAGACCAGCCGCCCAGGAGGGGGCGATGGCTCTACCCAGCTCTACCCACAGGACACCTCCGGGTGGCACCCAGGAGCCCCGAAGAAGCGGGCGCGCTCGCACGCTTGGCTGGTAACCAACCACCTGGCTCGCGGCTGAGACCTCGGTGACAGAACACAATAAAAGACTCCAACAGCGCTGGCTCTGCGCCTCTGTGTGCTTTGTTTGGGCGCTCAGTCGGCGGGGTGGACGGTGAGGGCAGATGAGCCAGCAGCCAAGCCGCCTCGGGATGATGGCAGGCAAGCGGAGATCCGGTACCCCGGGTGTTCGCGTGACCTAGGGTCGCGGCTGTCCCTGTTTGGTTCTCAGGGCTCCAAGGCGCGTGGCCTGGACTGGCCCAGATCAGACGGGTTGAGCCTGGGCCAAGGTTTCCAGCCAGGGAAGCGAGCGCGCCAGAGTTACTGGGCACCATCTCCAGCATCCTGCCCAGGCTCCCTCCTGCCTCCCTCCCCTGCATCCCTCCGGGAGAGCCTGGTGCGTTGCGTCTGATCTTCCCGCGGAAGCGGGTGGGGCCTCCGAGGTGGGTCTCCAAAACGGCGTCGTGTGGTCCCTCCTACAGAAAATGGAGAGCTTTTGTTAGATGTCCCACCCAATTTTATTTGTTGTGTGCAGTTGATGTCTTAATTTCTCAGTGTTCATTAAACAAGCCATTTCCGGATTTCAACCCCATGGCGGCTTCTGTGGTCCCTCAGTTGTCATTGGAGACCTGACAAATTAGTTTTCTTATTCTGCAAGGTAAATGGGGTACTGTCATAAAAGATCTTTTTTTTTTTTTTTTTTTTCAATAAGGAACACCTGATGAAGTTAAGGGAGGCGGGGGGGGGGGGGGGGGGGGAAGAACACTTCTGCGAGTGACAGCTGTGGAAGTTCTAGATTGAGTTGTGCTTTTTTAGATGCTGTGAGAAAGCATGGTTGTTTGCATGATGCTGCTGAGGTTTTCAAGGTTTCCATAGTGTTGAATTTTCTGCTTCAAGACTACAGATTGAAAAAAATAGGGGAAGCAGAATGTTTCCAAAACATATGGCATGTTTAGAAAAGTGACAGAAACTTGCTGACTCTTCTTAGATGATTAATATTTTATGAATGTAGAGGCTTTTCAGAGTGGCCTCTGTGAAGTAATATTCAGATGAGTTTGCTTTTAATGTTCCTTTCTATGTCGTTGTTAGGAAGGAATTTTATTTGAGGAACTACTAGAGGGCCTACTACAGATATTTTTAGATAATTCACTGAAGTGGCCCATTTATTGCTCATTAAGAAATAATTATTTGAAAATCAGAAAGAGTTGAGAATTCTTAGAAAAAGAATTAGGCTGGAAATGATGTAAGTGGAAAAAATTGATTCTGAATTAGATATTGGCTGGTTAGCAAAGTGCAGTTAAAAAGAACAGTATACTGGCCAGGCAGGGTGGCTCCTGTCTGTAATCCCAGCACTCTGGGAGTCCAAGGCATGTGGATCACCTGAGGTTGGGAGTTCAAGACCAGCCTGACCAACATAGAGTAACCCTGTCTCTACTAAAAATACAAAAAATTAGCTGGGTGTGGTGGCGCATGCCTGTGATCCCAGTTACTCAGGAGGTTGAGGCAGGAGAATCGCTTCAACCTGGGAGGTGGAGATTGTGGTGAGATCTCTATTGCACTCCAGCCTGGGCAACAAGAGAGAAACTCTGTCAAAAAACAACAACAACAACAACAACAAAAATCAGTTTACTATCTACATTTCTGATTATTTCCATGTTATATTTATCTTTTAAATTCGTATTTATTTCCATAAGGTACAGCTCTTTCTTTTTTTTTTGCTTTCTTAAACTGTGTCTTTTTTTGTACTCCATCTCCTTAAGTTAGTATTTAATAATTATATTTTAATAAGTTTTTTTGGCCTTATTCTCTAGTTTGGCATTGTCAAATAGAAATAATGGTATGAACCACAGCCACATATACAACCTAAATTTTTTTTTCTGGTAGCCACATTCAAAATGGAAAAAGAAGCAGGAGAAATTAACTTTTGTAATGTATTTTATTTAACCTAATATTATTTCATCATGGAGCCAATATAAAATTATTAGTGAGATATTTGGCATTTTTTTGTACTAAGTCTTTGACATCGGGTGTGAATTTTATACTTGCATCATCGTTCATTTTAAAAATTATTTTTATTTTTTCTGAGACAGAGTCTTGCTCTGTTGCCCTGGCTGGAGTGTAGTGGCTCCATCTTGGCTCACAGCATCCTCTGCTTCCTGGGTTCAAGTGATTCCCATGCCTTAGCCTCCTAAGTAGCTGGTACTACAGGGGTTTGCCTCCGCAGCCGGCTAATGTTTGTGTTTTTAGCAGAGACGGGGTTTCACTGTGCTAATTAGCCAGGCTTGTCTCGAACCCCTGGGCTCAAGTGATCCACCTGCCTCCACATCCCAAAGTGCTGGGATTACAGGCAGCACAGTTTATTTTGGACTGGCCACATTTCAAGAGCTTGATAGCCACACATATCTGGTTGCTCCTGTTTTGGACAGCACAGCTCTGGTGTTGACTACTAAGTGGAGCCAGGAGCCTTCAAAGGGCTAACAAAATTTGTGACCAAAGCCTTTCTGGGGACAGTGGGTTGGAAACAGAATTTCTTTGAAATATTTCTGTTGGGGGGATTTCAAAATGTCAACTTGGGACTCCATTTCATGCCATGCTATTGTAATCTTTGTCCTAAAGTAGCCACAGTTACATTTCTTTTCCTTTCATGACTCATACTTGTACTATTATATCTGTACTATTCTGTCACTATTTTCTGTGAACTTAATGTTTTGTATGTTAAAAACTCAATATCTTTTTGAAAATATTAAAAGATTTTGGTATTCACTTTTTGCATTTCTTCTTTTTTATAGTGGTAATATTTTTGTCTTGATTTTCTTCTGCCTTTTTGTATGAGGAGCTATATTTTTCATTGCTATGTTATCTTATCCTATAGAAACGAGTGGAAATGATTGTTTTTTCACTTTAGTATTTATAATTTTTAGCCACTGCATAGACTTTATCAACTACATCACTTGGCCAGTGCTCTGAGTGACCTAGAATGTATGAATTATTTTTGGTTCATGTATCATACAGTATATTAATTATTCTGTAGAAAATTTAACACTTTGCATTTAAAGGTTAATGACCAGTATTCCCTGAGCATTGGTCACTTTCCTAATAATCTAGAATTTGAGATGAACACAAGTTTTATGAAAAACAGTTTTCAGTTTGGTTAGTCTGATTTATAGTTTATAATATATAATGAAAATTGAATATTATTAATTCATCAGTGAGTTGAGGCCATAGCTTTGTCTTGTGTCTAGGTTAAGAGACTAATTTATATATATTTCTATAATCCTATGTCTAACTTGTGTTATAACAGAAATTTCAAACTAGAGGCTAACATAGAGACAATCTATTCTATTTCTCTCATTTTCCAAATGAGAAAATGAGGCCTAGAGAGGCTGAATCACTTGGTCAACTAATGTAGTTACTTAGATATAAAAAACAGACAGGACCCCAGTCTTCTAGTCCTAGTTTAATGCTGGTTTGGTCACACTGTACTTTCTTTGTGCTTGACGACTGGTTGAGCCAGAAGGTTTAATGAGAGGACACATTTTGTAATGTGTACAAAATAATCTGTAGCTTATTCTAAAATATTATCTTTTAAACTGGTTATTTATGATACCTTGAAAACACAAATGAAATGAATTTCTATGTCATGGCCTAGGTCATTAAATTTATGCTAATATTGCATGGCAAACATAAATTAATGTCTATAGAATATAATCAACTCATCATATGTTGCATACTTGTAAAGTTTTCTATTATTAAGATAGTATCATTTCCAGTGTTGTTATCACAGATATCAAACTCAAGATTTTACTAGTTCATCAAGATATTTTAGTTGCGTATTCTTAGCTTTGATTTATCTATAGTACATTATATATACTTACAAAAACTTATTAACTCCTCTACTCCCTCTCATTCATTTTCTCACCTGTCCATCCATCCTTTTGTTCATTCATCTCTGCAGTGAGTGGTAATTTCTTGGACATAGCCCCTTTTTGGGTGCCCTATTAAAAATGTTTTAAAAAGTTATATATCAGATCGGATACTTTAGTTTTAAATTGCTTGAACAAGTGTATAAAATGAATATATGAAATTTCATCTATATCTGAATTGGAGATACCTGAATACCACATATTTATGTATACAGGTATAATAATATGTAATATGTAATAATATCACATATATATTACACATGTAATATGTATAATATACATATAATTATATGTATGCATATATACAAAATAAACGATATATAGATATTGTTTATATTTACAAACATATATGGGTATATTAAAATATGTATATATTATACTTATTTATGCCTAGTGTTCCATTATTGTAATGCTAAGCAGGTGGAAGTTCTTTACATTTTAATGCTCAAGGTCATTGTCAAGGTCTGATTGCAAAAATTCAAAAAATTGCAGCCTCAGGCTTAAATGGTTTAAAAGCTACTGCATATAAATATTGTTTTCTAAAGTTAATTTTTGATGGAAATATTTCTTTTACTTTGCATTTAATCTAGTACAGTAGAAAACTGTGTGTTTTATAGTCAGACCGTGGGATCCAAGTGTTGTTGCCTATTGCCTGTGTTAATCTCTCTGAATTTCACCTGTTTATCCATAAAGCAGCAATCATAAGGTCCATCATTGGGTTCTTATAAGGAAAAAAAGCGACAATACAGTGACCAGCTCTCTGCCTGTTATAGAGGACACTCAGCAAATGTCAGCTATTATTATCATTCCTAAAATATCTCAAATCCTGCCAGTTTATGTAACGAAAATCTCATCAGAATGAGCCTTTCATAGCATAGTGTTTTGATAACAAGAAACATTATTCATAAATATGAACTTAAACTGTGAGAGTAAAAATTCTTAAAATTTTTATCTCTTCACTAACAGCATTCAGATTTTGTGAATATATGTAAGATTGCTATTAATTTATAATTTTCATTCTGTTTTTCTTGGTTCAGATTCTCATCCTATGCAACTATGGCTCTTTGCAATTATAATCAATATACAGCTAGTGCATAACTGAAAATTTCTAGCATCAGCACTGTTCTAGGGGACACCTAGACTCTGTTTGTGATGATGCGATGGTGTTGACGAATTATTTTTATTTTTAAAGAAAATATTTTCAAAATTAATAAAGTACATTTTTTAGCATTGATTTATGTTGACACAGGTCATACACCCACATCTGCTTTATTATTATTTTTTCCTGAAACAAACAAACAAATGTATAAATAGAATGGCAAGCCTGAAAAACTGTACATGTGATAAGATCGGCAAGAAGAAAAGTGAAGTGGGCTTTCTGTTGTACCCGGGCGGGTTGGCCACTCATTCCTACTTTGATTCCCACGTACCACAGTTTCTATGAACACCTCAAGATCCTCTGAAATGTTAAAGACTTTTTACCACAGTCAATTTTTCAGTTTATCTGGAATCCTGGTCATTTGGATATCAACAAGGGGGGCCGCTGCTGTCCTTCAGCAGTTTTAACCTAATGTCTGCTGCTTCAGGTCATTTTCCTTTCAAGGTTGGTGGTACTGTTTTTCCATGTACTGATTTTTTTTTTAAAAGCATGCTCAGGCCGGTTGTGTCTGCCTTTGCATTAAATTTGTCCTGAGCCATTGCTATTGGAACAATATTTTATAATGATATTCTTAATACCCGTTGTCCTATTAACATCTGTTGCATGCATGTTATACTAAGTGATGAGTACAGCTAAACCTCAAAATATGATTACAGACAGAAGAATGTTGAGTAATTAAATTATGCATGTAGATTAATAGTCTAATCTCACTGCCTGTGTATGGATAGTAAGAATATAACATTCATTCCAATACTAGTGTATCCAATAAAAATAAAAAGCCGTCTCCTATAGTTGGAGGCAGCAGTCCATTAAAGCAAATGTTTGCTTAATTATTTCCATTAAAATGTGTTATTAATATTATATAAATCTTTAACCCCAGTTAAATTCTGTGACTCATGTCTCAAAGCTACTACTGTATTTTAATTGACCTTTGTAAAAACCTAAAAGGAGATTATAATCTCTCAAAACAGATGCAAAAATTCTGACTCACAAGGAATACTTTTGGACTAAAACATTTTAAGAAGAATGTGGCTGAAAGTCATCTTAATTTGTTGACCTGTTTCAAGAGTAATAATTTTTAATTCATCAACCATGCACTGACAGTGAGTCAGTACAATGCTGCATGAGGAGGCATGAACATTGTAGAGAGAATATCATTATAAAATATTTAGGAAATGTCTTTGTGTAATGACTACTGTACATGGAGGCTTTTGTTCATTGTGGGAAACTAAAAACAAGTCAACATTTCATTGACACATGCATGATGCTGGACAGTTCTGTATGTAAACTATTTCTTTCTGTACTTTTCAGTTATTCCTGTCATTGACTTTTCCAAGTTTTTATGCGCAGTCATGTCCTCAGATCACTGATCCTTCTTTGCTGTTTTCTTTAAGTTCTGTAAATAAATGTCCATAAATATACATTGATGTTGTCTTTTCATAATTAACCATTGTTTTGTAAAGGACCATACTGGCATTTTAATCTAAAATGCCCTTTCTAGTATGGAGTATACCTGCTGCAAAGGAAATAATAGTGTTGGTTTACACCCTGGAACATTCAGCAAGTTGGTGTAAACAGGCAGAATATTAGCTTTATAAACTTTTGAATATCACTATTTATATACTTATAAATTATTAGCATCACTTATTTTTGAATACGTTCCTATGAATATGAATATACATTTAAATGTATATTTCCTTGTCAGATATAACTGTTTCCCATGATTCCTCATTTTCATTAAAATATATTTTTCATCTCTGCCTCATATTTAGATTTATCAAATAACAATGAATAATTACAAGACAAAAAATGCAGAGAATGAACCAAAACCATTGCTGATTCTTGTCCATATTATGGGAAAAACGTATTATGTCAATGTTTTGAATTAACTTCTCTGGTTGTTAGCAGGTTGTGATTTGGCATGCTTGTTCAAAATGCACTCAGCATGTATTGAAATTCCTTTAATTGTTATGTGAACTGTTTGCATATGTGGTTATTATCTGTGATTTCATTGTACTTGTATGTACTTGTATCCAAATATGTTTCTATTATGCTTGATTTTGCTGGCCATTCTTGAATGACTTAGCAACTCAAGAATCAAAAGTGTTTTGTGCTGTCTTCTGTAATATGTATATTCTCTGATGTTTTGTCAGCTCTTAGTTTTATTCTTATCCAACAACATATCTTTATATTTGTTGGAAACAAATTTATGCAAAGACAATTTTAGAAAGCTTTGCTCAACACAATTCTTTATTAATTAAATTGACCATTTTGTGACATTGAGACTTTAATATAAACTCTCTCTTTGCAGTTGACCCACCTTCAGACTTGAATTTTAAAATTATAGATGAAAATACTGTTCATATGTCATGGGCAAAACCAGTTGATCCAATTATGGGTTACAGAATAACGGTGGACCCTACGACAGGTAAGTTTTGAGACGGGTTTTAAGACAGAAGCATCAAGATGCTATGATTCAATCTCCATCCCTTCTCCCATTTCATCATGAAGAAGCTGAGCTTTAGGAAGCCTGAGGGATTTGATCCATGTCACCAGACATTTGCTGAACTCAAGTTTCAGATTTCCAGCTTAGTATCCACAATTATATTTTAATGTTATTGAGTTTAACATGGTTTGCCTTGCTGAGCTGTTATAATTAAAAGTGTACTCTTATTTTTACCTGATCAGAATATTGTTAGCAAACTTTGATCTTATAAAATCGAATCCTCGTTCCTTGGCATTCTTCTTGAGTCACTTAATCTTTTCAACATTTAAAGTGTCAGGTGATGAAGTAAGTTGTTACACCTCATCCAGTGTCCTACACATTTCAGTATCCAGAAAACATCATTCCATGATAATGGTAAACAACCATGATGAAAGATAAGAATTTACTTTGGCTAGATGGATTCTATAGATACTAGGCTGGATCCTTGGAAAGCAAAACAAGACAAAACTCATTTGGGCTGTTCTCAAACATTATCTTTAGTGTTAATAATGTTGCCAAAGTGTGGAGAACCAATCTCTGTTGATTAATTTTTAGTTCCAAAATAAAATGGAAAAATAATCATTTCCACTAACATTGGCTAAATGGTAGGAAGTATTGACTGGCTGACAATAGAGATGGATGATGTCAACATAACTTATTACTAGAACTGTACTTGTTTTTCTTTTCGCCTTTAAAAATACCAAGGATTTTACATATTGGTTTACTAGGAAACATAACTTTTTTTGGAAGATGTTTTAAAAACTTAAAAAAGAGTCAAAAATTTACTTATTTACTTTTTCCTCTTTGAATCTTTTCTCCCCAATTATATTTGCAGTTAACTCATTCATTCCAAAGCAAAAAATCAGTTCAAACAGGGTCCATCTAGTTTCCAGATGTTGGGCATTACTGACTCCCAACACTTCCAGAACGGGCAATGAGGTTACTCAACATGGCAGAGTCTGAGTGTCTTGATGTCCTCTAGTCCTGGTTGGTTTTAATGTTCCACCTGTAAACCAAGAGCATTTTTCTCAGCAGTCTGTTGCAGCTGTTTAACTTTCCTAATTATTTATATTTTGATGAAAACAATGTAATTAAAAATATCATCAGGCATGTTATTCCCAGGAACCACCATGTTTCCTGATTTAATTGAGAATTAACAGAATCTAGAAGGGAGTACATAATTGCCAAAATATGAGTAAACACCTACTATACTGGACCTTGAAATATTTGATACCTAGTTAAGTCAATGCAGAGGTCAAAGTTACCCATTAAGGCATGTACCCATTTGAGTATGGAAGATGCACTGCTTCCACACAGATCGTTTCCCACTAGGGGCTGGTCTTAATCTATGGGGTTTGTTTTCCTTGAGTTTATTTTCATCTCTTATTTCTCTCTCTCTGTTCTCCTCCAATGCGTAATTAAAAATTTTTTTTCTACTTTATGTCTCATTTATAAAACTGTTATCTATCATTAGTCTCCAAAAACAATGAAAAAATTTTGGTTTGATATTCTGCTATACCTTTAATCTAGAAAAATCTTGAATTTTCAAACAAGTATTAAATATAATTGTAACAAGTAAAAGCAATATCAGTCCATTTATTAAATATTTTGTTGCATTCATATTTTTCCTTTTTGTATTTCCAGATGGGCCTACTAAAGAATTTACCCTTGCAGCTAGTACCACTGAAACTTTATTGTCAGAACTTGTACCTGAAACAGAGTATGTGGTGACAATAACTTCATATGATGAAGTAGAAGAAAGTGTACCAGTTATAGGACAACTAACTAGTAAGCACACATAAAAATTAAAATACTTGTATACTTTTTATTTTGCCGAAGGTTTTTCCAACTTCAGATTTAATCTTTTATGATACAGAGTTAATTTATATCAGTATTAACAGTTTTTTTCTGTTATCCTAGTTATTAGTGGATATGAATAATTAATTCCTGTTTTATAACTCTGGTCTCTGGAAACAGCAGGAATGTTATGAATGAAGGTCATTGAAAATGTTAAACTTTGCTTGACAACAATGTGAATGTCTTTTTTGAAATATCTAAAAAATCTTACTAAAATAATTTATTTGTAAGAGACTGATTATTTGGCAGTATTCTCTGACCAGCTGGGCAGAGCCATACATTTAAGAAACAATGGCAGAAACTAATATGATATATTTATTCTGTTTTAAACAGAATATTTGCTTGAGTTCATTTCCTTTTGTAATAATAAAATTTTAACTTAGTTCAAACAGGTAGTTCGACAAAGCCAGGGGAGAAGAAACCTGGAAAAACCGAGATACAAAGTGAGCATTTCTCTTACTATTTTTACTTGGATTCATAGAAGTCATAAATGTAAGATAGAGCAGATGTTACAATTATATACATAGATTCATCTTATTCCTATATTAATTTCTATAAGCTTTATCTAGAGGGAACACAGACAATCTAAGAATAATGTATAACTAAGCCATTATGATACCTAAGTTCTGACATTCTAAGCTAGTTTTTCCTTCTGCTTACTAGATATTCCTTTCAATGGGAGTGTTTTGAAATTGGTTATATCCAAACTTTCCTGCAGGATTTTGGCAATAGGTGAAAACAAGGCACATCTCAGGACTCAACTCATTTCTCAACAACAAACTGATAGCAGTAGGTGGTACTTAGAAACATAGGAGAAATACAAGGTTTGAACATGAGAGAGATGCCCTCGGCTAGTGTTCAAAGCAATATAGTTGCCAGGAAAATACTTTCCTAAGTCTATGTGAATGTTGTATCCTTCTCTAGGTTATTTACATGGCCTTAGTTGATGGCATTTGTAACCTTTTTCAGAGTCTGTGTAACACATGTCTGATAAATTGATGCATTTGTAATCAGATGAAAGCAATTTTATTTAGTATAGATCTTACAGTTATTAGCCTCCTTTTGTCTTATATTTCTTTGTCTGACTTATGGAGATGGATCATTACAGGGTTTCTTGGACTTCTAATTTTGTTACCTTGTAAAAGTTGGATTTATGACCCAGAATGACAATAAAAATATTATAAACACAAAGTCTCTTTATCTGGAAATATTCCCTCCAGATCACTGTTTATCATTATTTCCAATGTCTAATAATCTGAAATGATGTTTATTGTATGCATTTATAATTCTAATATTTTCAATAATTAGTATTTATTTTAAATCAGACTATTATACCAAGTATTGACTTTTTAATAGGCTTAAATTGACGTATTGAATAATGTGCAAAACTTATTTAAGCATACAACCTGTATTTGGCTTGCAAAAATTTCCAGGACCCTCTCCTTCTCTTCCTAGCCAAATACTTCTTTTATTACTTACCAGCTGACTGCAAGAACAAAATCATCTTCAGAAAATTCACTTGGAATTGCATTACAAATACAGATTTTCATAAAACCAACTTGACCTCTACCATAGAGAGAAGGAAAGATAACATATTCAGTTATGAAAACTGATCATTGGATTCTTATAATTTCAGGATACCATATGGATTTTTAACTTTTGAATAAAAATAATTGTCTACCTTGTTTGCTTACTAGAAGTAGGTTTTAACTGTCAAGTTCAAAAACATTGATAATTAGGACTAAATATTTTAGCTATTTTGCATAATTTTATAGTTGTTTTTACTTCTGTTAGGCTCCCTTAGTTCTCTAGACTTACCCTAATGCAAATTTTAGACAATTATATTGAAAAGTGCAAGAGAATATTAACAAATTAGGTCTTCAACTCAACTGCACTTCCTTGAATGGCACAGCAATTATTTTGTATTTATTTGTTGATAAATACCAAGGAATAAAAATCCTTTGCTTGTATTTCTTTTACGTGACTTCTAAATGTTTTATAAAATTTGTACATGTAAAGAAAAGTGAGGGTATAGTTTATAAAAATAGATAGGTTGATAGCATGAATACTTGGACTTTATACCCCTGGAGAGCAGGTTGTAAATCTATTTATCCCTTTTTGTATAATGTCTTATTCAGCAGTTTAAAGAGATCTGGTTTCATGAATTCATCTTGATGAAGGCATTGAAAATGCTTCTATATCTTAGTAAAACTGTACATTCGTTTGTGCATGTAGGTGAAGAATAATCGGTGAATATGTTCTAATGAACAGAATGATTTAAGGAACCAACATTTTTGCAATGTTAGCTTGTATTGATGAACTGATTTAGTAAAGCATCATTTAAAAATATATCAAATCTATTTCAGAATGCTCTGTCAGTGCCTGGACTGATTTGATTTTCCTCGTGGATGGCTCTTGGAGTGTGGGAAGAAATAATTTCAAGTACATTTTAGACTTTATTGCTGCTCTTGTGTCTGCTTTTGACATCGGGGAAGACAAGACAAGAGTGGGAGTTGTTCAGTACAGCTCTGATACCAGGACTGAGTTTAACTTAAATCAGTACTACCAAAGGGATGAGCTTCTTGCTGCAATTAAAAAAATTCCATATAAAGGTGGCAACACAATGACAGGTATGTTCTACAGATTTTTTTAAAGTTAGAAATGAATGAAATGTCTGTTTCAGAAAGAAATTACACATTGCCTATTATGTATGAAATATTTTTGACATTATTCTCATAGTTTTTGACTTTGGAAAAATTGTGTAGTACAGAGTAAATGAACATGTTTCTTTTCCCTTTAGGGGATGCCATTGATTATTTAGTTAAAAACACTTTCACGGAATCTGCTGGGGCAAGAGTTGGCTTTCCTAAAGTGGCAATTGTTATTACGGATGGAAAATCCCAGGATGAAGTGGAAATTCCAGCAAGAGAGCTTCGTAATGTTGGAGTTGAAGTTTTCTCCTTGGGTAGGTTAAGTTCAGTTAATTATTTCCATTTTACAACTCCTGTCAGTATACTAAATGTGTAGGAAGATGAAAGATTGATTCCTCAAGGAAGGATGCTGTTAGAAGTGTTTATTGCATTTTTGTAGTGTAATATCAAAGACTTAAATTGTTTTTAAGTAAGAATTCTGCTTATCCGTTTCCCTCATATAACTCCCTTAGCATATGTATTTAGGAAGGTGGTGTTCACATTCTTTGCCAGCTCTCCACTTGTCAAAGAATTCTGGGCCAATGATTCTAATAAAGATCCTCCTTGTATTATCATTAAGTGTTTTTTATGTGTTTCCTATATTATGTAATACTTGAAGAATTCAGAGGGCTCCAGTTTATTCAGGACTCTGGAAGAAAAAAGTATTATCTTTACAGATGGCAAAGACATATGATGGTATGGTTGGGATGAAAGCCCACTCTGTTTAACTAACTATTTGTTTTCCTCTGTGGCTGGCCACGATATGTCAAATTATAAAATGTTTTTGGCATCTGTACAGTTGCACATTCATTATGAAGCAAAGCAATTCTGGCTTAAGACTTGAAATTAACGATTTGAAAGTATCTTCAGTTGTGAAAGACGGAAAAAATGAAGAACTTTTCCAAGTCAATTGGCATATTTCCCAGTTCAATATGTCCTTATCCTTTTGTTTTGAAGGCATTAAAGCTGCAGATGCAAAAGAACTCAAACAAATTGCCTCCACACCTTCCCTGACCCATGTTTTCAACGTGGCCAACTTTGATGCAATTGTGGATATTCAGAATGAGATCATCTCCCAGGTGTGCTCAGGTGTTGATGAACAACTTGGTGAATTGGTTAGTGGAGAAGAAGGTGAGTAGACTGCGTAGCATTCCCCATGTGTTAGTCCTTTCCATTGTTTGACTATTTATATAGTTTTACAGTTATCTTAGAAGTAGATATATTTATTTAAATATTTCTTCTAGTGATTCTCCAATTGTATACTCCATTTGCAACTCATCTTGTTGTTACCATTTGTATTGTTTTTCCTTCCAGTGGAACGTTCAGTAGAATATATTATTGCAAAGTTCTTAAAATTTTGTGGGGAGACAAGTTGATTTACTCTTTAAGACTCTTTTGTGTACATTGAATGTCTATCTAATTATGCTATTCTGGTACTTGCTTTAATTATCTTACACTCTGATTTAAACATTTGGGCTGGAAAGATATTTGCAATGTAAAATAATGGTAATGTTTCTATTAACTGGCTAAGGACAAAGATTTTCCCTGATTATACTCTGCATAATGTTTTGAAAGCTTTTAAGAATATTTCAAAGATCAGTCAATGTAATCCGTCCATTAGAAAAATTTCCCATTTCTATTAGTTATTACTTCTAAATACATGGGAGAAAGAAAAGACAGTTTAAAAGCATCCTTTTGAACATTTAAAGTGTTAACCCAAAGACTTTATCTTTTTCCATGATTGTTCTCCTCTCAGCCTGAGAATAGTTAAGTGATTAAACATAAATTGTAAATAGTGACATCTTCCATTATATAAACTCGTTAATCTTCAATCCCTGAGCATTTTGTCAATGTTCATTGGTCCCAGTTCTGCCTCAGAACTTCTCATTACTTCACGGGCAGTAAATCTTTTCAGTTGTCTTACCGTCTAATGTCTAACCTTTTTTGCTCTGTATTATTATAGAATCCATCTCACTTACCTCCACTTTTCCCTGATTAGTGATTAACAAGAATCTTTTAACACTTTAATCTTTTAAAAACTTTAGTTCTCCCTGGGGTGCAGTGGCATATATGCAAGTGTAGGCCCAACTTTGTTTCTGCCACTGTCGGAACTTTCCCTGTGTAGGAGGCTGGGGCTGCATCACAGGTGTTCACATTTCTCTGTACTGTCTTCTGTCTTCTGCTGGACTAGCCTGAAGCTTCTCTCTTCTACAGGACTAGCCTGTACTGCCTCTGTATCCCTCAGGTTTGGTCACATTTCCATGTGGCATATTTGTGGTTTCCCCTCTACTATTCCCTACTTAAATAGCATTTTAAATATATATATATATGCATACATACATATATTTTATTTTTAAAATTATATTCACTTTTTATACTTTTAAGTTCAGAGGTACATGTGCAGGTTTGTTACATAGATAAACTTGTTTCATGGGGGCCTGTTGTACAGATTATTTCATCATCCAGGTATTTAGCCTAGTGCCCATTAGTTTTTTTTCTTGATCCTCTCCTTCCTCTTACCTTCAACCCTCCAATAGGCTCTTTATATCCATGTGTTCTCATTGTTTAGCTCCGATTTATAAACAAGAACATGTGGTATTTGGTTTTTTGTTCCTGTGTTAGTTTGCTAAGGATAATGGCCTCTAGCTCCAACCATGTCCCTGCAAAGGACACGATCATTTTCTTTTTCATGGCTGTATGGTATTCCATGGTGTATATGTACCAAATTTTCCTTATCCAATCTATCATTGATGGGGTTTTAGGTTGATTCCAAGTCTTTGCTATTGTGAATAGTGCTGCAGTGAATATATGTGTGCATATATCTTTATAATAGGATGACTTACATTTCTTTGGGTGTATACCCAGTATTGGGATTGTTGGGTCAAATGGTATTTCTGTTTTGAGGTCTTTGAGGAATTGCTGCACTGTCTTCCACAATGGCTGTACTGATTTGCACTTCCACCAACAGTGTATAATCTTTCATTTTTCTCTACTACCTCACCAACTTTTGTTATTTTTGACTTTTTAATAATAGACATTCTGACTGGTGTGAGATAGAATCTCATTGTGCTTTTGATTTGCATTTTTCTAATGATCAGTGCTGTTGAGCTTTTTTTTTGTAAGATTGTTGACCACATGGATGTCTTTTTTTTGGAAAAGTGTCTGTTTATGCTCATTGCTCACTTTTTAATGCGGTTGGGTGTTGTTTTCTTGTAAATTTGTTTATGTTCCTTATAGCTGCTGGATATTAGACCTTTGTTGGATGCGTAGTTTGCAAAAATTTTCTCCCATTTTGTATGTTGTCTGTTTACTCTGTTGGTAATTTCTTTTGCTGTGTAGAAACTCTTTAGTTGAATTAGATCCCATTTGTTAAGTTTTGCTTTTGTTGCATTTGCTTTTGGCATCTTTGTCATAAAATCTTTACCAGGGCTTGTGTCCTGAATGGTATTACCCAGGTTGTCTTCCAGGATTTTTACAGTTTTGGACCTTACATTTAATCCATCTTGAGTTAATTTTTGTATATGATCTAAGGAAGAGGTCCAGATTCAATCTTCTGCATATGGCTAGCCAGTTAACCAAGCACCATTTATTGAATAGGGAATATTTCCCCATTGCTTGTTCTTGTCACGTTTGTTGAAGATCAGATGGTTGTAGGTGTTCAGTCCTATTTCTGATTCTTTATTCTCTACCATTGGTTTATATGTCTGTTTTTGTACCAGTACTATGCTGTTTTGGCTACTGCAGCCCTGTAGGATAGTTTGAAGTCAGAGAGCGTGATACCTCCAGCTTTGTTCTTTTTGCTTAGGAGTGCCTTGGATATTCAGACTTTTTCTTGTTCCATATGAAATTTAAAATAGTCATTTCTAGTTCTGTGAAAAATCTCAGTGGTAGTTTAATAGGAATAGTGGTCAGTCTATAAATTGCAGCATGACCATTTTAATGATATTTATTCTTTCTATCTATGAGCATGGAAGGTTTTTCAATTGTCGTCTCTGATTTCTTTGAGCAGTGGTTTGTAATTCTCTTTGTAGAGCTATTTCACCTATCTATTTAGCTGTATTCCTAGGTATTTTATTCACAACTCCCATTGTGAATGGGAGTTCATTCCTTATTTGGCTCTCATCTTGACTGTTGTGTATGGGAATGCTAGCAATTTTTGCACATTGATTTTGTATTCTGAGACTTTGCTAAAGTTGTTTATCAACTTAAGAAGCTTTGGGCTGAGACTATGCAGTTTTCTAGGTATAGGATTATGTCATCTGCAAACAGGGATAGTCTGACTTTCTTTCTTCAAATTTGGTTCCCTTTTATTTCTTTTTCTTGCTTGATTGCTCTGGCCAGAACTTCCAATACTATATTGAATAGGAATGGTGAGAAAGGGCAAACTCATCTTGTGCTGGTTTTCAAGAGAAATGCTCCCAGCCTTTGCCCATTCAGTATAAATACCATTTTCATGTGCTACATCTGATTGCCTCTTTGAAGAGGTGATGTGTAAATTTGTGCCTGTTTTTACACACACTTCTTGAAGGTTGACTTGTAAAATATTAGAGATGTATCTTCTAGGAAGTTGATTCCATTGACAAATCCAGAATTTTGATATTGTCTGAAATATCTTAAAATACTTTATGTTAACTGTCAAATGCATGACTATATTCTACACTGAGTAAGGATCACAATTTTTTAGAGGATTGATATTTATGTGTCAGTATACATGTTAGAAGCCATTGTTTGTCCTCTGTTTGGTGGCACTGTGAACATAGTTGAACTTTTCTTCTTATCCTGAAACTTGTTTAAAATTATAAGAACCTGTCATTTGGCCAGGTGTGGTGGCTCACACCTGTAATCCCAGCACTTTAGGAGGCCAAGGCAGGTGGATCATGAGGTCAGAAGATTGAAACCATCCTGGCCAACATGGTGAAATCCTGTTTCTACTAAAAAAAAAAAATACAGAAATTAGCTGGGCATGGTAGTGCGTGCCTGTAGTCCCAGCTACTTGGGAGACTGAGGCAGGAGAATCACTTGAACCCGGGAGGTGGAGGTTGCAGTGAGCTGAGATCGCGCCACTGCACTCCAGCCTGGTGACAGAGCAAGACTCCATCTCAAAAACAAAAACAAAAACAAAAAAACCCTGTCATTTAAAAACTACTAAATGCTTTCTCTTTCTTAGCATATTATAAAGTATTTTTAAAGATTATACTTTTACTCTTATGATGTTATTAAGAGAGAAAAACTTCCTAAACAATTGAATGAAGCACTGATTTAACAAGTATTTATCAAGTGCCTACGCTGGTACTTGAGAATGAAGATAATGAGTGAATACCAAAACCAGAATGGAAATCTTGGTTTCAGAGAAGAAGGCATGAGGTGTCCCAACATGAATTTTTTCCAAATACGTTTTTATTCCATTAACCCATTAACTTGTCAGAAATTTGACTAAAAGCCAAGTGTTGAGTCTCTTCTGGTTTGATAGGGACACGTAAAATTGGGGACTGAGGAGGGTATTGGGCGACTCTTCTCAATGCATTCAAGATTAATTCAAATAAGGAGATTTGAAGGTCCAAACCTAAAGACAAAATTAATAAGGTTACATCTCACTGTTATTAATCACTATCTGTTGTAACTTTTTAGTTGTTGAGCCTCCTTCAAATTTGATTGCTATGGAAGTCTCTTCAAAATACGTTAAGCTAAGTTGGAATCCATCTCCTAGTCCTGTGACTGGCTACAAAGTCATCCTCACACCAATGACTGCAGGAAGCCGACAGCATGCTTTGAGTGTGGGGCCTCAGACAACCATGCTCAGTGTTCGTGACCTCTCAGCAGACACAGAATACCAGATCAGCGTTTCCGCCATGAAGGGAATGACATCCAGTGAACCCATTTCAATAATGGAGAAGACTCAGCCTATGAAAGTTCAAGTGGGTAAGTTAATGTGTGCATGATTGTGTTTGGATTATGTGAAGATCTGTTTGACAGAATGCCTGACTTGTTTGGACTTAGTTTTGAATGAAATATTTGCAATAGTTTTTTTTTTTTTTAAAGTACGTTTTCTAAGAAAGCTAGATATGTATATTTTAATGATTAACTAATATGTATTGAAGTTTAACGTACTTTTTTTTCTCTTTACAGAATGCTCACGTGGCGTGGATATAAAAGCTGATATTGTATTTTTGGTTGATGGTTCCTATAGCATTGGGATTGCAAACTTTGTTAAAGTTAGAGCCTTTTTGGAAGTTCTTGTAAAAAGTTTTGAAATTTCGCCAAATAGGGTCCAGATTAGTCTTGTTCAGTACAGCCGGGATCCTCACACTGAATTTACTTTGAAAAAATTCACCAAAGTTGAAGATATAATTGAAGCAATAAACAACTTCCCTTACAGAGGAGGATCTACGAATACTGGCAAAGCAATGACTTATGTCAGAGAGAAAATATTTGTGCCTAGTAAGGGATCAAGAAGCAATGTACCAAAGGTCATGATTCTTATCACAGATGGGAAATCATCAGATGCTTTCAGAGATCCTGCAATAAAACTAAGGAATTCAGATGTTGAAATCTTCGCTGTTGGTGTGAAGGATGCTGTTCGCTCAGAATTGGAAGCTATCGCCTCTCCTCCTGCAGAGACCCATGTGTTCACAGTAGAAGATTTTGATGCTTTTCAGAGGATATCTTTTGAACTCACACAGTCTATCTGCCTTAGAATTGAGCAAGAATTGGCAGCTATAAAGAAGAAAGGTTAGTAGACTTTGAGAGTAAAAGTTATTTCCTCATGAGTAAAGCATTTTTTGTTCTAAAATTGTGAATAATATGCTTCTTCAATTCTATTTATAGACAAAAAAGTAACTTTCCTATGTTATTGAACACTATTAGTTTACTTAGCTCTGACATATGACTTTCTCCTGGGGATGGATCATATTTTAGTTGGTGAAAAAGCTGTTTACTCGTAAAAGTCATGAGATGTTTCTGTTCCTCGATCCTCAAGCAGGTTTAGGAATAAGTTTTATCATACGTATGTGTCATTTACAATCCAAATCTCATGTATGGGGTGTTCACTATGTGCTGGATACTGAGCTGAGTCCTTCGACTCAAAGGTGACAAGAATACAGTCCTGTACCTTTGAATTCTTTTTATGCATTTTCTTTCCTGGATCATTTTGGGCATCATTTCTCACATCTGGAATTCCCTATCTTCTTTTCTTTATTTGTGTGAAATCTACTCTTCAATGTTTAGTTAAAAGTCTCATCCTTTTCATTAAGCCTTCCTAAACTGTAACTATCCTGGTTGCTGTCACACTATCATTTTCACTCAGTTGGCTTTCCTCCTATGTACTCCTTTTTGTTTTTAATTTATTGTTTGGACAGAGTCTCACTTAGGCTGGAGTGCAGTGGTGCGATCTCAGCTTGCTGCAACATTTCCCCCCCCCCCCGCCCCCGCCGAGTTCAAGCAATTCTCTCACCTCAGCCTCCCCGGTAGCTGGAACTACAGATGTGTGCCACCAGGCCCAGCTAATTTTTGTATTTTTGTTTTTATTTTTTTGGTAAAGACAGGGTTTCACCATGTTGGCCAGTCTGGTCTCAAACTCCTGACCTCAGATGATCCACTCACCTCAGTCTCTTAAAGTGCTGAGATTATAAGTGCAAGCCTGCATGCCCTTCCTGCTTTGCTTTTGTTGTTGTTGTTAATAATGTTGCATCCTCTTGTCTCTCCAGTTTGATTGTGTGTCCCCCTAAGGATATATTGTATGTGTTAAATGTTGCCTCTTTATATGATTTATTTTAATAACTGCTTAGTTTAAGAAATATTTTGTTGTTGGGAAAAATTCCTTAATTTTTACTTTAAAGTATTTGTCTACAAACCACCAAAGGTTAATATCCAAGTACTAGGGATGAATGGGAAAATGTGGATGGTGCATTTGAGGTCTGCTATGGTTTAAATATTCCTGCTGTGAACTAGGCCATTCTATTACTACCGCTTTAAGAATCTCAAAATTCACATTCAAATTTAATCACTTCTTTAAATAACAGAAGTTAGTATTATGAATAGTCAAGGTGAATAATCAAGATCTCTTGCTGGGTTGTAACTTGGGGGGCTTTCTCTCAATGGTCAAGTAGAGCTGAGGTACTCAGTACAGTGGTCTCAATGAACACTATTCTCCCAAATGAAATAAGCCATTTTATAAACATTAATTATTGGGTACATTTTTGTTTTATAGATTCAAAAAATTTTAACTGTCCTTTTTTTTCTTTTTAAATAGCTTACATCCCTCCAAAGGATCTTAGTTTTTCAGAAGTGACTTCTTACAGTTTCAAAACAAACTGGTCTCCAGCTGGAGAAAATGTTTTTTCATATCACATCACCTACAAGGAAGCGACTGGGGATGATGAGGTCACTGTGGTGGAGCCAGCATCGAGTACCAGTGTTGTTCTCAGCAACCTGAAGCCAGAGACCCTGTATTTGGTCAATGTGACTGCAGAGTATGAGGACGGCTTCAGCATTCCCTTAGCTGGAGAGGAGACCACTGCAGAAGGTGTGAGGGGGTTTCTGTCACTATTTTTCAGAAACAAATAATTTATTGCGATACAAAGTTACAGTTTGTAATAACTACCTGCTTTACACTTCAGAATTGCCAATGCTTTGTAAGATTTGGCATCTTTAAGAAACAGCTTTTCATATGTTTTTAAGAAAGAAAAAACTTTTAAGTAAAAAACCTTAGACTTTTTTTTGATGAGTTTGAAGTTAAGAAACCTAGAGAGTTAGGTTTATTATTATTAATCCATAATAATTATGGATTAACTTTTGAAATACTGCTTATCCATTTTTTGTGGTCCCACATTTCAGGAATGCCATGTCTTAAATCTTTCTGAAATTGCTTACTGTACTTACACAGTTATGGCAAATATATATATATATTTATATATATATATAGAGAGATAATAAGTGTATTATCAACTACTTATTTTCTTTTTTAAAAAGTTGTGATAAAATATACATATTCACCATTTTAACCATTTTTGAGTGCACATTTTAGTAGCATTATACACATTCATCTTGTTGTGCTACCATCACCACTATCTATCTTTAGAACTTGCAAAACTGAAATTTTGTACCCATTAAGCATTAACTCCCCATTCCCTCCTTACCCCTACTCCTATTCTATTTTCTGTCTCTAGGAATTTGATTATCCTAACTACCTCACTTGAGAGGAATCTTTCAGTACTTGTATTCTCGTGCCTGCCTTATTTCGCTTGATGTCCTCAAGGTTGATCCATGTTGTAACGTGTGTCAGAATGCCCTCTCTACTTACGGTTGAATAATATTCCACTGTATGTATACACCACACGCCTTTTAAGATGGGATTCTTACTATGTTGCCCAGATTGACCTCAAAATGCTAGGCTCAAATGATCCTCTTGCCTCAGCCTCCTGAGTAGCTGGGATTACAGGCATGTACCATGGCGCCCTGCCTCACGTTTTGTTTACCTCTGTTCATCAGTGGATGTTTGGGCTGCATCCACCTTTTGCAAATATTGCTGCTATGAATATGGTGTGCAAAATTTTGCCAAATGTTTTAAGCAGTGTTTGTTTACATGTGTACTCCTTACTGGATAGAATTAAATATATTTGAACACACTTTGTGACATTTGACATTTAAGTTGCTTGGCAAAAAACTAAGGCAAGGCAATTAATCTTGAACTTAAGCATAGCAAAGTATCGCAATAGATGTCAATTGTTATTTCTTCTTTTCACTGGGAATAGAAGGTAAAGACCCTAAAAAGAATAGTATGAGGAATTTAAGATAATTACGAAGAATAATTTGCTGACGTGGATGGTGCACATTGGCGTACTATACTGATAAAAGCTAGAGAATATTTTTTCTCTGAAACATTTTTTGGATAAGATTGCTATTTTTTTGGGTATGGTTTAGGTATATTTCTTCCTGAAGGTCGTAAGCTAAATGACCTAAGATGTCCTTTTATCTTATGACTTTTGTGGTCATATAAATGAGAAGACCATATGCAGATATTTCTGATTTTCTGAGGCTTTTTCTGTAATGCCCACACTTCTGCTTGATGGCCCTGACCCTTTCTCTTCAGCATTTTGGGAGGGGGATGGGAAATCTGTTTCAAGAGAGGACTTGTCTCAAGGTTTTTGAGTAGAAGTCACTCCATTCATACACACTCTTGTTTTTGGTCATTGGGCTACTACAATAGAGTTTGGTAATGGTTCAGTTATATTGTCTGTAATGAAATCTGGGATTTAAATTTTCTACAGTTGATAAGAAAGTTTCCAGTTTAATGCTTTCATTAAACTAACAATTATATCCTGCTGTGTGTCAGGTGCTCTGCTAAATATTTTCCATAGAGTATCTCATTTAACTACTTAAATAATCCTACAAATAGTCATGTTTTGCTGCTGGGTAATCTATTAAGCTTCAGAGCTAGAATTCCAACCCATCAATCTATCTGCTGATTTATTCTGACTTGTTTAATCTTTTTTCTTCCAATACAAAATGAATCATGGGCGTAAGTGGGCGAACTACCATTTCTTTCTTTCCTGGAGAGATATACTTCCTTCGTTTCTCTTCTAGAGAGATATACTTTCTTTCTTTCTCCCTAGAGTGATCTATTGATGTGTTGAGTTTTTAAGTAAACTTCTAAATGTCTGTGAGATGCATGCCAGGCATGTTGTATGAGGCTTTCACCCCAGTGGACCGAGAAGACAGTGACCTGTAGTTCATCTTTCCTGAATTTGTTGTCCATATAGACAGTTGGCCCCATTGAACAAGAAGGTCATTTAAACATGCTTACTAAACACAAAACCAAATGATGTTCTCATCTTGGCTTAATGAAAAATGCATTTAAAAGTATGAGTCTGTGAGTGTTACCCACAGTGCACCTTAGCTTCAAGATGTAGATCTAATGAGCATTCAGTAAGTACCTATTCTCTGCTTGTTCCATCCCATGTGTGGTCCAATTATTCTCCAAGTCAAGTGACTATAAAGATAAAAAGCTAGTGTGGGACTAACTGGATAAGATAGGTTGGTTGTGTGGGTAGATACGGTAGAGCTGGGTGTTAGGTGTCATTTTCCTAGTTTTGTGAGAAAATGTAGTAAAAGTGAAAGCCTCAGCTGCTTATGTTCAAATAAATGAATTATTTTTATTCTTGAAGTTTATAGCAGTATAAATTTAGCATTTGATAGAATATTATTTTAAAATTTTACTATTATATACACCTTTATTTAATTAAAAAATTAACAGTACATAGTTTCTGGGTATTGTAGAATACATATTTGCTGCTTCAGAATTTAGTTAATCTCTGGCTAAATGAATACAGAAACCAGGATGTTTGCAAGTCAATTGCTCATGGATTTCTTTAGAGAAATGGGATAATTAATAATAAAAAACTAGTTTTTATATTTTTCTTATAAAGTCAGTCAATTTATGTTTTAACATCTGTTTTTCTTTTTTTTTTATTTCAGTAAAAGGAGCACCTCGAAACCTAAAGGTGACAGATGAGACTACAGATAGTTTTAAAATTACTTGGACTCAAGCTCCAGGGAGGGTTTTAAGATATCGAATTATATATAGACCAGTTGCTGGTGGAGAAAGCAGAGAAGTTACTACCCCACCCAATCAGAGGAGAAGAACGCTGGAGAACTTGATTCCAGACACAAAATATGAAGTATCTGTAATTCCTGAATATTTCTCAGGACCTGGTTCTCCATTAACTGGAAATGCAGCCACTGAAGAAGGTAGAGGAAATCTGCTTATCATATTGTGACAATCAAACTCTTAGATTAGAGGAGAAAATCGGGTCAACTATCCAGATTAAAAAACTCATGAGACACTTTGTTTCAATTATTTGAGTATGTTAGACCATAGTCCTTTTAGACTTAAGTTTTTTTTTTTTTTTACTTAATCATGATATTATATACTTGTGTCAAAAAATTTAATTAATTAATTAATTAATTAATTACTTTTGAGATGGAGTCTCCCTCTGTTGCCCAGGCTGGAGTGCAGCGGATTGATCTCAGCTCACTGTAACCTCCGCCTCCCGGGTTCAAGCTATTCTCCTGCCTCGGCCTCCCAAGTAGCTGGGACTACAGGCACATGAAACCACATCCAGCTAATTTTTGTATTTTTAGTAGAGACAGGGTTTTACCATGTTGGCCAGGCTGGTCTTAAACTCCTGACCTCAGGTGATCAACCCACCTTAGCCTCCCAAAGTGCTGGGATTACAGGTGTGAGCTACTGCATCCAACTTTGTGTCAACAGAGTGATGCTATGATATAGCCTCAATATTCTTTTAAAAATAATATTAAATGTTTTAGTGTAAATTGAAGGATGGCTAGTAATTACAAATCAAATTGCTATGCACCATTGAAATAGAAGATTTACTCCTTAAGAAAAATTTTTAAACATTAACTTGTTTTCCTTTAAATGCAATGATTAGAATCCCAGGATACATTCTGATATTTGATGAAATTATTAATGTTTAATATGTGATTTCATTGGTGAAAAATAAGGCATTCATAATTCTCCATTATATTTCCTAGCTGTTATGTTTTATAAATAGCAGTAATGATGCTAAGAACACTTTAGCAATAATGAAAAGTTACTGAGTACCTGTCTGGTGTCAGGTTATATATAAAGGGCTTTTCATATATATTGTTTAATCCCTGCATAGACTTTATGTTATTATTATTATCATCTCAGATTTATGAGAGAATTGAGGCTGAGGAAATTAAATAATAACTCAAGACCACATAGCTAATAAATGAGTTTTTGGATTTTACTGCCCTACTGCAGACATTTACAAGGAGTATCCATTATAGCTTGGTCTGCATCACCCTTCTCCGTCCCACCAACCTCCCTCCCTCTGCATCAATCTCCCCACCCCCACTGTCTTCCTCTCCCTCCTATCACTGCATCTCTCTCCCTCCTTGCACTGCATCTGTCTCTATCCTCCTACTGCATCACTCTTCCTCCTCCCACTACATCTTTCTCCCTCCTTCCACTGCATCTCTCTCCCTCCTCCCACTGCATCACTGTCCCTCCTCCCACTGCATCACTGTCCCTTCTCCCATTGCATCACTGTCCCTCCTCCCACTGCATCACTGTCCCTCCTCCCACTGCATCACTCCCCCTCCCTCCCACTGCATCAATGTCCCTCCCGTCCACTGCATCACTCTTCTTGCTCCCACTGCTTCACTCTCCTCTCTTCCCCCTGCAACCTAGCTCATTAGCCTCTTCTGCTATAGAGGCTCTCTTTTTTTACCTGCTTTCTTCCTCCTCTTCTCCATTGGTGAAGTGTGATTACTTCATTGTCTTTCTCTCTTGCTGAGGGGCTAGGGCTGTTTGTGCTGGGTGCCATAATGTGATCCAATAACTCTATCTTTCTATTTTCTGGAGTAAAACTGGCTGGCTTTTATGTGCTCAGTGGAGAGTAACATAGGGCTGGGTTCCTTAGGACCCTTCAAAGACGACATGGCCAATCTACAAGGAAAGTCATGAAATAGCAGGCATCACAGCTGCAAAAGGACGGGTGGTCCCTGGGGATTTGTACCAAGGGCTGGGTCTCACTTAGGCTGTTTATTCTCTTACTTTTTTTTTAAATCCCAGTGACAGCTTTATGTTTATAATTATCGTTTTTATTATATCAGAACTAGTTCCTGGGTGTTACCTTTAGATGTTCATAGCATCGTACTGATTAACTGAAGGTTTCTTAGAGGAATGAAAATCTACATTGAAATACTAATTAATGTGTATACATTTTACAGTGCTTCTTCCACTTTTAGGGAAATACTGGAAACTATTTTTTAGGAAATATTCTAACATGAAAGATTTTACATGGAAGATTTTAATCTTTGTAAACACAGAAAAGGGATTGGATGTCTTTCCCCTTGTTTCTACTAACATATAGGGTCTGATTTAGAGATGTCTAAGCTTTGTTGGCTAAGCAGTTAAAATTTCATTGTCTCACCCAGGATAGAAATATGATGTCATACACATGCATATATAAGGTAACACAGTGTTTTCAAGTCATTTTTATTAAATAATGGGTTTTGATGATGTTGTCATTTTTTAATGAAGTTAGAGGGAATCCAAGAGACCTAAGAGTTTCTGATCCAACGACGTCTACTATGAAATTATCTTGGAGTGGGGCACCCGGAAAAGTGAAACAGTATCTCGTCACATATACCCCGGTGGCAGGGGGTGAAACTCAAGAGGTCACTGTGAGGGGAGATAAAACCAGTACAGTGCTGCAGGGATTGAAGGAAGGGACACAATACGCATTATCTGTGACAGCCTTGTATGCGTCTGGGGCTGGAGACACCCTCTTTGGTGAAGGAACAACACTTGAAGGTAATCATATTTTCTGAAAATCTGGGAACTTGTTTGTGGCTCTGCCTCTAAGAAGCTTAAAATGCTTTCAGAGAATGAATCTAGAAGTGTGCAATCCTTTCTCTTAAAAAGAATGTATATTGAAAAATAACCATAAAGCTGTCTGTTATTCAGAGATGTAGAATGTGAGCAACTGAAGAAATTAAATTTGATTAGGAAGAAGTGCCTTGGGGAGCTGAATGCATAGTAGGCCAAAGAAATGTGTTTACAGATCCAAGAATTGGTTAGAAGGAGAATAGGTGTATGACATTCAGAGTGGGAAGAGACCTTGGGAACCATCTATGAAGGAAGGTTTGGATTGTCCCAGTTTATGCAGCTAGTTCTATCTTTCAGGTCCAGATAAGAGCCGTTTTATGACTTCCATTCAAGTGCTCTTTTCATTTGCCATGTGTAAAAGCTCAAGAAATATAAGAACCCAAGTTGCTATTTGTTTTATAAGTGGTTTCTGAAATTCAGTTCTGTATTAGATGTTCAAAATGACTGCAATAAAGTACTTAGTAAGAAACATCAACAAGACTGGAGCAGTTTCCTTGGTTCTCTAGAGTTAATTGACAGAGGCCTTTATTTTTTTAGGATCGTTTGGTATATAATTGCAGCTTAGGTTTAACTCATCACAGCTAGTATGTAAATACTGTAAGGGAGAGAAAATACACATTTATTTGAACCGCAATGAGAATGGATTGTTAATGCTAAAAATCCTGTGATGTTGACTCAGTCTCATAGTTGGGGGCCTATATGGATGATCAGCAATAGCTTCCCTTCTCTTTATCATCATATTTTATATGACTTATTTTAAATAATTATAGGAAGAAAATGAATCTGAAGTATCTTGTAATATGAAATCACAGTGACTAAGCAAAATATCCATCAAAGTTGATGGATCCAGGAACTTGGAAGGTTGTAGATATTGTAAATAGCAAGACAAGGCATACAATAGGCAGGTCTTAGAAACTTTTAAGACTTAAGAATGAAAAATAAATTAAAAACATGTAATCAAAATAATAGTAATTGCTGGCACAGTAGCTCATGTCTGTAATCCCAACACTTTGGGAGACCGAGGTGGGTGGATCACCTGAGGTCAGGAGCTTGAGACCAGTCTGGCCAACATGGTGAAACTCCATCTCTACTAAATACAAAAAATTAGCTGGGTGTGGTGGTGCATGCTTGTAATCCCAGATACTTGGGAAACTGAGGCAGGAGAATCAGTTGAACTTGGGAGGCAGAGGTTGCAGTGAGCTGAGATTGTGCCATTGCACTTCAGCCCTGGCATCAGGAGTGAAACTCTGTCTCCAGAAAAAAAAAAAAGTGATCAAGAGTTAAATGCCCATAGTCCATGAAATCTGTTTCTAGAAAAAGATTTAAATAAAAGATTAAATACCCGTATGTAAAGTACCTGCAATCAGAAGAGTCCTGGTTGTACTACTTAGCTGTGTGACCTGAAGTAAACCTTTAACCCCTCTGAACCTTAGTTTATTCATCTATAAAGAGGGGATGACTATCTTCCCTCTTTCCTCCCAGAGTTATTGTTGAGGTCAAATGGGAGAATGTAAGTGAAACTCATTGGAAACTGTAAAATACTACTATATGTATATATAAAATTCATCAAGAGGAAATAGCTTATTAACTTTAGATCTGGTATCTAAAAGCACAATTATCTCTTGATATACTCAGGGTTGTGGTGGGATTGGTTCCAAGACTCCTGCATATACCAAAGTCCTCTCATACTCAAGTCCCACAGTTGGCCAGAGGAAACCCATGTATGTGAAAAGCTGGCCCCCCATATAGGTGGGTTTCACATCCTGGGAATACTATATTTTTCATCTGCATTTGGTTGAAATAAATCTGCATATAAGTGGACCCACAGTGCAAACCCGTGTTGTCAACTGTATAGCTTTAGTATTTCAAATATAATTGGTGACACAAAAGTTTTGAAAGAAATAAGTAGAAACAGAAATTGCCTTAAGTACACAGACATAATCCAAAAAACAAAAGCATGTGCTCTTTACAATCTAGGGCAACATCCAGAATTTTGGAGATATTTGTCCTTTTCTTTGGACATTTTGAAGTTCTGCTTCTCATATGCTTTCCACAAATTTTTAGCATCAGTTGATCATATGATTTTTTTAGAGGACAAACTTTCACTCTTTATTTTTTACAGGATAGATATAGAATGTATTTGTGAAATTTTCTTCTCTCTCTTTTTTTTTTTTTTGGAGACAGAGTCTTGCATTGTTGCCCATGCTGGAGTGCATTTGCACGATCTCAGCTCACTGCAACCTCCATCTCCCAGGTTCAAGTGATTCTCCTGTCTCAGCTTCTTGAGTAGCTGGGACCTCAGGCACCTGCCACCATGCCTGGCTAATTTTTTAGTAGAGACAGGTTTTCACTATGTTGGCCAGGCTGGTCTCAAATGCCTGACCTCGTGATCCACCAAAAATTTCTTCTTTATAAGGAGTATCTCGGAAATAATTTAATAGTTTTTCTTCTGGTTGTGACTTTTAACCTTCTGGTATTCATTTGTGCTTTCTTGCTTCTAAAAATATATTTATGCTCCATAAAAATCTTCTCCATTCTAAAAATTAAGGCATTTTTGCCAAGAATAATATATTAAAAATTTTATTTAACAAAATGTACTTTTTAATTCTACAGGAAGCACATTCTACTAGGCTGTGATTTTTGTAAGCCAGATGTATTGCTATATTGTTTATAATATTATAGATAGGCACAAGTGGTATTGAAAATCTACCAACTTGTGTGCATGTGTGAGTATAGACACACGTACGTGTCTTTGATCAGAAACAATTTCTAAGGAAAATACGTAGTAAAACGAATTTTAAAAACTATTGTTTCCTATTTCCTGAGAAGAAGAAAAGCTAGATAATTTGCAAGTTTGCTTAAAAAATACAGCTAATTCCTAACTAAATTCTAATAATTTACAATGGACATTTTGTTCATTTACACTAAAATGCTTTACTGCAGTAAAGGATTACCAGAAGGGCTGCCAGACTGATTAACATATTTATCCCATTGCATTATGTGTGGTAAACTTGACAAATATGTGAAAGCATAGTTGTGACTAAATGAAAATAATAGAAGATTTTTGATCCTGGTTATTCCATTTCATTTTATTGTATTAACTTAGCCAAATCCACATACCATATACAGGAATAGGATATGATGGTAAATGCAGGGAGTGGAAAGCCCAGAAACAGAGCCAGGCAACTGCTTTTGAGGGCTGCTGTTTTTCTAATCTGTTTTTCTCTTGGGAGAGGAGGTGGTAAGAGCAGAACTTGAAGGAATGTTTCTTTTGTCCAGAGGCATGGTGTCAGCCGGCAAGAGCATTCTGCAGGTTGGACATCTTATAGATTACCTCAAGTGCATTATGGCTTTCAATTCAATAGAAAAGAAAGTTGTTGTTTTTTTGTATTTTTAAAAAATATGCAGTGTGGTCTACAGTCATCCCTAACTTGAATCTGTTTCCTAGTACTTTTTTTGAGATGCAGCCAATGATCAGAAAATTCCCCTGTTGCTGGAAGAGAGATTTATTAGCATTGGCGTTGGGGAAGTTCATGGTTGGCTGTAGTACTGTATGCAATAGAATCACAAAGGCAGTGCTTATTCCTATTTCAGATCCAAACTTCAGAGGAATGTGAGCACAAGTCATCAGGTTTGATTTACATTGTTTTTCCCTCCTGTTATTGTTGTTGTTAGAGCAGTTAGGCAATGTAATTATGAAAACACTACTGTATATGTCATTGCACTTTTAAGTTTTGTAAAAAACATTTAATTGTCACTGTTAGTACTTGGAGGAAAATCTGTTTTTATAAACTTCTCAGTAAATAATGCCCATTTTAATTCAGAGATTTATCACAAATGAATGAGAATTTCAGTTTGAGAATAATGCGTTTCCTTGTTAAATTTTTGAATGTTGTTTTTTGGCTAGGGAAAATATGACTTTTTAGAATTTCCTTTGTTTCAGTTGCTGTAGCAACCTGCCAGTGTCCTAGTTGTGAATGGCTTCCTACAGATCAAACTAAGTGTATTCAGTTGACATTTTGTTACAATGAGGTTCTTAGCACATCTCAGGAATTCTACATGATGTTGAGTAACATGGGCCCTTTAAAGATGGACTGAACAAGGCCTCTGTGTTTTCCCTGATTTACTGCTGTCTCATAATTTGAAAAATCATACATTCTGGGTATAATAACTCTGATGTTGCCAGGAAACTTTAGCACAGTCACTAAACAGTAATTTGTATTTCCCTTTTCTGTGAATTAGTTGCTTGTCAGATAAAAATTGAAGGCAATGTGGAGAGGCAATAATTATGGAAGAAATATATTTTTGCTTAAGCAGGCTTTGAAGTTGAATGGTAATTTAATTCTTAAGATGTTTTAAAAAACTGTGTATACCTTAAGGTAACTGAGTTAACTTATCAATAGTGACCTTTGTCCTTTGGAATAGTGGCTCTAATTCATTGGTTGTAAATCAAATGTATTTCCACATGAGCATTATCCAGAAGCAGGTCTTCCATATTGCTGTGGAAAGTTGGATGACTTTTGAGTTGAGCTCTAACGGAAAAGACAAATCGATTTAGAAGAGAGTTTACATTACATTCTCAATTTAACTTCTATTTTTGAAAGTGGTATATGAAAGTCAATGAAAGCTGGCTGGAGCAATCTGTAAGATGAAATACAGTTTTATTTCATGATGATTAATTTTTCGTTTATCATCATTGGCTAATTTGTGTTATAATTATATTTGAATTGGATGATAATTTGCTTTTCAGAAAGCAAATGGAAAAGGGGTAAGGAAACATAGGAAAGACACTTAAATGAGGCATTAATTTTTTGGCGTGGTATGTGGAAAAAAGCAGTGTAGGAATCAACCCCTTCAAGAAGTTCAGACCATGAGAAGGAGACCTGTCTGAATTACTTCCCACAATAGCAGCACAGAAACATAGGTGAGCACACACTAGAAAAATGGCTTTGTATAGATGTAAATATGTTTTATAATAAGGACAAAAATGCTGAGTAGCCAAATTTCAAAGCCTGATAGAGTTTTATACCTTTAAACTTATGACATTTATACCTATACTGGTACTATACTAGGAATAATAAGGTATAAGGGAAAACTCAAGATGGAATCAAAGGAATGAAAATAAAAGAATATCATCATTATAGACGATGACTTGTTTGAAATGATTGCTGGAATTTCTATTACCAGAGATAAAATTAATAAAGAGAGCCCAGGCATATATCCAGAACAGAAGAGAGCAAATGCTAAGATTAAATATTATTCAAAATGATGCCACATAGGTAAAGAACCTGAACAGACCCCAGTACCATAAGACACATGTTTGTAAATCTTGGGACACAGAGGGAAGAGGAGGACCTCGGAAGGGAGGGAGCTGCTGCTAGAGCAGAAGTGGATCCAGGTTCAGGGAAAGGTAGTGACTACATGGCAAAAAGTCTACTCGAGTTGCTTTCTGTTCCCTGCCACTGTTTCTATGCCTTCCCCTTTTGAAGAGCAGCAATCTTTCCCGGAGATGACCTATAGACTGGTCTTCTGACATCTTTCCTTCCTTCTCCCTCTCTCTTTCCTATTACCTCTTAGGTAATCTAAAAAGGGACTATTGCCTAAACCCAATATAACCAAACTAAACCAAAACAAGTCAGATAATTTCTTCCTGTAGTTACTGCTGTCTGGAGCTCCTTAGATTCAGGACAAAGACAGCAATGTATTGAACCCAGCAAATGCCTTGTAAGGTAACACTTAGAATTTCATTTATGTGAAAATGTGCTCAGCTCTTCAATAAGAAGCATATGTATGTTCAGAGCCATTTCCTGTTGAGGCAAGTTGGAGGGGAGAAGAGCCTAGTGACTATCCCACATGTGTCCATGGATAGAAGATGTGATGCAAAGCTTAAATCATCTTCTCTGTTCTCTCAAGGGTCAGCCTTGAGTTTATTTTGCCATCTAAAGGAGTGATTTTCTGTACATGGTAATATAACCACACACAATACAAACCATCCAGCAGTCCTACAGAGCATCACATGTATAATGATTCTGACTAGTTTACTTTTACCACACCTATCTTTATTTTGAAGGAACACCATTTCTTTGTGAAAGCAGATATGAGGTTCCCTCCCATACTCACCCAGCACACCTCCCAAATAAATGCTTCTGTAGACCTCAAGAGGAGAAGTAGAAAGAAAAGCAAAAAAGGGGAAAGAATAAAGAATTGTAGAGGTTTTAGAATCACAGGGCAGATTTGTTTAGAAAGCACCGGTACTTAGGTGCATCCCCAAATATTCTAATTTAATTGATTTGGGTAGGGTCTAGTCTCTGGCTTTTCAGGTCTTTCTGTGTATTGGTTCAGGTCCAGTCAAGTTTTTTTGCTGCTGAGGGCCCCAGGGTCCCAGGAGGTGACAGAGCATATTGATGACCTGCTCAGATGGTTGCACACCTGGCCCCAAGACCAGCCACTTGCCAGCTTCCATCCTGCCAACTGTACCATCGGGTGCAATCCACTTGCTTCATTTTTTGGTAACCTGATGTTTGGCCAAACCAAGATCTTATGTTTTAAAAATTCAAGGGCTTTTACTTGCCCTGAGTACATCTTATTCTCAGAATTCCTGGCTGTAATGTAACCAATAGAATACTCAGCCCTCCTCCCTAAAAAAATAAAAAAAAATCAATATGTTTGAGAACAGTATAGATTTAACACTTAGGAATAGTCTTATCAAACTGATTGATTGACATGTAAGAAACTCTTTTGAAGCAGTTTATCTTCTCTCCTGTGGCGTCTGGATTGAACTGTCTTTCTTCTTTCTTGGAGTCTATATTGCTTTGTCACTAACACTGAATGTTGTAATGACAGTACCTGCAAATAGTGCCTTTAAAGACCACAGGCAGAAACTATAGTTTTTACTGGACTTTTCTCTGAGATTGAGAAGACTGAGAACTTACTCATTGTTCACTCAAAACAGTGTTGTCACACCATTAGTTAGAACCTAAAAATATTTTATTGTTGATTTTTAATTTGCATCTTAAAAACTGCTTTTGTAGATTATTTTCGGAATATTGATAAACCTTGGCAAAGGTCTTTATTGCATTTTACTAGTATTTTGTTTTAGCTTTACAAGTCTTGAGAGTGTTAAAATAGTTTATTAAAATCCATGGGGAGACGTGTCTTGTGATCTTAGATCCTTTTGTTTGAAGCCCAGAAATATCTTTGTGAATGTATTTTTGCTTCAACCACAATTATCTTCCTATTATTTTTCTCACAGTGAAATAATTAGCCTGTGTTTAAAAGATTGATGTCTGTTGTCATGGAAATAAACAATGTCACAAATTTAGTGCTGTAGAAAGAAAAATAGGTTGAGAAGCAAAACCTTTGGGAAAAATAAAGCTGAAATTGTTTTAAAATTACCCCGGTGTTAATTTAAAAGATAATTCCCACATTCTAGTTAACCTTATTGGTCAATAAGTTTTTGAAACATCATTAATGCAGTTCATTTAAATTCAAAATTGCTTTCAAGCAAGTCATTTCACAACAGCTGTTCCTGACTATGGTTTAGGAAATTTAGAGGAAAAGGCATATATTGAAAATGGTGTGTATCAAGCAAAGGAAAAATGTGCTGTACATTTAAAACTTAGAGATTAGTCATTGGGATATAGATTATCAAAACAAATAAAAAACAAAACAGAAACCCAGAACCAAACCAAATAAAACAAACAGTTCTAAATTGTACTTTTATATTCCATGTAGAGAAAATATAAATGCGTATGATCATTTACATAGCAAAGACAGCAAAAGAAGACTTTCAGATGGGAGTTAGCCTCAAGAGCTGAGGGAAAAAATTCAATGTGCTCCTAAAAATAAGTATTCTTCATTGCAGTGAACTATGTAACTAATTTCCTTCCAGAGATGAGATTGCTGTCAGGAGTTAAAGTTATTTATAGAATTTTCCTTTTGGTCTTGGGGTCTGGTAGGCTGCCGAGCTTCTGTTTTAGTTATTTTTTTCCCTCTCAATCCAGCTATATATGATAGGTTTTGTCTGCCTAGATTTATTTTTCATTCATTGTTACCTCTACTTTTTGTGCTGAGATATAATTGCTAAATTATGAGTAGTTTTAAGATACTCATTTTTACTCTTCGAGTTAAGTGAAATAATAGTTTTCAAAATTCTTGTAAGAGCATTGTATATCATTTGCATGAATTACTTGTAAAATGTATGCTGGGAAGCAGATAGTTTTGTATTTATATCATACTGTGGCATAAACCCTGGTAAATGTAGCCAATATTAAGTGACCTGTATTTTTACCTTACATGTAAAATATGGAAAGTGAGGGTTTTATTGAAAGACATCTGTGCCTCCTATTAAGTTGAGGTTTCCATGTTTTTCCACTTGGGTTGTATTTTTTTTTGTTGTTGTTTGAATGAAAGAGCCAAAATTTAGTAGCAGACGTTTTTGATCAGCTAGAACAAGTGGGATGTTTTATTTTGGTGACTAATCACTTTTAAGTTTTCCAGAGGAATTGGTGGTTTTTAGTTTTGATAAGGTTAAGCTATATTGAAAGTTTTGCACTGCTTCTTTTTTTTTTTTTTTTTTTTTTTTTAAGACGGAGTTTTGCTCTGTTGCTGAGGCTGGAGTGTTGAAGCCTGATCTTGGCTCGCTGCAACCTCCACCTACTGGGTTCAAGCGACTCTCTTGCCTCGGCCTCCCAAGTAGCTGAGATTACAGGTGTGTGCCACCACGCCCAAATAATTTTTGTATTTTTAGTAGAGACAGGGTTTCACCATCTCGATCAGGCTGGTCTCTAACTCCTGACCTCGTGATCTGCCCGCCTAGGCCTCCCAAAGTGCTGGGATTACAGGCATGAGCCACCACGCCCGGCTGCACTGCTACTGTTTAAACTGCATGAGCAAATAAAAGTTTCACCAGGAAACAGTTGTTGGAATTAAGTGTTGTAAGTAATATAAGATTGTTGCAGTTGTTGTAGATCATGCATTGAAACTGAGTTTATTTAAAGTGGGTCAGAGAGGAAAAGATCATGGTAGGGAAGATCTTTGTGAACAATGGGCCATGTCACAAGGCAGACTGAAATGTGATAAAATTTTTGGGCTTAGATATATTTTTCCTTTGAAAATTTTTTTTGAAAAGACAAGTACTCCTTCAAATTTGGATGCCATTCTTGTCCTGAAGGACCTTACAATCTTACTAGGCATATGGGGGCAAAGCTAAGAGGTAGGAATCAAATATAATTCTTAAATTTTATTGCATCAGTCGTTTCCACTGATAGAATGGGATGGACAACTCAGAAAGAAGAAATGGGCAATTTTAGACAAATCGTGTTTGAGTCCAGTAAGTCAGAATCTCTACCAGGATCAATGAATATTAATATTTAAATACCTACCAGACATTTTAAAAAAAGATTCTCTTTTAATTTCTGTTCTAGAACGTGGTTCTCCTCAAGATTTAGTTACTAAAGACATCACTGACACATCAATTGGGGCTTATTGGACATCTGCTCCAGGAATGGTTCGTGGTTACAGGGTCTCATGGAAATCACTTTATGATGATGTTGACACTGGAGAGAAAAATCTGCCCGAAGATGCCATTCACACTATGATAGAAAATCTGCAGCCAGAGACCAAATACAGAATTTCAGTATTTGCCACTTACAGCAGTGGAGAAGGAGAACCTTTGACTGGAGATGCCACAACTGAATGTAAGTAACATCACGGGTGTGCTTGGGTGTGTGTGTTGGTGCTACCCAATAGTTATCAGCTCAAGTGACATGCAGTTTAATCACTTGAATTTTTTTTCTTTACATGATGAATGAAGACTGAGGAATTAGGACTTTTAAAGAATTTGGTTTAAATTCAGAATAGGTTAGTTTCTAAAAATATGTCAAATTTTGAAATATCGAGTCTCTTTCAATTACCTATATTTGTCTTTTATTCTTTTTCTGGTGTGATGATCAAGTAGATAGGATACTCAACGAGTAACAAGACCAGAAGCCATGAAACAAAGAGAATTCAGGCACATTTGTATAGCTACATAATCTTTGTCAAGTTATTTAACTTTCTTTGAATCTGTTTCCTAATCTGTAGAATGCAGATAATAAATCTTGTCTCTTAGGGTTGTGAGGATTGTATAAAATAACAATATACAAAGTGTCAAGCATAGTGCCTAGGCACTTAGAGATGATTAATAAATGATGGGTGGCTATTGACACTATGATTATTGTATAACCAAGACTTAGTTTCTATTTTTATTACTTTATTTCTATTATATTTGGTAAGGTCAAATAAAAAGCCCACTAAATTTTCTGGTTGCTCAGATTTACCTCAATATCACTAATATTCTTTTTTTTGTAAATAATTATGAATGATCTATCATAATCACCTGGCTGGTGAAGGATGTGTCAGGATATCTTAATTCACTTTCCTAAAAGGTTGTTTGAGTGATAATATGTCAGTGTAGGTTCAGCGGTTGTAACAAATGTACCACTTTGGTGAAGGACATTGATAATGGGGGAGGCTGTGCATGTGTGAAGGTGGGAAAGGGTACATGATAAATCTCTGTACCTTCTGCTCAATCTCTGTGCCAAAACTACTCTAAAACAACATAAAATCTGTTAAAAACAAACAATTGAAACCAAGCCAGACCAAAATGTCATTTGTTAAGCATGGGCCTTTCTAAGTATTTGTAGGAGAAAACTTTAATCTTTTTGTTTTGGGAAGGTTTTAGGAAAAGGAGAAAGAATGGGCATTCATGAATTTCCTTCTATAAGAAAGAAGTACAGGAATTTGGTGATTTTTCTGGCAAAGGAAGAGAGAGGGAGAAGTACCATGAGCAATTTCAGTTAAGTCCTATATGCTGATTTTAAGTTGTTCTTGAACTAACATTTTTGTGTCTAAGTTCATTTTCTTTTTATTATTTGCAAGCTCAGCTGGATGTTCAGGTTTAAATTTCTATCTTAATTCACCAGATTTTAAAAAAGTAATTTCTTTATAGGAAATTGAAATATGTGAGAGGGCATATTTCTCACATAGCCACATGATTGATTTCTATGGTATTAAATAAAATTTTGTGTCTGGTATATATTGGCTGATGTAGTTTAAGAACCTGGTAGAAATTCATTCTCTTTTTTTAAGGAAATTCACGTGTTATAAAGAAAAGCTGTATTGTATACTTAGGCCATACATGACACATAGAACTAAATTTATTTGTAGGAGTAAAGATACAATTCATGTGGCTGAGAAATTATAAAAGTATATGTATTTAGAGGGAATATTTTTATCTAAAAATTATTCTCCATTTTGTCTTTTTCCAAAAAGTTGGAGACTTCAGATAATTATTTGGAATTTAAAATGTCTACATGAGCTTTGTTGTAGCTGAAAGCAAATATGGTGGCAGAAACGAAATAAACTTCTGTATCTCAGAAGATGAGCATCTAAGAAATTTCCACTATATTTCTTGGCTAATTGATTGATTTAAAGGTTAATGAACAGAAAGCCTCTTTCAAACAAAGAGCAGACTTGGCAGGAATAAAACATTCATTTTTTGGCCACGGTTGGTCCTCCATATTCTCAGGTTCCACATGCACAAAAGTAACCAACTGCTGATAGACAATATTTTTAAAAAAGCAATAACAAATAACAATACTACAATAAATAGTAATACCAGTAAAATACAGTATAATAATTTATATGACATTTACATTGTATTATAAGTAAATTAGAGATGATGTAAAGTTCAGCAAGTTCTTGAATAATATTGTAACATCGATGAGAAAACAGAATTGATTCCTGGTGTAGGTCACCATCTGTGTGGAGTTTGCAAATTCTCTCCATCTCTGTGTGGATTTCCTCCAGGTACTCTAGTTACTGCCCACATCTCAAAGATGTGCTCGTTAGGTGAATTGGCAAGTCCACATGGTCCCAGCCTCAATGAGTGTGGGTGCCCAGGATAGGGTCCTCCCTTTCACCCTGAGCTACTTAGACAGGCTCTGGCCACTGTGACCCTGAACTGGAATAAATGGGCCAATAATTATGTTACTTGTTTTTATTAATCTTTCTTAAATGTATATATAGCTCACATATATATCAGTGTTTCACATGAGAAGCATTTTGTTTTTTATTGAAAAGTTTGGTGATGTTTTCATGATCAGAAATATGGCATAGGAACTTAACTCTTCTTTATATTAGTTAACCTCTGGAAAATTGGTTTCCTTATGTCAGTCATTTAAAGTTGCAGTTTCCAAGAAATTATTTAACAATGTTAGATGAGGACTTACTGTATTAGGGAGGATATGCATACGTTATATGCAAATACTATGCCATTTTATATCAGAAACTTGAACATGAGAGGATTTTGATATCTATCGAAGATCCTGAAACAAACCTCCCATGGATAGCAAAGGACAACTGTATATGAAAACTGCTCAAATGTCTAAGTAAATAAGAAAGAAGTCATGGATCTTTCTTTGCTCTATCATCATTTTGTTGTTGTATAGAAAGTATTTTCAGAAATCTGAGGGAGATCTGCTAGTTAGGTGGTAGATGAAGCCTAAGTTGTGGATAATTCAGCAGGATCCCTAGGCCATGCTCCTCAAGTTTCACATCTGTTTCCAAGAGGGCATTTTGGAAATGTCCTTAGGATTGCTTTCACCTGAAACTCAGAGACATGGTACGCAGACGGTTGATACAATGAAAACCATGAATTGGGTTTAGAAAACCAGCAGAAGACATTTTCTATTGATCTTCCAATTTATGGCAGCTGGCTTAGCAGTGGCACAGTTTAAAAGTGGATGTTTAAAAGTGCCTTGTGATAGTTAGTAAAGCATGAAAATAACTTACAATGTGAAAGGGTGTAACAGCATTTAATGGCATGTGGTATTCTATCGATGGTGTAAAAATTCTTGCTCTTTGATTATGGGAAATCAACAAGGATTTTTTTTTCCTCCCCAAAATCCAGTTTTCCATTAAAACTAGGATGAGATATGCTGTAATGTATTTAAATTCAGTTTCTTTATTTAAAGAGTTAATTAAAAGACAAGAATATAAGTGAGGTCATTACAGCATATCAAGGTATGAGGTATTAATTTGGCTGTTATTAACATGTTTAAATTTTGAAACATTTTAAAGCTTGGTATCCCTTTTTTTGAGACTTTCATTTCTTTTTAGATCAATATTTGTAAAATTGAAGTTTTTATTTTTCTAATTCTGAGTTGTGTAAAATCGGTTAAAAAATTTTGTAAGAGAGAGAATGTCTTGTTCCACTGAGTAAACATTTGAGGGATGAAACAAAAGTTGAGAAAATGCATTATAGCACAACCCCTTCTAGAACACTGTTAGACACGCATCAACTTACTTGATATTCTTGACAATTGGTAATGCTAATAATCCAAATAGATTATTTTTCTATATACTATTATTTCTTTAGATTTTTTTGTTTGGAAGAACATATATGTATGTTTATATAATATATATTTTTATGTAATAATATATGTTATATATAAAGTTTTTTTCCTTTTAATAGTTCACTTACCTGTAGAATAGAGAATTGATGATTAATCTAAATACATTTTAATATTCCCAGAAAGTGATGAACTTTGCTGAGAGTTCTCTTAATTTCTTTAAACCCAAAAATAAAAATTGCAACCAATTTAATGTTAGTTGAAATTATATTTTTTAATCTCACAGAAGTGTAATTCATAACCATCATAACCATATATTGAATTTACCTAGTTTATCATTCTTTTCTTTGTCCTTTGTACATATTATGTCTTTTTAAAAATATATGGCTGCTTTAAAGATTTTGTTTCTATTACTGATTTTAAGCAATTTAATGATGATGTGTCTTGGTGTAGTTTTCTTCATGTTTCTTGGGTTTGGGGTTCACTGAACTTCTTGGATATGTGAGTTTATAATTTTTATAAAATTTAAACAAATCCATCCCATCATTTTTTCAAATATTTTATTTATTACACCCTCGCTTTATTCAGGTACTCAAATTAATTACACATACATTAGTCTGCTCAAAGTTATCACACAGCTCACTGATACACTGTTCGTTAAAATTTTTTTTTCTTTCCTTGTGTTTCATGTCCTATTATCATGCCATCAAGTTCACTAATATTTTTCTTTATATTTTCTAATCTGCTGTAAATACTGTCCTGTGTAATTTTCATTTTAGATATTATTGTTATCTCTAGAAGTTTGAGTATTTTTATACATTCCATATCTTTACATAAAATGCTTAATCTTTCTTCTACCAGCATTACATATAAAATATAGTATAATAACTGTTTTAACATCTTTTTTATCTAATTCTGTAATGTATGTCATCGTTAGTTCTGATTCCGTTGATTGATTTCTCTTCTTATGTGTTGTCTTAGTTTGGACCGTGATAACAAAAGGTAATACTGTTGGCTGAGTGGCTTTAACAACAGAAAGTTATTTTCTCACAGTTTAGGAGGCTGGAAGGTTCAAAATTAAGGTCTGGTTTAATTTCTGGTGAGGGCTCTTTTTCTGGTGTGTGGTCACCTTTCTTTATGTCCTCATATGGCCTTTTTTCAGGCTCTCAATGTGGAAAGAGAGAGAGAGAGCGGGAGAGAGAGCTCTTTGGTGTCTACTATTTTTCTTTCTTTTCTTTTCTTTTTCTTTTTTTTTTTTTGAGACGGAGTTTCACTCTTGTTACCCAGGCTGGAGTGCAATGGCGTGATCTCGGCTCACCACAACCTCCATCTCCTGGGTTCAGGCAATTCTCCTGCCTCAGCCTCCCGAGTAGCTGGGATTACAGGCACGCGCCACCGTGCCCAGCTAATATTTTGTATTTTTAGTAGAGACGGGGTTTCGCCATGTTGACCAGGATGGTCTTGATCTCTTGACCTTGTGATCCACCCGCCTCGTCCTCCCAAAGTGCTGGGATTGCAGGCTTGAGCCACCGCGCCCGGCTCTACTATTTTTCTTATAAAGACACCAATCCAGTCAGGGTAAGACCTCACTCTTAAGACCTTAATTAAACCCAAATTACCTTCACAAAGGCCTCATGTTTAAATATCATCACATTGAAGGTTAAGACTTCAACATCTGAATTTAGTGGTGGGAGACCTTCAATCTGTGATTCAAATTATGTTTTTTTTCTTTTTGGCATGGCTTGTAACTTTTATTAGATGTCAGATTTTGTGAATTTTATTTGCTTGGGTGCTAGATATTTTTATGTTATAAATATTCTTAAGTTTTATTCTGGAATACAATTAAGTTAGTTGGAAATAGTTTGATCTGACATTTGCTTTTAAACTGTTTCAGTTTAGGACTAATTTTGCCTCGTCCTTGAGACCTTCACCTACTAAATGTCCTACATGATGTCCCTAGAGTTGTGAGGTTTTCTCTTCTGGGTAGCAGGAACATTTGTAAGCCCGTGTGAGCTCAGGAAATTGTTCCCTGGGCTCCTTTGGGCTGGTTCTTTCTCTGGGTTGATTATATGCATTGATTACCCTAGGTTGAAGACTCAAGTGTTTTCTCTGTGGCACTCTCTCCTTCACAGTACTCTGTTCTTCAAGTTCCGGTTGCTTTGAGCTCTCCAGACTCGGAACAGCATCCTGTCAATTAAGGGAGTCCACCAGGCTCCAGCTGGATTCCCCTTTCTTTCCTGGAAATTCCAAGCAATAGCTGGGCAATCACAGAACCTATTGCCCTTTGTTCCTCATCTTTCATAGGGATCAGTGTCCTGAGCCAACTGATATCTAGTGTCTGAAAATTATTGTTTTATTTTTCTTAGTATTTTTCTTTTCAGGTTTCTTAGTTGTTTCAAATGGTTCTTGATCACTTGAACATGAAAAGTTCGCTTAAAATCAGAAAAGATTCTTGGCCGATTTTGAATTTCATTTAGCTTAATCTTTTTCTATAGAACATGTTTATGGCCTTTTGAACACTGATTACTGAACTAAACAAAATGATACCACTTATGAACTCTAATTATGTATAAAAATAGGATATTGTAGGTTATTTGTGGATGTTGATTACTTATTTCATATAGTTAATAATTGTGAAATATTAATATAAGGCAATTTAATAATTACATATTATTTATTATATATTAAGCAAACACTGTTTACAGATAGTGCTTTCTGAAATAGTCAGCATATACCAGTTTATTTTGAGAGCCCCTGATATATTTTGAAGTGTTAGACATTCCTATTCTTTTGTGCTCATCATCTGAGATGTGCATGAGAGTCATAAGCCAGTCACTCTGGCTAGTCATTTATAGATTGCAACTTTTTCTGAAAAAGTCCAAGTAGAATGTGCAACCCTGCATTCATAATTTTTTGTATTCTCCACAGCTTTATTACTGAATAAATTCTTTACAGATGGAAATATAATAAAAATTCTAAAATGTTATCTCCGGAAATGGATGTTTTCCTTACTCAAGTCTCTAGAAGGCAAATAGGAAATCACTGTAATATGAACTTCCATTTTTTAATATTAGCTAGATAAAACAAAAACATCTTACTGAGATCTCGATGAGACTAGGCTCACATGCCACCATGAATTTATGAGGGATTACAGTACTAGGAAATGGAACAGTGTACATATTTAAGAAGCCACAGGGAGTTTCTTTTCACATTATATTTTTTTCAACAGGGTATACAGTTTAATCTTCCCTTTATCTCACAGTATCTCCAGATTCCAAAACCCTGAAAGTGGATGAAGAAACAGAAAACACGATGAGAGTTACGTGGAAACCAGCACCAGGAAAAGTCATCAACTACCGTGTTGTCTATCGTCCCCGTGGGGGAGGGAGGCAAATGGTTGCTAAGGTGCCCCCCACAGTCACTTCAACAGTGTTAAAGCGACTTCAGCCCCAGACCGCATATGACATCACAGTTCTTCCGATTTATAAGACAGGAGAAGGAAAGCTTAGACAAGGATCAGGAACAACAGGTACAAAATAATAATTATGTTTTGTGACACAGCAACAGAAAACCAAACACCTCATGTTCTCACTCATAAGTGGGTGTTGAACAATGAAAACACATGGACACAAGGAGGGGAACATCACATACCGGGGCCTGTTGCGGGGTTGGGGGCTAGAGGAGGGATAGCAGGGGGTGGGGGTTTGGGGAGGGCTAACATTAGGAGAAATACCTAAAGTAGATGACGGGGCGATGGTTGCAGCAAACCACCATGGCACGTGTATACCTATGTAACAAACCTGCATGTTCTGCACATGTAACCCAGAACTTACAATAATAATAAAAAAGTTATGTTTTGAGGGGGAGAGTAGGTAATGTTATAAAAGATGACTTCAGTATGTCTGCTTCATTTGTAAATGTTTAAAACTGATTCTGTGTAGTAAGTTATATTATAATTATTAGACAATGTCTAATTAACATGTTATTTTTACCAATCTAGTTTCTAGTAAAATGATTCTACATATTAATATTCTTAGGCAAATAGAATCTGAATTGTGGGAGTTATTTATATGTCTGTTTAGGTAACACTGTGTTATCAGGACTTCTATGGAACATGATATCTTCTGCTACTAGACTTAAACCCTTTTTATGGATATGCATTTTTGTGGGGCTAATAAAAAAAATTCAAAGCCTAGTTTTATAGATAATATTTAAAAAATCTTTTTGTCTTTACAGCTTCTCGATTTAAGTCTCCCAGAAACCTGAAAACATCTGACCCAACCATGTCAAGCTTCCGAGTGACTTGGGAGCCTGCCCCTGGGGAAGTGAAGGGTTATAAAGTCACATTCCACCCTACGGGAGATGACAGAAGACTGGGGGAGTTAGTGGTTGGACCCTATGACAACACAGTTGTTTTGGAGGAACTTAGGTAGGAATTAACTATGTTTGTATCAAAAGATGGAATTAATTTGTTTAAAAGATGGAATATCTTATGTAAATTAGTAGACTTTACACAAACGTCACTTATATTTCTGTTCGCCAGCAGAGTATTTAAAATCAGCTAAAGATGCTTTCTTATGCTTGGTGCTACTAAAGTTGATGTTAGGATTCAGGGGTCAGCAAGAGAATTCAGGCCTGAGCAGGATTTTTTGTAATGTTTTAATAATTTTTGTTTGTTATTAAATGATCAGAATTGGTGTTTTCAATATCACCCTGCTTTTAAAAAATTAACATTCTTATTACATAATTTCACTGAAAATGTAGCCATGTGGAAGTGTGGGGATTCTTGTACCTTGTGGAAAGTTTGAGGGACTCATGCTGAGATACTGAGTGTGAATCCCCCTCCAGTGTGCCATACAGGAAAAAGAAGGCAGGACCTCATGGGTGCCAGCTGGCAGGAGAGGGTAAGGCTGGGCTCGTGAAAGGTCCAGCTCCTGGCTATGTAGTGAAAAACAAGGAAGCTTCAGTTTGAAAACAGCACCCTACATTCATTACAGTAAAAAGAATGAACCTCTTTATGTAGCCTTTTGGAAAGTCTGTTTTTTCAGTCATTCATTCAAGACTATTGAAATCTGTAGAAATATTTGTGATTTACTTTTACCAGAGTAGGGATGATAAAATTTGTTGAGCTTACTATATGTCAGGCATTGTGTGAGGCATTGCTTTACGTTACCTTGCAAGGTACAGCACTTCAATTATTTCTTAAAGCCCATTGCTTAAAAACAGTAAAAATAAAGAGCCCGACCCTTCCCTGACGTGTAGAAAGGCAGGGTGGAGACTCTGTATCTGCTAGAAAAGCAAGACAGAAACCAGTGCTGTGAATTCCTAGCGTTCTCTGGAATGCTTGCTGTCTAATGTCTCTTGACAGCTCCCAGGATAAGCATAAGTAACAAAGTGACGGAAATTATTTTTCTTCTCTTATAATGTTGTACACTATAAACTCTTCACAGTGAAAGCTTGTAAATCAAGATGAATGTCTTTAACAAAGCAAAACGAAAGTGCTACCACTTGAGCCTGTGGTTCTCACAGGCTGTAATACTTTAACATTTCAGGGCTGGTACCACCTATAAAGTAAATGTTTTTGGAATGTTTGATGGAGGAGAAAGCTCACCACTTGTTGGACAAGAAATGACAACCCTTTCCGACACAACTGTAATGCCAATTTTGTCTTCTGGTAAGAAATTGAGTTACATTCCGCCAGGAAAACAACATTAGGAAACTTTCAAATGTGAACTGTTGAGGTAGCAAAAAATGAAAAATGATGATATAAATTTTCCACTAAAATTTATTTCAATAATTTACATACTTAGCAAAAAAACTTCTTCAAACATTCAGTCAAGCATGCTTTTTGACAGTATTTTTTATACTTCTTTTATGAGCATTGCATTATTTTATACTTAAATTATTATATAACTCTATTATTTAAAGAGTAATGTAATAGGTAATTACTAATGTATTAATGATTATATTAGTAATGAAATTACTAATAGTTTTAAATTATGTAATAATGCATCATTTAGAATTATGCATTAAATTGATTCATGCATTTGAATATTAAATTTTAAATTATTCATTATTACATAATTAAGCTCTATTATTTAAATATTAGTTTTTATTAAATGTAGAAATTGTACCTTTTTTATTTTTAGTGACTAAGATGCAGTTTTTCTTTGTTAAAGTCATTGCAGAAATGATTTATTTGGGCTGGGTAAGCAGAGTTAAATTACATAAATAGGTGAGCAACTATGACTTGAGAAGCAAAATGGTAACATAAGCCCCTTATATTTTTCTGTCCCTGCCACAATTATAGCCTTATGAACATAAAGCTAGTTTTTAAGATTCTTAGAGATGGAAGTGGTTGACAGAGTTTACTTCTGATATTTTTCATTATTGCTAAAAAAAGAGAGTAGATCTGGGCAGAGCAGGAGCAGGGTTGCAAGGGCTTACATGCTTGGGATAGTATTTGGGAATCCTTAGTCCTGATATAATATATAATATGTGAGTGACACATTTGTATTTTGTAGTGTGATAAACATTTATTTTTTTTCCAATGATTTTTTTGAAATATAAAGATCAAAATGCTAACCTTGTAATGAATTGGAAAATTTATAGCTGGTAATATAAGCTCTTGGAAAAGAGAACATTAAAAAAAATGGATCTGGACAAAATCAAGTGTCAAGTCTTACTGTTTTGCATTAATGTTCTATTGTTTCTCTTATGATGATATTAACTGACTTATATTTTTATTTTGTAGCTTGTGCACTGAGGATGTTGGGATTATTTTCTCTTTCCAAAGCTTTTTCTTTGTATCAATGTTTCTGCTTGTCTCTACAGCTCTCAATTTGTATATTTGTTTGCATACTTTTCTAAATTGTCTTCCTTCTTTCTTGATTCTTTAAATGTGAAAACTTAACCATCTATATTTACCTGATTTTTATTCATAGTAGATCATAAAGTTAAATGATTAATAACTAAGTAATAATATGTCAGGGTTTAAAAGTGTATCTTTACTTCAAAAAGGCATAATTTTAAAAGTGATGTATCTAATCCTTCATATATTGCAGTAGTTACCTAACAGCTTAGCTATTTGAAAAGATAACTTTTAGTTCACAAAAACCTTTCTTCAGATTACATGTTTTATCAGTCTATCTCATTCTTGTCTGCTATGACCATTAAATATTGCAGAAGAATGTCACACCTAATAGGTTGATAACATTAAAATTTTGTTAAAGTTGTTAGTACTTTAATAACATTCTCATTTAAATACGTTCTCATTTATTCGCTTATTTCAGCCTTTGAGTTTGTGAGCCCACCATCAAATTTTTAACAATGGCTTAATTCAGGTCGCCAGGTTCTATGAAAGAGGGCAGGAAATAGGGTCAAAGATAAAGGAAAGATCAGCCACTGAAATAATCTTTGGAGGAATTGATGATTCTTATGACTGTTAATTGAGGTTAAGAAATCAGATGGACATATTTTCAGAGTCTCATTTTCCACATCTCTGAGCTAGACTATAGTATTGAGACAGGCAACACTGAGCATCCAGGGAGTGGAAGAGGTATGAGAAGGAAGTACCCCTGCCAACAATTTGCTTCTTACTGTCTTGTCTCATGATTGCTGTATCAGGGATGGAGTGTCTCACCAGAGCTGAGGCAGACATTGTGTTGCTGGTGGATGGATCGTGGAGCATTGGTCGGGCAAATTTTAGAACTGTGAGGAGTTTCATTTCTCGTATTGTGGAAGTCTTTGACATTGGCCCTAAAAGAGTACAAATTGGTAGGTTCTGACAACATTGAAGCCATTTAAACATTTTCATTTTGCTCTTTCACATGCACTAATGCCAGTGGTGTCATTTTAGCCCTTGCTCAGTATAGTGGGGATCCCAGAACAGAGTGGCAGTTAAATACTCACAGAGACAAGAAGAGCTTGTTGCAAGCTGTGGCAAACTTACCATACAAAGGAGGCAATACTCTCACAGGTGAGTAAGGACTGTCTGATACTCTTTCAGCTCTTGCTTCTGGTCAGGATTTGTGGCTGAATGGTGATGTGACTGATTCTCTTTTAAAAATCCCACTAGGCATGGCTTTGAATTTCATTCGCCAACAGAGCTTCAGGACCCAAGCTGGCATGAGACCTCGAGCTCGAAAAATTGGTGTGCTCATTACTGATGGAAAATCACAAGATGATGTTGAGGCACCTTCAAAGAAACTTAAGGATGAGGGAGTGGAGCTGTTTGCTATTGGTATGCACTGAAAAGGATGACACCCCTGGGGTTACAAATGTGCTGAGGATATTTTCCATAGTTAGAAGTTTTATCTGAAGCATGAAAAGAACCACCATTCTCCCAATTAAATAATTTATCAAAATGATGTTCTAAGAAGTTGATTTATTTTTTCTTTTCTCTTATAATGGGACAAAACTACATGGTTTCTTAAAAGAAAATTAATGGATCAAGAAGAAAAATGTACTATTAATAGAATTCAGAAAAACTCCTACATGGTTTTCTACAGAACCATGTTTATTTTTGATATCCATTATTTTACATTCCAGAAAAAAGACCAAAGAGACACTTTTTTGATGGGAAATTCATGCTAGATATATTTAGAAGAAGCTAATTTAAAAGAGCCTTCAGTTTTTATTATCCTTTATTTGTTTCTGTTGACAAAAATAATATGTTTGCTTTAGTTAATCATTAAACCTTCATAGTTGGCAAAAAGCAGCCATGAATTAAGACAGCCATAAATCATTTGCTTTGCTCCATTAGTTTTTTTCTGAGAAGTACTTTTAATTTGTATATATCCATTTTACAAGGTATTAAAAATGCTGATGAAGTTGAGTTAAAGATGATTGCAACTGATCCTGATGATACCCATGCATACAATGTGGCAGATTTTGAGTCACTCTCCAGGATAGTGGATGATCTCACCATTAATTTGTGTAACAGTGTCAAAGGTCCAGGTAAGATTAGTCCAGAGTGTCTCACCTTCAGCACTGTTGGTATTTTGGGCCAAATAATTATTTTTTAGATGAGAGGGGAAATTATTTTGTGCATTGTAAGCTGTTTACCAGTGTCAGGGGCCTCTGCTGGTTGCATGTCAGTAGCATCCCCTAAATTGTAGCAACTATAAAGGTCTTCAGTTGTTGACAAATGTCTGCTGTGGAAAAAAATCTGTCCCCAGTTGAGAATTAACTTTAGTCCTTGATTTTTTTTTTCTGAGTCGTTTCTCGTGATGGCACCTCTCCAGAAAATGACTTCTAGCTTATTTGAGGACACATTTAGTTTATATCCTGCATTCCTCCACCCTCTCTCACACAACATACATATAAATGGGAAGCGGGTAGGAAGAGAGGGAAAGAGAGATGCTTTCTTTTCTGGCATATACCTTTTCTCTTCTAAAGCATCTTCAATCTATTTAGTTACTACATTGCTATTAAATGGTTGTTCCCAGACTCTTGTTTCCCTCAGTTTTGGTAGCTTTTTTTTTTTTTAATTTCTTAATGTGAGCAGGAATAAAAGAGGGGTCTTTATATCTGATCTGCCTCAACTGCAGATGATCTGATTTGGTACTTTACACTTATAATTCCTAAATATAAAGAGAAGCTACAGTTTTACAATTTAGACACTTAGAAATTATATAATCTCTGTTTACCAGTTAAGAACTGACAGCTAGAGAACAATGACTTAGTCTGGGTCAAATGGTTAAAGATGTATTCAGGGATGTTTAGAAAAGGTAGATATAGCTAAGGAATTAGGATGCTGAAATAAAATTATAGAACTGGATTTATACTAACCAAGGATGGTGCATAATGACTACTCTCTGTGTAAATCATGGGATGAAACATGGCAAACACCAAATTTGAAGGTTTTTGGAAAATTAATGATAAAAATTATGGTTCTTATTATGTGAGAAAAATTTCACTTAAGTACATGTAGCTTATGGTAAAATTGTCCTTCATTAATTTAATTTGGTTTTGGAAAAGTTGGAATAAGTTTAACAAAGAATGTGGTAGAAATGGTTCACTTGCTCAGAGTGCTAGGGGTATGTTTATTTGAATGTTCCTTCTTGGGTTTCTTTTTCCTAACTTTTGCAGATTTTCTTTTTTGAATTTTGAACAACAGATTGACCTTTTCCCTGGAGAAATAGACCAGCCTGGCAGCCAGAATTTGTAGGCTTCTGGCTCTTGATTAACTGAGAGAGTAGTAGTTTTATTCCATTAGAGAGAGCTTTGAGTGGGGACGAAAACATCTTTTATCTGTTTTGCTTTTTTTTTAATGGACTATGTAATAGTTGCATTCATTCTAGTTTCCCAGACAGTAAAATTGCTTGATAATTTTGTAGGTTTGACTCTTACCCAAGTACAATAAAGGTTAAGATACTAAAAATGGAAAGGCTTTCCCCAGTCTTCGCTTGCACAAAAAGTAGAGTTTATATGAGAATGATTCGCCACGCTCATAGAGTTATTGGATTAATACCTTTATCTTTAAATTATGATTTGGGCCACTTTCCCCTTAGGTATATTGAGCTTAATATTTCCATTTTCATCAGCATTTATTCCAGATACTGTTATGTGTTAGCCATTTCACCTGCATTCACCCACAGGGAGCAGTCACAGGCAGTGGGATGTTCCCAGATTGAAAAACACTCATTTATTTGCACTCTCTCCAGTGATACAGTTGTCAGCTTTGTCTGTTACACACCGATCCTGTTAGAAAATAGAATGAATGAAAAATCAATTCTATCCTCATGAGCATAACCTTTAGTTAAGGAGATAAGACATGAGTATATAGAAACAAAATGACAATAAGGGTAGGGAGCTTGTGTGGTACCAATAGTGATAGGGACAATGGAGAAGCTGAATTGTCAGTACATAAATTCTTATTTATTGATTATATGTACAAGGATAGAGAGAGGAGAAAGTATCAAAAGATGCTTCAGAGGTCTTATATTAATCTGTTCTCATGCTGCTAATAAAGACATACCCAAGACTGGGTAATTTATAAAGGAAAGAGGTTTAATTGACTCACTGTTCCAAATGGCTGGGGAGACCTCACGATATGGCAGAAGAGCAAGGGAGGTCTTACATGGTGGCAGGCAAGAGAGAGAATGAGAGTCAAGTGGAAGAGGTAACCCCATATAAAAGCATCAGATGTACCACTAGAACAGTATGGGGGAAACCATGCCCATGATTCAGTTATCTCCCATGGGTTCCTTCCATGATAGTTGGGACTTATGGACCTACAATTCAAGATGATATTCAGGTGGGGACACAGCCAAACCATATGGGGTCTTGAGTCTCGTGACTTGTAAATTGGTACAGTTTGTAAGGAAGAGGAGGATCAGGTTTTAAGGAAAGATGAGTTGAGGTTTGAATCTTCTGAGGCTAAAAACCCTTTTGGTTACCTATTCATGGATGTCTTAGGTGAGTCTCTAATACAGATATATTGTAGCTACTTAGTATGTAAAAAGAACTGCGTAAAAGATTAGAATATGAAGCATGATATTGTTTCAATCTAATTTCAAATATCGTCACCTTTATACAATAATGAGAAAAGTGTATACACTTTATTTCCATGTGTAGGTGATTTGGAAGCACCTTCTAACTTAGTCATTTCTGAGCGAACCCATCGTTCTTTTAGAGTGAGCTGGACACCACCTTCTGACAGTGTGGATCGATATAAGGTGGAATACTATCCAGTTTCTGGAGGGAAACGTCAAGAAGTGAGTAGTAACACCTACAACTTACTTCTTCCTGATGTTGAGATTAGGTCCTTTTCATTAGGGCTCTGAGAGTAATGGTAGGTGAGGGGTAAGAGGAATGAAGAGGGGACAGAAGTGAGTCAAGAATAGTGCTTTCTATTCTTGACTTTCCTAGGGAAGCACTTCCATCTGGCTTTAATGAAAGAGAAAGAGCTTTGCTTAAATTCTTATGGTTTCTAAGAATTGCAGAATATCCCCAGAACCTAAAGTACAATTAAAAAATAATAATAATTAAAAAAAAGAATTGCAGAATATCACTATGATTTTTTTTCTTTAAAATTTAATTAGAAGATGCTTGATTTATTTATGAATTTATATTAGAATCAGAGAGTTGGCAAGGAACAGTAAAGATTATCTATTTTCTTACCCACTCATTTTACAAACAAAGAACAGCTGGGAGAATAAATGACATGGGATTATCCAAGGTCTCATTGTAATCTGATAGTTTCCAACTATAAAAGACAATGGCCTAATTGAAATATAGTTTCTAAGCTCATTGCAGTTATCTGCTTTGTAAGTAGAGTAGGAAAAAGGGAACTGATTGTTCATATGTTGTTGTTATGTTTAATTTTTCTCCCTAGTTTTATGTGAGTCGAATGGAAACTAGCACAGTGCTGAAAGATCTGAAGCCTGAAACTGAGTATGTTGTCAATGTGTACTCTGTGGTTGAGGATGAATATAGTGAGCCACTGAAGGGCACAGAAAAAACCTGTAAGTCAGAGTAAAAAAATTTTTATCATTGCTTTCTTTTCCAAGATAAAGGGTGATGACCCATTTTTGCCTACCTTCCAAATAATTTCTTTATTCAACATTCATTCTATAAATATTTACTGAGTGCCTTCTTTGTGCAGGTGCCTATAAAATACTCAGTGGTTTTCTACTCCTACTGGCTGCTCCTATCATGGAGCCCCACTGTGGAATAGGGGGTCACTGCCATAATAATCTAGAGAGAAAATAAACTTTAATGGAAATATTTACTTCTTAGGGTCTTCAAACTTCCGCTTTCAAGAAAGTCTCTTAAAATGCAATGTACCTTTCAGGGGGATAATTTTACATTTTACTCAGTTGTTAAATGATGACATTTTATTGAGAAATAAAGCACATCAGGAGTAAGATATGAGGAAGGGAACCATGTGGGGAGTGGGGCTAAGATCAGGAAGAAGAGCTGTACAGAGATACCAATTTCATTTTTGCTAATGACCAGAAATCCCTGCTGCCAAGGAGATCTTCCCTTTTTTTTTTTTTTAATTTTTATTTTTTATTGAATTTTAGGTTTTGGGGTACATGAGCAGAGCATGCAAGACAGTTGCGTAGGTACACACATGGCAGTGTGTTTTGCTTCCTTTCTCCCCTTCACCCACATTTGGCATTTCTCCCCAGGTTATCCCTCCCCACCTCCCCCTCCCACTGGCCCTCCCCTTTTCCCCCCAATAGATCCCAGTGTTTAGTACTCCCTCCCTGTGTCCATGTGTTCTCATTTTTCATCACCTGCCTATGAGTGAGAATATGCGCTGTTTCATTTTCTGTTCTTGTGTCAGTTTGCTGAGGATGATGTTCTCCAGATTCATCCATGTCCCTACAAACGACACAAACTCATCATTTCTGATTGCTGCATAATATTCCATGGTGTATATGTGCCACATTTTTCCAATCCAATCTATTATCAATGGGCATTTGGGTTGATTCCAGGTCTTTGCTATTGTAAACAGTGCTGCAATGAACATTCGTGTACATGTGTCCTTATAGTAGAACGATTTATAGTCTTTTGGATATATACCCAGTAATGGGATTGCTGGGTCAAATGGAATTTCTATTTCTAAGGCCTTGAGGAATGGCCACACTGTCTTCCACAATGGTTGAACTAATTTACACTCCCACCAACAGTGTAAAAGTGTTCCTTTTTCTCCACATCCTCTCCAGCATCTGTTGTGTCCAGATTTTTTAATGATCACCATTCTAACTGGCGTGAGATGGTATCTCAATGTGGTTTTGATTTGCATCTCTCTGATGACCAGTGACAATGAGCATTTTTTCATATGATTGTTGGCCTCATATATGTCTTCTTTCGTAAAGTGTCTGTTCGTATCCTTTGCCCACTTTTGAATGGGCTTGTTTGTTTTTTTCCTGTAAATCTGTTTGAGTTCTTTGTAAATTCTGGATATCAGCCCTTTGCCAGATGGGTAAACTGCAAAAATTTTTTCCCATTCTGTTGGTTGCCGATTCACTCTAGTGACTCTTTCTTTTGCCGTGCAGAAACTGTGGAGTTTGATTAGGTCCCATTTGTCTATTTTGGCTTTTGTTGCCAGTGCTTTTGGTGTTTTGGTCATGAAGTCCTTGCCTACTCCTATGTCCTGGATAGTTTTGCCTAGATTTCCTTCTAGGGTTTTTATTGTCCCAGGTCTTGTGTTTAAGTCTTTAATCCATCTGGAGTTAATTTTAGTGTAAGGTGTCAGGAAGGGGTCCAGTTTCTGCTTTCTGCACATGGCTAGCCAGTTTTCCCAACACCATTTTTTAAACAGGGAATCCTTTCCCCATTGCTTGTTTTTGTTAGGTTTATCCAAGATTGTATGGTTGTAGATATGTTGTGTTACCTCCGATGCCTCTGTTCTGTTCCATTGGTCTATATCTCTGTTTTGATACCAGTACCATGCTGTTTTGATTACTGTAGCCTTGTAGTATAGTTTGAAATCCGGTAGTGTGATGCCCCCGCTGTGTTCTTTTTGCTTAGAATTGACTTGGCTATGCGGGCTCTCTTTTGGCTCCATATGAAGTTCATGGTGGTTTTTTCCAGTTCTGTGAAGAAAGTCAATGGTAGCTTGATGGGGATAGCATTGATTCTGTAAATTACTTTGGACAGTATAGCCATTTTCACGATATTAATTCTTCCTAACCATGAACATGGAATGTTTCTCCATCTGTTTGTGTCCTCTCTGATTTCGTTGAGCAGTGGTTTGTAGTTCTCCTTGAAGAGGTCCCTTATGTTCCTTGTAAGTTGTATTCCTAGGTATTTTATTCTTTTTGTAGCAATTGTGAATGGCAGTTTGTTCTTGATTTGGCTTTCCTTAAGTCTGTTATTGGTGTAGAGGAATGCTTGTGATTTTTGCACATTGATTTTATATCCTGAGACTTTGCTGAAGTTGCTTATCAGTTTCAGGAGTTTTTGGGCTGAGGCGATGGGGTCTTCTAGGTATACTATCATGTCGTCTGCAAATAGAGACAATTTGGCTTCCACCTTTCCTATTTGAATACTCTTTATTTCTTTTTGTTGCCTGATTGCTCTGGCTAGAACTTCCAGTACTATATTGAATAGGAGTGGTGAAAGAGGGCATCCTTGTCTAGTGCCAGATTTCAAAGGGAATGCTTCCAGTTTTTGCCCATTCAGTATGATATTGGCTGTTGGTTTGTCATAAATAGCTTTTATTACATTGAGATACGTTCCATCGATACCGAGTTTATTGAGGGTTTTTAGCATAAAGGGCTGTTGAATTTTGTCAAATGCCTTCTCTGCGTCAATTGAGATAATCATGTGGTTTTTGTTTTTGGTTCTGTTTATGTGGTGAATTACTTTTATAGACTTGCGTATGTTGAACCAGCCTTGCATCCCCGGGATGAATCCTACTTGATCATGATGAATAAGTTTTTTGATATGCTGTTGCAATCAGCTTGCCAATATTTTATTGAAGATTTTTGCATCTATGTTCATCATGGATATTGGCCTGAAGTTTTCTTTTCTTGTTGGGTCTCTGCCGGGTTTTGGTATAAGGATGATGTTGGTCTCATAAAATGATTTGGGAAGTATTCCCTCTTTTTGGATTATTTGGAATAGTTTCAGAAGGAATGGTACCAGCTCCTCTTTGTGTGTCTGGTAGAATTCGGCTGTGAACCCATCTAGACCTGGGCTTTTTTTGTGTGGTAGGCTCTTAGTTGCTGCCTTGACTTCTGACCTTGTTATTAGTCTATTCATAGTTTCAGCTTCCTCCTGGTTTAGGCTTGGGAGGACACAGGAGTCCAGGAATTTATCCATTTCTTCCAGGTTTACTAGTTTATGTGCATAGAGTTGTTTGTAATATTCTCTGATGATGGTTTGAATTTCTGTGGAATCTGTGGTGATTTCCCCTTTATCATTTTTTATTGCATCTATTTGGTTGTTCTCTCTTTTATTTTTAATCAATCTGGCTAGTGGTCTGTCTATTTTGTTGATCTTTTCAAAAAACCAGCTCTTGGATTTATTGATTTTTTGAAGGGTTTGTTGTGTCTCAATCTCCTTCAGTTCAGCTCTGATCTTAGTTATTTCTTGTCTTCTGCTGGGTTTTGAGTTTTTTGATCTTGCTCCTCTAGCTCTTTTAATTTTGACAATAGGGTGTCAATTTTGGATCTCTCCATTCTCCTCATATGAGCACTTATTGCTATATACTTTCCTCTAGAGCCTGCTTTAAATGTGTCCCAGAGATTCTGGCATGTTGTGTCTTCGTTCTCATTGGTTTTGAAGAACTTCTTTATTTCTGTCTTCATTTCATTGTTTACCCAGTCAACATTCAACAGCCAGTTGTTCAGTTTTCATGAAGCTGTGCGGTTCTGGGTTGGTTTCTGTATTCTGAGTTCTAACTTGATTGCACTATGGTCTGAGAGGCTGTTTGTTATCATTTCAGTTGTTTTGCATTTGCTGAGCAGTGCTTTACTTCCAATTATGTGGTCAATTTTAGAGTAGGTGTGATGTGGTGCTGAGAAGAATGTATATTCTGTGGATTTGGGGTGGAGATTTCTGTAAATGTCTATCAGGTTTTCTTGCTCCAGGTCTGAGTTCAAGCCCTGGATATCCTTGTTGATTTTCTGTCTGGTTGATCTGTCTAATATTGACAGTGGAGTGTTAAAGTCTCCCACTATTATTGTGTGGGAGTCTAAGTCTCTTTGTAAGTCATTAAGAACTTGCCTTATATCTGGGTGCTCCTGCATTGGGTCCATATATGTTTAGGATCGTTAGCTCTTCTTGTTATATCGATGCTTTTACCATTATGTAATGGCCTTCTTTGTCTCTTTTGATCTTTGTTGCTTTAAAGTCTATTTTATCAGAGATGAGAATTGCAACTCCTGCTTATTTTTGATCTCCATTTGCTTGGTAAATCTTCCTCCATCCCTTTATTTTGAGCCTTCGTGTATCCTTGCATGTGAGATGAGTTTCCTGGATACAGCACACTGATGGGTTTTGGATTTTTATCCAATTTGCCAGTCTGTGTCTTTTGATTGGTGCATTTAGTCCATTTACATTTAGGGTTAATATTGTTATGTGTGAATTTGATACTGCCATTTTGATGCTAAATGGCTGTTTTGCCCGTTAGTTGTTGTAGATTCTTCATTATGTTGATGCTCTTTAGCATTTAGTGTGATTTTGGAATGGCTGGTACTGGTTGTTCCTTTCTATGTGTAGTGCCTCTTTTAGGAGCTCTTATGAAGCAGGCCTGGTGGTGACAAAATCTCTGAGTACTTGCTTGTTCGCAAAAGATTTTATTTTTCCTTCACTTCTGAAGCTCAGTTTGGCTGGATATGAAATTCTGGGTTGAAAGTTCTTTTCTTTAACAATGTTGAATATTGGCCCCCACTCTCTTCTGGCTTGTAGTGTTTCTGCGGAGAGATCTGCTGTGAGTCTGATGGGCTTCCCTTTGTGGGTGACCCGACCTTTCTCTCTGGCTGCCCTTAGTATTTTCTTCTTTACTTCAACCTTGTTGAATCTGACGATTATGTGCCTTGGTGTTGCTCTTCTTGCAGAATATCTTTGTGGTGTTCTCTGTATTTCCTGCATTTGAGTGTTGGCCTGTCTTGCTAGGTGGGGGAAATTTTCCTGGATGATGTCCTGAAGAGTATTTTCCAGCTGGGATTCATTCCCTTCGTCCCCTTCTGGTACACCTATCAAACGTAGGTTAGGTCTTTTCACATAGTCCCACATTTCTTGGAGACTTCGTTCATTCCTTTTTGCGTTTTTTTCTCTAATCTTGGTTTCTCGTTTTATTTCATTGAGCTGGTCTTCGACTTCAGATATTTTTTCTTCTGCTTGGTCAATTCGGCCATTGAAACTTGTGCATGGTTTGCGAAGTTCTCGTATTGTGTTTTTCAGCTCCTTTAATTCATTCATATTCCTCTCTAGGTTATCCATTCTTGTTATCATTTCCTCAAATCTTTTTTTCATATCTTTTTTCAAGTTCCTTAGTTTCTTTGCATTGATTTAATTCATGTTCTTTTAGCTCACAAAAGTTTCTCATTACCCACCTTCTGAAGTCTAATTCCGTCATTTCGTTACAGTCATTCTTCGTCCAGCTTCGTTCCCTTGCTGGTGAGGAGTTTTGGTCCTTTCTAGGAGGTGAGGTGTTCTGGTTTCGGGTGTTTTCCTCCTTTTTGCGATGGTTTCTTTCCATCTTTGTGGATTTCTCCACTTGTCGTCTGCGTAGTTGCTGACTTTTCGATTGGGTCTCTGAGTGGACACCCATATTGTTGATGATGAAGTATTGCTGTTACTTGGTTCCTTCTACCAGTCTAGCCCCTTCGCTGTACGACTGCTGGGGTCCACTCCAGGCCCTGCTTGTCTGGGGTGCACATATAGCAGCTGCGAAACAGTGAGGGATGCTACCAGTTTCTTTTTCTGCTATCTTTGTCCCAGGATGATGCCTGCCAAATGTCAATCTTTTGGATATAGAGGTGTCAGGGAGCTGCTTGAGGAGACAGTCTGTACTTTATAGGAGCTCAATTGCTGAGCTGTGAGCTCTGTTGTTCATTCAGGGCTGTTAGGCTGCTATGTTTGATTCTGCTGCAACAGAGCTCATTAAAAAAACCCTTTTTTTCTCAAATGGTCTGTCTTGGGGGGTTCAGGCTTTATATTTGGATGTCCGTTGAGGTGTCCTGCCCAGCTAGGAGGCAGTCTATTCACTGTTTGCCTGCCGAGGCTCCACCCTGCTGTTGTGTGGTTCGCCCTGTTGCTGCAGACTCTGTTCTTCTGCTGCGGTCTCCGCCACGGGCTATGCCCTGCAGCGGAGTCTCTCTGTTGTAGCAGGTTGCCTTGGCAACGGCAGGCTGCATCAGCAGTGGGCGTGTATCTCAGTAGGGGCGGGTTGCCTCGGTAATGGTGGACGCCCCTCCCCCACAGAGCGTCTCAGGGACCATCTGCATGGGGAGCGTTTGGAATCGCGGTTTTGTCCATCCCACTGGGCTACCCCAAACGCTCTGTCCCTGCAATCCCCTGAGCTGGCCCACTTTCTGAGTCCCGTTCAGTCTCAAGTGCAGCCCTCTCAAGTCTCAGGTTGCCGGTTCAACAGGGCACCTGGACAAGCGCGCCCTGTGGGGAGCGCTGGGTAGGGCCGGCTGCCGCCACCCCGGCTGCCAGCTTCGCCAGGCGGTACCTCTGCCTGGCGTCCTGTGTCTCTTTTATACTTGGGAATTTCCCCGTTCTGTGGGAAACAAAGATCAGTGGAAATGCAGCTCTGACTCACCTCTCTGCATATTCAATGAGAGCTTCAATCCTGGGTTGTTCTCACAGCGCCATCTTGAGTCCTCCCCCAGATCTTCTCTTTTCTTTCTGGCATCTGGTCTTTGCTAGAGAAGCTCTAAGGGCTTTGGTTTTAAGTAGCGCTTTTTTAGGGGAAATCTTCCTTGTTCCTGTACCTGGCAATGTTTCCAGAGTCATATGAAAATACTCTTCTTCTTGCTTGTTGGTTGGGCTCCAGGGGGAAGAAGGAAAGCCACTTGTAATGAATGAGTATCATTCTCTAGAGCAAGAACTTACTTCATGTACTGCTCATGTTTTGGGGCTTTATCTCTTCTCTTATATCTCCTTTAGACTTTAGGAGGTGGGAAATAATGTATTTTATAACTGGCAGGATTAATATAATTTCTTAAAACTTTGAACTCCGTCTTTGAATAAAAAATAATTGGAAGCAATATGAGTATGACAGGGAGATTGTAAACTTTTCCTCTGCTGCATGGGCTTGTCTTCAAGAAGCCCCTAAATCTCCTGTGTTCCTGTTATTAATGTAGAGTGTTCTTATTTTAAATTGATTTGTTGAAGAAAATATAAAAAATAATGTTGATTACATATGTATGAAGTTCTGTGATTGAAGAATAGAAATAGTCAACCTAGTGATGTTCCAGAAAAGAGAGTAACATCTCAGGAAGTTGGCATCTGTTGTAGACTCACTGGAATGTCATTTGAAACCTGAATTTTAACATTTTTACTTCTATAAAGTAGTGACAACATGCGGTCTTGAATATGAAGTGCAATGAGTAATGAAAATTGGATTTTTCTGGGTTATGGGAAGGATTATATTAACTCTTACTGATTTCTCACAGTAACTCACTATTTAGTATATACAAATATCAATCATTGAATAAGAAACAATGGTGACAAAATGAGTGGAATGAAAGGAATGAGACTGATGGTCTGCTTTTCTGTTTTGGAAGTGCCAGTCCCTGTAGTCAGCCTGAATATTTATGACGTTGGCCCTACCACCATGCATGTGCAGTGGCAGCCTGTGGGAGGAGCTACTGGCTACATCTTGTCATATGAACCTGTTAAGGACACAGAGACAACAAGACCCAAAGAGGTGAAAGATGTTTGTTTCTTTATTATTGCCTCTTCCCACGACTTTGTAGCTTTACAGTGACTATTATACTGTAGTTACTTATAAGGTCATTTATAACTTTACATACAAAATGGAAAAATAGAAAAGTAGGTTTGTGGTCTGCAACACGTTTTAGAAAACATTGGCGTGGACTGACCATGGTGGCTCACACCTCTAATTTTCAGCACTTTGGGGTGCTGAGGTGAGTGGAACACCTGAAGTTTGGAGTTTGAGACCAGCCTGTCCGATATGAGGAAACCCTGTCTCTACTAAAAATACAAAAATTAGTCAGATGTGGTGGCATGCATGTGTAGTCCCAGCTACTCAGGAGGCTGAGACAGGAGAATTGCTTGAATCTGGGAGGTAGATGTTGCAGTGAGCGGAGATCATGTCACTGAACTCCAGCCTGGGCAACAGAGTGAGACTCCATCTGAAAAAAAAAAAGGGGGGGAAAGAAAAAAAACATCTACATGGAAAAGGAAATGTAATCTTATAAATGAAAAAGACAAGCTGTATTATATTCTAGTGCAAATAGATTTCAATTGACTATACCAAAGGTAAGTGGAGATGTTTGATTTGAGCATCTTATTTCTGCTTTGCATATCCATGTGTAGATGCGTTTGGGGCCAACAGTGAATGATGTGGAGCTGACTGACCTCGTTCCCAACACAGAGTATGCAGTCACAGTTCAGGCCATCCTGCATGACCTCACTAGTGAACCTGTCACTGTTCGGGAAGTCACTTGTAAGCCACTGCTAGTTTTATTTCCGTTCTTATTACTGTGAACATAATTAGAATTATTTCTGTGAACATAATTAGAATTCATTAGAATTTCTTTCATGTGATGCCAAAAATAATCTGGTAATTTACAAAGTTCCAAAGTTATTACTTTTGACAATCAAATTTGGAATAAGTATCTCAATTCTAGATTTTTGGAAGCATCTCAAATTGACTCTAGGATGGTCATTCATTTTTTCACATTTAACATGCCTGAAATCGAGGTGTCTTACAATCGATGGTGTCTTACTATTATTACTCTTGGCTAGGTGCCAATCAGGATGTACAGCATAAGACAATGCTGCATCTTATGACTGATGTTGTCCTAGATCCATGAAATATGACATATAGCATTGATAAGAATGGGAATGTGGACTGAGTGTAATTTTGGAGAAAAACATTGGGTTTAAGATGAAGATGCTCCAAATTCTTGATGATGAAGAGACTCTATGGCACACATGAATAAGTCTGTTTCATTTAAGTGAATTGATCAATTTACCCAATGCAAAAACATATTGATCCCTATTTTATGCCAGTCACTGGGCAAGGTATTGGGAATACACTACGAAATAATACAAAGCAGTGTAGGCTATATGGACTGTGTCATGGTTTGCTTTTCTCTTGTTTGTGTTGGTGAGCCTTTTGTGTACTTCTGACTTGTTTCACTAAACGTTAAGTGCTTTTTCTTGAAGAGTGACAATGATTGCACTTGGGCCTCTTGCCTTACCCAGCTGGTATTTTGTTACCTGCTTGGGGAGATTGACATACTGGGATAGATAAGTTGGCTAAAATTTAATGAGTCTTGGCCCACACTTCTGAGAAAATGAAGAATTTTGAAGAAACTTCAAGGAGGAAAGGGGACTACGGAAACAGAGCATGATGGGGCAGAGAAGAGAAATATCCCCTATAGGGTGTGTCAGTGTAAATTAATTGACCACAAATAAATTTTTGTTAATCCTCTTTTGAATGTTAGACCCTGTCTGGGGCTGGTGTTTTTGGGAAAATGGGATAGTGGCCGATGGAAGGAGTGGGAAGTCAGCCAGGGATAGAGACTCATGTTCTGAGAGTGCTGAGAGAGGAGACCCAAAGTCACAGTAAGATGAGAAACAAATATGGCCAAAAACTTGTGTATGGTGCTGGACTGGAACAGTAGAGGAAGGGAGGGCAGAGAGACATTCACAGAGACAGAAATGTTGAAGAGATGGAGGTGCAGAAATGTGGAAGTGGAGGTAGAGAGTCAGCAAGAGAAACGTACAGAGTCAGAAAGAGAGACAAAGGAAAATAGTCAAATGGGCAGCTGGAAAGAGTGAAACACATCTCATATTATGTAGAGAACCAAAGTAGCCCACCCTCTCTGGGGAGATCAGCAAGAAGGCTACTGTGAACTTTAGGTAAACTTCAAAAAAGCAAAACCATAATAAGAAAATTATGTCTCAAAAAAAGAGCAAAGATGCCTAAAGAAAGATAACCAGTTCTCACTGACCTTGCTGCATGATAGTTGTTAACTGAAGCATGTTAACTAAAGTGTGAAAATTATAACCACTGACTGTTCTGAGTAGCTACACACTCCCTCTGCTACGTACTTGGTAAACATATGAAATAAAGTACTCTAAAACAGGTCGGGGCTGAAGAGACTGACACCATCAACTTTTCAGACCGCCTGTCTTTATCCCCTGCCGTTCCCTCTTAGGTCTTTAAACCCTTGTACAGTGTGGGATGCAGTGCACACCAGAATATTACAGAAGAAAATCTCTTCATTTGTTATCCTCCTTCCCCCCTTTTTAATGAAAAGTTATGTTAAACCTTGTAAACATTTATCATTTGGATTTTCTTCTAACGATTTAGGTATCTGGGTTTTCTTATAAGCTTATTGGATTCTTAATGTGGGCTCATCTTCATTCTTCACTTTTGTAACTTTTTGTTCTGTCACGTTCTTAAGGGCCCATAACTCTATTGATTTTGTTTCCTGTTTTAATTGATTTAAATATCTGATAAAGACACATGAGCTGTACATTTATGATGAATTATGATTTATTATGGGGTTGAGCAGCAAGAGATTATTTAAATAGAGTGGAAGAGTAATATATAAATGAGAAGTTAGCTTTGTGATAACAAAAAATTAAATATATTTTGAAAAACATTCTTAAGAAAAATTCAGTTCTATCTGGTAGAATCATGGTACTTTTACCATCATAACTATTTTTTCCAGTTATTTTGTCATACATCTTTAAATTTTCTCCCAACAATTTCTTGAAAGCTTCTGTGGATGCTTTAGAGATTTGTGGTTGAGAAGCACATCTGGATCTAATATCTCATGCTTCTCCAGTGCCTCTACCCAGACCTCAAGATCTGAAACTCAGAGATGTGACTCACAGCACTATGAATGTCTTTTGGGAACCTGTGCCTGGAAAAGTGCGTAAATATATTGTTCGATACAAAACACCAGAAGAGGATGTCAAAGAGGTAAGTTAAAGATGATAGTAGTTATGAAAATATTTGTTTTCCTAGTAGGTTTAAAAAAAGAACCTTATCAAGTATGGATGATACCATGTTTTGAATACTTGTCACTTTGTTAACACAGTGTTGAAAACTTGTGATATTAATAAAGCAGTTTTTGAAAATCAATAATATATTGGACTATCTCATCAAAACAGAAATGTTCTGCTGTGTGATATTAATCTCAAAAACATCATTCCTTGGTAGATAAAAAGTTATCAAATGTAAATGGTATTTCCTTCTCACCCAGATGCCTTATATGGTTTTTCATTCTATGAGTTACTAGAAAATGTCATAATGTTTCTAAAAATAAAAGGTAGCAAGAGGATGGAGCAATGAAGAGGGGGTGTTTGTCAAATAACAGGAAGATAGGACACTAGAGAAGGACAGGCACAGAGAAAGGAGGAGTATGTTAGAATGGTGTCCTTTTGGAAGTGTTCTTTTGGGAGTTCCATGATGATCTGATTTAAAGTTAGAGAAAATTAGAAGGGTTTCACCAGCAAAACTTGTGTGTATTTGAGGGAGAATTAACGTCAAAATCTCAGAGGCATTTTTAGAACATCGGAGTGATTTCTCTAAGCATTCAGTTACTGATTCTGCTGGTCATTGGTGGATTGTACAAAAGCTACTTTATACATGTACACACATTCTTTTCATTCTGCATTTCCATTTAAAAGGAGTACAATGGCCAGTGGATCTCATAAGGTTCATCTCACACCAGTTAGAATGGCGATTGTTAAAAAATCTGGAGAGAGATGCTGCAGAGGATGTGGAGAAATAGGAATGCTTTTAAACTGTTGGTGGGAGTGTAAATTAGTTCAACCACTGTGAAAGACAGTGTGGTGATTCCTCAAGGATCTAGAAATAGAAATACCATTTTACTCAGCAATCCCATTACTAGATATATTCCCAGAGGATTATAAATTGATCTGTTATAAAGATACATGCACACATATGTTTGTTGGGGCACTGTTTACAATAGCAAAGACATGGAACCAACCCAAATGCCCATCAATGATGGACTGGATAAAGAAAATGTGGCACATATACCATGGAATACTATGTATCCATAAAAAAGGATGAGTTCATGTCCTTTGCAGGGACGTGGATGAATCTGGAAACCACCATTCTCAGCAAACTGACACAAGAACAGAAAACCAAATACCGCATGTTCTCACTCATAAGTGAATGTTGAACAATGAGAACACATGGACACAGGGAAAGGAACATCACACACTGGGGTCTGTTGGGGGGTGGGGGCTGGGGGAAGTATAACAGGGGGTGGGGGATTGGGGAGGGATAACATCAGGAAAAATACCTAATGTAGGTGATGGGGGAATGGAGGCAGCAAACTACCATGGCATGTGTATATCTATGTAACAATCCTTCAAGATCTGCACATGTACCCCAGGACTTAAAGTAAAAAAAAAAAAAAAAAAGGAGACCATTTCTGAAAGAAATATTGTGATAATATAAAGGGAAACAGGTGGAAAAATGGTTAGGTTGTTTGAATACATAGACAGTCATTATTTTCTAGACAATCATGGGTTAAATGGTCTAGCATATATATTTTTTTTCCACTTTGAAATATTTAAACTGTGTCCAGTTTCTAGATTCTCATGTAAAATTGGAAAATACTGCTCTTTTCTAATCATAGATTTTATATTCTTACTCTGAGAGGTACAGTAAACAATAGACAGATGTCAAAAGTAAATGCTTTGTAAAAGTATTTCCACTGCTCTGTTACTGTTACAGGTAGAAGTGGACAGATCAGAGACCAGCACTTCCCTCAAAGACCTCTTCTCACAGACCCTATACACAGTCAGTGTTTCTGCAGTACACGATGAGGGAGAGTCTCCTCCAGTGACTGCTCAAGAAACTACCCGTGAGTTGTGCTCCTGCTCCATTGATAATGGGAAACAACACTTTATATGCATATGTAACTCAGCTTACTGGATCATTCATTTTCGTTTCTTTCTTTTTTTAAAATTAATTAATTAATTTATTTATTTATTTTTGTGACAGAGTCTCTCTCTATTGCCAGGCTGGAGTGCAGTGGCCTGATCTCAGCTTACTGCAACCTCCGCCTCCCAGGTTAAAGCAATTCCCCTGCCTCAGCCTCCTGAGTAGCTGGGACTAAAAGTGCTCACCACCATGCCCAGCTAATTTTTTGTATTTTAGTCGAGAGTAGGTTTCACCACATTGGCCAGGATGGTCTCCATCTCCTGACCTTGTGATCTGCCTGCCTCAGCCTCCCAAAGTGCTGGGATTACAGGAGTGAGACACCATGCTGGCTGCTATTTCATTTCTTAACACTCTCTTTGCCAGTATTTAATAATGCTTGGATTCATAGATTATTTTTCACTTATTTTCTTTGTAACAAGGTGTCCCATCTTCTATCTTTGCATCCATTCCTTTTATGATACTTTCTATCAGCCACTGTTATTAATTTATATTCCAATTACAGCTACTTGGTGTGTACTTGTGTGTGTGTGCCTATACATGTAGTGGGGTAGGGAAGTTTTCTTGATGTATGTTGGATATTTGCTTTGAAAAAGATGCATTATGCATCAAATTTTGGGGGGTACTTTATGTGAAGTGATGTCAAGGGTAACAAAATAGAAGCACCTTACCCTCACCATTTCATAATTTAGTTGTGGAGTTAAGAAAAAAATTAATTGAGAATACATGGGATCATATAACGAAGGCACGTGGCACTGAGATTGTGTACTGTCAGATTTCAGAGGAAGGGGAGAGCACACTGTGAGTGGAGTGCTGGGGAAGGCAGGGTCACCTGTCCAGACCCTGCTTCCTGCTCCATCTGTTGCAGCTTCTGAAGATGTCAGTTCCTCTCTCTCTCATGGTGCTTCCATAGTATTTAACCCAATCATAATTGCTTGTCGGCCTTTTGGTATCTGTGATACCTTTTCCTTGCTCCCTTCTAATGAAGGCAGAGACATTTTGCTCAACTTTGTGTCTCCAGTGCCTGGCACATAATAATTTAATCCAGTGCTCAGCCCATCACATAACACAAATAATAGTAAAAATCCATTGAGGCCTAGAGCCAGCAGTGTTCCAAACCAAAATAATGGGAGTTACATTGTAGTTTAAAATTTTCTGGTGTCCACATTAAAAAAAGCAAAAATGAACAGATGAAATTAATTTTGATAATATTTTATTTAACCCAGTATCAAATATATCCATTATAATTTCAACAGCTATCAGTACAGTAATTATTAACAAGACGTTTTACCTTTCTTCTGTAACAATTCTTTAAAATCCAGTTGTATTTCACACTTAGAGCACATCTCAATTTAGACTAGCCACATTTTAAGTGCTCAATAGGCAACCACATGTGGCTAGTGGTTCCCATAGTGGACAGTACAGGTCTAGAGAATTTAAGCAACTTGCCCAGCCACATCCAGTAATCTACTGCTGGGACTGATACTATAGTCTGGAATCTTTTACTCCTTTCCAGAAAATTCCTCACTAAAGGCTCAATAGCATCTTCTTTAGTGCCCAGCTGCCTATACCTAACTAGGTACAGGCATCTTGTTAAATACTATAACCTGCTTCTTAATTTCAGACATATCTACTCTCCCTTTTTGACTCTGCTGTTTTCTTATCATGTGAGATCTCTTAGCAGTTTCATTTGTCTTCTCAGCATCAGTTCTTACCTGGTAAGGGTCATGGCTGGGGCTGAGAATTGATGCATATGCATCAGTAGACTGACAGCTTTGCGTAAAAATAATGTAACAGGTGTAGTGAACAGAAAAGGAAGGAAAGAAAAAAGCTAATGAGACAGGTAATTTAGTATAGTAGATTAACATTTTTAATATATATTTTTATATATTTTTTGTACCTTAAGATTTCCAAATAATTTTCAGATACATTTAAAGTACATTCTTAGTGGCCGATTTGTTTTGTAGTTGTGCTGATGGAAATAGCACCACTCCTCTTTATCTCAATGGCCTTTTTATTATAATTATTAGAACAAATTTTTAATGGTTCTGGGTTTTGTGTAATTGGTTTTAGTAACCAGAAAATAGAGAAATAAGTGACAATGAAGGCTCAGGAATGGTGGCAGACATCAAAAAAATGCTTCTGCTGCAAAACAGCCAGAAGGCATGGTCAATGGAGGGGCTGTGAAAGGGGATTTTTCAGTAGTTATCTGGGTCTCCAGGTGTTCAGTTCTCTGAACAGGGTCAGCGTGTCCTGCTTCATATCATGTTTAAGAGTAGTGATCTATAGGAAGAAGCTTATGTATGGGTTACCTGGATCATAACATGCTCAGAGTTCCTTTCCTGTGGAAATACTCCTTCGTTGGAATTCAGTGTATGTGTAGCAGTATATATGTATGTTCTAATCAATTGTCAAAGTGCAATAGTGTTGTGTATGGCTAGGCAGACATTCTCGTTTTTAAGCTGCAGCAGTGTGTGGGTTTTTTAAAAAATAAAAATGAAATGGTTTCCTTTGGATATCAGAACAACAAATTATGAACAATAAATGAATAACTATTTCCTTGAGCATTATCTTTAATGTGTAATACATTAGCATACTTGGTTTATGACTTTCTTGGTTAAGAAGGACTTCTTATTCTTAACCCGGCATCTATGTATGTCTCTGGGGTTATTGATAGACTGGAGAAGGTCCGTTAACTCTCTGATATGTGGCCAAGTATGTGCTTTGTGTATTGCGTGTTGCTGTGTGAAAGAGTCCACAGTGTTCATTTGATTCTTAAAAAGTTGGAGAAAGGTACTACATAGTGTCTTAAAAACATCATCATTTAAATAGAATATCCATAAAAACCTATTATATCCACAGAATGCTTGCAGTTTCCAGAGCTCTTGGAATTGGTGAAATATTTGGTCCAAAGCAATACATTCAACCAGTTTTCAGATGCCCATTAATATAATACAAAGCAGTTTTAATATACTAAATTACATTTGTAGCTCACATTCAAAAACTTAGTCTGCTTGCCTTTTCTCATGATAGGACCCGTGCCAGCTCCAACAAACCTAAGAATTACTGAAGTAACACAAGAAAGTTTCAGAGGGACTTGGGATCATGGAGCTTCAGATGTGTCTCTCTACAGAATAACTTGGGCACCTCCTGGAAGCTCAGATAAGATGGAGGTAGTTAACTCCCTTTATCTTTCTCTCTGTCTTTCATGTCCCATTTAATTTGTAGAGAAACTTACTTTAAAGAAGTATTACTCTTGTCAATAAACATTCTTTCCTACTAATGACATTTGAGCTCATGGCATGCATCAGAGCAAGAGGAACATCTGGCTAAATAATGTCAACAAACTGCCATTGAGTTGATATAAGTGGAGACTTACTTTTGTATGTTTTTGTCCTCTTTCTCCAAGACCATCTTAAATGGAGATGAAAATACTTTGGTGTTTGAAAACCTGAACCCCAACACCGTCTATGAAGTTTCCATTACTGCCATCTATCCTGATGAGTCAGAAAGTGATGACCTGATTGGCAGTGAGCGCACATGTAGGTGTTTAGCTTTCATACAGGACATTGATATTTTAAGGTGAATTTTTTAAAAATAGGGCTACAGCCGTATTAGTAACGTGTCCCCAAATTCTGTTTTCTTTTAGTGCGTATCTCAACAACACAAGGTAAGAATTTAATTTTCTGAATTGTTTGAATGAACAAATAATGAAGGAACGTATGAATGAAAAGTACCATGAGATACATTATAAATATGTCATCTGCTTTTAAATCATAAGATATTTGTTGAGAACGCTTTTAAATAGGCTTTTTTGGAAAAACTTTGCTTTGCTACTACTCGTTGAGGAATATATTGACCAGCTTGGGCTGCCATAACAAAAGATTAGACTGGATGGCTTAAATAACAGAAATTTATATTCTCACAATTCTGGAGGCTGGCAAGTCCAAGACCAAAGTGCTATTCAGTTCGTTTCTGGGTGAGGGCTCTCCTCCTGGCTTGCAGACAGCCAGCTCCTTTCTCAGTTTCTCTCACTTTCTCACTCTCTCACATGGTAGAGAGAAAGAGAATAAGCTCTCTCATCTCTCCTCTTACAAATGCTAATCCCATTATGGCAGCTCCACCCTCATGACTTTATCTTACCCTAATTACCATCCAAAGGCCCAATTTCTAAATACCACCATATTGGAAGTTGGGACTTCAGTACACCACTTTTGCAAGGACAGAAACAAAATGAAAATCCATACTAAGAAGTCATTTAAGAATCAAAAACCATTTTTATTAAGGGGTCAAATTTAATTATAAACCCAGAGGCATAGAATTCTCTAATTGCCTTGGGAACTGTATATATTTTAGGGGGAGACATTGTTGTCTGCTTACTCTGTTTTTCAACAATCTTCTTTCAGCTCCCAAAAGTGGCCCACGAAACCTTCAGGTGTACAATGCAACATCTAACAGCTTGACTGTTAAGTGGGATCCTGCTACTGGTCGTGTGCAGAAATACAGAATCACTTATCAGCCTTCCACAGGGGAAGGCAATGAGCAAACGGTAATTTTTTTAAATAAAAATTATAACTTGGATACATTCTATCCATTTCTCTTCAAACTCTTTTCCCCCTCAGCATTTAGTTAGTCATACTTAATTTTTAAGGGATGTTAAGATTTCCTGCTTTGGATGAAATGATCTGACTCTTTAGCTGGCACTTCACATGGAGTTCCATCATGGAGGCTCAATGGATGTTCTCATGAGAGATGATAGTTACTCTTCATTGTAGCCTCAAAGCATGAGGTGTGTGCCTCAATGCCTCCATAGTTCCTTTAAAAACTATTAGGATTATCCATGAAGATATCCAGATAGTTTTTGAGTTATATAGATCTTCCATTCCTCTCTCTAACTTAATAAAGTGCTGAAAGTTTGCTAACTTCATCTATAATGTTTATTTTCTATTTATTTCATTTTTTGCCTGTTCTATGCATGTCATAGGGTATCTTCTAGATCTGGTGTTTCTAGATGTGGGAGCCTGTTATCCTAATTACACTTTTTAAAATTTTTCTATTATCCAAATGAGGTCCCCAAGAAAGATGGTAGGAGTGTAAATTCAGTCTTCATCCTCTTTCTTTTCCTAGATTTTTCCCCCTTATTTAATAGAGCCTTTGTTGATTTACTACCCTTGTTGTAGTTGTGGGCTTTCTACAAGTTTGCCTTTGGTGATCTATGTAATTAGAACTGCATGTATTATCCTAGGTCAGGAAGCCCGATGAATTTTATATAGGTATATTATGTTTTCTGATTCATTTCAAAATAAGTCTCCAATTTTGGTGAGGTACAGAATTTTATTGGCTTTTTTGGCTACACTATTTTTTTTGTATAGCCTTAGAGACCCATGTGTTATTAACCTTTAATCATCTGACTTGCCAAGCTTAAGCAAATGGGTCATATCTCTTATCAGTTTAGGGATATTAGCTAAGGTAGAGGGTGGCATTAATCAAAGATGTGTGGTTAAAGATCTCTGATACTATCCAGTAAGTAAGCTTAGTTGAATCAGAAACTTTCCCATCTCTAGTGTGACTTTGAGTTGGTCTTTTGAGGCATTTATAGCCCTAGTCTTAGGTAGGATGATACATTTGGACTGAGAATTTGTCTGTTTTAGGTAAATAGATTATCATTAATAAACTTAATATCAACTGTAATCAATAGACTTTTATATGAAAATAAGATAAGACAAATTAGATAGACTGATATATGAATCTCAGAAATGGTTCTTTTTTTCTGTAGCAGGCCAGATTTTGGCAAAACTACAAATCAGGAGAAGGTTGTACTTAGTATATACCATCTTAAGGACATTGGTGTTCCAGCTGCTTCTCCTGAGTCTCTTTTACTGTCTTTTAGCTGTTTGTTATCATAAAGAGTCTCATAAACTCATCCTCTGGAAAGTATGAAATCCTTAAGCTTTGTTTGTCTTTGGGGTACTTGCATTTTAAGGCTTGCCTCTGAAATCATGAAAGTGATCAATCATTGATGCTAGAGTTATTTTGGGGAACTAGATGAAAGAAGTAGGTAGATGCCCTTCCGCTTACTCGCAAGGGTAGTTCTCCTAAGTAGGCTTTCAGATTTGTTATGCATCAGGTTTTTATAAAAATGGCTTATACTGTTATCAATACTTTTCTCTCATAACCTCAAATATGAAATTTATGAAAATTGGCCATGTTAGTTCAGTTTGCCCATGTTGAGGATGATGACAGTGATTCACTGGGTTTTTCTCTGGAATTCAGACTACTTGAGTGGATGGGTGCTAAGTTGGAAACATCTGGTTTCTTCCAGCACATTCAGCCATCTACATGTGCACTCATTTTGGGCAGTGTGCCATTTTCATGCGATTTTAATTAGTATGACATAAACATCTGAATTCAGTAGACTGTTAACAAATTGTACAAATTTTCTTTCAACAAGATAACTAGATGGCCTTAAGTAATGGATAAAAACTTTAAGCTCCATAATTGAAAAGCTTCATGCCACAGGGCTGGTATCGTGGAGACAACCGGAAACCCTTGCTTGAGTGTGGCCTGGCAAAAGGTCTGGTCATGTCATTAACACAGCTAAGGCTGTTAGAGTGACAGTGTTCTTGGGGAAAATACCGAGAGCTTTATATTGTATGCTGAATCATTTTAATGTGCTTCTAAAGCAAATAAAAAACATCGTTAAAAAGGTAAGAGTAATGTTAAGTGGTGTGGAGCCTCTAAAATTATATACTTCTTTGGTATCTTTGTAGTCGCTTTGTAGCTTATTTATGATTAATGCCTTTTTTGTTTTTTTTGGAAGAGTTCTGTGAAATGTGTTTTGGATGAAATTTTGCAGTGCTGGTGGCTAGCAAGTTGAAATATCTTTTTGGGGTCACTAGTTTAAAGCTTGGAATCCTTTTTATGATTTAAGATGCATATTTTACATTTAAATTTATTCCATAAGACATATTTTAAAGCTTTTACTGTGGTACATAATTCCAGAACTTGATAAGGGTCTCAAACAGTTTCCCTGTAGAAAGAGCTTTTTCTAACAGATTAGTGGGATGGAGAGAGCAAGGCTAACACTTATCAAGACCCATTTTACTCAAGACCACAATAGGAGGACGGCAGAACAGTGTGGTCCTGCAGAAACTGAAGCCAGACACTCCTTACACGATCACTGTGTCCTCTCTGTATCCTGATGGCGAAGGAGGTCGGATGACAGGAAGAGGCAAGACCAGTAAGTGAAACCAGAGTTCCTATAGCTTCTTTAATATTAGAATGGAATCACCTCTTTATCTGGAAACACTGGGGTGACACAAAGGTTTACTAATCTTTAAAAATTCATTTAAAAATAATATTAATAGTTTTTTTTTTTTGAGTTGGAGTCTTGCTCTGTTGCCCAGTCTAGAGTGCAGTGGTGTGATCTTGACACTGCAACCTCTGCCTCCTGGGTTCAAGTGATTCTCCTGCCTCAGGCTCCCAAATAGCTGGGATTACAGGTGCTCACTACCACACCCAGCTGATTTTTTATATTTTTGGTAGAGACTGGGTTTCACCATGTTGGCCAAGCTGGTCTGGAACTCCTCACCTCAAGCGATCTGTCCACCTCAGCCTCCCAAAGTGCTGGGGTTACAGGCATGAGCCACCATGCCTAACCATTTTAATAGTTTTTAACATCCTTGCTTGGAATTATTTGTCCCTATTTGTGGAGAAAGATGTTACTTTCTAGGATAGAAAGGTACTTTCAGACCAAAATGTCTTGTGGATAGACGAGACATATGTATCAGACTGACGCAAACATAGTGTGTGTCCTTTATTCCCTACTTCAACAAATGTTTGTGTGGTGCCTGCTATGTTCCAGAGTGCCTGGGAGTTATCAGTGAATCTGTGTTTCATGTGTGCTTGATTGTTAGTACTATACTGTGGTGGGATTTCTGTGCATTTCAGAACCTCTAAACACTGTGAGGAACCTAAGAGTGTATGACCCTTCTACCAGCACCTTGAATGTCCGCTGGGACCATGCAGAGGGAAATCCTCGTCAGTACAAGCTCTTCTATGCACCAGCAACAGGAGGTCCAGAGGAACTGGTAATTATATCTTGCAGTAAAAAATATTAGTTTGTTTAAACGGTAGCTGAGTGATTTAAAAGTGGAACTGAAGGAGTTAACCAGTTTGCTTTGGGGCTGAATAATTCCATATTGATTTATTTTTTTATTTTTATTTTTTGAGATGGAGTTTCGCTCTTGTTATCATCCAAGCTGAAATGCAATGGCGCGATCTCGGCTCACCGCAACCTCCACCCCCTGGGTTCAGGCAATTCTCCTGCCTCAGCCTCCTGAGTAGCTGGGATTACAGGCACGCGCCACCACGCCCAGCTAATTTTTTTATTTTTGGTAGAGACGGGGTTTCACCATGTTGACCAGGATGGTCTCAATTTCTTGACCTCGTGATCCACCGTGCCTGGCCCAAATTCCATATTGATTTGATACGACTTGATAGAGGGTAAATAGTTGATGCCTAAGAGCCTGGGTATCAGAGGGATTGTAGCCAGGATTCCTCCGCCTTGCCTGGGGAAGAAGCGGCCATTCCAGGAAGTTCTAAAGGGGGAGTATTTGGTGGGTGGAGGGGTATAGGGAAATATGTAACCTCTTGTAACAGGTTACTTGGGGGCACATTATTACATCCTAATGTTACGGAAATTACTTCTTGACTTGGTCTTGAGTTGTTATTGTGTTATTTGAATTATTATTTCTTTTAAAAATTTTCAAGTCAGTGCTTTACGTTTTATTAAAATCTTTAGGTACCAATCCCTGGGAATACCAATTATGCCATTCTTAGGAATCTACAGCCAGATACCCCCTACACTGTGACAGTAGTTCCCGTTTATACTGAAGGTGATGGGGGACGCACATCAGATACTGGAAGGACATGTAAGTAATAAAGCCAAAAAATTAATTTTTCATCATAAATGTTGCTTTTCATTCTAGAGGTCATAAAGGCCCATTAAAGAGAATTAGGAAAGTTTGGTATGACAGAATTAAAAACATAAAATTTAGCCTTAGTTTACCTTCCCAACACCAAATTTAACATTTTGTGAAATAACAAATTTATAATGGCATATTCTTTTGAAATGGTAATTTCAGTATTTGTAAAGGTACATATATAATCATCAGCATACTACTTTGTTTAATCTCTCTCACTGACAAAAGTTCACTGAGCTTTGCTTTGTGCTTTATAAATTGTTGTGACATGCTGTTTATAATTGGCTTTCACAGTGTGAATTGTTGAAATCTGTTCAGCACATTACTTAATTGCACATGTCTGGTTTGCTGAAGTGCTTTTTTGATCTTAATATCTGTATGCTTTTATTTAGAAAGCAGTTTGTAGTGGTCTGTTTCTTTTTTTTTTTTTTTTTGTAGTATTGCTTAAAGGCTTTTGTGCAGATTTAGAAATATTTGTTTGGCTTTAAAAATATACTTGCTGGAACCGAGCATGGATGTCTTCTTTTGGCAAAAGATTAGTGGTCTAGGAAGATGATGTTATTGGCTAAATTAGAGTTCGAGATTAGCACATGAATTTAATTGGTTGGTTTTTCTAAGTTCCTACTGGGGCAGTTAATTGAGAACTGGGTATATGTTATTCTTCTTTCCTTTTGCCTTTTCTATTAATCACAAACATATTAGTAGCAATTTGTTAAATGAAGAAGTAATGAATGGTTGAAACTAGCTGACTGAATTAGATGGGCACAATAGCTGTTGTCAGATTTTACTTAAGGGTTATAAATTGTTCTGTTATAAAGACACATGCACATGTATGTTCATTGCAGCACTGTTTACAATATCAAAGACCTGGAATCAACCCAAATGCCCATCGATGATAGACTGGACAAGGAAAATGTGGCACATACACACCATAGAATACTATGCAGCCATAAAAAATGATGACTTCATGTCCCTTGTAGGGACATGGATGAATCTGGAAACCATCATTCTCAGCAAACTGAAACAACAGAAAATCAAACACCGCATGTTCTCACTCATACATGGGTGTTGAACAGTGAGAATACATGGACATAGGGAGGGGAGCATCACACACTAGGGTCTGTTGAGAGCCTAGGGGAGGGACAACAAGGGGTGGGCAGACTGGGGAGGGATAACATGGGGAGAAATGCCAGATATAGGTGATGGGGTGATGGAGGTAGCAAACCACATTGTCATGTATGTACCTATGCAACAATCCTGCATGATCTGCACATGTATCCCAGAACCTATAAGTACAATAAATAATAATAATAATAATAATAATAAAAATAAAAGAAGGCAGACTCTTAGAAATATCTCTTCTTCCTCTCTCCATCACCTATATTAGAAAACTGAAACTAGTTTTTCCATTTTTTTTCCCTGTCCTATGACCCTTTATGGGCAATCCAGTTCCACCACTTTTACTAGCTTGTTTTTAATTGAATACGATGTTGCTTCCATGTAGACAAATGCCATATGTGCTAACTTTAACTAAATTTGGATTTGGAGAGTTTTAATCTGCCTTTGTGTGTGGGTAATTAGAAGCATAAAGAAGATACTATTTTATCCTATTATAGAATGTAGGTTCTGGAAAAGTGATATATAAACAGATTTAATAAATAGATGTTGACCTTCATTTCATTAGTGATGAGAGGAGTGGCAAGAAATGTCCAAGTCTACAATCCTACACCCAACAGCCTCGACGTTCGCTGGGACCCTGCACCAGGACCTGTGCTGCAGTATCGTGTTGTGTATTCCCCTGCAGATGGCACAAGACCCTCAGAATCTGTAAGTAATTTTGTCATGGAAACTGTATTTCCTGATGAATGTAGTCACTTGTTTGTGTCATGTTTGATAGCCTGGGAGACCACAAACCACAAACATGCCAATGTATAATACTTAAATTATTGTTTTTGATGACTTGAGGCAGGTGTATTAATTACAGGGTTAGTAAGAATAAAAGGAATGTTGGGGGAAATGTAAATTAGCTAGATGAGTTAAAACCCCTAGTAATAAATGTGAATCATTGCTAGAACTTGTTAATATGTCTTTGTTATGAAAATATTTTAAAGCTTGGCTTTACTGGTTTTTACAAATTGCTCAATCTATCTTTAATTCATAACATTATTCAGTTTTGTAAGTAGACTAACAGTTTAGAAATCAGAAATTGCTACTTTGAATAAGCATAGTATCAGAAAGCCTAAGGGAAAGTAAATTTATAAACTAATTTAGTTTATAAGTCTTTGCAAAACGAAATAGTGTTAACAAAGATAAACAATACAGGCATTTGGTAAGAATACTGATTTTCATGTCCGTATGTGGTAGGACATATTAAAATGACTTTACCTGTATGCATTGCATGGAGTCTCCATTTCAACACAAAATTTTCTCCATCACAAATGAGAGTCTCTTTTCTTGTATGTATTTAACACGCAGGATTTTTTTTTGGTAAACATCATGAGCCTTGCATGTTGTATTTGAGAATCTTTATAACAAACATAAATGGAAATAATTGAAGCTACTAAGGGTCAAGGATGAGATCACCTTTTTTGGAAAGGGAATTTCTGAGAACAAATTTCGTTTAATGATATGGACTGGGTGGATCTCATGGAGAAGCACAGTTGGCTTCTGATGTGTCTGGGCCCAACATTTTATTATAAACATGATTGTGGTGACTAACTGAAGACTTGGTAAGCATTTGAGCTGTTGTCAGGCAGAATTTGGCATTTCCTTCCCTGCAGATAGTGGTGCCAGGAAACACCCGCACTGTGCATCTGGAGAGGCTGATTCCGGACACACTGTATTCCGTGAACCTTGTGGCTCTCTACTCAGATGGAGAGGGAAATCCCAGCCCTGCCCAGGGCCAAACTCGTGAGGCAGAAATCCTTTCTCCATTCCATTCCCTTGTAGCTACCTTGGCAGGGCTTCTCTGATTGAGTGAGTTGGGGGATGGGGGTGGTGAGAGATGGGTGCTTTCTGCCTGGGATCCTCTGCATTCACATTCCAGGTGAAAACATTGGGTCCGTGGCTGTTGTTTGTGTGAAGTGAGCTTCATTGTTCATTTTCTCATTTGGGACATGAATTAAGGAGGGGTTCCTCCCCTCTTTCCCTTCTTCTGCCCTGAATCTTTTTTCCCTCTTTCTATCTTGCAGTGAGTCTTCTTACCAAATGGGGACTTTGGAAATGTGAGGGTTTAGTCTCTATGTTTTACTGAATAGGTATAGTAGTTAAAATAATTTCCTTTTGTCCTAGTCTACCATTCAAACCTAGCTCTAGGTTGCTGTAAGTTCAGCATGTAACCATAGCTCTGAAATATACTGTTTACAATTTCGCATTAAAACCATAAATGTGTATTTTATTATAAGGGAGTAAATATAATAAAATGAACATAAATGTATATTTTATTATAAGGGAGTCAATGGTGAATGAAACACCTGCAAGCAACCCCCTTAATCTGACCTAGGTAATGCTCACAGGCAGGCAACAAACTCTATTGTATTTTATTTATTTAGTGCCACGGAGTGGACCAAGGAATCTGAGAGTCTTTGGTGAAACAACCAATAGCCTCTCGGTAGCCTGGGATCATGCTGATGGGCCAGTTCAGCAGTACAGAATTATCTATTCTCCCACTGTCGGTGATCCAATTGATGAATATGTAAGTCTAATACTGATTAGTGGCACATTTCATCTTTTTAGCTGAATGGAGAGTGAAGTTAAACGTCTTTAGAAGTATGCTGTGATTATAGTTGAGTCCTCCATAGTCACACTTTATGATTTTCTTTGACATGACTTTGGGACCACCCAAATGTGCTTAGTCTTTCTGGCCTCCCATACCACAGAAAAGCAATGTCTTTGGGCTCATTTTTATTCTGAAGATACATAGAAAAATAATCTTATCGCATGATTAACTGAACATTTTTAACCACCCGATTATACCACAGGAACCAGGTCTAGTGAAATATGATACCTGTCATTCTGGAATGTCTAAGTTAATATTCAAATTATGTATTTATCCAACTCTTACCCTTTCCTCAAATCTAATTCCTCTGCGATGTCTTCCTTAAATATTCCAGTGTTAATGGATCTCTCTTTTCTTTAAACCTAACGTTTTGCAGTACTTTAGTTTGGAATATACGTACTCTCCTATTAGCTTCAAATTTTGTGAGTGTCATAGTTTGTCTTTCCAGAACCAGATTCAAGTTTCTGGCAGCTTCCTTGTAGCCCTCACTATGCACATCCATTTGTTATGAGTAAAAAAATGGAAAAACTAACTACTTTGTTTCAAATTTAGTGATGGATTGCTGTGATATGCTTGGAGAATATTGCACAAGATGTTGATTGTAAATTAGGTCTGTGTTTTGCCATCTTTTTACCACATAGATCATCTTAGATAATTTTCCCTCCACTGAGCCCATGTGTTGAAATATTTCATCTACTTGAACTTGATATAGTAACCTTTAATTCAAGTCCCTATTTTTATTAACAAGAAACACACGTAAGTACTATTTATAGTTTCTGATAAAAATGAGATAAACAGTACTACTACAGTTAGTTTGCCAAAGCAGAGAAACTCACGATTAGTGTTTGTTCAGCCTTGCCATGGACAAATATGCAATTTACCTTTGCTTTCTGAAAACATTAAAAATATAATCTATCATTTGTAGTCAGAGGACTCCAGGCCAGGATTCACTGGGATACCTTATCCGTGTTGTTTGTAGAAGCAAAGCATAGGTTTAGAAGAGAGATTGAGATGTCTGGTTTATTTCCTCTTCAAAGAGGTAGTTGAATATATTCCCATCCTTTTCAGCTAACTAGTATCAGCCAAACTGATATTTTTGAGGGTAGAAACTGAGTCAATTTTTGCTTACCAGTGGATTCCCAGTAGCTTATACCTGTCCCACTGTGCCTGGTCCACAGTGGGTACTGGGTACATATTGGTACATGAAAATGGAACATGTAATGATGAGATCTGAAGAAACAAACTTACTACTAAGGGCTGCAGTACTCCATAAGGTGTTCTAAAGTGTTGTACGTGGCAATGCTTTTAATACAGTTTTCTTAGGAGATGTTAAGTCACTTGGCTGTTAAGTGGCTGATCTGGGATTTGAACCCAGATCTGTCTGACTCTAAACCACTCTCCTGTGCTGGAGAGAAGCAGTGAAGATAGTTTGTCTTGTCATGAGCATTGTGCAACAAAAATAAAATATGAAAAAACTATTACTATTTATGGAGTACGTAATACAATATTGTCTTTTGATCTGGAAGTCTTCTAGATGGTAATACATTTATAATTTAACTTCCTTGTAGACTACAGTCCCAGGCAGAAGAAACAATGTAATGCTACAGCCCCTGCAATCTGATACGCCATATAAAATTACTGTTATTGCTGTTTATGAAGATGGAGATGGTGGCCATCTAACAGGAACTGGAAGAACTGGTAAGTGTTTTATACCCTTTCCACTTTTTTTTGCTTTGGAGTTGTTAAGATCTTAATGTTACTTTTATACCTTTTAAAACCTTAAAATTTTATCTTCACCAACATATCTTAAATGCCACACTATTAAATTTTGTCAAAATGATGACATGTGAAAAGAATTTGTTTTTTAACTTTTTAAAGATTCACTAAGAGTAAAAAAAAGAAAACAATCTACATAGTTTTATTTGCTTGAGATAGTTTTATTTCTTCTTTGGAAAACCATTGCATATGCTCTGAATAATATTTCATTTTTTTTGGTATCAGTTAAGGCTATAACTGTTAAGTCAATTTAGTATCAGTAAGAAATATCCCATTGTGATTCATTCTTAAGTCATAAATACAGAAGTGAGATGATCAGCAATCATTTTCTATCTACAAATTTAGCTTTTTCTAAAACAGAAAAATACATTTATTGTACCAAGCAATTTACAAAGAGTTATCAATATTCAGACCCCTTTTTACACTATATTGGTGGTAATTTTTTAGGGTTTAAAAATTCTCTAATGTGGTTGCTTGCTATAGTCACCTGAGGAGCTTTAAAAATACTTATTCCTGGGTTCCACTCCCAGAGATATTGATGTAGCTGTGTGAGGCGTGGGCTGGACCTGCTGATGTCCTAATTAATGTGCAGCCATGGCTGAGAGCCACTAGTTTAGCATAAAGGTAGAATGATCTCGGAGGGGACTCAAGATGGCGCTGTGAGAACAACCCAGGATTGGAGCCCGCGTTGAATTCGCAAACGGTGAGTCACTGCTGCATTTCCAGACTGATCTTTGTTGCCCACAGAACGGGGAAACTCCCAAGTATAAAAAGACACGGGACGCCAGGCAGTAGGTCTGCCTGGCAAAGCCGGCAGCCGCAGCGGCGGCGGCCGGCCCTACCCAGCAATCCCCACAGGGCGCGCTTGTCCGGGTGCCTTGTTGAACCGGCAACCTGAGACTTGAGAGGGCTGGACTTGAGACTGAACGAGACTTGCACAGTAGCCCAGCCCAGGGGATTGCAGGGACAGATCGCTTGGGATACCCAGTGGGACGAACAAAACTGCGATTTCAAACTATCCCGGGCAGACGGTCCGAGACGCTCTGTGGGGGAGGGGCGTCCACCACTACGGAGGCAACCTGCCCCAAATGATATACACGCCCTCTGCTGAGGCAGGCAGCCATTGCCGAGGCAACCCGCCCCAACTGAGATACACGCCCACTGATGACGCAGCCAGCCGTTGCCGAGGCAACCCGTCCCTACTGAGATACATGCCCACTGCTGACGCAGCCTGCCGTTGCTGAGGCAACACGCTACAACGAAGAGACTCCGCCGCAGGGCGTGGCGGAGACCACAGCAGAGCCGGCAGGAACAGCGCGAATCACACAACAGCAGGGCGGAGCCTCGGCAGACAAACAGTGGCTAGTCTGCCTTTGAGCTGGGCAGGACACCTGATCGGACATCCAAAAATAAAGCCCAAACCCCTCAACACAGAGCATTTGAGAAAAAAAAAAGGGTTGTTTAATGAGCTGTGTTGCAGCAGAATCAAACATAGCAGCCTAACAGCCCTGAATGAACAACAGAGTGCACAGCTCAGCAATTAAATCCCTATAAAGTACAAACTGTCTCCTCAAGCAGCTGCCTGACCCCTCTATATCCAAAAGACTGTCATTAGGCAGGCATCATCCTGGGACAAAGAGAGCAGAAAAAGAAACTGGTAGCATCCCTCGCTGTGCCACGGCTACTAGAGGTGCACCCCAGACAAGCAGGGTCTGGAGCGGACCTCAACAGTCGTACAGCGAAGGGGCTAGACTGGTAGAAGGAAAACCAAGCAACAGAAATACTTCATCATCAACATTCTGGGTGTCCACTCAGAGACCCAAACGAAAAGTCAGCAACTACGCAGACGACCAGCGGACAAATCCACAAAGATGGGAAGAAACCAGCGCAAAAAGGAGGAAAACACCCGAAACCAGAACACATCGCCTCCTAGAAAGGACCAAAACTCCTCACCAGCAAGGGAACAAAGCTGGACGGAGAATGACTGTGACGAAATGACGGAATTAGACTTCAGAAGATGGATAATGAGAAACTTTTGTGAGCTAAAAGATCATGTATTAAATCAGTGCAAAGAAACTAAGAACCTTGAAAAAAGATTTGAAAAAAGATTCGAGGAAATGATAACAAGAATGGATACCTTAGAGAGGAATATGAATGAATTAAAGGAGCTGAAAAACACAATACGAGAACTTCACGAAGCAAACGCAAGTTTCAATAGCCGAATTGACCAAGCAGAAGAAAGAATATCTGAACTCGAAGACCAACTCAATGAAATAAAACGAGAAACCAAGATCAGAGAAAAAAGCGCAAAAAGGAATGAACAAAGTCTCCAAGAAATGTGGGACTATGTGAAAAGACCTAACCTACGTTTGATAGGTGTACCAGAAGGGGACGAAGAGAATGAATCCCAGCTGGAAAATACTCTTCAGGACATCATCCAGGAAAATTTCCCCCACCTAGCAAGACAAGCCAACACTCAATTGCAGGAAATACAGAGAACACCACAAAGATATTCCGCAAGAAGAGCAACCCCAAGGCACATAATCGTCAGATTCAACAGGGTTGAAATAAAGGAGAAAATACTAAGGGCAGCCAGAGAGAAAGGTCGGGTCACCCACAAAGGGAAGCCCATCAGACTCACAGCAGATCTCTCGGCAGAAACACTACAAGCCAGAAGAGAGTGGGGGCCAATATTCAACATTCTTAAAGAAAAGAACTTTCAACCCAGAATTTCATATCCAGCCAAACTGAGCTTCAGAAGTGAAGGAAAAATAAAATCCTTTGCGAACAAGCAAGTACTCAGAGATTTTGTCACCACCAGGCCTGCTTTACAAGAGCTCCTAAAAGAGGCACTACACATAGAAAGGATCAATCAGTACCAGCCATTCCAAAATCACACTGAATGCTAAAGAGCTTCAACATAATGAAGAATCTACAACAACTAACAGGCAAAACAGCCACTTAGAATCAAAATGGCAGTATCAAATTCACACATAACAATATTAACCCTAAATGTAAATGGACTAAATGCACCAATCAAAAGACACAGACTGGCAAATTGGATAAAAATCCAAAACCCATCAGTGTGCTGTATCCAGGAAACCCATCTCACATGCAAGGATACACAAAGGCTCAAAATAAAGGGATGGAGGAAGATTTACCAAGCTAATGGAAAGCAAAAAAAAGCAGGAGTTGCAATTCTCATCTCTGATAAAATAGACTTTAAAGCAACAAAGATCAAAAGAGACAAAGAAGGCCATTACATAATGGTAAAAGGATCGATAAAACAAGAAGAGCTAACGATCCTAAACATATATGGACCCAACACAGGAGCACCCAGATACATAAGACAAGTTCTTAATGACTTACAGAAGGACTTAGACTCCCACACAATAATAGTGGGAGACTTTAACACTCCACTGTCAATACTAGACAGATCAACCAGACAGAAAATCAACAAGGATACCCAGGGCTTGAACTCAGACCTGGAGCAAGCAAACCTGGTGGACATTTACAGAACTCTCCACCCCAAATCCACAGAATACACATTCTTCTCAGCACCACATCACACCTACTCTAAAATTGACCACATAATTGGAAGTAAAGCACTGCTCAACAAATGCAAAACAACTGAAATCATAACAAACAGCCTCTCAGACCATAGTGCAATCAAGTTAGAACTCAGAATTCAGAAACCGACCCAGAACCGCACAGCTTCATGGAAACTGAACAACTGGCTCTTGAATGTTGACTGGGTAAACAACGAAATGAAGGCAGAAATAAAGAAGTTCTTCGAAACCAATGAGAATGAAGACACAACGTGCCAGAACCTCTGGGACACATTTAAAGCAGTCTCTAGAGGAAAGTATATAGCAATAAGTGCCCATATGAGGAGAATGGAGAGATCCAAAATTGACACCCTATCGTCAAAATTGAAAGAGCTAGAGGAGCAAGATCAAAAAAACTCAAAACCCAGCAGAAGACAAGAAATTACTAAGATCAGAGCTGAGCTGAAGGAGATTGAGACACGAAAAACCCTTCAAAAAATCAATAAATCCAAGAGCTGGTTTTTTGAAAAGATCAACAAAATAGACAGACCACTAGCCAGATTGATTAAAAATAAAAGAGAGAACAACCAAATAGATGCAATAAAAAATGATAAAGGGGAAATCACCACAGATTCCACAGAAATTCAAACCATCATCAGAGAATATTACAAACAACTCTATGCACATAAACTAGTAAACCTGGAAGAAATGGATAAATTCCTGGACTCCTGTGTCCTCCCAAGCCTAAACCAGGAGGAAGCTGAAACTATGAATAGACCAATAACAAGGTCTGAAGTTGAGGCAGCAATTAAGAGCCTACCTCACAAAAAAAGGCCAGGTCCAGATGGGTTCACAGCCGAATTCCACCAGACACACAAGGAGGAGCTGGTACCATTCCTTCTAAAACTATTTCAAACAATCCAAAAAGAGGGAATCCTTCCCAAATCATTTTATGAGACCAACATCATCCTGATACCAAAACCCGGCAGAGACCCAACGAGAAAAGAAAACTTCAGGCCAATATCCATGATGAACATAGATGCAAAAATCTTCAATAAAATATTGGCAAGCCGATTGCAACAGCAAATCAAAAAACTTATTCATCATGATCAAGTAGGATTCATCCCAGGGATGCAAGGCTGGTTCAACATACGCAAGTCTATCAACGTAATTCACCACATGAACAGAACCAAAAACAAAAACCACATGATTATCTCAATTGACGCAGAGAAGGCATTTGACAAAATTCAACTGCCCTTTATGCTAAAAACCCTCAATAAACTCGGTATCGATGGAACGTATCTCAAAGTAATAAAAGCTATTTATGACAAACCAACAGCCAATATCATACTGAATGGGCAAAAACTGCAAGCATTCCCTTTGAAATCTGGTACTAGACAAGGATGCCCTCTCTCACCACTCCTATTCAATATAGTACTGGAAGTTCTAGCCAGAGCAATCAGGCAAGAAAAAGAAATAAAGGGTATTCAAATAGGAAAGGTGGAAGCCAAATTGTCTCTATTTGCAGACGACATGATAGTATACCTAGAAGACCCCATCGCCTCAGCCCAAAAACTCCTGAAACTGATAAACAACTTCAGCAAAGTCTCAGGATATAAAATCAATGTGCAAAAATCACAAGCATTCGTCTACACCAATAACAGACTTAAAGAAAGCCAAATCAAGAGCGAACTGCCATTCGCAATTGCTACAAAAAGAATAAAATACCTTGGAATACAACTCACAAGGAACGTAAGGGACCTCTTCAAGGAGAACTACAAACCACTGCTCAACGAAATCAGAGAGGACACAAACAGATGGAGAAACATTCCATGTTCATGGTTAGGAAGAATTAATATCGTGAAAATGGCTATACTGCCCAAAGTAATTTACAGAATCAACGCTATCCCCATCAAGCTACCATTGACTTTCTTCACAGAACTGGAAAAAACCACCATGAACTTCATATGGAACCAAAAGAGAGCCCGCATAGCCAAGTCAATTCTAAGCAAAAAGAACACAGCGGGGGGCATCACACTACCGGATTTCAAACTATACTACAAGGCTACAGTAATCAAAACAGCATGGTACTGGTACCAAAACAGAGATATAGACCAATGGAACAAAACAGAGGCACCGGAGGCAACACAACATACATACAACTATACAATCTTTGATAAACCTGACAAAAACAAGCAATGGGGCAAGGATTCCATGTTTAACAAATGGTGTTGGGAAAACTGGCTAGCCATGTGCAGAAAGCAGAAACTGGACCCCTTCCTGACACCTTACACTAAAATTAACTCCAGATGGATTAAAGACTTAAACATAAGACCTGGCACCATAAAAACCCTAGAAGGAAATCTAGGCAAAACTATCCAGGACATAGGAGTAGGCAAGGACTTCATGAACAAAACACCAAGAGCATTGGCAACAAAAGCCAAAATAGACAAATGGGACCTAATGAAACTCCACAGCTTCTGCACGGCAAAAGAAACAGTCACTAGAGTGGATCGGCAACCAACAGAATGGGAAAAAATTTTCGCAGTCTACCCATCTGACAAAGGGCTGATATCCAGAATTTACAAACAACTCAAGCAGATTTACAGGAAAAGAACAAACAAGCCCATTCAAAAGTGGGCAAAGGATATGAACAGATACTTTACGAAAGAAGACATATATGAGGCCAACAATCATATGAAAAAATGCTCATCGTCACTGGTCATCAGAGAGATGCAAATCAAAACCACATTGAGATACCATCTCACGCCAGTTAGAATGGCGATCATTAAAAAATCTGGAGACAACAGATGCTGGAGAGGATGTGGAGAAAAAGGAACACTTTTACACTGTTGGTGGGAGTGTAAATTAGTTCAACCATTGTGGAAGACAGTGTGGCGATTCCTCAAGGCCTTAGAAATAGAAATTCCATTTGACCCAGCAATCCCATTACTGGGTATATATCCAAAAGACTATAAATCGTTCTACTATAAGGACACATGTACACGAATGTTCATTGCAGCACTGTTTACAATAGCAAAGACCTGGAATCAACCCAAATGCCCATTGATAATAGACTGGATTGGAAAAATGTGGCACATATACACCATGGAATATTATGCAGCAATCAGAAACGATGAGTTCGTGTCGTTTGTAGGGACATGGATGAATCTGGAAAACATCATCCTCAGCAAACTGACACAAGAACAGGAAATGAAACACCGCATATTCTCACTCATAGGTGGGTGATGAAAAATGAGAACACATGGACACAGGGAGGGGAGTACTAAACACTGGGGTCTATTGGGGGGGAAAGGGGAGGGCCAGTGGGAGGGGGAGGTGGGGAGGGATAGCCTGGGGAGAAATGCCAAATGTGGGTGAAGGGGAGAAGAAAAGCAAAGCACACTGCCATGTGTGTACCTACGCAACTGTCTTGCATGCTCTGCTCATGTACCCCAAAACCTATAATCCAATAAAAAATTAAAAAAAAAAAAAAGAGGTAGAATGATCTCTAGATCTGAGTTTTGTTACTGGTAAATAATGGCATTGCTCTTTTATAGTTCATTCACCACAAGTCTACTTAAGTAACATGACTTTAGGATTCTTTCTGCAGTTACTTGCCAAAAGCCACTCGGTGCTTAAATGATCTTGACACCTTTACAGAATTCGAAGAGGTGACATTTGAACGCTCCTAAGGGAAATGTATGACTAGCGTTGACTCAGCTCAGTTTCCCAAGGTCAAGAATCTGTGTTTATTGATATTGTTGTCTACAGGACTGAGTCAGTGGAGACTCATGTGACTTAAGATGATTTAACAATCTCGCTTTTTAAATTTTATCAGGTTTTAGACTATATTATGGGACTTTCCTGGGGAAAATGACATATTGCAGAATCTCATGGTTATCAAAATGGGCTTTTTTTCCCCCTTTTTTACTAGATCTTGAGTTTCCCAGGAAAGGCCAAAGTCCTATTTTGTTACTCTTATGAAAAAGAAGTTTTTCAAGTTGGATTCATTATTACTGTAATGCTGTGATTAGTAAATTCAGCAACTACTTAACATGCTACCTGAATGGCATTGATTTTACAAGTTATGGGCTTGGGGACAGTATCTCTGGAGGCTTAAGAATTTACTTTAGGTAGTATTGGTGGAGGATAGAGATGTACAGGGAAAAAACATTAGTTAGTAGGTAGCTGTGTGGTTTTGGGCAAATCATATCTTAAGTATTTAATTGGACTAGGTAGTCTCTAAATTACTTTCTGGTTCTAACAACCTCTAATCTATGGCATTCTAAAAAGGATTTGAGATCTCTTTTGTTTTCTATAATTCTGAGTCATAGAACATTCCAGCTCTGGATACTGCTTCCTGCTTAGAGGCTCTTCTGAAAATCACTAGTTCTTGAGTCCATTTGAGTTGCTGTTTAAATTTGGAAAACTATTAAGCATTTTTTGAATATTTCAATGTCTTTTAATTGTTTTCTGGATAAAGACATTATGGAATATTATGACATTGCTTTAATTGGGCTTTCTTATCAATATTTTTAAAGTTCTGTGCTCTCCCTGTGTGCCAAAAAAAGGTCAATAATGTGTGTCAATGTTTGTTTGCAGTTGGACTCCTTCCTCCTCAGAACATACACATCTCTGACGAATGGTATACAAGATTCAGGGTGTCCTGGGATCCTTCACCCTCTCCAGTTCTTGGATATAAAATTGTATATAAGCCAGTGGGTAAGGAAGTGCCTTTGTCATCATTGAAATGCTTTGTAAGGTTATTTGCATATGAGGGTATTTTCTCTTTCATCCCCTACTGTTGAATTCTCCTGAGAGTTCAGATGGCACGTTAAGTTTCCTGTCACCAAAGGCAATGTTTCTGGAAATAACATTTTAAGCCAGTCTTCTAAAGTACCATTGTTATTATCGGTGTAGATGAGATTCTTATTAAATTTCATAATTAAAAAGTTTGACCTCGTTAATAAAATTGCACAAATCAAAGATGCCTGTCTTCAGACATGCTATATGATCATGAAAGAATGCACATTTCATCAATATTCTTCTGTATTGTTCCCAGTATGCCCAGGTATTATTTCATGTTGGGCATAGATTCCATGCAGTTTATTCATATAACCTTGCTTTCAAATCCCCACTGAAAATTTACCTAAATTAATATCACCTTGATTGAATTATTTGTTATTTTTTTGTTTTGATATTCTATCTGTATGCTTAGTAAAACTGGAAGAAAAATGCTCTTTGTACCAAATTTGTTAGGGTATCTCCCATATAGCTAGGAAGGGTGTGAACTAGAAAAAAATGAAAGAGAGAAGGCAAGAGAAAGGAAATAAAATGTGAACTTTCTTTTTTTTTTTTTTTTTAATTTTTTATTGGATTATAGGTTTTGGGGAATGTGAACCTTCTTAAGAAATAAACACTGGGGTCTATTGGGGGGAAAAGGGGAGGGCCAGTGGGAGGGGGAGGTGGGGAGGGATAGCCTGGGGAGAAATGCCAAATGTGGGTGAAGGGGAGAAGAAAAGCAAAGCACACTGCCATGTGTGTACCTACGCAACTGTCTTGCATGCTCTGCTCATGTACCCCAAAACCTATAATCCAATAAAAAATTAAAAAAAAAAAAAAAAAAAAGAAATAGAAAGAGAACTTGATAAAGAAAGTGGGGCTGGTAACTAAGGACTTTTAGTAGCCAAAATATGTGGAATGAGGTCCAAGATAGAAATTCTTAGATCGTCTCTACAATAAATAAAAAAGTGTCAATTGAACACCTACTGTATGCAAAACACTATGCTGGCAAAGTAGGGCTTGAAAAAGAAGTTTGAGAATTCATTCTCTAAAGAAACATTGGCCAGGCGTGGTGGCTCAAGCCTGTAATCCCACCTCACTTTGGGAGGCCGAGGCGGGTGGATCACAAGGTCAAGAGATTGAGGCGATCCTGGTCAACATGGTGAAACCCCGTCTCTACTAAAAAATATACAAAAAATTAGCTGGGCATGGTGGCGCGTGCCTGTAATCCCAGCTACTCAGGAGGCTGAGGCAGGAGAATTGCCTGAACCCAGGAGGCGGAGGTTGCCGTGAGCCGAGATCACGCCATTGCACTCCAGCCTGGGTAACAAGCGCGAAACTCTGTCTCAAAAAAACAAAAACAGAAACAAAAACAAGAAACATTGACTGTATACCTACTATATTCCAGGTACTGTGCTATACTTTGAGAATAGGAGGGTGAAGAATTCAGTCTCTGCTTACAGTTTTATATTTACTATGTAATGTAGCATGTGTTTCAGTGAGTAAATGCATGAGGACTATGGAATTAATGGTGTTCATACTATCCTTTGACTATAAGATCTTTAATTTTAAGCAAAATTTCATGCTAGTGATGGCATGTTTCCGTGTATTTTTGTGGTTGTTAATAAAGGTTCCAATGAGCCCATGGAAGCCTTTGTTGGAGAAGTAACATCATACACCTTACACAACCTCAATCCCAGCACCACCTACGATGTGAATGTTTATGCTCAATATGATTCTGGACTCAGTGTTCCCTTGACAGATCAAGGCACTACATGTGAGTCATGGATATTTTCATGGTTGTAAGAAAAAGTATAGTAGGAATTATCAGGTCAGCCTGTTTTAATTTTACTATTTCTGAACATATACATGTTTCCTCAGCATTATATAGGCAGGCTATTTTGTGTCTGGTTAGACAAAATACTGATCCAAATACATAAATATTATAATTAAGTATATAAAAATGCATATAATGAGAAATTTATGTGTATTTCACATAAAGTATTGTATTTTGAATTTTAAAAGATAAAAATTATAGAAACTGTTATTTAATCCATGAATGACCTGCAAAATGAGAACTGTGGTGCTACTTAGTTTTTCTGACATTTGATATTAAGATATATATTAACCTAAATCCATTGATTTAATGACAATAGTTGAATCATTATTAATGATTCAGTACACATATTTTAATGTTACCATTACTTTGATAATTATTTATCCACTTAGCAGATAGCCTTTTAGAATTTTTAAAAATTGTTTTCCATAAGCTGTTTTTGAAATTCTTAGTTTTGAGAGAGACTCTGGAATTTCCTGACCTTGAAAATCAGTGATGGAAAAGGGGGTCTAAAGTTTTGGCAGTACAACAGTTTTCAAATACGGTTCATGTATGTTTCTTATAAGGAAACTATTAAGATTTTGAACTTTTTTTCAGCCACAGTGGAAGTTTTAAAATGGCATTATGATTAAAAGTACACCTTTTTTTGCTTTAATTTACAAAATAAATCTCTTTCTTTCTTTATTTTGTAGTATATTTAAATGTAACAGATCTGAAAACTTACCAGATTGGGTGGGATACATTCTGTGTCAAATGGTCACCTCACCGGGCAGCCACATCCTACAGACTAAAACTAAGCCCTGCAGATGGTATGTGTATACAAAAGAAAAAAATGAACTGGAGCATGTAGTGGAAACCTTTTAAATTTCAGTGAACAAGATGCCATTTTGTTTATAACAGTGATATATAAAATTGTCTTTAAACATAATTGATGATGACACTGGCATTTTCCTTTGTTGTTATAATCAGGAACCAGAGGACAAGAAATTACAGTGCGTGGATCAGAAACCAGTCACTGCTTCACTGGCCTTTCACCAGACACTGATTATGGTGTCACTGTTTTTGTGCAGACACCAAATCTCGAGGGACCAGGAGTCTTTGTTAAAGAACATACCAGTAAGTTTTTGAGGAATCTGGAAAGCCTTCATAAGGCTTTAGAATAGAATGCTCTAGGTAAGGAAGACTTAAGTGAATCCTGTGCAGGTACCTCTCCCAGGGGTAGCAATAAATGATGGGATGATGGAGGAGTCTAAAGCTGGCTCAGGACCTTTTTCTGTAGCAATTGTAAGTTGTCCCTGTTATAGAGTTGGGGCTACTTTGAGGAAGGGCTAAATAGGAGCAAGAGATGGCTCTCGCTGACAATGAGAAGGTGAATTCTTATTAGTGAACCTTGCTCTTTGACCCTGTCTGAAGGCCTTACATTTTCCCTTTTGATCTTTATTTTCTGTAGCTGTAGTGATGTTGAATGATTACCAATGACATCAAATTTGGATGGAATAGAATTCCCAGTATGTCAGTACTGACAACAGTGGTGCCTTGTTTTGTAAAACATGATTTGGCATCCAGGATTTAAATTGCTCTTAAAATTTACTTTCTGGGATATCAAATGTGTACATGCTGTGTTTTTCTAATTATTATTTTTAAATTCTAGCTGTAAAACCAACAGAAGCCCCTACAGAGCCACCTACACCTCCTCCCCCTCCCACCATTCCACCAGCCCGGGATGGTAAGTACAGCTAAGTAGGCAATACATTCAGCTGATAGGGAGTTATAGACTTCTTATTTATGCTGCATGTGCATCATTTACAATCGATATAGAACATTTCTGATTTATTATTGCTCCCGAAGAGTTTTTAGAATCAAAGAAAAGATAACCAGTAATTTGTTTCTTTTCATCTCTGGGCACATTTTGGTGTGAATAAAATCAGTCATAAATTATTCCAGCTCTTCAGTTGGAAGTCTCTTTCCTCAGTTTTACAGATTCAGGTCTTCCATGATCCATAGTTATATGGTGGACTTTTCTTTCTGCTAGCTGCTGGCATCAGTAAGCACGTTGAACCCTTTTGGCTATATTTGCAACCTAAGCCCTGAGGCTGTTGGCTTTAAAATTCCTGGCGTCCAACCTGAGAAGTTCCCTGGACTACACAAAACCAAAAAAATTTCCATTCACCAGAGTTTAAAAGATAACTGTAACTTGCAGTGAACTGGTAAAATGACATACTCATCTATTAAGGTTAGTCTCTCAGCACTTGAGGGCAAGTCTTTAGCACTTTATCAAATCAAATTTAAGTTAAATAACCACTGGATTATTCTTTTCTCATATGCTGGTTCCAGCATTTAACAGAAAGCATTTCAGATTTTAAATATATTTTTCTTTTATCCTAGAAGGATGTAGAATGTCACATCTTTATTAAACCTATTACTAAAGTAAAATGAAAAATTTAAAGTGTATTATTGTAGGGTAAAATGATGTGTTCCTTTAAATGAGATATCAAAAGAAATTCAGTAAATTATCTTGGTTTAAAAACAAGTTTATTTTCTTTTTAAATAGGCTTTATTTTTTAGAGTAGTTTTAGTTTCACAGCAACATTGCAGGGACGATGCAGAGATTTTTCATCTCCCAGATGGACTGCCCTTCCCCACACACGCCCAGGCTCCTCCACTATTAACATCCCACATCCGGGTGGTACATTTGTTACAACTGATGAACCTACATCAACACATCATTCCGACCCAAAGTCCATAGTTTACATTACGGTTCACTGTTGTTGTTACACTTTTATTTGTTAAGTTTTTATAAACTGAAATTTTTGTTAATTTTTTTGGATTTTTTTTTAGCCTCCAAGTCTAGATATTCAAATAAAACTATTTCTTTATTTTCTCCTCTTTTCCCCTACCTATAATTCTAGTGGCTTAATTTAAAATTTAAACATGACTTATTTGCATAAAATCAATCTTTAATAATTATACTCCAAATCTCCAAACCCACTGATAGCTTTCTTTTAATTCTGGACATTGTGTTTGATTTCTTCTCTTGTTTATTGTTCAAAACTACTTGAAGAGTTCCATCAGGTAAGATCGTATCTTTGCATAGTGGATCTAAACAAATGGCATAATTCCAGAGCAGGTGTTGAGGGTCATTTAGACCAATGCTTCTCAAAATGATTGTGCATCTTAGTCATCTGGGCATCTCATTACTGTGGGTACTGATTCAGGAAATCTGTGGTAGGACCCAAGATTCTGCATTTCTAACAACCTCCCAGGCAGTACTGTTGCTGCAGAACCACACTTGGAGTAGCAAGATGTTATACTACAATTAAAATTAAGTGATATCATTTAAATGAAAGAATTCATGAGATTTGGGGCTTCCTCTGTTTTCTTTTTTTTTGCAGTATGCAAAGGGGCCAAGGCTGATATTGTGTTCTTGACTGATGCCTCTTGGAGCATCGGGGATGATAATTTTAACAAAGTTGTAAAATTCATCTTCAATACTGTGGGAGGCTTTGATGAAATCAGTCCTGCTGGGATTCAGGTGAGTGTCATTCCACCAGTGGCTACTCATTTGTGACGTCTTGCCTTTCCTTTGAACTTTTTAAGTAAAAAGTCTTTTCAATATAAATTCGTTTTGACCTTCTCTTATTTGCTATCTCCTTTACTTATGCATTTTTGGGAGGGAATTGGGTGTAACTGATAAATAAACAGAAAAATAAATGTTCCTTTAGTTTTTATCTTTGGCTAGATGAGATTCCTATTGGAGAACTTAGGGGATTCTGACTCTAACTTCCTACTTGAAACTTCCAACCATGACACATTTCTATAGAAGTTCATCCAAAGTTCTGGATATTAAATTCATCATGATTGTCATTCCCTGTGAAGTTAGAAGAATCAGTGATAAACAGTGACTGGAGTGGGTGTGTGGAACTTGCTGCCTTTATCATTACTTTGCAGATAATTACCATGACCAGAAGAATGTTCATTGTTTAACTAAAGGGTATTTCATTTGTTTTTTTAAAATGATAACTACCAATTATCTTGCTCTGAAATCACTCCAAATATATTTGTGGTACGGAAGTACTTACAGAAGTTTATATTTCCTTGAGAGGTCTGAAAGGATAAATCATTGTGTAACCATAACCTGCCTGTACAAAGCTGAGAATCTCCACACTGCACCCCCACCCTGCCCTCGCACCTTCCCATGGACTTAGGAACGCTCACGTCCAGTAGCTCTAAACTATTTTAGGTGGTGTTCACAGAACTTTCTGATAATTGGATTCAAGCTATTATTAACTATTTCTTGGATTCTGTAATTTTGAAGACCCAATTAAAATTCTGCCCCCTCTGGTGAGGCCCCATGATGGCTTTACACTTTTCATGCTTTTGAAGTATTTTGTCTGTATTGCTGCATTACAACAAATATCACTTAGTATTGTCACTATTCATGTGACTGTCTTCTATTTAAATTATTGACTCCTTAAAGCAAGAGACTTTTTTTTTTTTGATAGAGTCTTTCTCTGTCACCAGGCTGGAGTGCAGTGGCGTGATTTTTGCTCACTGCAACCTTTGCTTCCCAGGTTCAAGCGATTCTCCTGTGCCAGCCTCCCAAGTAGCTGTGAATACAGGCACACGCCACTACACCTGGCTAATTTTTTTTGTATTTTAGTAGAGGCAGGGTTTCACCATGTTGGCCAGAATGGTCTTGATCTCCTGACCTTGTGATTCACCCACCTTGGCCTCCTGAGACTATGTGCTTTTAAAAAATGATTCACTTCTCCTTTTCTTTCCTATTTCTTTTTCTTTATTTTGGCAGTTTGATCATAATTGTGGCATCATGAAAATAAGATATTTTGAAATAAACCACAAAAAATTTCATCAACAAAACATGTCCTCTTTTATAGTATTATACTAAATTTCAAATCCTCAATCCTCTGGACATTGATCCAACCCAAGAAGTGTGAAAATTCACCCTAGTTATAGTCTTAATTTAATATGGTTATATTCTTTTTTTTTAAATTTTTATTGCATTTTAGGTTTTGGGGTACAGGTGTAGAACATGCAAGACAGTTGCGTAGGTACACACATGGCAGTGTGTTTTGCTTCCTTTCTCCCCTCACCCACATTTGGCATTTCTCCCTAGGCTATCCCTCCCCAGCTCCCCCACCCTCCGCTGGCCCTCGCCTTTTCCCCCTAATAGACCCCAGTGTTTAGTACTCCCCTCCCTGTGTCCATGTGTTCTCATTTTTCATCACCCGCCTATGAGTGAGAGTATGCGGTATTTCATTTTCTGTTCTTGTGTCAGTTTGCTGAGAATGATGTTCTCCAGATTCATCCATGTCCCTACAAACGACACGAACTCATCATTTCTGATTGCTGCATAATATTCCATGGTGTATATGTGCCACATTTTCCCAATCCAGTCTATCATCGATGGGCAGTTGGGTTGATTCCAGGTCTTTGCTATTGTAAACAGTGCTGCAATGAACATTCGTGTGCATGTGTCCTTATAGTAGAACGATTTATAGTCCTTTGGATATATACCCAGAAATGGGATTGCTGGGTCAAATGGAATTTCTATTTCTAAGGCCTTGAGGAATCGCCACACTGTCTTCCACAATGGTTGAACTAATTTACACTCCCACCAACAGTGTAAAAGTGTTCCTTTTTCTCCACATCCTCTCCAGCATCTGTTGTGTCCAGATTTTTTAATGATCGCCATTCTAACTGGCATGAGATGGTATCTCAATGTGGTTTTGATTTGCATCTCTCTGATGACCAGTGACGATGAGCATTTTTTCATATGATTGTTGGCCTCATATATGTCTTCTTTCGTAAAGTGTCTGTTCATATCCTTTGCCCACTTTTGAATGGGCTTGTTTGTTTTTTTCCTGTAAATCTGTTTGAGTTCTTTGTAAATTCTGGGTATCAGCCCTTTGTCAGATGGGTAAACTGCAAAAATTTTTTCCCATTCTGTTGGTTGCCGATTCACTCTAGTGACTGTTTCTTTTGCCGTGCAGAAGCTGTGGAGTTTCATTAGGTCCCATTTGTCTATTTTGGCTGTTGTTGCCAATGCTTTTGGTGTTTTGTTCATGAAGTCCTTGCCTACTTCTATGTCCTGGATGGTTTTGCCTAGATTTTCCTGTAGGGTTTTTATGGTGCCAGGTCTTATGTTTAAGTCTTTAATCCATCTGGAGTTAATTTTTGTGTAAGGTGTCAGGAAGGGTCCAGTTTCTGCTTTCTGCACATGGCTAGCCAGTTTTCCCAACACCATTTGTTAATTAGGGAATCCTTTCCCCATTGCTTGTTTCTGTCAGGTTTATCATAGATTGTATGGTTGTAGATATGTTGTGTTGTCTCTGATGCCTCTGTTTTGTTCCATTGGTCTATATCTCTGTTTTGGTACCAGTACCATGCTGTTTTGATTACTGTAGCCTTGTGGTATAGTTTGAAACCTGGTAGTGTGATGCCCCCTGCTGTGTTCTTTTTGCTTAGAATTGACTTGGCTATGCGGGCTCTCTTTTGGTTCCATATGAAGTTCATGGTGGTTTTTTCCAGTTCTGTGAAGAAGGTCAATGGTAGCTTGATGGGGATAGCATTGATTCTGTAAATTACTTTGGGCAGTATAGCCATTTTCACGATATTAATTCTTCCTAACCATGAACATGGAATGTTTCTCCATCTGTTTGTGTCCTCTCTGATTTCGTTGAGCAGTGGTTTGTAGTTTTCCTTGAAGAGGTCCCTTACGTTCCTTGTGAGTTGTATTCCTAGGTATTTTACTCTTTTTTTTAGCAATTGTGAATGGCAGTTCATTCTTGATTTGGCTTTCTTTAAGTCTGTTATTGGTGTAGACGAATGTTTGTGATTGTTGCACATTGATTTTATATCCTGAGACTTTGCTGAAGTTGCTTATCAGTTTCAGGAGTTTTTGGGCTGAGATGATGGGGTCTTCTAGGTATACTATCATGTCGTCTGCAAATAGAGACAATTTGGCTTCCACCTTTCCTATTTGAATGCCCTTTATTTCTTTTTCTTACCTGATTGCTCTGGCTGGAACTTCCAGTACTATATTGAATAGGAGTGGTGAGAGAGGGCATCCTTGTTTAGTACCAGATTTCAAAGGGAATGCTTCCAGTTTTTGCCCATTCAGTATGATATTGGCTGTTGGTTTGTCATAAATAGCTTTTATTACTTTGAGATATGTTCCATCGATACCGAGTTTATTGAGGGCTTCTAGCATAAAAGGCTGTTGAATTTTGTCAAATGGCTTCTCTGCGTCAATTGAGATAATCATGTAGTTTTCGTTTTTGGTTCTGTTCATGTGGTGAATTACGTTTATAGACTTGCATATGTTGAACCAGCCTTGCATCCCCGGGATGAATCCTACTTGATCATGATGGATAAGTTTTTTGATATGCTGTTGCACTCGGCTTGCCAATATTTTATTGAAGATTTTTGTATCTATGTTCATCATGGATATTGGCCTGAAGTTTTCTTTTCTTGTTGGGTCTCTGCCGGGTTTTGGTATCAGAATGATATTGGTCTCATAAAATGATTTGGGAAGGATTCCCTCTTTTTGGATTATTTGGAATAGTTTCAGAAGGAATGGTACCAGCTCCTCTTTGTGTGTCTGGTAGAATTCGGCTGTGAACCCATCTGGACCGGGGCTTTTTTTGTGTGGTAGGCTCTTAATTGCTGCCTCAACTTCAGACCTTGTTATTGGTCTATTCATAGTTTCAGCTTCCTCCTGGTTTAGGCTTGGGGGGGCACAGGAGTCCAGGAATTTATCCATTTCTTCCCAGTTTACTAGTTTATGTGCATAGAGTTCTTTGTAATATTCTCCGATGATGGTTTCAATTTCTGTGGAATCTGTGGTGATTTCCCCTTTATCATTTTCTATTGCATCTATTTGGTTGTTCTCTCTTTTCTTTTTAATCAATCTGGCTAGTGGTCTGTCTATTTTGTTGATCTTTTCAAAAAACCATCTCTTGGATTTACTGATTTATTGAAGGGTTTTTCATGTCTCTATCTCCTTCAGTTCTGCTCTGATCTTAGTTATTTCTTGTCTTCTGCTAGGTTTCGAGTTTTTTTGATCTTGCTCCTCTAGCTCTTTAAATTTTGACAATAGGGTGTCAATTTTAGATGTCTCCATTCTCCTCATATGGGTACTTATTGCTATATATTTTCCTCTAGAGACTGCTTTAAATGTGTCCCAGAGATTCTGGCATGTTGTGTCTTCATTCTCATTGGTTTCGAAGAACTTCTTTATTTCTGCCTTCATTTCATTGTTTATCCAGTCAACATTCAAGAGCCAACTGTTCAGTTTCCATCAAGCTGTGCGGTTCTGGGTTGGTTTCTGAATTCTGAGTTCTAACTTGATTGCACTATGGTCTGAGAGACTGTTTGTTATGATTTCAGTTGTTTTGCATTTGCTGAGGAGTGCTTTACTTCCAATTATGTGGCCAATTTTAGAGTAGGTGTGATGTGATGCTGAGAAGAATGTATGTTCTGTGGATTTGGGGTGGAGAGTTCTGTAAATGTCTATCAGGTTTGCTTGCTCCAGGTCTGAGTTCAAGCCCTGGATTTTCTTGTTGATTTTCTGTCTGGTTGATCTGTCTAATATTGACAGTGGAGTGTTAAAGTCTCCCACTATTATTGTGTGGGAGTCTAAGTCTCTTTGTAAGTCATTAAGAACTCGCCTTATGTATCTGGGTGCTCCTGTATTGGGTCCATATATGTTTAGGATCATTAGCTCTTCTTGTTGTATTGATCATTTTACCATTATGTAATGGCCTTCTTTGTCTCTTTTGATCTTTGTTGCTTTAAAGTCTATTTTATCAGAGATGAGAATTGCAACTCCTGCTTTCTTTTGCTCTCCATTTGCTTGGTAAATTTTCCTCCATCCCTTTATTTTGAGCCTTTGTGTATCCTTGCATGTGAGATGGGTTTCCTGGATACAGCACACTGATGGGTTTTGGCTTTTTATCCAATTTGCCCGTCTGTGTCTTTTGATTGGTGGATTTAGTCCATTTAAATTTAGGGTTAATATTGTTATGTGTGAATTTGATACTGCCATTTTGATGCTAGCTGGCTGTTTTGCCTGTTAGTTGTTGTAGATTCTTCATTATGTTGATGCTCTTTAGCATTTAGTGTGATTTTGGAATGGCTGGTACTGGTTGTTCCTTTCTATGTATAGTGCCTCTTTCAGGAGCTCTTGTAAAGCAGGCCTGGTGGTGACAAAATCTCTGAGTACTTGCTTGTTCACAAAGGATTTTATTTTTCCTTCACGTTTGAAGCTCAGTTTGGCTGGATATGAAATTCTGGGTTGAAAGTTCTTTTCTGTAAGGATGTTGAATATTGGCCCCCACTCTCTTCTGGCTTGTAGTGTTTCTGCGGAGAGATCTGCTTTGAGTCTGATGGGCTTCCCTTTGTGGGTGACCCGACCTTTCTCTCCGGCTGCCCTTAGTATCTTTATTTCAACCTTATTGAATCTGACGATTATGTGCCTTGGTGTTGCTCTTGCGGAATATCTTTGTGGTGTTCTCTGTATTTCCTGCTTTTGAGTGTTGGCCTTTCTTGCTAGGTGGGAGAAATTTTTCTGGATAATGTCCTGAAGAGTATTTTCCAGCTTGGATTCATTCTCTTCATCACATTCTGGTACACCTATCAATCATAGGTTAGGTCTCTTCACATAGTCCCACATTTCTTGGAGACTTTGTTCATTCCTTTTTGTGCTTTTTTCTCTGATCTTGGTTTCTCGTTTTACTTCATTAAGTTGATCTTCACCTTCTGATATTGTTTCTTCTTCTTGGTCAATTCGGCTGTTGAAACTTGTGCATGCTTCGCAACGTTCTTGTATTGTGTTTTTCAGCTCCTTTAGTTCATTCATATTCCTCTCTAAGTTATCCATTCTTGTTATCATTTCCTCGAATCTTTTTTCAAATCTTTTTTCAAGGTTCTTAGTTTCTTTGCATTGATTTAAAACATGTTCTTTTACCTCAGAAAAGTTTCTCATTATCCACCTTCTGAAGTCTAATTCCGTCATTTCATCACAGTCATTCTCCGTCCAGCTTTGTTCCCTTGCTGGTGAGGAGTTTTGGTCCTTTCTAGGAGGTGTGGTATTCTGGTTTTGGGTGTTTTCCTCCTTTTTGTGCTGGTTTCTTCCCATCTTTGTGGATTAATCCACCTGTTCTCTATGTAGTTGCTGACTTTTCGATTGGGTCTCTGAGTAGACGCCCAGGTTGTTGATGATGAAGTATTTCTCTTACTTGGTTTTCCTTCTACCAGACTAGCCCCTCCACTGTACAACTGCTGGGGTCCACTCCAGGCCCTGCTTATCTGGGGTGCACCTATAGCAGCTGCAGGACAGTGAGGGATGCTACCAGTTTCTTTTTCTGCTATCTTTGTCCCAGAATGATGCCTGACAAATGTCAGTTTTTTGGATATAGAGGGGTCAGGGAGCTGCTTGAGGAGACAGTCTGTACTTTATAGGAGCTCAAGTGCTGAGCTGTGAGCTTTGTTGTTCATTCAGGGCTGTTAGGCTGCTACGTTTAATTCTGCTGCAGCAGAACTCATAAAAAAACCCTTTTTTCCTCAGATGCTCTGTCACAGTGGTGTTGGGGGTTTCTTTGTGAGTGTCCATTATGCTGTCGTGCCCATCTAGGAGGCAGTCTAGTCACTATTTGCCTGCCGAGGCTCTGCCCTGCTGGTGTGAGGTTCGCCCTGTTGCTGCAGGCTCTGCTCTGCTGCTGCGCTCTCCGCCCTGCTGCCACTGGCTACACCCTGCGGCAGAGCCTCTCTGTTGTAGCTGGTTGCCTCAGCAACAGCAGGCTGCATCAGCAATGCGCGTGTATCTCAATAGGGGCGGATTGCCTCGGTAATGGCAGACACACCTCCCCCACCGAGCTGCACCGTCCTGGTTTCAGCTATGCCCGCAGGGATCCTCTCCACCCAGAGCGTTTGGAATCGCTGTTTTGTTTGTCCCACTGCGCTACCCCAATCGCTGTTTCCCTGGAATTTCCTGGCCTGGCTCACTGTCCAAGTCCCATTCAGCCTCAAGTTCAGCCCTCTCAAGTCTCAGATTGCTGGTTCAACAGGGCACCCGAACCAGTGCACTTTGTGCGGTGTGCTGTGTAGCGCCGCTGCGCTACAGCGCTGGTCACCGGCTGCACCGGCTGCCAGCTGCACCAGCCAAAACCTCTGCCTGGTGTCCCAGGTCTCTTTTATGCCTGGGAATTTCCCCGTTCTGTGGGCAACAAAGATCCATCTGGAAATGTGGCCCTTACTCACCCTCTCTGTGCATTCATCGAGAGCTTCAATCCTGGGTTGTTCTCACTGCACCATCTTGAGTCCCTTCCATGTGATTATATTCTTAATGTGTCACCAAGCAAGCTACTTCTTCATCCTGTTAGGAATTTGTATTTCTAACAAAAAATAGCTACCATATTTTATTAACTTCTATCCACTACTTTGTAGACAGGATTATTAGTCTTTAAAACAACCCTAGAAGGTAACTATAGTTATCCTCCTTTTACTGATAAAAAATTCATTGTTACTTAGCTATTAATTGCCATAGCTGGGATTTGAGCCCAGGGAATCCTGAGTCCGAAGCCTGTACTTTTTCCACTAAATCCCATTTTCAGTGAGTTTGTGATCAGGGATGATTATAATCACATGTGACATTTTTATATTGCTGTAAAGAACAGATATAGTCAGTGACAAGTAGTAGTTGGCTGAGTCAATTGTTAAACCAACATTTGGATTTGAGATGGCACATTCTCATGTCTAATCCTGGGATCTCACTGCTCTCCAGCCTTATCCATATGCTGGCACAATATGAATATGGTGTATTTTCATTATTAATATTATGACAATGTCATTGAAGATTTAAAAGTAGAGAATTTAATGAGACAATAGCAATCAGTGTTGTAATATTAGCTCTAAAGAGCTTACCATATTCTATCAGGTCTGAGATACTTTTTACTGCCCCCCGCCCCCCGCCTTTATTCTGCAGCTAGAGAATCATTCGAAGATTGAAATATAAAATGAGATGACTTAGGCTCACTGCCAAACCCCATTTCTTTTCAGGTTTCATTTGTGCAATACAGTGATGAGGTCAAGTCTGAGTTCAAGCTGAACACGTACAATGACAAGGCCCTAGCCCTTGGGGCCCTCCAGAACATTAGGTACAGAGGAGGAAACACAAGAACAGGTAAGTGTATATGTAGACCTTTACTCTCCAAGCAATTGTAGTAGCAGAACTGAGTGTGTTATCTCACACTAATGTCCAGGTTCTTATCAGTTGTGTGTGACTAGTGGCATTTGGGTAGTTTTTACTGAGGTGACACTAAAATGTTCCATGCCACATTCTGTAGGCAAGGCCCTCACGTTTATCAAGGAGAAAGTCTTGACTTGGGAGAGCGGCATGAGGAAGAATGTCCCTAAGGTGTTGGTTGTGGTCACGGATGGTCGGTCACAGGATGAGGTCAAGAAGGCGGCTTTGGTCATCCAGCAGTCAGGCAAGCACATACATGAATTTGATTGCACTTGCAAGTTTTAAAATTTTTAAATGTTCATGAATGATTGCAAAAAACTAAATTTGCTGATTTTACATTATTGTTCCTGTTTCACTCTGCACTGTATACCTTTGTAATGCATAATGCTAGTTTATATTTAATTATGGAATGGTTTGCAACTGCTCAAAAATGATGTGGTATATTCTTTGTGTAAGATGCGGTTCAGGATTGACCAGGGGCAAACCACATTTTCCCATGGTGGCTGGAAGGCTACAGAAAGCAACAATAGTGGGATGATGCTAGAGCAGGCTTCCTGCCATAGCAGAAATGAATCTTGATACTGCTTCCTGTGCAAGGAGAGAAAAAGGGAAGCCTTTAACTTTAGCACATCTTTGTAGATGCAGACTTAATGATTGTTAAAAGACATTGCAAAGAAGGACTATTGAGGTCTCAGGGAGCCATCTCTGGGATAGATCTTGCCAATCAAATATACTGACAGCCTCCTGTACACACTGTCCTTTGGATTAGTTATGATCATTATAGATGAAAGTAGATCTTTTCAGTACTTGCATTAACAATCCCCTATCCCTTGCTGTCCCAAGCAGGGTCTAAGGTGGATATATTTTTAGAGAGAATTTTATGCATAATTTATTGTAGTAAGTTATAAAGTGCTTAATTACGTAGAACTTGTCATCTCCACATGCATGATTCTTTGGCTAAAGTTATGAGTTATAATTAGTGCTGTCGTACTGTCTTTTTTCAGTAGAGGTTGTTCTTGCTGATCTTTTATAAAATGTATTGCCATTATGTTATACACCTTACACAGATTTCTGCATATTTGTGACTCCTGGTAGATTTAAGTTTGGGCTTGTGAATATTGCTTCTCACATTACCGTGTTTATATCTAAATATATTCCTAATTCCTTATATAGCTTTTTTCCCCCTAATGTCGAGTTTAGCTTTTGGAGTGAAAAATGTGCTTACTTGTCATAGCCTAAATTTGCTTATTTGTCATAGCCTGTTTGTTGCCAGTGGGAGTTGTAGAATCCGTTTTCAGGATGTCCAAAGTTCTGCCTTCGAGCCTGAGTTTCCAGAGATAATCAGTTTCAAGAGTCCAAATTTTAAAGTGAGCCCTTGATGTCTGAGTCACAAAGCTTAAAATATTAATGGATGCAGAACTCATGTGTCTATCAGGTCTGTGGATTTGTGGAAGGCAGTGTGTACCACATGAAGTCTTTTTGCTATTAAAATCTTCATATTTGAATTGTTAGGATTTTGTCTCAGGAAATCAAATTAAATGAGTTTTGTAAACTAGAAAATAGAGAGACCTGGAAAAAGTGTTTATTTATTAAAGAGACTTTATGTCAAATAAAAGGACTTGCTGTATACAATAAGAAAATACAGCATCATTTCTGATAAGAATTTTTTTGCACTGTTGTAACAAGGACAGAAAAAGCGATATGTGATTCATTCTATAAATGCTACTTTGCAGGGTTCAGTGTCTTTGTAGTTGGTGTGGCTGACGTTGACTACAATGAGCTTGCCAACATTGCCAGCAAACCAAGTGAACGGCACGTGTTCATTGTGGATGACTTTGAATCTTTTGAGAAGATCGAGGACAATCTTATCACATTTGTTTGTGAAACTGCCACTTCAAGTAAGTCACAGTCAACATGGATCTATAACCTCACTTATTCTGAAAAATAATTATTTAGTAGATAATTCTGTATCTTTTGTGGGATCAAGTCTGTGCATAAATAGATCCTGGGAAATCACTTGAGGACCTGATGAATCATTGTTCCTATTGAGATCATGCTAAATGTATGCTTGTCAGAGTCCATTTTTAGCCTTGAATATGTAATTTCCTTATATGGAAAGTGTTTTAGTATATCCTTTTCCCACCACCCCAGTGCCTGTGACCTTTGGTTAAATTAATCTCAGCCTAAAATTGCATTCTGTGAGATGAAGGTTTTCCCCATTAGTAATCAATTGTTAGTCGTCTGTCAACATCTGTGCTTCAAAAGAGCAATGAAAAAAATGGTTCCTCAAAAATTCAGTTGGCTCCCATTTGTTTGGGTTTAGATTTTCAAGTTCAGCTTTTTAACTACAGTGTAGAACCAGAGATTGATTATTTAAGTCAATTTATTCTTATCACCATTCATTAACACCATTTCCTGGGGTATAGATTATAGAGGCAATTAATCCTCCATAATTGCCAGGAGGCAATTCATCCTATAGATTAGGGGTCTGCGGCTAGTCCAGATCCCTGATCCTAGACAGCGTTATGCTCTATAAATATAATATTCCCTCCATTAAACGTTCTATTAAAAACAGAACTCTAGTTAGAGTAAACAAACTTTCATGGTTTACTATGAAAACTTATGCTGAAGTTCTGGAGTGGAGCTGCACTGGTGAAAGTGAGTAGTGTGTTGGAGTGGTTTCTCCTCTGCTCCAGGTAGTCCTGGATGCAGCTATGCAGCCATATGGTACCCTCAGTACTGAGGGGTCCAGAGCAAAAACTACTGCACTCTTGTTACTGTTACATGGTGTTTGTTAGCCAGTGCGAGGCTTGGAGACTTGGCAGAGAAGAGTGTCGAGGATGGACAAGCTCCTCCTACCTTTGCAGAAATCTAATATTCCCGGGGAGGGAAGTTCTTTAAATCTATTGAAAAACATGAAAAATTCCTCCTTTAATTCTATTTTATTTTTAAGAGTACTGTAAAATTCCATTTGGGCTGGGCATGGTGGCTCACGCCTGTAATCCCAGCACTTTGGGAGGCTGAGGTGGGCAGATCACAAGGTCGAGATCGAGACCATCCCGGCCAACATGGTGAAACCCCTCTACTAAAAATACAAAATTTGGCTGGGCATGGTGGTGCATGCCTGTAATCCCAGCTACTCAGGAGGCTCAGACGGGAGGATTGCTTGAATCCAGGAGGCAGAGGTTGCAGTAAGCTGAGATTGCACCACTGCACTCCAGCCTGGGGGACAGAGTGAGACTTTGTCTCAAAAAAAAAAAAAAAATCCAATTGGATTAGAGAATGTTAGGGAAATATTTGTTATGCTGGTTAATAGTATAATTTCTCCTACACATAGGAAGTGTACAAAAAATAATTCATAAAAGATTAAATTGAGAAATTATTTTAATAAAGAATGAACAATGTCGTTACTTGAAATATGTTCATTGCTGCTTTCTGTGTGTATATAATTTGTACATCGTGTTGGTGAATCATACTTAAAGAACACTGTACATTGCAGGTTGTCCTCTCATTTATTTGGATGGCTACACCTCACCAGGTAAGCATTTATACTTTTGGGCTAATTAATTTCCAGATTTAACCAATAAAATAATTAAAATATACTCCTTTTAATATTTTCGTTTCTGATGTAAAGGTTTTAAGATGCTTGAAGCATACAATCTGACAGAAAAGAATTTTGCTTCTGTACAAGGAGTATCTTTGGAGTCAGGGTCTTTCCCCAGCTACTCAGCTTACAGGATTCAGAAGAATGCGTTTGTGAATCAGCCTACAGCGTAAGTGTGATAACAGGAGATTCTCTTTTTCTTAAGACCTGCAAAAGGTTCTTGGAATCTTTGCTGACTTCCCAGAATCCTGGAACTTTAGAATTGTTGAAAGACTGCTTATGGATGACCCTGATTGGTTTTCTTAAATACAGTTGGGTTTTTTCAGGTTACATAGTTGTTTGCACACAGGAGACTAAGACTCAGGCCTCATTATTCCCAGATCCAAGAAACTCATGCTGGTAACAGATTATTTACCCTTTTGAATTTAAGGCTAGGAAAGCTGTTAAAACAGGAAGGCAACTTATTATTTTGAACATTTCTCCCTGTGGTGCAGAAGACAGGATGGAATAAGTGCAGAATGAGAGCAAACATTCCTTTTCATGTTTCAGACCTCAAGAAAATGAAAGGTAGTTTTTCTTGTCCATGATCAGATGGTTGGCAGTTTTTACTGGCTGATGCTCTAGCAATGTGTTGTGTAGCTGTTGATATTATTTTACTTCATGAACATTTGAACCTGGGTATGATAACTGAAATCTGTATTTCTTATTCATTAAAATGAAAACTTTTTATGTTGAAAAACATGTTTGCAAATTTATGGAGAGAAAAGAATAATGAGAAATAAAGCTATTGGAAGCTCAGGGCAGGGTCAGAAATGATGTGTGAAATATGACATACTCTGAGAAAGCTGATGGAAACTTCAGACTAAAACGAAAGCTAATTTATTTTAAGAGGCACAGATCGTATTGTTGTAGTTTGACCGCATTGTGAGTCTCTAACTCTTATAATGGTTAACCATGTTGGCTCAGAGTTCCAGGTTTTTCAGTTAACCTTAAAACCCAGTGTTTAACTTCTCTAGTCAGCTCAACATATGATTTCTACATTTTAACTTAAGGCACCCTATTGTTTTCTCAAGAGTCAGAACTTCTGACTGAAAGGAAAGAATCATAAATACAATTACATAATTTTTTCACAAGCACTAATTAAGGAGGGAGAAAAATGGACTAGGTGAGAGATGAGAGTTGATGTGGAGAAAATATTATTTTTAATATAGAATATTATAAAGATGGTCCTTGAACATATAAAAGATATCACGTCAACGTACCCAGAACATATGTTTTAAAAGCAAGATGGCATTAGTGGTGTGGTATTAGGACATAGAAGTTCTGTGTCCTCTATCAAAATGCATGAAGGAATAGCTTCTTTTCTCTGAGTTTATTATCTGATTCTTTTTCTTACCTTCAGGAAGAGAGTGTTATTAAATGGCCTCAGATAGAAAACCATCAATTCCACCTCAAAGATTCCGCCAGAACCATAATTGACTAAATTCTGGAGGGACATATGGGACAAATTTTTTGTTTTTTGACTTACAGCTTAGAGCCAAGAAACATTTCCTTTTAATTGATTCACAACCTTTTATCATCACTAAACGTTTGCACATGTATATGGCCTTCATATTTAAAATGGATTTTGTTTTTGGGAACATATGAACTCTGGGGGTGATTTATTTGATTTCAGGGGGGAATTTGGAAGTGTAAAAACTATCACTGATAGGGAGGGTGAGAGAAATTAAAACCTTAAGCCATTTTATGATCTCATACACCTGACATTGGAAATTAAATATATTTAGTTGGATTCATTCTCCTTAAATGATATCCATAGTTATGATATTTATTATTCTAAAATAATCATTTAATTTTATAATCCTCTGTATGCCTAGAAAAAGTAGGTATTAATAGTAGGATAAAAAACTATTTTGTAATCTCCCAGACTTTTTGACTTTATCAATTAGAAATAATTGATTACAATTTACATAATGGATCTTTTGCGTTTATTCTTTTGATGCATTTCCTATATTTTTCTCCTTCTAAAGAGAAGTCAGAAGGAGCCAGATTGTTACAAATAGCCTCTAATATTACCCATATGAGATTCTGGTGCAAAGATTTAATATAGTCTCTGTTCTTGATGTGAACGCAATTATTCTTTCTTTCTTCTTTTCTTTCCTCTTTTTTTCTTTCTTTTGTTTTATCCAACAGAGACCTACACCCAAATGGACTTCCTCCTTCATACACCATTATATTATTATTCAGACTTCTCCCAGAAACTCCCAGTGACCCTTTTGCAATTTGGCAAATTACAGACAGAGACTACAAACCACAAGTTGGAGTGATTGCAGATCGTAAGAATTTTTATCTTAAGGCACATGCATACATAGTTTTGAATTTGTTTTTCTTTTCTCTTTTTAAAAAATTTCTGAATATACATTATATATATGTTTATTTGATAAATACTTTTATGTTCGAACTTTTCCAAGTATAACACACCAGTAAATATTCTAATTGCATTTTATCAAAACTCAAATTTTGTATTTTTAAAGATATCTCCCCAAAAAGAATTATTTGTTAATACTTTAAATAAAAAGTATACAATTCAGGCCGGCACTCTGGCTCATGCCTGTAATCCAAGCACTTTGGGAGGCCATGGCAGGTGGATCAGGAGGTCAGGACTTAAGACCAGCCTGGCCACGGTGGTGGAACGCCATCACTACTGAAAAAAAAATACAAAAATTAGCTGGGCGCAGTGGCAGGTGCTTGTAATCCCAGCTCCTTGGGAGGCTGAGGCAGGTGAATCCCTTGAACCTGGGCAGCAGAGGTTGCAGTGAGCCGAGATCGTGCCACTACACTCCAGCATGGACGACAGAGTGAGACTCTGTCTTAAAAAAACCAAAGTATACAATGCATATGATTTAATGACACTTTTATGTTGATTGCAGCTTCTAGCAAGACGTTATCATTCTTTAACAAGGATACGAGAGGCGAGGTGCAAACTGTTACATTTGACACAGATGAAGTAAAGACATTATTTTATGGAAGTTTTCATAAGGTAAGAACATAAGATTATTTGAGTCTGCTATCTAGAAAAAATATACAGCAAATTTATTATTTATTAATATTTCATGTTAAAATGACAAAATTATAACTATGTCTCTTAAAAATAAAATCTTATTTTAGAGATTTTGGTTAATGCAAAGAATATTTAAAATAAAACAGTAAACTAATAAAGAGCTAACTAGTAACATTTTGATATATTTTTAATGCTTTTTTAAACATTGGAATTATATAGTATATATGATATTATTCACCTACTTTTCTGCTTACCATTTTGTTATGAATCTTTACGTCGTTTAGTTTGAAAAGCTTAATTTTAGTGCATTCTATTTTAATTGATAATATTTATTCTGCTTGCTTTTTATTGAAAAGTACAAACCAGTGAAATGCAGAATAATCATTTTTATCAATCCAAAAGTGATCAATATATGCCAAAATAATTAAGATAAATGTTTATGAGATTAATTTTTATGTGAACACACTTACTCTTTAAAAACACGATTCTCTAGAAAATTTTATTTAAAGTTTTACGATGCGTTCTAGGGGATCCTGACATCCAGAGGATAGTAAAAACTTTTTATTTTCAGGTTTCTAAAGGACAATCAGTTGAAAAATAAGAAGCACTTCTTACTTAGAAAATACTGAAGTTGGGGCCGGGCGCGGTGGCTCAAGCCTGTAATCCCAGCACTTTGGGAGGCCGAGGCGGGTGGATCACGAGGTCAAGAGATCAAGACCATCCTGGTCAACATGGTGAAACCCCGTCTCTACTAAAAGTACAAAAAATTAGCTGGGCATGGTGGTGCGTGCCTGTAATCCCAGCTACTCAGGAGGCTGAGGCAGGAGTGTTGCCTGAACCCAGGAGGCGGAGGTTGTGGTGAGCAGAGATCGCGCCATTGCACTCCAGCCTGGGTAACAAGAGCGAACTCCGTCTCAAAAAGAAAAAAGAAAATACTGAACTTGGAAGCATTAGGAATAAAAAGAATGATCTAGGTTAGGAATGGAGGTTAAAATGGACTTTTAAAAAAAACTTCTATTTTAAGTTGAGGGCTACGTGTGCAAGATGTGCACGTTTGTTACATCTTGTAACAAATAAAAAAGTTTGTCATGGGGGTTTGTGATATAGATTATTTAATCACCCAGGTATTAAACCTAGTATCCATTAGTTATTTTTTATTTTTTCTGATCCTCTCCCTCCTGCCACCTGCTACCCTCTGATAGGCCCCAGTGTGGGTTGTTCCCCTCTATGTGTGGGAATGGACATTTTAGTGGTATTTCTTCATCCATTGGATTATGTTAACAGGAATACCAGTCGTTGCACAAATGCTTAAAATTTCTCTTGTGTAGCATGCAGAAAGAATAGCCCTTATACATAAAAGACAGATGTTTCCAGTTCAAGCTGATTCTCAAGTGAAAACTGAAGAAATTTCTTCTACTTGAGTAGATGTAGCAGTATATCTTACTGTTTCTACTCCTGAGGAATCTTTTTTTCTTTCCAGAATGTTGTTCTTATTCATTAATCAGATTTTTTAAAAGGATGGTGAAGGACTTTCCTCATCAAACTCAAGAAGACTTCCATGTACACATTAGTGATAACCAAAAAAAAGAGAAAAAACAAAAATCTCTGAGTACAATTGTATATCTACTTAAAGGTTTACAGACCTCCGTAGTGAAGTGCAGTAAAATGAATGCCTCACTGGCAAAGCACATTCTAGTTTGGCAAGTGTTACTGGCTTCAACTGATCCTTATCTGATATTAGATGTTGAATCTGGCAAAGTTCTTATGAACTTTGGCTCAGTGAAACTTTTTGGCTCAGTGAAACTTACATTTGAGTAACTAAAAAAAAAAAAAGGACTATTTTTATTTTTATAACCACTGAAGATGTTGAGAATCTGCTCATCTACACTGATAATCATTTGGTAACTGTTATTTTAAAATTTCCAACTGTCATGGAATGCTTCATTTTATCTGAATTTTTAAAAAGGCAGCATTTTTTAGAGGTCTGTAGTTATAGTCATTAATTATTACAAATCAAGATAATTTTTTTGCATTCTTTTCTTTATACCATTTACCTCCCCGGAAATATATTTGCATTGTTGGGTTTTATATAATGCCTATTTTTTCTCCTTGCAAGCTCTGTCTTGTCTTTCTCAATTCTCTACCTTCTTTATTTTTTTAAAAAAATAATCTGTCCTTCTTTTAGTTTCTCCTTTTTTTCCCCAGTGTGCTCTTTTTTCTCTTCCTTTTCTTAATGCCATTCTTTCTTTTTAAACAGCTTTATTGAGATGCCATATAGAAAAATTGTACATACTTAAGGTGTATAATGAGGTGTTCTGATATACATATACATTGTGAAATGATCTCCGCAATCAAGCTAATTGACCTATTACCTCTGCAGTTACCATTGTGTGTGTGTGTCTGTGTTGAACCAGTTTAAGAGCTAGCATCTTGTAAATTACAAGTATAAAGTAATACCCCACCCCATTCCTTCAGCCCACTCTAATTTACCCCATCCGTTTAAGTACCACCTTTGCTATCAACTGTTCACATTTTTTACTGAGCTAAGGATTCAAGCACTCTTCTTTCACTTTCCAACTACTTCCTGAATTGAAGTTTTTCAAACTTGGGATGAGAATGAGCAATATTTCAAGAGCAGGAAATTAGTGACAGTGACAGGGAGAGGAATCTTTGGGGAGAGGGGATTAACTAAAATAGTTTAAGGAATGATAGACAGTATTCTTCTTGTAGTTTCTCTTGAAAAGCTTTCTTTGTGTCTTCCTTCTGTTGTTAAAAGATGACATGGATTCATGTGAGACATTTATAATAAGAATGAGAACTAGAATGGCAGAGTCTGGGAAGGGAGATGAGTGGCAAAAGGGTCCCTATTTTTTCCTACTGGTCTGGGACCAACAACACATCACTTAGGAAATAGATTGGTTACCCTACATACTTGGCACAGTGATCTACAGATGAAAAGCCCAATCTAAAATGTAATTATGCATGTGTTTAAAATGCAGTAAAATGCACTGAATAAATTATAGCAAAATGTATTTATAGATGGTGTTTCTCTATGGTTAGCATTCAATGACAAGTGTTCCTGGAATAATTTTGTCCATGAATTAAAACAGTTTTGAAATAGTTTTTCTGGATACTATGGTTTTTCACAGCTTTGTCAATGTTTGCTTCTGTGGTTGTCCATATATGAGCCAAAAAGTTTTAGTTCTTATTAGATAATAAGAATCCTAGTATGGTGTTCTTCTTGAACTCAGTATTAGTTGATTGTCCTAGGGGCATTTACACTTTATTTTTAGTAAGCTATATATTATTTTTATATAAAAGCAATATGTAATTTATGTTTATCATAGATGCATAAACTTATGTTTTGGTGGTGATTCCATGTGGGAAAAATACTTAGTTTAAAAAATACTTTAGAAATTATTCTTACACTTATTGACTGTGAGCATTTAAGGGAATTTCTCTTCCTTTTAATTTGCTGCCAAACTTTTCAAAGTCATCATCAAGGGCCTATTTGGGTATTTGCGTGTGTGATAAGTAGAAACTCTGAACATAGCTATAAAGTCAAGGATTACCTAGGACCATCCTTTTCATTGTTGAAATACAACATTTTATTAATTATCTATACTAATAGAGTTGTTAATATTCTGTGTGTCTTCAGTAGCCAACAAAAAATAAATCAATATGAACTTCTTTCCTTAAAAGGAATTTGAATCCTGAATTCTATTTATTTCCAGAGTTGAATGTGCTAGTTCTTTACTGTATGAGATCTCTCTCTCTCTCTCCATATATATACATATATATGGTATGCACATTATTTCTGCCTGAGATTGGGGAACAACAAACTGAAAGCTGAATTTAGCAAAATTAGTGGAAGACATCTGAAGTTTCTTTGTAGTGATTACAATAATATATACATGATTTGTTGACCTCTATTTGGATAGCTTTTTATAGTTTACAAAGCCATTTTACCTACTACATCCCCTCTGGTCATCTCAGTAAGAGTAGACAGTAGGAAAATAAGAAATCACGCATGTGTATGTGTATGTAGGTTAAATGGCTCGTCTAATTTCATATTATTAGCAAATGATATCATTGACATTGCCAACTGTTCTTGTATTTTCAGTACAAGACTCTTGATTTAGGATGAGAATAGTTTAAAAAACTTAAAAACAATGTGCTAAACAAACCCTTGGAGGTGAATTAGCAGTATGTCTAATTTAGTCATTGCTGCCAGTCACCTTCAAACAAACAGAGAAAGAAAAAATAAAAATATTAAAATTAAAAAAAACTTAAAAAAATCTGAGTTGAACTGTGCAGAGTCAGCTAATTTTTTGGTGTAGAAATTTTATAATGGAAATTTATCTTTTTAGGTTCATATTGTAGTGACTTCAAAAAGTGTTAAGATTTACATTGACTGCTATGAAATCATAGAAAAAGATATCCAGGAAGCTGGAAATATAACAACTGACGGTTATGAAATTCTTGGAAAACTCCTTAAAGGGGAAAGAAAATCAGCTGCAGTGAGTAACGCATTTTTATTTTTCTTGGTACCTTGTGTTCAGATTGAAATGGCATTTTCTAAACAACTCAGTGAGTTTTATTTTGTTCCATTTTTTTCTCAGTGAGTTTTAAATTGTCAAATTTCTTGGTCAAATCAAAACATTGGAAGAAGTACATTGAGAAAATATGCTATCTACTGAACATAGAAACGTCGTTTACCTAGTAGAAACAAAATAAGATGTCAAGGCACCAGGGAACACCATGCAGTCATCTTGAAATAGGATCAAATTGGAGAACATCACTCAAATAGTTGCCAGCACACCCCGTGAAAGAGAAGATAGTTCCTATTTTGTTCTTCAGTGATAATTGTTAATACAGATTTGTGCAATCAGAATATTAAGCATTTGTGGACACTAATTGTGACCCTCACCAGAGCCCACACTTGATCACAGAGGAGATATTCGGCTGCCTGTCTCAGAAGGGTTAGTGGAGTA